>NC_040038.1:3273065-3901791 GCF_003713205.1 Coffea eugenioides | reverse complement strand
TGAACAAGGATGTGTTTAACAGTGATATGCTTGTTTTTCAGGCCATTTCCAAATTCTCTATCCAGGTTTTTGCAGTTCACAAGTTCATCAACCTGCTGTACAATAATAATAAGAAAACAGAATATGAAAAAAGAAACCTTGCAGCATAAGAAATGCCGTACATAAATACTTCTCTTTCCTTATACCTGCTGTGAAAGTAATCAACCCTCGCAACGCAACGCCCTTCTCGTTGATCACACTAGTATTTTCTTAGCGTCACCTTCGTCATGTTTGGACTGCATCCAGGACCATGAGTGTGAACTCTCTTATAGAACTTTTGATTTTGATGCTTAGAAGCTTGATCGTTCGGGGAAAAAACTGCATTTGGTGAAAGATTTGGGTGATCAGACTTTGTTTCTGGAAATTAATCAACACTCTGCCGTCTCTGCTAAGCAAGTCCCAGGAGTTGAAGGAAATTCTATCTACTTCGGTGATCATTACATGTTAAATCACGCACATTTCCGTGGTAACAAGAATTGTGCTTTTGGAGGCCATGATTTCGGGATATTCAACATGGAAGAGGAGCTTTAGTGCTTGTTATCCGACTGAAACCATGAATTTTAAGCACCCACCGGCTTGGATTGCTCCCACATCTCATCTAGCTAGAGATCAGACATAACAGAGATGAACCACTTCACTGCGTGCTATATATAGTGTTCGACTTGAAACCTAGCTAGACACTAATCATTTTGTCTGGTAGTTGAATTATAGTCAGTTCATAAGAAAGCTGCGAAACTAACCATAACAGCACCAACTCAGCCAACCCCCAACTTCGTGTCCATGTTTTCTCAGGATTCAGAGGCTTCCTGGCAAATGCTTTTATTTGCCACTGTACCATGGGAGATTGATCAATCCAAGACTAATGGAAACAGTTTTTATTACCCCAGAAAAACAAAAAAAAAAATTTACGCCACAATACAAGTGCAAAAAACTGCGTGTAGCACACATCAGGGTAACTTGAAACTATATCTAAAGATAAAAATATAAAATATAAAATTAAAAAATCCAAAGTAAGGCCTCTACATCTGAATGTCAACAGCAAGGTTTTGCTTGACACATAAAACAAAGCCAAAAAACATAAGATTCTCCTTTCCCTGATCCAGAAATAAAACGCAGGCAAAAGAAAGCAAAAAAACTCGAGATTCTACTTTCACTAATAAGATCTTGAATAAGATCTGGAGGACGTATATCGCCTAAACATGCGCTTATACTTTGTTGGGCTGTCATACCATGTCGGGGTAGCAAGAATTGCACGCTCCAACCAGTATGGATCCTCATCTTTAGTTGCTGAAAGACTTCGGAAGTACCTCACCCAGTCATCTATCAAACGTCTCAGACGAATACTCTTTCGGCCAGTAAAGAGAAATCTGATGATGTCTTTTGCAAAGGTAGTGATCTCCTCACCTTCAATAATCAACATATACTGAAAAAGAGGCAATATTCACCAGATCATTGATCCATGATGAAGCACGAAACTTAAAGTAACTCTTTCACGAGTCTGAAGAGCATAATATTCACATATGCAACTGAATTTAATATTAAAAGAGTAAAAATTCTACGTTCATACCGAACATAAGCTGGGTCTTTTTTCAAATAGTGCCCCTATCAAAATTATCAAGCTGAAAATCAACAACTTACGTTGTACATTAGATTTTTCATGCTCAGCTAACGCAAAATATTATAATTATAAACAAGTAGCAACGGTCATCTTTTCTTTTACATTGTTTTTGGTTGCAAAAGATGTAAACAGACATATCAATTATTACTAGTATTTTTCAATATTTTACAAAAGAGGTAGGATTATTACAGCTTTCCTGCGACAAACACTTGGAAAATATTTAGGAGCTTGACTGGATGAGGTAAATTGAGTACCCACAGTACTATCAGAAATAACAATATCCTCCTTCACTATGTCTACCCTTTGTAATTCTTACTCCACCTAGCTCCAACATGTTCGTCTTTAAATTTGAGAGGTATCTTTTTGTGACTGGGCTTCTTGGGTGTCTGTGTTGGGGTGTGTGTGGGTGTGTGTATGTGCGCGCGCGTGCGCGTGTGTGTGTGTGAGAGAGAGAGAGAGAGAGAGAGAGTGTGTGTGTGTGTACCAGAAATACAAAGCCAATGGCTGCGAAGATCACTTGGAGTAATTCATCCAATATTCCTGAAAGACTTTCATCCTCTGATTCACCATTGCCCCCACTGCCACCACTACCACCACCAGGACCACTTCCGCCACTGCCTCCATCATCAATATATTCTTGCTTCTGCATCTGCTGACGTAGTACATCCTCAGCAGACTGTTCCTTCCCAAAATTTCTCATGGCTTTCTCTAAAGCTTTCCATGCAGAACCCTGCTTCCAATTGGTAGCTATTGGGTTTAAACATGCTTCAAATGTTTCTTCTTAAATGCTATTTTCAATCCAGAAGAAAGCAAAGCATATAAGAGCAGAAAATGTATGGGCAGGTCAGTTAACAATTCATCATAGACAAGTGGGCATGGGCACCGGCACAGAGAGAGAGAGAGAGAGAGAGCCAAAATGCTTACTGTTTGGAAAGCTTGAAAAATAAGTCAAGAAAACACAACCAGCTAGAGACACCATTACAAGAATCTGTCAACTCTTCACATGCAGGTTGTGGAAAGTCCACGTAAAAGCATTAGGCTCCATTTTGAGCATTCACTTGGTCATGCCAAATTAAACTTTGTTGTTAACCCATTAGCATACTGAACATGCAACAATTTAGTAAATCCAACAGTTTTGTTTGCGAATATTGCTCATAGTAGCAGGCATAAGAAGGAAAATGGAATTTAATACCCCATGTGAATTCAATGAACTAATTGTTTACAACCAAGTTGTGCAGTTTATTAGATTATGTAATAAAAACATTCTGCTCAAGTTTTCAATTTGGTTACAAATGAAGAAGGCACAAGTAGGGCAGATGCTCAGTAAACTTGTAGGAACAAGGAAGTTGTAAGCCACTCAGACTGCACAGCTATTGGGCCCAAGATAAGTAGATTAACAACAGGCAAAGTATTAGCCTAAGCACATAATAGCCACAAAGAGATTCCTAATTCCCTTTCTTTCTTTATCAAACAAGTTATTTCTCTAAGTCACAGAAACCTACTAAATTCACAAACCAAATATCAGAAGTTTAAGAAAACCTTTACCTCATCAGCATTCTCAGATTTCCCTTTGCCACCAAATAAGCAGACAGGTGTAGATATTTGAACGCCAGAAGCACCAATACTTAGCTTTTTGGCAATCTTAGGAAGCCTTGCACCAAGGTAACTTGAAGAGTTTGAGTTGAAAGTTGTCGAAGTCTTATGAGGTTGGACACTCTGTAATGCTGGTGTCGCACACTGCACTGAGGATGCAGAACGTAGATGACATACACTAGTGAAGTTGCAGCAGTGCTGGTGCACAGTGATCTGAAGGCAGCTCATTATAGACTGCATGAAGCTCAAAAAGCTTTGAGATTCTCCATATCCAATACAACTGCAAATTAAACAACCATGAGGAAAATAGTCATTAATCTATACAACATTATACAAGAGAGATTAGTCCCAAGATTGAAAATTTGGGGAGTTTGGCCAAAGGGCAGACACAAGAATATTTGAGAACAAAAACAAGGCATAACTTTTTTTAATCCTTTCAACACCGTCAGCTTAAGGTTTTACACTAACAGATGTGGATGCCTGACACATATTTTCTTTTGCAATTTGGCATGCATTCCAAACCTGCTCGTGTAAAAGAAAAGATTAATCAAACATTTGATAGAACACCTTCCGAGTCTGCTCCATATGAACCACACAAAGTGAAGTAAAATCTCTACCATATAAGGATGATATGCATCTCAATTGTGTCAAGGTCAAGATTTCCAGTATATTGTTCATAATGCCGACGAAATCAAGCAGTATATTTTCAAAATCCAGTGAAAATGCAACACGATAACCTAGTAGTAGACAAAATTATAATTCAACATAATGATTTTCCGATTGCAGAGCTCAATAACAAGTATATCGACTTAAAGCTTGCAAAAAGAATTAATATTTCGAAGCACCGGTGACATATATATACAGGCATATTAAAGAAAACGGAAAAAATTTAAGCTTTACCTCAAGTGGAGTCCTATTGATGATTTCAGAGAGGCCGATTACGTTTTCTTGAGGTGGAGCTGTCCGAAGGGAGGTGCAGGGAGAAACGGTGGTGGAAGCTTAGACAAAAGTGACGACCACGGTGGGTTCAGTGATAGCGAAGGGCTTTACTCTAGTCTCTAAGGCGCCTGTTTCTGAAAATGGATAATTTCATTTTCCTCCTCTGATGCATATATAATATCAATTGTATCCCTAATATCTTTTATTTATTTATTTTTTTTTTTTTTTGGCAAAGAGTATCCCTAATATCTTGAATCATAATCAAATTGACCCTCAATTCCGTCATCCTCTTTCTTATGTTTGCGTCGTGCGAAGGCGTGGTTTTACTGACTGCATGATTGTTTTCTTACATTTTTTTTTTCTTTTTCTGTCTTTTTTGGGGTTCAGGCTTGGGTCATGACTCATGAACCCGTTGTAAGCTTTGGTGCAGCATACCTCAGTCTTTTGCACGCTCGCTCGCTCGCTCCCATGGCCAATTTAAGTTATTCAAGTGGTTGAACATAGGATTTGCCTACACTTGCTGGTAATTCTGTGATCGATGCAAGATTTAGCACCTCTATGATTTCTGCATTCATTTATTAGTTTGTATTCTTCCTTTGTTGGCATAGATAATATACAAGAAAGGACTCTTCAATGCTGCTTTGTTGCCATTTAGACACGGGAATTTTGGATGATGAGTTGAATTCACTAGATATACGTCGTCAGTGAACTTTGGATTTTAAAATCCAAGAGGACATAATACTCTGTATTTAACTGTAATCTGGAGGATAATCTGCTATACAGAAGCCAGGGCAAGGGGAACTGTGAAAATCTCAACTGCACTCTTGACTGCTTCAACATCAATATCTATTAGTCTTCCAGTTTTAGATGAAATAATCGAACATTTCTTGGCTTCTGCATTTGGAACAAACAGCCTGCCCTTATCTTCAGAAGAGAACAACCCAATGCTGCAAAACAAGACAAGAAAACAGATGACATGAGCCTGTATCGATTGTAAAGCTTGCTTGCCTAACATAGCACGAAGGTTTTTGCAATTCTAGATCTCGGAGATAGATTAAAATGCTTCGTTTATAGTTCAATAGATAATTCACATGTTTTCTCAAACTTCATTTGCTGAATTGTGTAATAATTGGGGTGCAGTTGAACAAAAGAAGCATTTTACCTGGGCTTTTCTCGCGCATTTGCAAGTTGAATTGCTGCTGTATTTGTTGCTATTACCCCAGCAGAGTCATTGATAAGAGCAGCCAGCTATAACAAGGGTAACAAAACCATGTTAGGGTAAAGATGCTTCATTTACATTGGCCCCTCCCTACAGTAGTTCCAAGTTGTAAGGTCACTTATATGGTCTGGAAGACTAGAACTAATGATCAGTTAAGCTGTCGAGCTTATTGCTGACCATCTAAAGTTGTAAGGTCACTTTTTGGTCTAGAACTACTGATGAGATAAAGCTGTCGAGCTTACTGATGAGTGATGACTATCACAACTCGAGTTTAGAAACTTCAAATTGTTGTCCAGAGAAGAACAATTTATGACTCACTCTTGAGATCATGGTGTTTTTTTGTGGATATGATATAGAGACGATTCCAATTTTGTAGTCCTAGAGCTCGTTCCAACTGTGTCCTTACTTTGTATTTCTACTATTACGCAACATGCACTGTATTTAAGAACATAATTTTAGGGGATAAAAGCAAACCTGCCCAGGAGTAGTAATGAACACCATACTTGCATCATATCCAACAACATCCTCTACATTCTCCCTTTCCCTCTCATGTGGGATGACAAAAACAGGCCTGAGTCCACTGGTAAACAATTTTTAAGAAAAGATAAAGATTTGATCTCAGTATTTGAGAAGAAACCAAGTCAGTTTAGATCGACATAAAATATCATAACTTTGATCATGAGAAAGGAATTGCTTCTGTGAGTAAAAATCAGTCAAGTATACCACAGATAGGAATGGCAAAGTATCATACTTAATCGCGTTGGTTATCTGAGACCATACTTCAATTGGAAGCAAACTGTCAGCGTCTCCCCTGGACTGCATATTAGCTTTTGAATCTGCTTTAATCCCATGGATGACTATATATTTCCCTTTCTGCACACCTGCCTTCTGATACTTAGCCTCTACAACCTCCTTAAGTTTCCTTGAGATCAATACTTTTAGGGGAGGTACAGGGTGCCTTGGTACCTTACGACCTGGTCTCCCCAACCAATCCACCATTTGATGGTACCTGCATGCACGAGATAAACACAAACAGCATCACAGCATATACATGTCTTTCTTTGAGAAACAAAACATGACATTGCCAATTCTAATGCACTGGCATTAGCTAGGGATATTTTTCAACAGAGAAAGCCGATGATTGTCTGCAAGTTTCTGCCTTTCCTTTTGTCCAACTTACATGTGATATCCACCCTCAGAGAGATTCGTACTGTCTGGTTTAAATGTTTCTGAAAGAAACAATCCTGCTCCTGCAGCATTTACATTTGGGTATATGTAACTAACCCTGTCTCGGGCTGTTGACATAAACAAGAATGCTGCATGTCCAATCCCTGCTAGTTTTGTTGACAGGATCATGTCATAGTATCTATTCTGCAAGCAAGAGAAGAGGAAACATGTATAGAAGCACCGTGTAAAACAGACAAGCCATGCGCTCATGTTCTACATGGAAATATTGATATGTAGCATAGTGATTCTTAATCAGTGCGAAGAAGAAGAATCTATTCACATTGAACTAGAAACATATTCAATCAGAGTTTTGGAAGCTGATGGCTAGGGCCAAATTCCTCATTTCAATGGCAGATATATGGGGTCGTGGGAGGTGAAACTACCTCCAGCGTGTTGTTAAAATTGTTCGTATATTGCCTTTTTAACTACTTTAGATTTTGTTCCCCCAAAACTCCCCAATTCACATCTCTGGGCAGTTTGCTTCAAACTTTCTTCATTCCCGCATGTGACGTTGTCTATACAATCTATTAGCTATGGATCAAATCAGATTCCATTCAACTGATATAAAATTTGGTTGCTTGCCTTGACACAAATAAGAATTGTTCACCAACCTTAAGAACTCCTAATGTATCAGTATACTCTGCAGGCTCAGGGAAGTCATCATCTGGATCATAAACATTAGCCCATCTGACGTTCTTGTTCAACTCGTAAGTCTGTTTCCCTCTGTCAGATGCCACAACGTCTATCTGAACACCAGGATATCTATCCTTCAACAACTGAATTGCTGGAAAGAACAACAAATTCTCATAAACTCCACCAGAAATAACACAACAACATCTTCTAACGTCGCCTCGAATTTTCAATCCCAATGAAGCAATTTCGACATTATATCCCATTGGGAATTTCAAGAACCCGTAAGGATTATCAGGATTATCAGGTGGCCTTGGATCTTCATCTTGCTTTCCCTCGGAAAACAGCGAGCCATACTCCATTTCGGGGTCGACACCGTCGTCAAAAGGGTCAAGCCAAGGATTTTTCTTGGCATTGGTCACAATCTTGCATGAATTTTTGGTGCATAAAATTAAGTCTGCTGAATTGTTTACAAAGGTGACATTGATTAAGCTTGTTGAGGGAATTGAAGGCGGATTGATGAGAAATTGTGAAATTGACTTTGGCAGTAGAGAAGTTGCAGCCATTTTAGTATATCCGCTTCCAGTGTTCTTGAATTAACAGCCTCAAGCCATCGCTGCTTGCTACTAGTGGTAGTATTTGCTAGCACTTTTATCATAGTGGACGACTGGACGTTGGATTTGAATGTGTGAAGAAGATTGGATAAGTAGGCCCCACCCAAAGAAAGTTATCCCCAAAAAAAAAAGGAAAAACGAAAAGGAAGAAAAGTTACAGATGCAACTTAATGATTTATTTAAATATTAATATTTATGTAAGTTGTCTGTGCGGATAATCCAGCTGTTATAGAATTGTTAATGCTTATAGCCGTCTAAACCAACTGCTAATTTAACTAAACTCTCAAGTCGCAAAGGCGGAAGTCAAAGTCCAATTCATGAAGAATTTTCTTTAAAAAACTTCTGCTAACGTCCGCAGACACTCTTCTATTTTTTTTCTCTACTTTAAGTCATATTCTAAAAATTATGAATAAACTTGCCAGCAAGTTCTCTACTAGCTTTCTTAGTACTTTTGGGGGCATAACTTCCATCTCAAGTTTGAGATTTTGTTTAAATTTTCTTTGCAATTTTTTAATTTGTTGACTAAGTTTAACTCCATGATTTTATTGACATACTTCATGCATACAACGAAGTATCCTTTTCTATAATCTATTTTCAACGCTTTTTTTTTTTTAGTTAATCTAGCTAGTACCCATTGAATACTTGTTAATATACCTAAAATTCATCTAATCTACCATATATATATATATATATGTACAAACTAACAATTATTACCCTCCTTTGCATATATATACTTTCCCTATCTAATCTTACCTACCCTCCCTTGTATTTGTTTACTTTTTCTAATTAATCTTACATTTTCAAAAATATGACCTCTGAAATATATATCAATGTGTGCTAAATGTGCACTTGTTAGATAAGTAATTTTTCTTTTGGGACATTTTTATAAATCTTCGCTAGGGTTTCTGACTATTTCGTTGGCTTCTCTCCAAATATCGAAAATTACACTAACCTCCGTTGAAGTTAATTATTTTGTAACATTTAGACCCAACTAGTAATTAAAAAGTGATATTACAAGAGAGAATATAACGTGATTCCACCATTACCCCTCATCTATTACATTATTTAGTTTATATAATACTAACCTACACATTAAAGAAAAACATTAAAATTTGCTATTTATCATTAGGAATTAAATCATATATAGCATCCAAAAATAATACATCAATCTATATTTTCACTTAATGCATTATGCTAATTACTTTTTCTAGTTACATATCTATTGTTAAACATGATCAACAAAAAATAATCAAAAAAAAATTGCAACCAAAATATTACAGAGAGCAAACATAAAGATCATAAATATCCTTGTCAATATATTAAGGTTAGTTGCTGAGATTTTTAATGTATTTAAGTTCGCTCTTTGTAATATTTTGGTTGCCGATTTTTTTTTGATTATTTGTTATTGTTATGTTTGACAATGGATCTGCAACTAAAAAGAGTAATTTGGATCTTATATATATAATGATATATTATTTTTTGATTCTATATATGATTTGATTCCTGATGGTAAACATCAAATTCTAGTGTTTTTCTTTAATATGTCAGATGGTACTGGATTACCTAAATAATATAGTAGATGAAGGTCAATGATGAAATCATGTTATCTTCTATCTTTTAATATCACTTTTTAATGGTTGGTTGAATTTAAATGTTATACAAGATAATAAATCTCAAGAGAAGTTAAAATAATTTTTGAAATCTAAAGCGAGACCAGTGAAATGGTCATAAACCTCAAGGGAGGCTTTTGAAATTATCCCTGTCTTTATGCCCTTTTAGGTTCAAATTTAATAGTATTTTTTTTGCAGCAATTAATCAATTTCAAACTAGAATAACTTTTGTTTTCACCAATTTAGCAATATACACCTAAACAAGACAAAGGAAACAAGAACCCTATGCATGTGACACGAGTTTATTTATCCAGCATCTACACCAACCACCAAAATTACAAAAAAAAGGAATGGAAAGGAAAGGAAAGGAAAAAAAGAAAGAAGAGAAGAGAAAATATGGTACTAATACTAATAGATTTATGGGAGAACTGCACCAATCGTCCCTCACATATTACAGATGTGAAAATTTAGTCCCTCAAAACAAAAATGATCAGATTTAGTGCCTAACAAATAAAAAATGATTACCTTTAATCCTTTTTCACTTTTCCGAACAAATTTTGGCCGGAATTCATTGGGTCCACTTGCAATGCCCAATTTTTAAAGGGTAAATTTGACAAATCACCGTTGACCAATTATGCGAAGGACCAACTTTGCAAAACTTTAGTTAAACATTCATTAAAAAAAACATAAAAATTAACCCACCATTATTTGCAATTCATCTCAACCCAAAATCTTAATACCAAGCAATTCAAACAGTATAGCATTGGCCTTAATAAATCTCACCATTGTGCTCAAGTAAATAAGTAATTTACTAAAATCAATCTCTGATAAAAAAGCATGTACTGATACTAGCACTAGTATAAAGTCCTTGCCGTTCAAATTTATCCACCGCTTTCATTTCTTAATGGCCGCCTGAGCTTCTTCCCAGAAGCCATTATCACAAATGCAAAGCCCTTGTTTTTATCATCTTTTTGCTTTATAATTTGCCACATCCAAGAAAAACAAAAACCACCCCTCAAAATCACTTCTTCAACAAATTCATCCAAGAAAAAAAAATAGAAAACATGATTCAAAATGACTCCTTTAACAAATTCATCGAGATAAACAAGACCCACCATTTAAAAATCACTTCATTAACAAATTATGTAGGACAAACAAAACCCACGATTTAATGTCACTTCAATAACAAATTCAGACCCAAAAGAAAAAAGAACAACCAACTCAAATCATTTCTTCAACTTCAACAAAAGTATCCAAAGTAAATTCTTTAATAGAAATACCAAACTCATGGAAGTACCTCAACATCAGTAACAGTGCCGCATTCAGCAAAGAGGTTCTTGATATTAGCAACGGTAAAAGACCATGGCAAATTTAGCACAAAAAGCTTTCTTTTCTGATTGGTTTGTGGGATTGACTCTATTTTTCCTTCGGTTGGCTCTATTTTTTCTTCTACTGTAACAACTTCTTCAACTGTAGAGGTTGAGTATATTTGGAATCTTGGTTTTATCGTGAGTGCAGTGGAGGGAGGGGAAATAGTGAACGTTTTAAGAAAAAAGAAAAGGCACAGGTGAAAATAGGAAGTTTAAGGAAGTGTAAAGAGCATTTAGGGGAAGTTGACGGGAAGGAAGAGGAAGAAGAAAGTATGAAAAATGCTGCTGCTTCAATTACAACCATTGCTGCAAATTCTTTGGTTTAGGATTAAAAAATACATATCGTAATCTGGAATTCTGGTGTTGTCTTCTTCATTCATTAGCTTGGTTAGCCTTTCTCTTACAAGTCTTCAATCATCAATTTCCTTCAGATGAATTTCAATCAGTTGGGAGTTTGCAATTCGGGTTTGTTTTGGGTTGAGATGAATTGCAAATAATGGTGGGTTAGTTTTTATGTTTTTTATTTTAATGAATGTTTAACTAAAGGTTTGCAAAATTGGTCCTTCGCATAATTGGTCAGTGATTTGTCATTTTTACCCTTTAAAAATTGGGCATTGCATGTGGACCCAATGAGTTCCGGCCAAAATTTGTTCGGAAAAGTGAAAAAGGATTAAAGATGATCATTTTTTATTTGTTAGGCACTAAATCTGATCATTTTTGTTCTGAGGGACTAAATTTTCACATCTATAATATGTGAGGGACGATTGATGCAGTTCTCCCTAGATTTATTGTCACCATTAACAAAAATTTGAAAATCCCCCAACAAGAGAAAAAAAAAGTGAAATAAGAAAAATAAAAGGACTAGGTTCCCCGAGTCCAGGCTGCCATAGCTGATGTGGCAAACTTTTACTGGTGACCTTTTCTGTCTTTTTGCTTTCAAATTTCATTTTCAGCAATCATCATCATTCATCACCAACTCCGATTCAGTGGTTTCCATCTAGAAACATCCATCTTCCCTGAAGCAGCTGCCGGCTGGTTTCTACCTGATCATCCAACTGCCACAGAATTTCTCCTCCTACAGTATTCGCCTTCATCATAACTAATGCATCCACTTCTACCATAACCCCTGTCTCCTCTGGGTTTTATTTCACTAGTCTCCTCCCCACCCTACTACAATGCGCCTTTCACTTTCTCACTCTTCATACTACCCAAACCCTAGCTACTCAGCAAATTCAGCAATTGGGATAGTTTTTCTCACTGATCAGTGAATTTTAACTAAAATTTTCGGCAAATTTGGGTGAATTAGAGGAAATGTCTGGGCCGCCGCGAGTGAGATCGATGAACCATGCCGAGTCGGAGGTCCGCCCGGTGCTCGGACCGGCGGGTAACAAGACGAGATCGGCATTGGAGCTAAGGAAGCCCGTGAGTAAGCCTAAGATTAGTAGTGTGAACAAAATGCAGGAAGGAGAGGAGAAGAAATCTCCGGCCACTGTCACGATGGAGAAGGATTTGTCCCCGTCTCCGAAGAAGAAGTTTGGGGGAGCTTCAGCTGCGATTATGAGGCAGCAGCAGCAGCGGCAGGAGGTGAAGTCGTTTTTGATGAGGTCGAATTTGTCCATGAATGCTTCTTGTTCGTCGGACGCTTCGACGGATTCTTCCCAAAGCCGGGCGTCGACGGGGAAAATTAGCAGGAGAAGCTTGACGCCCACTCCGATTAGACGGAAGCAACAACACTGTGGGCCAAAAGTTGAGAAATTGGAGAAAGTTGGTTCTGAGGTTGACAGTGTAGCTGTTGTAGGACTAGCTGATGATTCTGTGGCTAAGAAAAGGTGTGCCTGGGTCACTCCAAATACTGGTAGGATTATTGGGCTTTTATTCTTTTCTTTTTTTCCCCCATATATAGAAGTTTGAGCTTTATTAGGTGTAGCATCCTTCCGTGTAGCTTGTTCAAAGAGTCGAGCAAAAAGTTTGAATTTTTCATACAAAGTTATGTTTTTAGTGTTCACTGGATGTTTTGTTTGATAAGGTTACTTGTTTGAGCTGATATAATGCGAGTATACATGTTTGGGATGTGACCATGGGAGTGCTGCATATGAAGGACAGAAAATGTGTAATTTGTCTTTGTAAAGGGGTATGTATTGGCCTCCATTTTGCTGTTTTAGAATTCACGCGATTGAAAGTGTCGTCAAAGCGAGTTTGCTTCCGTATAATGCTCACAACTGGCAGTGAGATACACATGGAAATGAGTTTTAGTAATTTTGTTATGAATGAACTTTCTAATTTCATGTGATTCTAAATGTAATTTCTAGTCCTGTTTTTCCGCTGACTTAGTTATTTTTTAGGACATCTCAGGGAATTGTGAAGCATCATTTTAGGGCAGTTCTTTTTGGTATATTAAGAGTCATCTTAGTGCTTCATTTATGCCTGGGTTTCTCAATATGATGTTACTTGTGGATATGTGCACTATGTCAATGAATAGGAACAGGTTTTACTAGGAAGGCAATGCATGATGGTACTATTTTAACTGCTTTGATGTACATTTATTCTCCATCTTTTCGTTCCACTGTCAGTGTGTTGCAATCTGACGTAGTCCTCTTATGTGCATATACCATCCTTTGATTTACTTTTTTGCTAATTAGTTTCTTATTGTGACAAGATCCATCCTATGCTGCCTTCCACGATGAAGAATGGGGAGTGCCAGCTCATGAAGATAAGTAAGAAAACTCAAAAGACCCTGTTGTTTATCTTGTCGATTTCAAAGTTTCATGAACTTGAGTTGACGGGCTTTCAAGTTTGAGTTTGATTGTTTTTGCCAATTTGCAGGAAGCTTTTTGAATTTCTCAGCCTATCCACTGCATTGGCTGAACTTCCATGGCCCACCATTCTCAATAAAAGGCATACATTCAGGTAGGTTCTAAGTCTATGATGTTTGGGCAGATGCTCAAAATTTTTTGTATGCTTGTACGAGGGTCCTGTTTTTTTTTGCTTTAGCTTGTCCAAAATTTGTACTAAAACTTGACGAATTGTTGAAGTTTTCGTAGGCATTTTTTTCCCATAAATGTTGAAAAGCATATATTGGTGTGGCAAAAGAAAATGCATTGAGAAGTAGCTGAGAAAAAGCTAAATCAGTTTCTTTAAAGTAAACAATAGCAGGTTCAAAGTTTTCACATCTAAGTGATTGATGCAATTGAATGTGCTTGGATGCAGAGAGGTCTTTCAGGACTTTGATCCAGTTGCTGTCTCCAAATTAAATGAGAAGAAGATAGCAACTCCAGGAAGCCCTGCTAGTTCGCTTCTATCTGAGTTAAAGCTGCGTGCAATTGTAGAAAATGCACGCCAAGCTTGTAAAGTAAGTACTAATATATTTGTGTAGCTCTATCATTTTATGACTGTTTTTGAAGAGTGATATCTTTCTTTTCACTAGCTGTTATAATTATTAGTGTTCAGTTCGAAGATGAGTGTATTTGAGGTCTTAATGTTTATAGTAGATGCTAAAAGCAGGATGATTTAATGAAATCTTTGTGAAAGATGACCCAAATTAGAACCTAATGGGAGCCTTAAATCTGTCTTATCATATTGAGCATGAAAGAATCTGCTAATAATAGTTTTCCTTTTTTAAAGTGACTGTTGGTGGTGTAAACTCTTGAAGTTTAGTTGTAGCCTAAAGAATGGAAGAATTGGCATTCCACGTTCAACTTTCAGGCAGTTCTTGCAAACATGATTTTACGTTCTTCTTATACAAATGAACATATTTAGCATCTCATACTAATCATTCCTTGCCATTTCTTTTTTTTTTTTTTAAGGAAAAGAGATAGTAGACAGAAGAATAATTCCCAAATTAGAACTTGTTACCATATTGAAAAACAAAGAGATACAGCACTGCTTAATAGTAGTGTTTAATAGCCTTATTTATACAATCAATCTGGAAAACAAAGGGAGCACTTATGGGTTGTATGCGAGTCAGTGATAATATGGTAATCCATCTAATGAGTTCGTTGTTTTGCTCATGTTGCAGATCATTGAGGAATTTGGGTCTTTTGAGAAATATATATGGGGTTTTGTCAATTACAAGCCTATAGTTGGTCATTTTCGCTATCCAAGGCAGGTTCCAATTAAGACGTCAAAAGCTGATGCAATCAGCAAAGATCTTGTGAGGAGAGGATTTCGAGGAATTGGACCTACGGTTGTCTACTCATTCATGCAAGTGGCTGGAATCACAAATGACCATCTCATAAGTTGCTTCAGATTTAGGGATTGTGTAGATGTGGGTGATGGCAGAAATAAAGATGATGACCTCATAGCCACCATCGAAGGAAAACAAGCAGAGGATTCAGCTGAAAGTGGATTTGAGGAAAGACTAGATGCATTGAGCTTATCAACATTGTGACATGTCAAGTTGATAAATGATGTTGTGCAGTGTATCCCGTGCTTGTGTGCTGTTGTGGGCTAATGCAACAATTTGTTTATGTATAAATGATAATGAATCATTTTTGTTCATTGCATTGTAAAGTGCCAATTAGAATTTGGCTGCACACGACGATGATGTTCAAGTTATCTGGGGTATTCCTGTGAATTGCGGCCGCCTTCTGTATAGGCTTCATGCTACGTGCTTGGCATCAACTGTCAATTGGCGACTTCCAGGACTGACCCTCTTCTTCAATTTTGACGCCACTTTAGTAGCAAGTGCTTTCTTCCAACAGGAATTTGCTGCTGTAGCATTAGAAAGCAGTCCTGCCCGAGGATGAGGCTGCGAAGGTCTATAGGCTACCTCATGTTTTTCTTTTCTTCCATACTGATGGATTTCCAGGCGTGTCCGGTTTCACAGATTCATGGCATGTTTACTGAGACAGCGTTTGCCATGCAGTTTCCCTACCCATTACGCTCCATGGATATTTGTTGGCAGTCTTGCCAAAGGACTGAAAAACTGGATGTTAGTCGGCAGTTGCAAGTAGAAGGAACCCAGCATAAATTAACAGAACTACCTTTTTTGAATGCCAAACAAAAATTCTGGCATTGCTCAGTATATGCCATTCAAATCTGTGAACATCAATGATCATTTCAGAAAAATTAGCTGCGGCTTTGAGAAATAATTTCGTGTTTTACTTCTCGAGCTCCTCTCGAATTTAACTCTCAATACGACGTTGTTTTCACATGGGAATCCCCATCAGGATCTATGAAAAAACATTTGATCTTCTATGGTTGTATGCTCTGATTTAGCCCCTCAAAGCTGTCGTTTCAAGAAGGGATAATTTCAGAAACCTCTCCTGAGGTTTTTGATAATTTCATGTGGCTCCCTTAAGGTTTTTAAAATTACACCTACCTCCCTTATCCATTTGAAATAACAATGCTAACCTTAATATTGTAATAAAACTCTCTTGCTACCATGTTTATACAAACGATGGATTTTATAATTTTTTTTTCCTTCTTATTCATTTCTCTTCTATTTCATTAAAAGCATAGAAAAATTATCAATGTTGTCCCTAATATCTATACAGATCAAAAGTTAAACTAGTAATTTTTTTAATGATTTTTTATATCATCCAATTTTTTTGTAGCTCTTTTTTTGTATCAAAATCAATAATAATTAAAAACAAATGGCCTAAAATCACTACCAAACTATGGTAGTTCCATCACTAAACTAGTCCATATAAACTTTAATTAAAAAAAATAATCCATAAACTTAAAAAACACAAGGTAACACTTTCTTCTCAATCTTAAAAAAAAACCTATATTCCCAATAAAGCACTATAAAAAATAGCTTATCATAACAAAAGATTTATTGTTATAGTTGATTATTAAATAATAAATAGTAGCATGAAAAACTTGAGACTCCTTTTTTTTTATATATAATTGTGTCAAATTACTTTACAATTGTTTAGAAGAATGAATTAAACTTTATAAGATAAGGGCATTTTAAGGTATTCATTAAATTTTTGACCTTATTTTAAGGTTTGATTACCAAAGTGTCAAATTAATGAAGGTAAGTGTAATTTTAAAAACTTCAAGGGAACTAAGTGACATAGCCAGAAACCTCCCCTCAGGTTTCTGAAATTATCCCTTTCAAGAAATGTAGAATCCAGTTGACGGAACAACGATAGACTTTAGCTTGACGTTTAGAGCACAAAAGTCGTGCCACCGCCTCTGGCCAAAAAGTCCTTTGGACAGATAAAAGAATCAAATGCAACCCCATTTGTTGACAAATCCATAGAAATATTAAGGGAGAGTTGGTGAGAAAATTTCTTTCAGAATCTTCAACTAAACAAGTAGCGTATGTTTAGGTGGCTGAATCAGCTGCCTTTTGGGCTTTAGTTGAGGCAGCCCATATTACAACTTGAATTAATCCCTCCCCTTTAACCCATCATATTTTTTTTTGTCCGAAGGATGAAGCTCGCCTACCATACTATCAACTTCAAATTTTCTAATGTGGTATATACATCAAATTGGTCCCATCGATCTTCGACTAGTCAAATACAAGCAAATTGACAACAACCCTTGACTAGATTCCACTACTGTTTCCTTCTTTACCACTTCTCTGTCTGATTATGCTGGAGAAATTTTCCCGATATGGCGGCTGCAAGGGCTGCTTTGAAACTCGGATCTTTGGTCAAGGAAGAAGCCATTTGTTCTATGATATACTGTTGAATTTCTGGTGAATTAACCTTGCGAGTACTTGAATTTCTTGTTTCTTCATGGGATTTAGGCTTGGTAAGGTCCAGGGTAATTGTTGGTCCAGATGAGCTGAGAGATGTTGAGCATGGGACTGAACCAAGTGTTACACATCGGGTAGAGTTCGAGGGTGTTTGATCCATTTTTGATGGATGTGGGTGATTGTGCTCCCCCTCATAAGTTGCTACAAGAATAGATTGATCTTCCACACTTCTTTGGACCTGTGTTTGATCAAATGCAACGAAAATAGTTTAGTAATGCCACTCCAATACTACAAAAAAACTGTAGTAGATTTTGTCAGAAACACTACTAAAACACGGCATGATAGAAAAACATTCTTTCATCTTGGGCCAGAGATTACTTTAGTAATGCCTCTCTGGTACCATAGATAACTTCAGAAACACACATAAAACACGGCATGACAGAGCAGCTACCTCTTATCTTGGGCAAAATTAATGGAATGAATGCTTTCTCTTCAATGTTTATTGCAAGAAGATGATATCGTAGGAATGACTGTAGACAATTTGTCTTTGGTTAATTTAGATTTAGTTCCATGTTAAGCGTATTTTTTTTTTTTTTTAATTATCATTCTTCGGACTTGTTCGAACTTTTATAAATAGACATAAAAATTGCATGCCTCGCATTTTTCTCCAACAAAAACTGATATTTCTACTAGTTTGATCTGTAAGCTGAATTAATAGTATCGCATAATGAGCTGTTAATTTGCAGTTTCCTGTGCAACGCGCAGGCTAGTAGTTTAGCATACCTTCTTCTTAACGGGGCAGCTAGGAGCAAATGAGCATTTGAAATAAGCTCTCGGAGAGGGGTTATCTCTGGTGACTTTCTGTCCATATTTCCTCCACTGGTATCCGTCCTTTACAATCTGTAATAAAGAAATTTTGCCACTCAGATTCGCAGTATAAAAGGGACAGATCATATTTCAACCTCATACGATCAACTATTTGAAATCATTTCAGATTCACATTGGCTTATTAATTAATTAGTACTTTTTTCCCACATGAAATATGGAAGTTTGTTTTGAAGTCTACGCTAGGGATTATGAACTTACCAGGCTTGTATCAGATGGCTCGGTTCGGGCATAAACTCTTGAAACCTTGGCCTTAATATGCTCTTCCCTTGGTTTCTTGCATGAAGCTTCATCACTCGAGCTACTTTCTGAGGGCCCATTAGTTGCAGCATCAATGATGGTATCGTTGTTGTTATTGGTAGTGGTGCTTTCGGATTTTCTTTTTCTTGATCCATTGTTGTTGTCAGTTCCAGGATTCTTGCTCATATAATCCATTAAGTGGTTTCTCAAAGCATTATAGTTCTCACAAAGTACTGTCAACATCTCCGTCAACTTCTTGTTTTCAGCGCTTACTCGGTTCAGTTCCTCTACCAAAGCACCGGCCTGAAAGCAAATAATGGGAGGACCGCGCTAAAATTTAGATCTTTCCTAATCACACTACTCGGTTTGGTAACATAAAATATCAAGAAATCGTACGGTTCGTGCTCCAAAAAACTTAAAAGAGTAGAACTAAGAATCTTTTTTGTTGAATTGAAGAAAACGGGGCTAGGGAAATTAAATCTCGGATTACAAGAGTAGAAGGAGAAGAGAGAGAGCCAACCTCTTCGTTGACGGGAACTGTTGTTCCCCCAATTAAATTGCTTTGCACTTCTTGTTTCTGAAATCGAAGTAGTAAATCACATCAAGAATCAGCAAGCAGATAAGGAAAATTCATAACCAAAAATAACAGAAGATGCTCCAATATATCCTATCTTGTTTGATGATTGCATTGACTTTGACGTACCAGACCATCATCCAAGAGCCGGAGAGGTTTAATATTGAGATCCAGTGAAGTATCAACCAAACTAGTATAATCCATAGGTCCAGCGATTAAAAATAGCTTGCCAAATCCACACGAACTGTAGAAGAAGCTACTTCTCCTTTAAAGAAGCTTTTGAGATCAGAGTCGAAACTTAGCAAGGGATGGCTAAAGAGATGATTGATAATATTTGCTGAGAAGTTTACTTCCGCTGTGTGTGTGTGTTGATAATCAAGAAAGGATACAGTGGGGATATATACAACCGAAGAGAGGAAGCCGACGACTTGTAGGAAGGAAGGTCGGAAGGAAGATGGCCGGAAGGAATGAAAGAAAATATAAGACTAACAATTCGGATGCATTCGGTGATATTGTAGTATATATTTATAAAAAAGGCTGGCGTTGGAGACTGCCAAGAAAAGAAAAGTAAGGTTTGGTGTCGGTCATGAAGTTGAAAAGCAAATGGGGAGATCTTGAAATTCTTTGTAATAGTCAAAGTCAAGCCCACCTTAGCAAAGGAAGAGAGAAGAAAGGAAGAAAGAGACAAGAGACAAAGTAGTACCAATCCATACCCACATTTATTTGTTTATTGATTGTTGAAGTCCTGTTTGACCCGATCCTCAGCGTCCATCTGTCCATCTATCCATCTAACATCACAAATTGATACTACTACTAAATTCGTAATAAATCGACCACTGGTTAATAATACTTTGTTGTTCTACTTCTACCGGGGAAGGTTGTGGTTGCGGACTTGGACCTTGCTTTCTTGTCACGTTTTCAAAGCATTTTCCACGTTACACATTATTTATATTTATATGCACCGAATGAAATGCTAGTTTATTTCATATACTAGTAGACAAAAAGGGCATAAATTAAGGGTTCAAGAAGATCATACACCTATTAATTATATATATTGCAGATTTTGTAAGAGTAGTTAGGATAAGTTTTGATTTCTTAAGTGAAATTTAGCATTTTTTTTCTCTAAACAGTTCCAGTAATTCGTTAATGAAATTTTGCTTTTTATTAAATAAATAAATAATAAAAAAAAGAAGAAAGGTTGTGTTTGGATTGCATTTTCCGTCTTTTTTCATGGAAAAATTACTGTAGCGATTTGATATATGTGAGGGAAAAAGGTGATAGGAAAATGTGATCACGAAAAACGACAATATTTTCCGACGGAAACAAGCAATCCAAGCATGGCCAAAATATACACAAAATTGGGCCTTAGTGCTGGCAAGTGCAGTAAAATAAATATATAGCCAGATATACAGCTAGGAAGCAAGAAAATTAAGCTGTCCTCCTCCACGCGGTTTGTCCTCTGTTTCAACGCAAGGAACATGATAGATAGATAGATAGTTCTTTAATCTTGGGTTTTGAATTACAAAAAAAAAAAGTTGTAAATAAAGTTCAAACAGGTTTGAATGTTTTGAGTGCAGTTAACAGCTGAAGAACTTGCTGACCAGAATGAAAGACTAATCAATTGTTTTCTACGGCAGTTCTTCTATACATACTACTGGTCCAGGATTTGATTTTCTGCCGCGCATCAAAGGGTAATATTTGAATGTACATGTAATTAGTGTCTTATTCGGCTATTGCTTATGTTTACAAACAAAAGTCTCGTATCAGTACGTACTTCTCGTACATGCAACCTTTTCATGTCTGAATAACCAAAAGGTTGACCTCAATTTGAAGGTCAACAACGCCTTATGTCCACCATTTAAAAAAATATATATATAAATATGTTTTATTCATTGATAAATTGGTCTAAATTTCAAGAATTGCCTTATAATGATTGTGGCGCAGTAATTTTTTATTGGAAAAAAAATATATCATGGGCCGATCGTATGACTTTTTTTAAAAAAAAAAGGAAAAAGAAAAAAATCAGATCATGACCGGATGTTGACTTTTGTAATTCATTCATTATGTTTGAGTATTCAAGATGGTAAACAAATTCCAAATTAATTAAATTTTCAAAAAACGTTTGGAAGCTAGAGATGTTAACAATAGTACTGTTTGGATTAAAGAAATTTTTTGTGTCTCCGTCGTTTCAGATACATTAGAAACCAAGAAAAGAGAAGGAAGGATTACAACAACCGCACGTCCGAGTTGTTGACAAATTCTCTGTATTAAAAATACAAAAATAAATTTTACCCGTCACCCTCCATTCCTCAACTTTTAGAGATAGTCATCTAGTGCTGCCTGCCTTTCCTTTTTATGTTCATTTTAAAAGAAACACTCAAAAGGAGTAAAAGAACTAATTACTGCATAATTAGGATACGATACTTGGAACACCTTTTTTTTTTTTTTTATAACCTTCCATTTTTCTTTATACCCTTTCCGAGTCTAACGGTTAGATTCGAGATTCGAACCCTAAATTTAACAACAGCAGCGAGTAGTAGAATACTCGGAACACTTGAATATCATCCTTGGAAGAATATCAAACCATTCCAATTTCCGGCTTTCACCAAACTTTTGCATCATGCAATGCGTCATTGCTACCTGATGAACCTACATGTATAAACTATAATCAGCTTTCCCCACATGTTTGAAGTTTGGGAACTTTAACATATTCACGTACATTTGGTTCTCTCTCTTTTTGGTGCATAAGTTTAGAGGATGCATCATGCATGTGGGTGTGGAAAAGAGGAAATGAAAATCATCAGATAGTGTAGTAACGTAAGAGAGACAAAAAAGTAACGAATCAGAAGCCAAGCAAATGCAATGAACTGTAAATACGTGTCAAAGTTGGCCGGCATGGCAACTTGAGGGGGCATCTCAAGTAAGTATTACCAATTCGACTTTCATACGTGCTGGCAACCTTCAATTAAAATCAACCATATCCACTCCTCCTCTATAGGTATTAACTACAGCTAGACAGGAATATTATATTGTTGTTTTATTCCATGGTAGTTATGTTTTCAGTTCTCCTCAAAATGTTTTACAAGACATATCCATTGCTGTTGCTGGTCAGCCCTGTCTAATTTAACAGTTGTGCAATCTGGGCAGCCCCAGAAAAGACGTAATAATGGCAAACCTGACATGGGAGGTTTTTCCATGACTTCCACCAGTTTAGCCAGCCATAATTAAGATTCCCGGCCACCAATTTCTTGGCTCTGGCAGCTGTCTTCCTCAGTCCTCTCTGTTTCTAATTGCTGGTTGCGAAGGGCGCCACATAAAAGTAAAACCACCTACTCTTTGACTCTTGCGGAGAAACCCCACAAAAGAAGAGCAGAAAGAAAGATGAAATCGACGCAGTTTACACGCTCGGAGGCAAGGCAACCTTATTATGTTAGCAGCTAGCAACCGACACGGTCTTTACACTCTGGGTGGATGGATTGCACACGGAAAAATAAAATCTGAAACTGAAAAGTGTCACTACTACCAGAAACTATTAATTGTTTGGAAAGGAATTTTCTAATAAAAAATCTCTATCTTTTTAACATATTTTTCAATTATCTTTTTACATCTCATATATCAAATCGTTGCAGTGTATTTTCTACAAAAATTTCAGAAAATTCCAATCCAAACACAACCTAAAGCACTACTGATTAAGCAAAATAGTGAACGAGGAAAAACAATATTGAATTGTGAATTATTAGAGATATTTTTACTGTAGCACTTTTTTTGATGTGATGTATGTGAGATAAAAAGGTAATTGGGAAGGTAAAAAGGTGTATTGAAAATTGTAATGATGATGTAAGCAAATAAATTTGAGGAAATAAAGCCCAATCCAAACAATAACTGCTGCTTAAGCTTTCCTTTTTGCAAATTTTGGCTTCGGTGCATGCGAACCTTACCCAATTAAATAGGGTATAATCTGTGGTAGGAAATTAATGACATTATTGTGTATTATGAAAATGGGATTTCTAATATGCAGTCTAAAAATTAGAATTTCCCCAAGAACCTTGGAAATTTGTTTTCTTTCAAAGGAATGAGAATGACCAAAGCAAAAAAGGAGGGATGGAGAGATGACAATCGAAGTATTAATCTTTTTTTTTTTTTTTTTTTGGGTTCACAAGAGCAGATTGGGATGCATGCAAACTTATTAATAGTAGTATAAATGAAATTTTACACTGACAGTTAAAGAAAGATTAAACCGTAATTGAAATCATCATTCTAAGGCAATAAATCAAGAAGCTAAGATAGAACTTTAAGTCAGTGATTTTTTTTACCTAAAAACTTCAACAAAATAGAATCTTACAAAGAGGGGGAAAAAAGAAGCCTCGATTATATTAGTGGTTCATATATTTTTTCTTTCATTTTTAAAGTCAACTTTTAAGAAATGGTACAGGAAACTTGTAGAGAGAGAGAGATATATTAGTATAAACCAACCAACTTAAAGACTAATCGAAGGGGGGTGCCGACCGGAAGTTAACCTTGGACGGCATTGGAGTGGTACGTCATAGTCCTGAGGTCAGGGCCGACAAAGGACCAATTAAGCAGAAGCCAAGTTTACAGTTTAGCCAAATAGACAGAATTGCAAATTAAAACTAAAGTGAATGTTACAAAGTCAAAAAGTCAGCCAACCTCAAGACTTCACCATGGACCATGACCACACACTTCTACGTGCGTGTATTTTGTGCGTTCATTGAACCTTTCAAATCGAAACCCAACAAAAAATTTTCTGCGTCTGTCCACATTCATGAACTGGATAAAGTGGTGGGCAGTAATGTCCATATCCAGTTAATTGCAGGACTACAGCAAAAAGAACTAGTAAATACAGTAGTAGCATTTAGAAAAAGAAGAAGAAATTGCATTGAATTCAAAAAAGTGGGGATTAGCACGTGTTTAGGACTCTTAACATTCGTTTTTTGTTTTGTACTGAGTAATAGGGAGATTAAAATGGTCGCTAGTGAGTGCAAATTGCAGCACCTGAATTTAGACCCTTTGAGTGCGAGTGGAATATTCAATCTGCGGGCCAGATTTACATGGCGGCCTACATCTATATGGCAGAGTAGAAGAACATTCCTCCTTCCTGCATGGAATTAAATTCATCTCTTCCGTCCGCATCTAAAAAATATAATTCCGTTCTCCTTTCACTCAAGTAATTCATGATGGTCATCGTACCGTGAAAAAATGGCAATCGCTTCTTTTTGTTTTCGAGAACCAAAAACCTTATCCATCTCAAAATCTGGCAACTAATGTGGACTATAGCTAGGCTTCATTTTGTTCCTTTCCAGATCATTACTAACTCTTCATTGTGTATTGTATTCCTCTCATAAGTATTAAGCCCTTAATAAGAGTGTACATATATATATATATGCACTGAGGAAGCTTATAACGTTGAGATTTCAAGAAAAGTTGGTTCAAATTTAAGTTTTCTTACCCTCACCTTGCTTAGAAAGAAAAATTATAAAAAGGGATGTACGTAAATCCTATGTACATAAAAAGGGATGTATTTTACTCCGTATGTAACTGACCTTTGCAAGATTGAACTTTTTCTCTTTTTCCTATTTTCTTGAACAATAGTACTACTGTTATCTAACTGTGATTGGTACTGGTGAATTTAAAAGGGGGTATTTATGAAATCTGCTTCCGCAAATATTTACTTGTATATTTTTGTGTCCTTGACTCTTTCGTGTGCATAACAGTAGTAGGTTTTTAGCCTCATTTTCTTGCTCCTCCAACTTTTCTTTTCATTTACATGCTCGGCTGCTTCCACTGGTCTGCGGCATGGCGTTGACCGTGAGAGACAGAGGGCTTGAATTGGAAGTTGGAAATGAAGCCAGAATTTTCCTAATCAAGGGGCTAATAAGATGTTTCATCAGACTAGAATACATTCTACATGTATATATATACACGTGTGTGTACGTACACATACTTCACAGAGACAAAACATTGGAAATGCTTGTATATCTTTAGCAGACATGAAGCAACACCAAGTAGTCCATAAACCAATTCCCTTTCTCCATAAATTATAAGAATCCTACCCAAGGCTCTATTTGTTTGACTAGAAAGTAGCGTAAGAAAGTGCGTCATGGGAAAAATGAGGTGAAGTGAGATAAAGGAAAAGGAAACTAATTTTCTCACACGTGTATAGTTAACAAGGAAATGATGCAAGAAAATATAAATAAATTCTTGTGTTTGTTCAAAACTCGTAGGAAAGTTATTCCTATTCACTTTCTAGCTAACGTTTCCTCCTCGTTCACCCTAAGTAACAGCTAGCCCAATTGCATCTGAATCTTCATTCTAGCTCTCAAGAGGGAATTTACTTAATCTGGGTATCAAGTTCTTCTCTTTTTCCTCTTGAAATGCGTGACTGTTTAAGTAATAAGTAACTGTTTAGGAACAATCTTCGTTGAAGGAAAGTCACAAATAATCTCGACGAATCACCGATCAAGCCCGTAGTTTACCGAATCTACACGAACGTAAAAGAAACCCTCCTGAATCTTGAAAAAGCTACATGTGCCTCTTCAAATCAAAGTTCACTCTAATTCCACAAAAATTAAAAAAAAAAGGATAAAGCAGAGAGAAAAGCAATCATGGCCTAATTTTTTTTTTTTTTTTTCTGTCAAGAGAGGAAACTCACACACCCGATTTGATTAGAAACACTGAGGAGGTCAGCGACTAAACGTAATCTTAGGGGGATCCAATTAAGAGTAATCATGGCCTAATTGCATCTCTACCTTTTAACCATGGATGCCCCAAAATTCAAAACAGGAGTGATTTATGATAGTGAAAGCCCATAATATACAGTGCTAGCATTCTAGAATTAGGCAGAATCCAGCTTTCAGGATTCCCACGGAGTGAGCCACTTGGGAAGAAAAACGAAGGGCGTCCAGAATTTCCATCGAGCATTAATTGGTAAACTCTCCAGGGTCTTTGGCTCTTCCATGTCTTCATCCGGATAAGACATGAAAAATGGCCACCGGTGAATTTGAAGAACACAAAACGACAAATTGCCTCCCCCCGCCCCAAGTCTTTGTGGACTCAAATCAAATTGGCTGCTAAGTGGTACCAGTCAATCGGGGCAAACAAATTCAGTAGTGTAATCTCATTTGTGGTCTTGAATTCACAAGTTATAAAATTCCCACTGCATTAACTTTAATGCTGAGAAACTCAAATTTGACACGCTTTCCCCGCGTTGCAACTCCAGCCGCTCATGTCATTTCTGCGACGGTCCAAGTCTTTCTTTATTTGCTGGTAACTCTCTCCACGTACATATGTTGTTGCATGATTGCATCCCAACAAAATCACCTACTCCTTCCTCGCATTTCATTTTTATGCCAGGAATTTTTCTTTCTGATCCAAAAAGAAAACCGACTAATTTTCTTCTTGTCTTCTTCTGCTCCTCTCCCTGTGCAAGTGGATTTGAATGCCCTGACCAAATCCTGAAAGAATCACTTCTTGACAAGATTTTGTGATTTTCAACTTAGAGCCGCAGTTTATTGTAATAGACTAATAGGCTGCCAAATCAAGACTGGCCAAATATTTGATCACTTGTTCCTGCACAGGCTTTAGGAATAACCGCATCTCTCTGGCTTACGGTATCATCATGTTTTTAACCGTCTAATCGTACGGATAATACTCGAGGCAATTTCTTATAACTAAACCGGACAACTTTAAAAGTAGTCTACTGCATGCACAGTCAAACTATACCATGCAACGAACATAGAACAAATATGGTACTAGAATACAAACGTACGAGTTTGAATCCGTAACATGGAACGCCTCAAAGAGCTTATCCAAATGTACTTTTTTACCATTTCTAGAGCTTCCCTCCTTCGTTTGTCGCTTCCTATTGTCGATCCCACGGTGGTTTTAAGAAATTGGAAAACAAGTCTGATCAAAATTCTTTCGCTTTCTATAGAAGCTTCTGCGGGCCAAACGGGAGTTGCCATTTCCACACACATGGAGTAAACAGAAACTGGGGCCATGCTAGCTTAAGATAAGACCCCTTAAACCCACATGCGGAGAACGTTGCCTTATGATAGCATGCCTGATCTCATCAACGCCCTTAATATGAATGATGATGTTCCTACAATTTGGTCAATGGTCACACAAGATTACAATAAGTCCCAATCAGATTTAATTAGGACAGACTCCCTTCGTCCCGTCAAATTTGTTTCCTTACACAATCAAGAAAAGTAATAAGTGCATTTGGATAGTCATTATTATTTGCCTCCAAATTTTTTATTAAACACAATTTTCAATACAATTTTTTATCTTTTCAATCACGTATTTATTTCATATGCATCACATCATAAAAAAGTGCTACAATAATTATTCCAAATAATCTCTTATCCAAACAAAAATATTTCAAATATTTTTTTTTTGGTAAAACACTTATAGTAACATCAATAATTGGGATCATATTAGAAACCTCCCCTAATGTTTCTCCTAATATCACTTAGCGCCTCTGAAATTTTAAAAAATCACTTACCTTCGTTCGTAACTGCACAATGACTATATTAAGCGTAACCGGATACATAATTCATATATCAAATAATGGTCTCAAAAAATTAAAGGAAAAAAAAACAAAATTCACCTTCTTCTTTTTCACCTTTCTCCAACATTTTCTCTTACTCATTTTTTTTGGATGACTAAGCAATTTTTTGTTTGTAAATACTAATACAAATTGAATTTTGTTTATCTTTTTCGTTTTATGATGACAGAGTCGGGTATGATTTTTTGTTTATTTTGAATAAATATTTATAATGATTTAGTACAACTTAAAGGTTTATACCATGGTCAGAAGAGGTTGGGGAAAAAAAATAAGGTTCACAAGAAATTTATTTTGGATATATAGAACTTAATTAGTGCTAGTGTATTTTTTTATAAATATCCTTTTTGTTTTGCAAATTTTTATTTTTATGGATTATAGCTTTACACTACAGTGGTACCACTAGATATTGTTTTTTATGTTGTGATTTTTTTTTTTGGAGTAAACAAAATGGTTTAGTTTAGGAGTATTTTATTTAGTAAGATGAGCAAAAGGGTAGTTTAGGATTTTTAAAAATTTTGTTACACAAATAACAAAAGTGAGGGAGGTAAGTGATTATTTTTAAAACCTTAGGCATACTAAGTGATATTAAGAGAAACCTCATGGGAGGTTTCTGATATTATCCCTCAATGATACTTCCAGCGACAGAAACTAACTCAAATTATTGTGCAATAGGACTTTTATTTTGAGCAAAGAAAGGCAAAATGCCATCCCACAGGCATCTTCCACAATTCCATGTCATGCTAGCGAAAAATTAATACACATTCACTTAGCCTGTAGACGAGTTATAATGAAACGTCTAAATGGAAATTATAAATTTTCTCGTTAATAACTTGAAATTATATAAGTAATGAACCATCGGGAGGATTGGATTAAACGATAAATAAAAGAGATTATAAGTAGGAGGTCTTTCATTTAAGACCTCCCACTTAATTAAAAAAAAAAAGAAGAAGTGATAGAACGTACTCATGTTATCTTGTTTCATTCTTAGTCCAACAATTACATTAATTGGGTCACCAAACTTTCAAACTGCTTGAAGAGATAATCAAACGTTTTTTTTCTTGTGGTGTCCAGTCCATTTCGTTGAACATACTCATTTTGTTTTTTGAATATTACCAAGACCTAAGACACTATTAGTAGATTCTTTGATTAAAAACAAGTTCTCAATCAATACCCACAATTCATTGCTTCATCATCTTTTTGTGCACCAATTTTCGTAGCTTTACACGGTGATAATGGTACGGCGCCGGCCCCGGTTGGTCTTCTCCTTTGTTTTTTTAGTGTGCACCATTTCCCCATATTCTATCCAAGAGAGTTGATTTAAAAATGTCATCATCCATTTGGTCTAAGCATTTAAACTGCCCATAGCATGTTGAATGCGTTAGGTGATGATTCTAATGCGTACGATTTTAATATTCGGGGCCGAAATTTGAACAGTGTATTGTTGGTTGTTGTCTGATTCTAAATTTTTGATGTATTTATTGGTTTAGTCTACGGACTGAAGAGTTGACTTGGAAAGCGCGCAGTGGCGAAAGTTGGCGCACGCTTTCTGGACGTGCGAGACACGTTTTATAGGTAGTAGAAATAGAATACCACTGTTTCAAAATACGGCACATGTAAAAATTGGTCCTCAGTTTGAAGCTACAGGTCAACCACCACCAAGGAATACTATGTACTACGGAATACGAGAAGAACAAAGTGAAATTGACTGAAAATTTGATGGGTTTCTGAATATGCCTCAGCTATTGAGAGAAAAAAACTTACAGCAAATCTGTGATGTCCTGATTTGTTTGATCATTGGTGTTGCCAAGTTTAGATGCTGGATTAAGTTCAATTGTAGATCCTAAAATGGGATGCAACCACGTTACTTGTACTAACGTTAGCAAGTTGTTAGTCATTTAATCGGGATAACTCAAGTAAATTAATTAAGAAGATCAAATTGCAATTGCTCTTTGAGTCTTGACAATGGGATATTATGGTCAAATCGCCCTTGTCGAATTGGAATTTTTTTTTTAATTAATTTTTCATATCTGTAGTATTTGTAACTTTGTATGTCTAGTACTGTAATTTTTGTCATTAATACGAACTTTATTATTTAGTGAAATTATGATGTGTTTCATGAAAAAGAAAAGAAGAAGAAAGGAATTGCACTTGTTACTGTTCCCTTCCTACCTGTTCCTTCTCCCACCATTTCTCATGGGATTTAAAGAAAAGAGACTTCGATTGCATTTTTTTGAACTAAATCATCACTGAATCAAACAGCTATCTTTGTACCCGCCGATGAAACTTCCAGAGATGAATACAAGTCAAGGTATTCAATCCCTTGACCACCTCGGTGGTGATCAACTACTCTAAAAGTAGATAGTTACATCTTTTCAGCTTACTTTTTCAATGAACTTGAACGTTTGTTAGTTTTTGGACTTTATGGAATCCAAGATGGAAGGAGTGTCGGTCCGATTGCAGTCTAATCTTAATCAGAAGAAGCCTGAGAAACGAGCTGTCTTCGGCCCTGTTGTATTCGTTGGGGAGAATCACAATGGAAAGTTCCAGGAGTGGAATACAGATCAAGGCCCATCATAATTTCTGTTCGAAGACTAGCCCATGAAAGGTTTAGGCGTTGCGAATTTCAGACTCATCTTGAATGGGCTTTTAGTCTGCAATGGTGGGAGACAGACATGTGGTCTTCCCAACTCATCATGATTCAAATCCACGGCCCAAAGAGATGGTCACACTCTGCATTTCAAATATTTTGTAGAAAAAAAATGTGACAATTGCTCAAATTGTGCGAGAAATCATGTTCTTAATGCGGAAGGAACTCATCTCTCACCTTCGAATACAAAAATCTGAGATTATGCAGTAAGCAATAACAGGTGAATGTGTTAAAACAGCCCTTCATCTCATTATGATGAAGAGCATTTCGGGGTTCAGCCCACAAGTATTCAAGAAATTGTTTTTGCCTGACCTGTGTTTCAACATTAATGGCACAGGTTTTTGCGTGCAAGAACATGAAGAATCTATACAATTTGAGGTATTAGGGGGGCGGCGAGGGCTAGATTTTGTGATCGTCATCCGTTCAAGGTATGTATCCCGTTTCATCTAAATTAGCTTGTAATACCTAGCTCCCATCTTGCCAATATATTGGCCAAAAAAAAGTACCATATATAAGATTTTTTTGCGTTGTTACATTCTTGCATTCTGTTTCCCCGGAAGAACAGAATGAAGTTGAAATGCTGAGAAAAGAAATACTCTACATTCAAACGATTATTTTCCTCTCTATACTTCCTTTTCTTTAACAAATTCCAAAATTCTAAAGAGAAACTGAAGGAATCAGATGATGAAATCTCCCACGCAACTTTATCATAGAAAATGCGTGATATTTCGGTTAAAGCATTCATTCCCGATTTCCTTCACATATATTGCTCGTTTGACCATATTCAATCTCTACATGGATCATGCATATACCTCACAGACATTGGCTCCAGAAAACGCTTATAACGTGATGATGATGTTCTTAAGCATACTCCAAATTGCAGAACAACACCAATGATTGCTGCAGATCCTCTTAATTGATTTCTTGGCACAACAATAAATGTCTCAAAAATGCCATATTCTTGAGGGGATTCTAAAGCCTTTCAGGTCTTCTGGAATTTAATTATAACTTTTACTTGAGACACAGGTGCATTTCTTGAAATAGAGAAGAAGATAGGCAGGCATAAACAGTAATGGCTGCCCCATCTTCTTCCCTGTTGAAGAAGCAAGAGAATCAGGAATTGGACTGGCTGGAATGGCTCAGAGGATGGTCTCGTTTGTTATCCGAGGGTCTCTTTCAGAAAGTCAAAGCAAAACATTTGCCCAGGAAATATCCCTTACCGCAACTCAGTGGCCTTAGTTGCATGGTTACTGGAGCCACTAGTGGTATTGGACTTGAGATAGCCAGGCAATTGGCAGAATCAGGAGCTCATGTTGTCATGGCTGTAAGAAATCCAAAAGCAGCCCATCAAATAATCGAGAAATGGAATGATAGGCAGCCTAATTCCAGGCACCTCAACGTCGATGTTATGGAAATCAATCTTCTTTCTCTAGAATCAGTAGTGAAATTTGCAGAATCATGGAATTCATCCATGAAACCGTTGCATGTTCTAATCAACAACGCAGGGATATTTTCCATGGGAGAGCCACAAAAGTTCTCAAGGGATGGATATGAAACGCATTTGCAGGTCAACCATCTTGCACCAGCATTGCTTTCCGTGCTACTTCTGCCATCCCTACAACGAGGAGCTCCAAGCAGAATCGTAAATGTGAATTCTCTCATGAATGTTGTTGGATTTGTCGATCCAAATGACATGAATTTCTTTTCTGGTAAAAGGAAATTCACAAGCTCAAGGGCTTACTCGGGTAGTAAGCTAGCACAGGTGATGTTCACCAGTATTCTTGCTAGAAATATCCCCCAAGGCATTGATGTATTGTGTGTGGAACCTGGATCTGTTCGCACAAATGTTGCAAGGGATCTCTCAAAAGTGGTGCAAATTGCTTATCAATGCATGCCATCTTTCCTTTTTGATGCTCAACAGGGGTCGAGGAGTCCTCTTTTCGCGGCCATTGATCCAGACATCCCAAAATTTTGTGGTAAGTTGAAGGCTGAAAAGTTGGCTGTGTGCGCTTACTTTTCCTATTCTTGTCGTCCCATCAAGCCTGCCAAAGCAGCATACAATGAAAAGACTAGTGATTTGGTGTGGGAGAAGACGCTAGACATGGTTGGCCTTCCTTCTGATGCTGTGGAGAAGCTCCTTGAGGGCAAAGAAATCCACTGCAGATATGGATCTCTCTGATCTGATGAATGGAACATTTGGAAGCTTTGCTCTTTTAATTTCTTTACCATCTTGGACGGGGTTAGAGATGTATGTTCATGTCCACTGGACAAAAGCAATTTACTATCTATTTTCTAATGGAATGTTTGAAAGCCCTTATTCATGAACTTAAAGTCACAAATATTTCATTGGTTCCTTTAGTAGAGCATGGAAACTATCAACAAAAAAGAATGGAAAAAAAAGGGGCATCAAATGCAATAATGGACCTGATTTTAGAATTCATCAACTAATGTTAATCTTCTTTTAGCGGTTTAACAAAGCCCATGTTATAATTTTAGGGAACAAAATGTGAGAAATCAAAAGAAAATGATTTTAATACCTACAAAAAGAAAAAAAAACAAGAATAAGAATGAAACACTAAAAATAAGCCTAAACTATATGACAGTTTAACAACGGAATATATTCTCTAACATAATAAATTGATGTTGTCTAAGACCAACATTAGAACCAAACTGGAGCCCGTAGGAACAGTTCCTGCAACATGGTGTGTGCAAAGGATTATCAGTGACCTTTCTCTTTTTTTCCCCCCCTATCTTGAATCCCTATTCTTAGCCTCCATTTGATTGTGAATTCATTTAAGAGATCCTCCCCGAGGAAACAAACTTGCAGCACCTAATAAACATATATATATATATATATTACAGTTTATACATCTCCATTTTTTCTAGGACTGAACTTCTATACCTTATAACAGAACTGCTCCACGGTTTTTTTTTTTTTTTTTTTGTGAAATACCTTATAAGTCATAAAATGATACTAGTAATAAGTGGCTTCCTCAAAAGAAAATTCGTACATTAGCTGACTCCAGAAAAGATCAAAAGCACAAGTCTTGTCACTAAGAATATATACCATGGTCTTCAATTAACACTAACCACTTGAAGTTTTTTTTTTTTTTTTTTTAATTTCTAATTTTCAATTTTAGCTTAGATCCCACCATTTATCACTTGAACACAAAACAGACACTCCACATACACAAAATAATTCAAGAAGAATATGGCTCCAATGGTGACCAAACACAGACCCATAAACCTAAAGCTCGAATAAATTGTCTTTTTATTCTTATTTAAGTGGCCAATTCTTACATAAACCCTCTTCATGAAAGATCAACATCAGGATAATCCTTTTCGCAATTCACTCTTCTAATGCATTGTCTCTCTCTCTCCAATAGACCAAGTTGATTCGGCATTCCTCTTCAATTACTTAATTTTTTTCCCCTTAATAAACCATTGTATTCATTTTTCAATCAAATAGTTTAGGTCCCACCAATTAATCACTTAAGCATAAAAGAATAATAACAAAACCACACATAGAATCCAGCACGAATGGTAAACCCACAAGACCTAAAAGGAAAAGTAAGTTGTTTTTGTGAAATTGTTAATTGAAATGGTTTATAATTCTTTATTTCCCTGTCAACAGAACATCCCAAGTTTTCCACTTGTCCCATTTTTAGTGGGACAAATTTCCACATAATAATGTTTGTAGATATTTCTATCATTCTATTTCTATGGGCTTGCCGCCCTCTCCAGTCCTTCCACCCCCTCTGCCTTTGCCCCAACGCCAAAAATACCAAAACCATGTCCTCCTGTCACTACTAAACAACCCCCTCACTGGAACCCAAAGGAAAAGGAAAAAAAAAAAAAAAAGACAAACCTCTTTTATTCACTCCTTCAAGCAAGCAGCCCATATAAGGAGGCCCTTCAGCATCTTCCTCCAGGCGTTCATCAATGGAGGTCCAATCAGAAAAGTCGTTATCCGAAACCTACGGCCTCATCAATGGCAACAGAAACATCATTTTTGGCAAGTACGAGATGGGCAGGCTGTTAGGCCAAGGCACCTTTGCCAAGGTTTACTATGGTAGAAACCTCAACACTTCCGAGAGCGTTGCTATTAAAGTAATCAACAAAGATCACGTCAAGAAAGACAGCATGATGGAGCAGATCAAGCGAGAAATCTCGGTAATGCGTCTGGTTCGACACCCCAACGTGGTGGAGATCAAAGAAGTCATGGCTACAAAGCAGAAAATCTTTTTCATCATCGAATATGTCAGAGGCGGTGAGCTTTTCGCCAAAATCGCTAAAGGGAAGCTCAAAGAAGAGGTGGCAAGAAAATATTTTCAGCAATTAATTAGTGCTGTGGATTTTTGCCACAGTCGCGGGGTTTCGCACAGGGACCTGAAACCGGAAAATTTGCTTCTGGACGATGATGGGAATCTGAAAATTTCGGATTTCGGGCTTTCTGCTTTGCCTGAGCATTTGAGAAATGATGGGATGTTGCACACTCAATGCGGCACCCCTGCTTACGTTGCGCCGGAGGTACTGAGGAAGAAAGGCTATGATGGTGCAAAAGCTGATATTTGGTCGTGTGGGGTTATCTTGTATGCTCTGCTAGCCGGGTGTTTACCATTTCGGGATGAAAATGTCGTGAAGATGTACAGGAAGGTTTTCAAGGCCCAGTTTGAGATCCCACCTTGGTTTTCAAGTGATGCAAGGAGGTTGGTTACAAAGCTTCTAGTTGCCGATCCGGAGAAAAGGATTTCAATTCCAGCAATCATGAGAGTCCCCTGGTTCCTCAAGGGATTCACCAGGCCAACTGCCTTTACAATCCAAGAACCGGGTCAAGACAATCTTGACCAGAAGGACGACGTCAACATAGAAGCAAATTTGGTAAAAACGAAATCATCGCCGCCTTTTTATAATGCATTTGAGTTCATATCATCAATGTCATCAGGATTTGATCTATCTAGTCTATTTGAGAACAAAAGAAAATCAGGTTCACTTTTCACATCCAAGAGCTCTGCTTCAGTGATCATGGGAAAGTTGGAGTCACTGGCCAAGAAGCTCAACTACAAAATTGTTGGTGCCAAGGAATTCACCTTGAAGATGCAAGGGGTTTCCGAGGGCCGAAAAGGGAATTTAACGGTAAAGGCCGAGGTGTTCGAGGTGGCGCCGGAGGTGGCCGTGGTTGAGTTTTCTAAGTCCGCTGGTGACACACTAGAGTATAAGAAATTTTGTGATGAGGATGTTAGGCCTGCCCTCAAGGACATTGTATGGAGTTGGCAAGGTGAGAGTAATTGCCAAGACCAACCTCACTAATGCTAGTTCTTGGAAAGCTATTGTCTGCATGGGCATTGGGTTAGATTTGATAAGTTCCTCCCTTGCAGCCGTTTTTGCATGCCTTTTGTTTTGCCAATTTTGTATGGACATGCTGTGATGCAGTAGTAGTGTCGATATTTTGTGCTTGTAAATGATGTTAGTTCAATTTCAATTTTGTGTTTGGATGATTGTGCTATGGGAATGTATATAGCATTGTCAAAGCAAGTTCTTGATACAAGCAATTAAGCTAAATTCAGAGTTCGAACTTAAGTTCGAGCATATGATTGTTATTTGACTTGGGTATACACCTATTCAGAAGTCAGAATGGAGTTTGAAAGAATTTTGGCTCCCCAACCAAGTTTTCATGGCAACACAAATGTCGTATTGACGAATCCCTCAACTTTTATTTTAGTTTAGATTATCTTTCCATTATGGGTGGTTTGTGCAGTTGAGCGATGGCTGTGCAGTTGGAAAAGGGTTTCTGGGACAGGGTATGACGAGGTTCTGTAGTCAACATCTACTTTGGTGGGGTTGCTATGTGTCGGAATCAAAATAATTCTCGAGGGCTTGATGTAGACTGTAGTTGAAGTGGAACCACACACTATTTTTACCCGGTAAGAAAAAGGTTTCTGGCCTAAGCCGACCCTGAAATGGCAAATTAAAGCCTAAAGGGCTCCGTGGCACCTGGAATTACTAGGGTTGACAATGGATTGAAACGGGACCGGATCTGACCTACATTCCGGGTCCGAATCAGGCAACGAATCCATTTATTTTTCGGTTTTATCTACCTTTTGTACCCTCATATTTTGTATTTTGCTGTGTACTCAAAGTATGCTTCTAAAATACTTAGTTACAAAAGTGGTATACAAAATTTTCAAACTAGAAAAGCACAAGGGATTATACGTGTTAAGATCAAAATGTGACCTAAAGTGAAACAAAATATATCATAATTCGTAATGCATAAGGGACCAAATGTGCAAGGGATAAGACACTAAAATGAGATTATTTCGGAAATGAGAGGATTAAATTTTTTTTAAAAATGTCCTTTTATTGGAATTACTTATGCCAAACAAATATTGAAAAGCAAAATAATTGTATTCGAGTAAGGGAGGCATAAGCATACGCTAAGAATAGTAGTTAGGGCTTCAATAGACGAAGAAAAAAGAATGGTGCTTAGGCAATACACTTGAGCTTTAGGTCAAAAAAATTATAGCTAATTATATTTGACCATTGTCCTTATTCTTTTGCACATTATTTTTGTTGCTATTTTTCTAGTACTTTGTCTATTTCTTTAAACCTCGGTCTTAGTGAAATGAAATTGGATAAAAGCCGGTGAAGACACTAATATCAAACTAAAATAAGTACTACACTAAAATCTCTATAAATTAATATTCAGAAAATTAATAATCTCAATTAAATAATAGTAATTTTTTCTGATCGTAATTTGGGCTAACGAGTTAAATTAATAATTTTGATAAAATGATAAGATAATAAATTTATTTTTGAAAACCTTGCATAACCCTTTGGTCCTGTCCATATTATATATTAATAATTCACTAAAATTACATATAATGTTTTTCCTAAAATATGAGTATACTATTTATTTATGAATGCTTTTTAGATGGAGAGTCATAGTTTAACAAATAATGAGACAGTTAATTAAGAAGACTTTGTCTGTGTTTGTTATAAGAAGACTTGCATATCATTTATATACGTTATATTGTTATTGTTAATTTAATTCATTGTATGCATTTAATAAAATGAAGGTGGACACCTACCATTTAATATTCTCAAGACTTTTTGACCGCTTGATCATAGAAAAATGATATCAATGACATATATATATTGAAGACATTAATAGAATTAAATTATACTTGTAAATCAAGTAGACGTGGATTGACTTATATTTCTTAAACTTTTAGCATCGTTTTATTAAAAGAATAATTTATATTTTTATAAAATAAAATAAAACTTTAGTTGATTAAGCGGGTGTTTCTTTAAGTTGTAAGTACACTCAATAAATTAATAAATTATCAGTTTATTGATTAATTAATAAAGAGAATTTGTATGGTTCCAAGATTATTAATTTACAGAGGTTTTCGTGTAGATCAGATGTTCTCTTTCTTTATCCTATCTTAGATATTTGTTCTCTGGAAGTTTGAGAGTAATTGAGACAAAGTAACAGACAAAGACGTACGTTGCTTATAATCATAACGAGATATCTTTGTATAGTATAAAATATGGAAAGAACGTGACTAATCTTTAGTAGTAGCTGCTGAGAACTGAGAACTATATATTTTTCCATTAGTTACACAGGATAGCAAGCACTTCATTTTTGTTGCAGATTACATAACTTGTCTGATGCAGAATTTTGCCAACGAAAGAAAAAAAGAAACGGAAGAAAGAGAAGAAGGTACCTGCTTTCTGATTTTACTCTATACTGGACCCATGCATACCACAAATATGAGTCCCAACACGCAATCGCTTAATAGCTAGGGACATTACTATTACGTCCTTATTTTGACGGTAAAATAGCTAGTCCTTTATCCCATTTTCCTGTTGTAGGACCTGAAATTTTCTGCTGAACGGGAAAAAGTAAAATGAAAAAAGTTGAAAAACAACAATATATATAGTCACATTTCTCAACAGAATTTAGTGTCTTATTTGTTCTACAAGTCTCATGATCTCATCAGTCGTGAAGGTCAACCACTAGACCGACCAAGGCAAGACTAAGGAGGGTGAAACGTTTGATTGATTGTTACCAATAAAAATGTAACCAGTGAAATCAGGTACAAAGAGAGAGAGAGTGACTCTACCACGGAACAATCACATTCAAGTTTTAATCTTAACGTCCATCTTTGATAGGTCCAGGTTCCAAAACATTCTTTCTTGTTCTTTTGCCTTCACACCTTTGTCCGATAAAAAGCTTTATAGTCACCACAGCCAAGTATTGGAAATTTACTTTTTCTTTTGAAGGAAAAAGAAAACCACAGAAGTCCCTGAAAAGGTTTAATAGAAGGAAAAATTTACCTTCGAACATTATATTGCTTAGAATCTAACTAATTTCGTTCCCCAAGTTTCGTCTAGAGTATATCGTTTTATTCTTCACTACCGTGGAAAAAATCCTTCACAACCATTTCTGTTTAGTACATGAATTCCTTAGGACTTCTGACCAGTCAGAGCATTAAAACACAGAAAAAGGAGAACGTAGCAAAAACAAAAATAAGAATGATAAGAAAGGGCAAAATTTCACTGGCAATGGTCTTTTCCAGAAACGCAGGAGGAGTACATGACTAACCCTTTTTTTTTTTTGTCTTTATCACGGCTTGGGACATCAGTTTTGTTGCTTGCACTAGTGTAACTCTATCTAGATAATGCCACCTGGGGACTGATGATTTTGATGTGTGTTTAATTTTTTGTTGGCTTCTTGTAATTTTTATTTGGACAGTACAATTTGTCAAAAAACTCATGCATCCCTGCAACTGTACGCTCATGCATGCGCATTTGACCCTAACTCCAAACGTCGATGTTTCGATGGAAATGGGCATCATGTGAAGTAGGGCCTGTTACAAAAGTGGCGTGAGCTTGACCAGTTCCGGCTAATTATACCTCTACTTGATCAATAATAATGCTTGTAATGATATCCCCAGCAATAATAAACTTATTAATCACCAATAATGCGCAAAAGCAATCTATCATCAAGTGCCATCTGCAAACGTCTGTTGTATAGGGATTTTGCTTGTAGGTTCAGAATTTATAAGATATGGAGACAAATAATATATCCCTTGATACTTACGTTTCGGAGAAACCTAACCCAATGAGGTGGAGAAAAACCTAGTCCTCATGACAAGCAAATTATCAAGGTCATACATGGATCAAAAATCTCCCAGCATGGCTCGGTAATTTTCTAAAATCATCTTATATTGGATGGTAACTCATTAATTTTTGTAACATCCCTAAAAGGAAAAAAATTGGGATGAATTAGTTCAGACAAAGACGAACGATTTTTTTTTTTTTGTTTTTTTCTAATGAAGGTTTTATCTTCTGAAAGACCCTTGGGAGACTTTGGTGTACATTGGAACAAAGCTCAAACAAGGGGCCATGAGCTAAGGTGGACCATCTGATGGGCCGAAACATCGTGCTTCTCCAGATGCTGTCTTTGTCTCTGAAGCTATAATGGTTTGCTGTTTCTGTCACTTGTATTCAAACTAGTTGAAGAGGGGCCGGCCTCAGGCTTCGAGTGAGGTGGCTCGGGCAGAGGTTTTGATTGGCAATGGATGGATACATAATACAGTGTATATAGATGATTAAGATTTATGCAAAAGTTAATGTGTTTATATAACATAAGTGAATTTTTTACATAAACTGATTGTTTCACAGCTCTTGTATTTCCATTGGAAATACCACTCATGAGGCTGTTTTATATAAATCATATTAGTTATCAGAATGTAGCCTCAGTCCAAAGATTATGCAGCCCTTGTTGCAGAGGTTTATATTTACGAATGGGTGATTCATTGGCTAATCAAAAGGAGTTGCATGCGGCTGTTGTTTCATTCAGACTTGGATGCTTGTCATCGCTGTGCTAGTCTTTTTCTGCCTCTCTCTTCGGGTTCTGCTGTATCATATGTAACAAGTAACCATTTGTTGCTGTTGAGGTTGAATCCTGTTCTAACAAGTAACCATTTACATAAACCAACATATTGCATTACCACTTATAGTGTTCATAAGTATAGTAATAAAGATATTGTAAACAAATATAACAACTAACCTCTCATCCATTGCTGTGGCTAGCTGTGGTAGTCACAATGTGAATCAATGCTCAAACAAGAGGCAAGCAAACACACCTTTTCCCAAATTTTCTTACGAAAGTAAGATTTTTATCGCAAATAAACCTAATCCCCACAGTAACTTCAAAAGCCGGCAAGCAAACACACCTAAGACGTATTTTATTGCCTAACATAAAATTTTGTGCCAACTTTTCAATAAAAGTGTTCATGCAAGTAATATCAGTAGATAAATTATACTAAGGGTGCATTTGATAAAACTGAAATTTGAAGTTTGAATTTATTAAATTATTGAACAGTTAAGTACTAAATTTGATATGTTTGAGTGTATATTACTTATCACTTATCACTTATTTTTGAGACCAAGTTTTTTGTTAGCTAATTCGGTACCACTTAATTAATTCAGATGCTTTTTTTTTTGTTATCAAATGCAACTGAATATATTAAGATCCGAAATTATTAATTTTAAGTGCTGAATTGAGTTATCAAATAGAGCCTAAGTGTATCAATGAATAAGCTAATCAAAGTCATAATACATGTATATCAACCGTTGGATAAACGTTAATATTTAAGCAATAACAGCAAACAAATATTGAAAAATGGCAGATAGACATGGGCCGCCTCCATTGTGGGTGCAACCGAAAAAAAATTTCATGGCCCAATAAAAAGGCCCGCTGTTCTGTATCCTATGCATGGTTGCTGCGAATTCAGTCAAGGGCAGTTCATAGCCTCACTCGCTAGCGTTCAATAAATATTATGCGCTACTGATCCAATCATGAGGCTTACAGAAATCTTAGCCCAATTTCTTAGTATTCACTACTAGTTTAATATTTTCTGCTACTGTCAAACCAAATTAGGTCGTCTCCCTTGAATCAGAAAAAAAATATTCAATTTAGTCTTAGCATGAAGAGTAATTTTTCACTGGGGGCTAAATCCACACATGATATAATTTTCAATACTAATGACACAAGTTATGACTGCTCGTGATACAAGTTATCAATGCAGTACAGACGTGGATTTAGACAGTAAAGGCATGGATTTGGCCCATCCCTTTTTCATTTGAACAAGTGTTACCTTAATGGCCCATCCCATTTGCAAGTCTTCAAAGTAAGTAAGATTTTCACAGTAAGATAGATTTTCTTGTTTTAAACATTAGATAACCAAAAAAAGATAATCATTGAACCTTAAGGTAATCTTTCACTTAATTTCTTTTTAAGTTTTTCTAGCTAAATTGTGTTTGACTCTAGTTGTCTCAAGCTATCTAGAATTTTTAAGTCCAAAACAGAAAATCTCTCATTTTAGGCTTGACTTGTCTATCCAACACGAAGTATTGACGAGTCTTACACTTAGATAGACTCAATTTTCAAAGATTTAATTGTTCAAATTGTACCATACCACTTGATGAGTGCATAACATAATTTTGATAGTTTGATATTTGAAAATTGGGTTTATCCAAATTCAATGCCATTGACAAAAAGTGCACAAATAAACGGGGTTGGCTAATGGCTACTTTTTTCAAAGACATCTAAATCCATCAAATGTGGAATTGGATTCGTTGCACTTTGCATAAGTTTCTTTTTGTTTTTCTTTCATTGGACCGGAGGCATACTTTCATCTGGTATTGCCAGCAAAAGGAACACCTTCTTGTTTGACCCACAAACATCGGTAGCACTACGATTAACGGACGAGGGGCCTGGACGGTTGTCTCTGACAACCGTCCCAGGCAGTTCACGACTTGGATGAAGTCTCAAAAATTTGTGCGGCTCAGATCACGTCTTGTAACTCGATTTTCACGCCGTGTGGGACCCACAAAAATGTTGTTTTATTTTACTCGCTGTTGTTCAATTGTTACACCTTGTACAGATGATGTTACACCATGTACAAATGGTGTTACACCTTCCGGAGCGGTTGTTCTGACAACCGCTTCAGCCCCGCGTCCACGATTAACTAATCCAGCATCCTTCAATCTACGTGTAGCCCATAAAATTTACTAGTATTTTAATAATGAGGAAAAAAATAAATCTTGCACTTTGTGTTAGTGTATTTTTTTTTTTTAATACAGAGAATATCTCAATTTAACTAGACTAATCTTCCTTCCTGTGTACTTTGTGTTAGTATTAGTTGCGTAGCAATGGAAGTACGAGCACCGGAATTGACGCATTCCACGTGTGCGGCAAGGCTCGAAACTTTAAGAGGACCCACAAAATCTCAAACTCGTCAAAATTGAGTAATCTCAAAGTACCCCACTCCACTGTCCACTGGCAAGAGAATCGATCAGAAAATGAATAATCAGCAGAAGAAGAGATGAGAATCATCCACTTCCGTCCAAAAAGAACGATGCCGAACACTAAAACAGTAAAACGACGACATTGTCTGTATCACAGACTGATGGAATTAGCTGGGTCCTACACTACAATCTGTGATGAGGTGGATAAATTACGCCGCCTGAGTTTGGGAATAAAACAGAAAGTATGGCGTGCTACTTAAGCATGCTCCACTTATTCAGCAGTCAACTTGGATTTGTGCATCTACAGTCAGCTTCAGCTTCAGTTTGAGAATAAATACCTTTTGTTTTCTTAAGCAATTGATAATCATGTTATTACTATCAAGAAAAAAGACGAATATTTCCTCCACCTTTGCCAAAAAGAAAGTAAAGAAAGATGTGATGTACTTGGATAGTGTATATTTTTTAAATAGGGTTTTTCTAATGGATGCAGTATTTGTCTAACCTACTATATATATATATACACTAATACTTATTATTATCTCTTATATTTATATGCTTTTGTTATTTAATCTTATCAACCTTCTCTTGTATTTATTTATTTTTTTTAAGATTTTTAAAAAAATATAACACCTGAAATATATTTTAACGAGTGCTCATAAGGCACCTGTTTAGCGAACTGTTTTAAATATTATTTATAATAACCTCTATAATATTACTCCCTCCGTCCCACTTTGATAGTCCTGTTTTTCTTTTTCGTTTGTCCCAAATTGTAGTCCACTTTCCAATTGAAGATTGTAGTTGTATTTTAATTTTTCTAAAATACCCTTATTCAATGTAAGTTGTTGTTACTATAAATCTACCCCATTTAATGAGAGTTGATTCTTTTTTTACCATCAATTCAAGTTTCCATAAAGTTGTACTCTAATTAATGTGAGGTTATTTTAGGAAAATAACTACCTAAATTGATTGTTCCAACAAAGTTAACTACTTTTTCTTAAACTGTGTGAAAAAGAAATCAGGACTATCAAAGTGGGACGGAGGGAGTACTATTTTTTATGATGTGATGTATGTGACATAAAAATATAGTTAAAAAATATGAAAAGATAATTAAAAAATACATTTATGACGCAAACAAAATAATACTTGAAAAAAATATTGTGTATCGAGACACATTTTGCGTGAAGTTACGTAAAGTTAATCTTCAATTATTTATCTCAAAGAGTGTGGCCGCGTATTACGCAGCGGAAAATTAGCACACGCTAAAAGGGGCATGCTGCAAGTAGTTCCGCACAAGCAGCATTTACAGTGCAGTAAAACCAGTGCACAAGGACTGCATGTACTAGAAGTCTAGAACGGAACAACTCAGGAGTCAGGACCCCTTTGGCGTTAGACTTTCACTATTTTCAGCCTCGTCGCTCCCAGAGAAGCTCTTTTCCCTTCTCTTCCCCACTCTATAAATCTTGTTGTCAACCCCGTACAATTAATTTCGAGTCTTCGCTCTTCAAAGAGGTATGTTTAGCTGTCTATAGCTCTCTCTCTCTCTCTCTCTCTCTTCACATTCCTTTCTTCTTCTTCCTCCTCTTCTTTTTCAATTCCGGGAACTTTATTACTATATTTTTTCGTTTCCTCATTGCATGTTCAATGAAATTTCTTAGGGCAACCACACTGATAAATCTAACACTCACCCTAATACTACTGCTAGTTTCTTTTCTTTTCTTCACTTTTCAATTTTGTTGGTTTAATTGACTCATCTTCGTAAACTAGTCCTTTTGGAATTTACTAGCATATTTTTTTTTCTTAAGTTGTGGATGGTTAAATATAACCGTAGAACTATCTGTAGTCATACAGTAAAACTACTTGTACAGAGCTAGGAAAATAATTCGTTCAAGAGACCGAGTAATTGTTCATAAAGAATGCAGTAGTTCAAATATTAGACAACCTTATCAGTGCACGAGACATAATGCTAGTAGAGATTTTTTTTTAAAAAAAACACTCTCCCCTCGTCCTCGTTTGGAGTTTGATTGTTGCAAATTGTATTACTAGTACATAATTTTCCGTATGCAAAGCTTTAGAATTGATCATGTATTCAAATTTCGCTATGAATGTGAGGGATGCGTGGATTATATACCAATCCTGTTTATAATTTCGAAAGTATATCCTAACCCATTATGATAATTGGAGTTAGAACTCACCCAAGCATCTCTTTTACAACCCAAAAAAAGTAGTGATTGGTGGAAAAGTAAACTGTTTCCTGGTAAATTCAAGGACTATGAATGTAGTACTCGTAAAAGTAGTGGTTACCAAATGGAAACTTAAGTACCTTTTTGGATTTTGGGCTGCAGGGTCCAGAGTTTAAATTCCATCTGTTTTGAACAAAATTTAAAGGTGGTGACAGAGCATCATTTTGATCTAGTTAGATCTGTATACCTACTAGTTCCTTACATAGCTTTTTTAGATTCCCCATTCCTATAGAATACGATAGATTAGGTTATACAAATATTATCGTTACCGGGAAAAAAAATTGTATACCTGCTAGCCCCCTACACAACCTCTTTAGGCTCCCCCTCATATAGAATAGGATAGATTTGATTATACAAATATTATCGTTGTCGGCAGTAGAAACTGTAGAATAGTATTATTATTATTTTTTAGATATATTACTATTGCTCCACATTTTGCCTTTCTGAATTTTGATTGTATTCCTTCTACCCCAAGGTTACAACAAAAGTAGTGAAATTTCTCACCTATCTTCACAATGGAACCTTGAACTAAAATATTTTACAAATTGCTTTGTTTCTTTCACTTTCTAATAAATATTATTTACTTAATACTGAACTTTACTTAAATATTCAATCATTTGAATTATAAGCGGAGCACAAGCTCATTTCAAAGTTTGATTGTTATACAAATTATTCGCCTACTATATAGTATTATATATTAGAATTTAAATCTTATATTCATATATATAATTTTAATTACTATACAAGTTTATTCCATTAGATGACCTGGCAAATAATAAATACCAAGCCTTAGATAGTTTTCTTTTAAACTTCTGTAATATTTTGTTTGGATAGTGTATTATTTGAAATATTATTTGGAATAATTACTGTAGCACTTTTTGTGACGTGATGTATGTGAGATAAAAAGGTGATTGAAAATATAAAAAGATGGGTTGAAATATGTGTTTATGATACAAGCGAAATATTATTTGAGATAAAAGCACTATCTAAACAAACCCAATTGATTTTTTATAACATAGAGTATTTAGTTGTCCCAAATAATTTTAAACCACCACATTATAAGTTTTGTGGTAGCAAGTATTTTCTATGTTTGGTGGGGTGGGAGGCAAGGGTTCAAATCTTGCTTCCCACCAAAAAGTGAACCCTTGCCTCCCACCAAAAATGCCACTCTTGTGGCTCTGCTTCAAATCCAGACGGGTGCGTAGTGCACCCGTCTGGTCCGGTGGTGGTTCTGTCCCCATCGGTCATCATAGGCTCAGTTGAGCCTCCCCGTAGATAGTGTAGGAGTAGGAGTAAAGATGACAGTCGAAAAAAAAAAAGTATTTTCTATGTTTGACTTCTGGAGCTGACACCTAACTCTGACCTGTCTCTGTCTCTCTCCCCGATAAATCTTTGTTGCCACCCCTATACTATTCGGTTCCCCAGTTTTTTTCCGTTGCCAACCCTTATTCAGTTTTCTCAAAACTAAGGCGTATCTCAAGAAAGGTAGTTCACATACTCTTCTTGACATTCTTTTCGTTTCTTTAAATCCTGGAAATTTTTTAATTTTCTCGGCGTTTGATTGCATTTTCAGTGAGATTAACTGCCCTGAAAATGGTGGTTAATTTAAGAGTTAAGACTATCCTCTTTTTATTTTTTTTTTATTTTTTATTTTTTTGGTCAACCAGTCAATTTTATCACGAGCAAAAACTAAAACCATGATCTGGGTCACGAGATTAATCCTTACCGCTTGTTCTAGAATCATGGTCGATGAATTTGCATGTTTTTGAAGATTGAGTAACTGGGTTCAATCCTTGCACCTTTGGAGAATTTTTCAAGATGGCAGCTTAAGCTTTAATGGGGTTTTCCCATTGTTTAGATATATCAGAAGTTTGTTTTCGGTTCGGTGGATTTAATTTATATGATGGAAATACTTCACAGTAATTGCGGGTGGCTTTTCAATGTTTATTTGCATGCATTGTGATTGGTGAATTTTATTCTTTTCTCATTGTTGTTCTTGGAAAAATTCAAGCTTTTATCAGTTATGTTCAATCCATTTTCTAATTTTTTTTCGTTTCACTTCCCATGAAGCAGAGGCAAGATGGCGGCTAGAACTGCTGGCCAAGGACAGTTCATGACCAGCTCTGAAAATCCGAGGCTTGCCAATGAGCCGCTCATTGATAACATTGAATATGATCAGATTGTCGTTTCTGATGTCAGTATTTCTCTCTCTTCTGTTTTTCACCAGTTTTTGGAGTTTTTATTTCCCTTTTTCATGGTTATTGTCTTCCACAACTGTAATAGGTGACAATATCATGCAGTGATGTATCATCTTAGTTTGTTTTTATTATCTGAGATTGGTTTTAGTTTTATGTCAACATGTAAATGTCTGATAAACGAAGATTTTTTTTAGTGCATAAGGAATCTTCCAAAATTATATTGCAGGAGTCGGTTGTTTTTTGTCTTTACTGTGATTTATTTTAAAAGCTGGGGTCTAGTGCAACAGACCAAGTTATCAGAATCTAAAAAGGATCCCATGGACATAAATTTCTGACTAAAAATCTCAGAATTAGAGAATGCACTCCATTTGTGGCCTTCAGCAATTGAGTTCGTGAGAGAGCACACTCAGTTGAGTAGCTAACCTTTTTCCTTGCAAAATCTGTTGATTCAAAATATCATATCTTTTGTTCAGGTTAGCCTCATTGAGCATTTATCACTGATTTTCTTCGTGCAGCATTATAAAGTGGCAGTGGCTCAGCTAATTACTGATGTATCTGATCTCTAAAATCTTAAGTAAATAAAGTCCCATTGTCTTGCTTCTTGACTTTATAGAAGTGATCATAGAAGCATAACCTTGGAGCTGCAGATATCAACTCCCATCAAATAAAATTTCACTTTGAGTTATGGTTGTTAACAGACCCATTTATAATTTTTCTGGCTTTTGGTTTGCTATTTCTCTTCATCACTGAATATGATAATTGAAGTGCTGTGTAATATGAAATATAGATACTTGATTGGAGGCTTTTCCAATTTTCAATCTGCAGAAGAAAAGCTGGAGGAACTTTTTTGCCTATTTGGGTCCTGGATTTCTTGTTTCTATTGCCTACATTGATCCAGGAAACTGTAAGACTTCGCCATGTGTTTTGTTTCATGCTAATGGAGATATTGCCGCACATCATGACCCTTATTTTGTGATTTGGTTTACAGTTCAAACTGATCTGCAGTCAGGAGCCCAATACAAGTATGGGGTGCGTATTGTCCTGTTTTGTCTTAGTCCATCCAACTTAAAGTCTATCTTGAACATGTGTTGGGAAGTCTTGATTCTGTTGGCATCAGATACTTTTGCTTGTCCCATATTGAAAGAGCAATAACTTCCTCTATTTGGTCCCCTTAGACTTCTATAATTTAAAGAAAATCCAATTGAATGGACGAGGGACATTGATTAGCTTTCTTGTTTTTGTGGATTGCGTCGAATAATGAGCTCAAAAGTAGGATTGCCATTGAACATTGTTCTACAATTTTGGTTGGCGAGCCACCAAACAAAAGCTTTGCCTTCACAAGAGTTTTTCTACATCTACCCATGAGTAACTAAAGAAGATTCTGTTCCACTTCTTCAGACCTTCTCTTAATATTTTACAGTTACTTTGGATCATATTACTGGCATCAATTGCAGCTCTCATAATCCAATCTCTAGCAGCAAATTTGGGTGTTGTTACAGGTATTCTATTGGTCTACCATATGTATTTCCGCTACCATCATCTTTCAGATTTGATTGTAACCTTGGCTAGATTGGATCACTTTATACTATTTTAGGAAAGCATTTAGCAGAACACTGTAGAAAAGAGTATCCAAAGGTGGCCAATATCATCTTGTGGATTCTTGCTGAAATTGCTATTGTTGCATGTGATATTCCTGAAGGTAGGTATTCAGTTTTTGTTTATTTTACTTAATTCATCTTGGCAGTGATATCATGCTCTCAGTATTGTTATATTACTTCCACCCTTCTTTTCTGGAGCTATTCAGCTTTAGTGTGTGAGTTGGCTGAGCACAACTTATGATTGGATTGTGGGTATTGTTGATTGACTAATTTGGAAAACATTATAGGCATTTAGAAAGAAAACTCAGCACCATATAACATATTTTCCATATTCAAATTCTCATTGTGTGTTCACTTAAAGGAGGAGCAGGGGTGGAAAGGATGCGGTAAGTGACTTGTCAAGGACTACAATCTGATTGTTCTACAAAATCAATTTTCTATCTTCAATGGAGAACCAACATGTGGCAATTAGAAAGTGGGGTTTATCATCAAAAACTGGTTTCTTGGGCTTGCATGAGTATCATATTTTATTTTATATTTATTCAGAGGAATGATGATGTTATGTTGGTTTAACATCCTCATCCTGAAATTTGGCAGAGTATAATATCATTATGATAGAATTTAATCTTCTCCTTATCTGTGACTTTCTTTGAAGACATAAACTGTGTGAGTGGCTCTCAATAAATTTCAGTGCTAACTCTGTTACTTTTTCTTATACTAGTGATAGGGACAGCATTTGCATTAAACATGCTCTTCAAAATTCCTATATGGTGTGGCGTGCTAATCACAGGGCTCAGTACTTTGGTTTTGCTATTGTTACAGCAATACGGGGTACTAAAGCTATTCTTATTAATTTTGAGGTTTTTGAACTTACTAGGAAAGATGAATTTGAGTTGTAATTCGAAGAAGTTATGGTTTAATCAAGAATTTGCACCTTAATCCTAGCATACAGTTACTGCAGTATTAATTAATTCCAACCATTATACAGGTCAGAAAACTTGAGATCTTTATTGCTTTGTTGGTGCTTATCATGGCCGCGTGCTTCTTTGTGGAGCTTGGCTATGCAAAACCCAAATCTTCAGAGGTTCTTTATGGACTTTTTGTTCCGCAGCTCAAGGGAAGTGGTGCCACTAAACTAGCCATTTCATTGCTTGGTGCTATGGTTATGCCGTGAGTGTTTAGCATGTTAGCTAATTTGACAATGAAATGACTCATGCTAATGCACATTATAACAGTAATTAACTTTCCTTCTTGCAGGCATAATCTGTTCCTCCATTCTGCTTTGGTCTTATCTAGGAAAATTCCACGATCAGTTTCTGGCATCAAAGTAATTTTCATCTCCAAATGACTATAATTTCAACTTATGTATTTATTCATTATTTTCAACTAGCACATGCAAGTAAGTGAAATCATTTGGTTCTTTTGACACTAGCTTGATTATTCTAAATTTCAACAGGTATTTTGATCATGAAATGATGTTTTGATGCTGTTACTGGATATGAGGTTTTAAATATTCTAGTAATGCCAGTGCTATATGCTTACCATGTTAAGAGAATATATAGGATTTATAGAAATTTTTAATTCAACAAACATTACATCCCAGAAATTGCATTACTAGCCCATTCCACTGCTACATGTTTTTGCCTTTACTTACCCGGATGTTTCTTGTAATTACTTCAAAATCATGTTGAAAACGATGAGGGCTATTTAGTACATAGCTGAGTCTCTTATCAAATCAATCTAAAACTACCGGCTACCACATTCTGTCTACTTTTGATTTTCTTGACAATCAGTCATCCAAATTAAGATGTTTTGGTAAAGCATGGGCATATCTTATATGCGAGGTCTTTTTCTTAAGCTTGGATCAAGTTCATCCATAGCTACTCCAGTGATGAAGATTTAAAATTTGTTCTGACCAATGCAGTTGATCTTTTGAGCCTAAGATGAATGATAATTCCATTTGGACTAAGTACCATCAATCCACTACTTTTGCCGTTTGAAGTGCAATTACCGAAGCACTTCTATTACTTTTCATTTCTTCACATAATTTTGAATTATTTGTATTGTCTACAGGAGGCTTGCAGATTTTATCTGCTAGAAAGCGGGTTTGCCCTAATGGTGGCCTTCCTCATTAATGTATCGGTCATCTCAGTAAGTGGTGCAGTTTGCAATTCCCCAGATCTGAACCCAGAAGATGAGCAGAATTGTCAAGACTTGGATTTGAACAAAGCATCATTCTTACTTAAAGTATGTTTCGTGGTTTGAAAGATAAACGGTACACATGATTGCGAGTATATGTTGACTGCAATTACCATCAAATTATCGTGATTTCATGACCCCGGTTTCTATCATTTTCTTTGTTACCTGTAGCATGTTTTAGGAAGTTGGAGCTCCAAGGTATTTGCAATTGCTTTGCTTGCATCGGGCCAAAGTTCTACAATCACTGGAACATATGCAGGGCAATATGTTATGCAAGTCAGTTGCACTTTTTTTTTTTTTATATGTTAAACAATTTTATTGTCGCTTTTCTGTTTTATAATGGAAGCATATGGATGGCAGTAAAGTGCAAGAGTTGTTCTTTATGGTAGAGAACTATATGTTTCTTATCTCATATTTGCAGGGATTCCTTGACTTGCAAATGAAACCGTGGATTCGGAACTTCTTGACTCGATGCTTAGCTATAGTCCCCAGTCTAATTGTGGCACTGATTGGAGGCTCTGCTGGTGCTGGAAATCTTATTATTATAGCATCGGTATGGTATCCTTTCCTTGTAGTCTTCAACACATGTACTTGCTATTTTCTCCTTTTTGGTGAACACCCAATTTTGTAGGTCATGCTGATAGATCGTTGAATAACAGAAGTTGTGGTTAAACTACTTTTCTTTATCGTTCTTTGCAGATGATCCTGTCATTTGAACTTCCGTTTGCACTCATCCCACTTCTCAAGTTCACAAGTAGCAAGACTAAGATGGGAATGCATGCAAACTCTATTTGGGTAAGAGGCTGAGAGCTAGCTTTCTGTTTATGAGTTTGCTGATACATATGCAGCCTATGCGATCTAAGGTACGGTAATATCAGCTTTAAGAACATCACATCACATTGCTGCCTTTTGTTGTGCACAGATCTCTGCAGCAACTTGGATTATTGGCTCCCTGATAATGGGCATAAACATCTACTATTTGGCAGAGAAGTTGGTAACAACTCTTACTCATAGCCATTTAAGGGTTGTTGGCATTGTATTCTGTGGAGTACTAGGATTTTCGGCCGTGTTAGTTTATTTGGCTGGTATCCTATACTTGGTCGTGCGCAAGACTAAGAAAGTTGACATTCTTCTACCCGAAAGTTTGCAGATGGCAAACGAGTCGAGCAATGCATCAGTTCTGCCTAGGGAGGATATAGTAAACATGCAATTGCCTCAGACGAGGACTACTTCGGATGATGACTAAAAAAGTACTCCGTATAGATATCGTAGGCGAGGCAGAAGTAGGGGAAAGTTTCTGTTTTCAGTTCCAAATAAACGATAGCTAGTTCAAGTAGCTGTTTTACACAGAATGTTACCCCATTTTTCTGTTGATTTTAAGTGACTTGACTTTGTCTTTCCAATGCTCACGTGGACTAATAATTTTCACACAGTGGCTTATTCTAAATTGACAACATTCATTCGTCTCGAATGTTTTTTTTTTTGTAACATTAGAGGGCAGCACAAGCTCAAGTGCTGAAGTAGCAAAAGGATCAGCACAGAATTTGGGAAAAGGGGTTAGGCATTGCCATATAAGTGGATCTATGTGATGGCAAAAAGATAATTGCATTGATTTAAACATGATGAGATGTTAAAGAAAAAGTGAAAAACACCACACTTTGTGAGGTATTTTGTAGGACAAGGGGCAGGAACGGTTGCAGGTGACGGTTTTGGTCATTTTTAACAGCGTGTAACTTTGTTTGCACACGGTTTAACTTTATTTGCACAACATGTAACTTTAGTATAAAATTTTGCGAATCCCACATCCGTTGTGAAAATCGGTGTACAATTAGTAATCTGGACTGTACATTTTTTTTTTGTCAAAATCTGGTCATGAACGGTTCATTCTGATGATCGCTCCTGCCCCTCATCCTATTTTGTGCATTCGGAGAATTCCACGAGTTTCCCTGGGTCTATTCATCTATTGGGTGGTGGGTGTAAGATTTTATATTGGTTAATTTTCTGACCAAAGTTTGTGGCAGGATTTTAGTGATATAAACGTGATGGAATCTAAACCAAGTATTTTCCTGGTTTGGGATGAATATAAAATATTGGTCCAAGAAAAAGCAAATGCTGGAGAGTCTATTCATAATTCTGGTGTTTTGAAATGATAGGGCTCACAGAGGTGTAAGTGTAACCCACCCATTGTTCTGTTCTGGGCTAATGACAGACAGCGAGCTCTTTTGCTTCTGCAAAGTGTGTGTGTGTGTATGTGTGGTCAAACTAGTAAAACCAGAGATTTTGTCAAACAGTAGCAAGGTTGGCAAAAACACGACCCTTGGGATGTACGTTGGTTGTCCTATATAGGATCGATTGTCGTTGGTCTGTTTATTAGATGACCGACAAGTGTTCAGACCATAGTCCATACGCACGAATAAGTGAAAAACTACTACTTGGCTTGCACTATTCCCTAGTACAATCGACGATCGTTTTCACTTTTCACACTAGAAAGTCATTGGGTGACTTTGCCCATCATCATTTCCAGATCATTCATGCATAAAAGTATAAAACTGTTACTGGCAGACGTTCTGGATATTGTAAGTATACGTGACCGTATGAATGTTTTGCACGTAGCATACACGTAGGGCTGTAATCGAACCGAGTTCGAGTCGAGTTCGAGCAGTTCGATAAGGCTATGACCGAGTTCGAGTCAAGTTCGAGCAGTTCGATAAGGCTATCGAGTCGAGTTCGAGCATCCAGAAGAAATGCTCGAAGGCTCGACGAGCCTTATCGAACATTTTAATTTTAATTATTTAATATATTATTATAAAATTACCCTTATACCCAAAAGAATTATTGAATTTACGAAATATTTCAAGTCATATAAAAATTTTAAAAGGACAATAATATCTTTTTGCTCAAAAATTATCAAAAAAATAAAATTTAATAAATCGAGCTCGACCGAGCTCAATAAGGCTCGTATGGACTCGAACCCATGCGAGTCGAGTTCGAGTACTGCGAGCAAGTTTCGAGCTCGAGCTCAAGCTCCAATAATACTACTCGTTCGAGCTCGAGCTCGAACTCGAGCACCCCTATCTATATGTCGAGTCGAGTCGAGCTCGAGTATGGCGATTAGGGATGGCAATGGGGGAGGGGGCCCGCGGGCACCCGCCCCGCGGGGGGCTTTCGGGGCGGGGGTTGGGGCGGGGGGTGGGGCGGGGGCGGGGGGGAATTTTTTCCCCCCGCTTAGAAACGGGGCGGGGGAGTATACCCCCGCCCCATCCCCCGCCCCGCCCCCGCAAAAAAAAAAAAAAATATATATATATATATAATATATATATAATTATATATAATATGTAAGTTAATTAGTTATAAACTTATGATAATGATATTATTAGTTAGATGTATTATATAATGTATATTAGTTTATGTAATATAATTGATATTATCAATTATATGAATAATTCTACATGTCTACTAATAGAATTTATTAATTAGTTATACTAAATTTACTAATACATTTATACTAAATTTCTAATTACACTTAATAGAATAACACTTTTTTCTCAAAAAAAAGCACAAACACAATAATGAATTAGTGATTGCATTTGTACTAAAAGTGAAAACTTGACTATTTTAGTTATATTTATTTCATCATATTGGATTGTATTCAAATAACTTATGTTTGATTGTTTTTATGAGTTTCAATTGTAAAATTACAATGAATAATAATTTGGTGATGTGTTGATATTTTAGTACTTGATTATTTATTAAAATTTAATTATAATAAAATTATATAATAAAATTTTATTAACCCCGCGGGGGCACCCGCGGGGGAAGCGGGGCAAGGCGGGGCGGGGGCGGGGCGGAGCAGGAGGCGGGGGACGGGGCGGGGGACGGGGGGAACTAATAGGCAACGGGGCGGGGGACGGGGGAGGGGTCCCCCGCCCCAACCCCGCCCCGTTGCCATCCCTAATGGCGATACTCGAGTTCGACTCGTTTACAACCCTAGCATACAGTGGACAAGTCGTCCTGATTTAACACTACCATATCTTTTTCCCCTCGCTAAAACGTGCAAGATTTAATCATCCATCCAGACTTTTTATGCCAGAAAAAGTTGTCCAGTGATTGGAAGAACCAAGAATAGTAAAAAGTAGATACTATAAATTAAGCCAGAAACTATGTATATATCTTAGGTAGTAAAGACTTCACAACGGGTACGGAAATCTGGAGCACAAATACTACTACCTTAAACATTCTGGTTCACAAGCAACGGATTTGGATTGCAACCTTAAACATTCTTTATACTTCTACTACTTCTTCTTCTTTAATGATAAAAAGCTAACATTTTGATATCAATAGCAATCAGAATACGAGAGAGTCAGACTAGTAGTGAATTTTAATGGGCTCATCATTCCGAGTGGGGAGGGGTATCTGGCCCTTCTCCTGAAGGCTTTTAACCGTCTCATATAGGCACTGTTTCACCGGTGTGAATTCAAACCCCAAATCCTTGAGCTTCTGATTTGTGAACTTGTAAGCTTTTGCTCTTGGTCTTGTTTCATCGGAGCACCTGTTCATCCATACAAACCGTTTGCACGATGAAATGAGACCTCAGTTCACAAACTAATAAGTCAACATCTCAAATCAAGATGATATAAAAAATGTACAGCAGATTCAAGATGTCTCTATTTTATGATCTCATCCTAGTCACTGCATGGTTGGCAATAACGTATGAGACCAAAACAATGACGAGCAGAAGATGAAATTAGCACATACTAGTCTATTATTGTGGATGCAAATTTGAAATCCATACGTGTATTCTTCAAACCACAAAAAAAAAAAAAAAAAAAAAAACCCCACATGCGTACTCAATTCAAAAAGAAAATTTGTGTAGTAACTAGCATCAGATTGGACAGAACTTTCATGCGCAAGTGAAACAAGAATTAATACATCTCATGCGAGGAGCAAAATTGTTCTTTTCCCTACACTTGGATATCAAAATAGGGCCACTAAGCATCAAGACAGAACTAGATTTTCTTGGACAAGAACGAGATTAGACCCCATGACATAGATCGAAAGGGATACGTTTTCAACCATGGCAAGCCACAAAACACAAGGCCCCGGTAGGTAGAGATGTATGCAGATAACAAACGACTCGTGGTCGTGGCGGTAGGTGAGGTCTCTTTCTTTATCATTTTTAATAAGGAGGATGACTGCCAATTATGCCTTCGTCTAATGATTTGATACACAACTTACTTTTGCCTGTCATAGTAGGTTACCTAAACCACTTTACGTGAAGGAGCTTCCAAGTTCCTCCAGCCCACAAACCAGCAACGAAAAAAGATAATTGAATAAGAAAGGGTTGGTGTGTACTCATTCTTGTTATAGTACCAATTCAAGTTAAAATCAATTCAAATTGATTGTATAATAAAGAGGAAGTTCTTAACATATTGTCAAAGCGAGTGGATTGCTTTTCTGATTCTAAAAACTACATCAGAAATTCCAAACATGAGCTTATTTTGGGTTTTCATTCAGAGCCACAAGATTATTATATGTACTGTATTGATCTCTAAAATATAGTTTATGCTAATATATTGTGCATAACTTGTGCTCCCTAATCCGTTTACAACACCATTGGAGATGACAAATAAATGAATCTTCCCCACTCCCCACACCCAAAAAGAATAATAATAATAATAATAAAGCCTCTTCTTACACATGCGTCCCCAAAAAAAAAAACTATTTCCATTCTCCAAAAGCTAAAACTTTTTTGGTTTGGTGAAATTGAGAAGCCAAATCACCGGCCATTTTGAGGGAAACAATTACCTATCACTGGAGAAGCAAAATCTTTGACATAAAGTTGGGTAAAGACTACAAAAAGAATGTTGCGGAAACAGAAAGATATCAATCAAATTAGTAAACAAGAAATCGCCGTCATTTTTCAAATAGTAACTCTTTTTTTTTATTTCTTATTTTTGGGTGTAAACCATTTCACCTAACATTAGTCAAACGGCCACCAAATTAATTTGTGGGCTCATTAATTTTCTACAGCATAAATTTGATTTACCACTTCCGCTTTTCTGGGTTTTACATAAAAAGTAATGAATAATGTTACAGTGAGTTGGAGTAGAATCAGAATGATTGAGCAGCAAGTGAACTTACTTGGTTGGAATTGGGTACTCCGGAAAGAGTTTGGCCAAGATTTCAACCACTTCACCACGATGAAGAACGCTCTCGGCGCAGAGGTATCTCCCAGATGCCGAGGGAGTCTCGTAGATAAGAACGTGTGCCAATGCAACATCCTTAACGTGCACGTAGGCCTGCACAGAGTTGGCATAAGTCTTTGCAGATCCAGTCAAGTATTTGAGGATATGAAGAATACTGGCATTCACGGTCGGTTGCAACAATGGTCCCAACACCAGCACCGGGTTGATCACCACCAAATCCACCCCTTTCTCCTTGGCTTCGTCCCATGCTGCTTTTTCTGCCACAGCTTTCCCGTAGCAATACCAATTCTGCACGTACCATCATCAATTAGCATCAACCTTGTAGGATCATCACTAATGGTTTGGACTATGTGTCGGTCACCGGCAAAAGTTTTCTACCATCTTTTTGCTATCTTGTTACAATTTTGCAATACCGTCATTCTCTCTATTCAATGTACAAGGGCAAGGTAGAATTACAAAATCTGGTTCTAGCTATACGTAAGATCCAAAAGGGATCACTGTTCATAAAATTGTGACAGATCCCAGTAAAAATTCAACGGAATATTTTAAGGGCAGCCAGGTTAAGTTGGCAACTTTGGAAGCTGCTCACCTACACGAAAAGCACAAATGATGTGTGTAATGAGTTATGTCACATTTCTATATACTTGTTCATCGCATGATCAAGCATCAAGCTTTTGTTGGGCGGTATATTCAACATTCCCCACCTAAATTAAGTGTTCGAGTCCACGTTAAAGAACAAAATAAATGACTTGCAAGGTTCTTCTTCTTGTCTCCTAATATTTAATGGACTGATGCTATAAATGTAGCAGATAAGATGAGTTGCAGCAAACCTTAGTATTCTTGCAGAATTCAAGATCACTCCAACAACTCTCGTCCACAACTTTTTCAGGTTCCCTGTGGGGGTCCATGTAGACCGCACCAATTGATGAGGTGAAAACCATCCGCCGGACCTTGGCCTCAGCAGCTGCGTTGATCACATTTTTGGTCCCAATCACCGCTGGCTCCACCATTTGTTCCTTTATGAGTTTATTCCATCATCATTATTACAATTATTAAAGGCATCAAAAATAAAACTATAGTACTATTGAATTTCCTCTAGCGTCATGCATACGCATTTGCCCCTCGCCCCTTCCCAAAATAAATAAATAAATAAAAAATTGCCCGTGGTTGGTGGGATCCATGGAGAGTTACAGGCTACCGGTAATGTGAATGTCAAAAAAGAAATATATGGTGCTGGGCAGGTGCTCTGTTACTTAGCATCATGCCACCAACTAAAGATAAACAAAAGATATGTTCAAAAATAATAATAATAATAATAATAATAAACAAGAAGTAGGGCCCTTCACCAAACCCAACTCAAAATTATATTCTAAATTTTGCTTTTTTTTTTTAAATCTAAGAAATGCTAAGGCCCTGTTTGGATTGCAATTTTCCTCAGAAAAATTATTACGTTTTCCGTGACCACATCTCCTTATCACCTTTTTACCTCACGTATATCAAATTGTTACAATAATTTTTCTACAAAAAAATCCAGAAAAATGCAATCCGAACGGGACCTAATTATTTCCAATTATTTCAGGGCCATAAAGTTTGTGATCTTGCTTTTCGCCCAAAAAAAAAAAGGTTTTAATCTTGCATACTAGTATTAGCTACCGAGAAAATTTGTAAAAATATGCTATTGCTGTCCATAGCGATGATTGCAATCGCTTTCTTTCACTTTCTCACCAACATTGAAAAGATCAAAGGGTGGTTGGTGACTGGTGAGTAGGAGTCGATTCCTGATGAGATACAGACATGCAGTATAAGATACCATGATCCACAACTTTGAACTTACCGGATCATCCGTAACGGGTGAAGCAGTGTGGAAAACCCCATCACAGCCTTTGATGGCTTCACGTAAACTCTGATAATCAAGAAGGTCAGCTCTGCATAGTGTCAATCTCTCTTTTGCTCCTTCTAGCTCCCGCAAGTGACCATTCTTCGCATCATCTACACTTAATACAAAACAAAAAATTTGGAAAAAAAAAAAAAAACATAGGTGGACCTAACATTTTGATAACCATACTGGCTGTTGACATGTTCATGCACTCAAGAATTCCCTCCTCCAGTAATGGAAAGACATGATCAATAATTTAGCAACCAGCCATGTAAAAAAATCATTTTTTTTCCCGTCTAAGAAAAGATGAAAACCATAACACGCAAGTATACAAAGTCAAGAGGAGGGAATGATATTTGATCTTACCAGGGTTTCTAACAGTTCCTCTAACAGTGTAGCCTTTTTCAAGGAGGAGCTTAACTATCCAGGAAGCGATGTATCCACCGGCGCCAGTGACACAGACGACTTGGCCGGAAACTGAAGGCATGCTTCTGACCTGGTTTTTCTTTTCTTTTCTTTTCTTTTTGGTTTAGGTGAGACGTGAGGTTGGTAAGTAATGAGAAGATTTCTGCGCGCGAGAACAAAATTTCTTCTGCAATGAAAGGCAAAGGAGAGACCCAAAGTACAGAAAAAGGCTGTGATTCAAGTGGAATTTATAGTGCGAAAATAACGTTCACTGGCTCACCTACCACACTCGAGTAAAGAAAAAAAATTAGAAATAGTAATATAAAAGGAAAATGGTGATAGATATTAGATAAACAGAAATTCCTGAAAGAAGAGGCCTGAGAGGGACAAGTGGGTTGGTTATAAAAGATTAAATTAAACTGCTGGTGATTTTCCGGATATATGTATAGACAGGTCGAGTTAATTAAATAAGTAACAAAACTAAGGAAAATATATTAGGATTCCAGAGGTGGTTGGATGATGAAAGTCTACTTCATTCGTTGTAGGGCCTTCTTTTATCAAGTTTTTTGGTAGGCCTTCTTGTATACGTTGTGACGAGTGTATATAAGATTTACTCTTTTGTAATGGATTAATCTTTTCTATACTGAAAGTGTATGCATTGTCAGCGTTGGATAAATGACAACTATGTAAAATTTGAATTTGAAATTCAACTTTTGCATACATGTCATGAATCCAACGATGATAATGTATACACTGTCAGTTTATATAAGATTTACTCTTTTGTAATGAATTAATCTTTTCTACATTGAAAGTGTTTACACTCTCAGTATCGGATGAATGACAACTACACAAAATTTGAATTCAGCGTCGGATGAATGACAACCATGCAAAATTTGAATTTGAAATTCAATTTTTGCATACATATCATGAATTCAACGGTGATAGTATATACACTGTCAGTGTATATAAGATTTACTCTTTTGTAATAATAGAAATGACAAAGATTATCAAATATCCAGCCTTCTTTTATCAAGTCTTTTGGTAAGCCTTCCTGTACTTGTATATACTGTCAGTGTATATAAAATTTATTCTTTTATAATAGATTAATCTTTCCTATACTGACAGTGTATACACTGTCAGCGTTTGATGAATGATAACTATGCAAAATTTGAATTTGAAATTCAACTTTTGCACACATGTCATGAATCCAACGGTGATAGTGTATACACTGTCAGTGTATATAAGATTTACTTTTTTGTAATGGATTAATTTTTCTACATTGAAAGTGTTTACACCGTCAGCGTCGGATGAATGACAACTATGCAAAATTTGAATTTGAAATTCAATTTTTACATACATATCATGAATTCAACGGTGATAATGTATACACCGTCAGTATATATAAGATTTACTCTTTTGTAATAATAGAAATGACAAAGAATATCAAATATCCAGCCAGGTTACGAGTTACAACAGTTGAGGGCAGAGAAATTCTAGAACCAATTAGGCAAAGCAAGCCAAGCCCATCATTTTTTGGTTATGCACACAAATAAAAATTAATGGTACAAAACGTTTCTACTTGCATAGGGTTTGCATTAAACATCTTTCCTAACGTGGATAAAACAGTCCGACCATTGGCCAATAGTAGCGTATTAGTTTTCATCCTGTATGTGTATGGAATCAGAAGTTTGAATCCTGGCACATTAATCAATCATGGGGTTTAAGACCACTCCCTAGAATGCTGCCCAAACTCCTAATTGATGCAACTCTGACAAATCAAAAGACCCAATTGGAATTCTAGATATAAACAGAAGTTATTGCCTTCGCTTTCACTAGTTTGTTCATACAGTATTATTTTTCTTCCGTTATCAAGAATCAAGATTACGGCAGTCACAGAAGACCATAACGAGAGGATCTTATTATTGCCTTGCATGTCCAGCCCAGTTTTAGTGCTTAACCTTATATTTCAATTACGCTAAACTTCTTTGATTCAATGCTTTGTATCAGCTTCCATATCTCTCATATGCAAAGCACTTTTGCCTTAATCTGATGTAAATCATCACAAATCTTTCTCATAGTAAGACGGCAAATATTGGGTTAAGAGGGTGTCTCGCAGGCTATTTTCCTTGCAGTAATAGTTGTTGTAGCAAAAAGAAATGTTGTGCACTGAATTTATTCACAAATATGTGACATGTAAACATTGCTGACGGGTTTAAAGTAGACAACATGCTTCTTAATTTACTTCCACACAAGGAAAAAATTTTAAAAAAGAAATTTGGACGAGAGAAATGAAGAATCAAGTTCTTGAACATAACCTAGAAGTCTAAATTTAGGTTACTAGATTTAGGTAGGGGGGTTTGGTAAACAGTTATGAATAATCGTAAGAAATGGGTGTCAAAATTAATAACACCTATACCTATTGTTCGGCATCCTGCAATGGCAATGAAAGTGCTAGTTTTGCCCTTATCATTCCACGCTTACTATTTGAATCTCAAATCGATTAGTTCATTGACTGAATGAAATCTATCCCGGTTCTAAGCCAAACAGAATCATTAAGACTCATACTCGTAGTGGAATTTAATGATTCTAATACAAGAGTACCCATATGTGAACTCTACTTGAGAGTCAAACGGTACCAACTTTTATCTTCCCACCGTTAATTTGTTCCTTCTATTTCTTATTACTTCGGCTGCAAGAGAAAAAAATTCAAACCGCGTGACCGGCTCACTCCTTTCCAAATGCATTTGATTGAAATACTTCACCAACTCTGTGTTCAATCGACATAATAAGTCTGCATTTGGCATTTCTTTCATATCTGTGAATGACTTGGTCCTCAAAAAATGGTCATTTTCGATGACCTCTTAACCGGCTTCTCAAGTCAATTGAAGAACATCAGACGAAACAAACGCTTACAACAGCCCCCTCTTATCCATAGCACTTGGACTAAACTCGAACCGAATCAGTTTGCCAATTTTGAAAATTACGTACGTTCTTGTGCTAGCTGATCGATGTTTTCTTAATGTAAGATTACTGGTTAAGAAAAGAAGGGCAAAAGAAACGGGGAAATTTTTTTTTTTTTTTTGTAGTTGCTACCTTCTTTGACGAACACCAATCACCTGTTTCTGACATTTCAATTTCAACTGTATCGTGACAATCAGACAGCAAAGGCTAGAGGGTTTTAGTTGGAAACTGGTGCAAAATTTGGCTTTCACATTCAATAAACTAGGAATCCAGTGTTCTGGTTTAAAACTAATTATTCACCAGTTCTTTTTTTTTTTTTTCCCCTTTTGAGAAAACCTTAATTAGCATATTCATAGCAGGTTCTTGAGCGAAATAAATTTAATTATGTTGGCTCATTATTTACACGGACTTGTCATCTCAAGTTAGTTCCAGTCTTCCAGAAAAAAATTCAATGCATAATCTAAGTGCAACAACCTTAGCTAGAAAATTTCAACCATGTTCGGGGAAGTTTCTCTTTGTAGTTACACCTACGCCTAAAGCTCTCCTTCCCCACATTGACTTTGGTCGTGTTCTGAATCCTGAATTTAACAAACTCCCAGTATTTATTAGCTCTTGTTTTTTTTTTTTTTTTGACAATTAACGTTGTTGGTCAGAGAGGCAAACTAACCAACAAAATTTGTACGAACTACAATTTAGTTCTCAATAATATTTGACTTATAATTAAATTTTTAGAGGGTTTCTTTCCCTCTCTCTGTTTCTTTTAATTTCTTTTTTTTTCCCCTTAACTTTCTTTGTTTTCTTTTCTCCTCTCCTCCCTGGTTCCTCATCCTTCTGTCCATGAAGCAGCATAAATATACCTTAATCTACATAAACGTAAACAAGTAAATTAAAGTCGCTTCTGGTTAATTAACGTAGTGGAAAAATGGCAAATCCAATTTTCATGCACTAATAAATCCACCTTAGCTATCTAGGGAGGGAGCTTAATTTGCGTTGTGGTTGCCAGCTGCCAGTTCGTTTGTGCATTTCTGGCTGATCTAAAGAATTTAATGACAGAATAGATTCCGCATCCTTTAGAAAAGAGGATGGAGAAAGAAGACAACATCAAGAATGAATTTTCAAGTTATACCTTTTTAGAGTTAATCCATCAGGTGGTGCTAAAAAATAAAAAACATGCATGAGCACTAATTAAAATTAAACTGCTGGGGATTTCAGATCATTAAGGTGCTATTTTAGCAACTTTTCCTTTTCTTCTATAGCATAAGAAATGAAAATGTAAGAGCCATTTTATCCACATGATTACATTTATTAAATGCTAATAAAATGGATCCTCCACCTTTGTATCCTGTTTTTTCCGATTGTGGGAACTGTTTGCTGTTTTCTCTTTTAGGTAATAATAATGGTGGACGCCGACGGACCCCCAATCCTTGAAAAGCTTTTGGGACTTGTAATAATATTAGTCAAACACAAATCGATGTCCACAATCATAAAAAATATACCACCACCATTTCTTGTTTTTCACAAGTAATCTTCATTTACGATAAAAGATAAACGCTTTGTTTACGATACATGTCAATCCTTGGCTGATTTTTTCTTGTGTCTACCTAAAGAACACCTTAAAGGCATATGCGTAGAAATCTAAACTACCTGATTCCGGGATAATATGCTTTCAGTTGTAGACCACCAGCGATAAAATTGTGGAAAGTCAGTAGACTACCTTTCACTTGCTTCCTGGTTTCCCCCCTTTTGTTCCTCCCCTTCTTTCTTCTTTTTTGAGGGTTGGTTTGCCTTTTTCTAGAATGCAAAGAAAGAAGATGTTGTCAATTCAAGAACTTTGAAAATCTTCAATTCCAAACATCATATTTCACTTGCTCCAAACAAAATCAAACTCGCGATCACGAAATCAAAATTAGGTAATGCAGCAAGACGAATTTAGAGTGGCCCATGCAGAACCACTACAAGAATTCTCACTTGCTCAAAACACTATTAAGTTTGTTTGGATAGGAGATTTTCAAAGAAAAATTTTTACTTTTTTTTTTCCATATTTGTTAATTACTGTTTTACATTACATACATCAAATCGTTGCAGTATATGTTTTTTTATATATAAAAGATTCAGAAAATAACAATCCAAATGGGACATTCCACACTGATTATCTTCCTGTACACCTTCAAATTTTATTGTGAAGTTACAGGAAGATGATCTTTTTCATACACCTCATATTGTGGACAAAATGAAGGAAAGCAACATTAAGGAAGTCCATGCGATGCATATCTCCGTCATCCACAAACACGATGAGCAAGACAGTATTACAACAGAAGTGAGGTACGAATTTTTGGATGCAGCAAGAAACAAAATTATATCTGCTTTGCTCTAAATAACAAATCAGTTGAAGGAAGAGAAATAATCGTACCACATTGTCCCCTGCTGGCTTTTCTCTAAATAACAAACCGGTTGAAGTTTTTGTGGCTTGTAGTGATCTTATAAGTCACCAAAACCTAAACTTCTTTTAGTGACTCAATAATCACGTTTGGATTTCACTTCAACATGCCAATAAATGTTTTAACTGTCATGTTTTGCCGGAGCCATAGAAACATGAGGGAATGAATGATACTTCTTATACTTGCTTGTTTCGCCAGAGCATTACGCATATTTCACTGAATTTCTATGTGAAAATCGTATATGCCTGTTAACTTCTTCCAGACTTGCTTCAACGCTTAGCCTCTCTGAACTTGAAGTTCGTGGAGTTCAATTAATTCCTACTACGATTTCATTTACCAACAGGCATGCCTTAGATTATAAGCATGTTGTACCTAATTTACAGCTTCTGAAATATTGAGTTTGCGAATCTCATTAAAATTCAAAACAAATTTGTAGTAGTATGTGCACATGCCAGTATAGTTTACAGGTGGAGCTCAAAGCTCCAGGACGAAGCTAGGACAAATGAAGAAATGGGGACTTCAATTTGAAATCCATCGGCCACGACCAATTTGGGAGCTCCTTCAAAGATTATAATTGCAGTTAAGTTTTACCATGCATACATAGACTGGTTTGCATTCGAAAGTATACTGATTGCTAGGTGCAATTGTTCTTCCAAAGCATGTCAAAGCAACAATTCCAAGGCATAAGCTTCATCAATTAATTAATTGGAATTCTTTGGACGAGAATTGATAATTAATCTAATCAATTAACATTTCGTAGAAGCCTTGCGTACTAGAAAAATCCATAGCCACACTCTCACACCTATGTACAAATCTTGTTTTCGTGTTCCTTTTGGATGTAGCACAGTAGCCAGCAAAGGACATTCTTGTTAAATGATCTCCTGCTGCTAACCAAGAGGAAACCGGTGAAGTGATCTGTGGCATAGAGTGAAGATAGAACAAGAATGACAAGAAAATGAAACATTGCGCGCGCCATCTATATATATGGAGTGAAGAGTATCATTACATCATTTCCCTTTCTCGTTCCAGGCTAGAAGGGGCTTTGGAAGCCATCTCTTTCATCTGTAATTAAGCCATTTCTTCCACGTTGGAGAATCCGGCATGCGAGTGGTAGCATATTAGACTCACTTAATGGTACTCAAAAGGAGTTCAAATTAAGATTTCAGTGACTACTGGTGCATCGAAGCCTGGGTCCAACAAGATAATGAAGCAGCTGAACTTTGCAACAGTTTCAAGAATGTCCACAGCTTCACAGCAACCGGAACCGGAGAAATTAAAGAGACGGCTACTAGGAGTTCAGATGTTCTCTGATTTTACAACTGTGCTTGGAACGGTTTGTTAGAGCAAGTAGAGGTCCACCGTGCCAGGAGCATAAAGCAGGGACTAGACCTTCAACTTAATTTCCATCAATTACAATACGCGGGGAAAAAGAAATCTGCAAGAAGACGTCAATTTGGACATTAGACCAGCTTGATTCTTCTGCTAGCTCCTTGCCAATAAACCTACTAATTGGTTTGCTTTCCATGTATCTATTGCAGTTCTATGCAAATAAGTTGACGAGCTACGTTCACAACTCACAAGATGCTGCAGATGACAAAAGATTTTTGTGCCTAACTGGCCGTGCATTTTTGGTGCGGGGGGCAGCCAGCAACACTAATCTTGACATCAAAGCCTGGAAGATTATAGACGAGCATTGTGCATGATCCTTGGATGTGCTGTTAATGGCCTACTAATTACCTATCGGGGTTTAGTTTGTGATTGATTGAACTTTTGGCATCAAGGATCATTCTTGTGAATTTTGGTCCTTTTCCATTCTTTGTGGTTTTCTTTAATTATTAAAAAAAAAAAATTTTGGCTAATTTGTTAAACTTCAGTGAGCACTATAATATGCAGCATTGCTACTGGAGACCCAAAAATTATTACGAATAGAATGGGGAAATGAATTTGAACATTTTAAGTAAAATTTTGCTATTACTAATAACCATCTTGTCATGAGCTATATTATGCACCCTTAGAAAAATCAAGGTTCGAGCTTAGTCTCTTTTTTTTTTTATCTACAGTTGAATTAATTTTCTTTTGGAAAACCTTTTCTTTTTAATTCCTATTTTGAAAGTTTTCTTTTAGAAATTTCTAATGCATCGCTGATTAAGGAAATTATTAAAAGCAACAGAAAGAAAAAAAAGTCCACAGTAGCGCGAAGCCAGGGACACGTCAGGTGACTTACTGGTCATCCAATTGTATTTAGCCACGTCACTCGATCTCCACTTGGCGAATTGGAATTCGCCATGATGACTCAGCACGAGTGGCACTGGAAATTTATCATTAGCTCAGTAGGCAAAAGAACTGTAAAAGCAAAAAACAAAAATCAAATCAAAATAAAACAAAAACAAAAAACGATTCCGGTTGCGATTAGCCCCGCCTTCATCTTCATCATTAGGATCTTCCAAGCATCGGAGCCTGTGATTGGAGCTCCGATTTCCATAAAGCTTCAACCGTGGCTCCCTCAGGCAGCCAACAGCAACAAAATCTCTCTCGAAGGAAACCCACTTCCGGGTCATCATCTTCTTCTTCTTCGAATTCGGCTCAACAAATTTCCCCCCCGACTCGAATAGTTTATCGAGAATCGTCTTCCAAGTCCGATCTCAATTTGCCTTTTTGGCAAACTACCTGGTTCATTGGCTTACTTTTACTAATGGCAATCTCGTTTTTCGGTCTCGCCATTTTCCTTTTTCTTACCCTTGACTCCGATTTCACCTCTTCCCCTGTCTCTGCCGCTTCCGAAGGCGTCCAGGTAAACCGAAAGCCCACTTACTACTTCAAATTCGTGGTTTTTACGTTCCTGTAGTTGCACAGATATGCGGTGCATCTTTGTGTGTGTGCTTTTTCCCCCTATTTGTTGAAACTGTACTCGGAAAGTTGATTTATAGTTGTTTTTGGTTCAAAATTTTGACCTAGTTTTTGCTATTATAGGCATGTGATGGATATAAATTCTAGCGTTTCAGAGGCTTCTAAGCTAAAAGAGGACAGGGAAAGAGGAAATGGAGTTGTTTGTGTAGAATTAGTAATAGCCTTCGACATGTTTGATGAAATGCCTCGACAATCTTTGTTGAAAATCTAGCTGGGTGTCAGTCAAAAATTGCAATTTGGATTTTTTAAAGAGCTGATTAATGAATTAAATTTGATTTTTTTTCCTATTTTATAGTTTGAGGTTTCTATTGTGTGGCGAAAATTAAAAATGGGTGTATGATGCTTTGAGTTCTAATAGTTGTATAATGGGGCTTTGTGCTAAGTCATTCTTATTTTGTTCGGCATCTGTGATTTTGGTAGATTACTTATGGGTCAGTGATCAAGTTGATGCATGAAAGAACAAAGTTTAGGCTGCATTCGCATGATGTACCATATGGCTCTGGTAGTGGGCAGCAGTCCGTCACTGGTTTTCCCAACGTTGATGACTCAAACAGCTATTGGGTATGTTTCTTTTTCTACTATCTATTTTTTCTAGATCATCATAATTTTCTAAGGTTAGGTAAAGGTTAACGTAATTAAACTTGGCTTGTAGATTGTTAGACCTGTACCAGATACCAATGCCCAACAAGGGGATACAATCAAAGGTGGTACCATCATCAAGCTGCAACACATGAGGACCAGAAAATGGTTACATAGCCACTTGCATGCATCCCCCATCTCTGGCAATATGGAGGTCAGCCACCTACTTTTTCTCTGTAGCTTCTCTCGTCCAAGTTGAACATGATGTTTAATGGTTCTTTTTGACGTATAAAGTAGTGGTGTGTCCTTGGCTTTGTTAATGTTGTAAGACTGACTTGTGTAGCTCGAGCTGTTTATGAACTTGTAGAATGTGCAGCTGATCATGTTAGTATCACAATCTCTCATTCACATGTCAAATACAGATGTGTCCCTGAATTGAAGTTATAGGAGTCTTTTCAAGAAACCTCCAGTTTATCTTGTGCAAGAAAGTTCCTAAACTCTTGTTCCATTGGTCTTAATTCACTCATAGTTTACATAACCGGCACTTGATTAAAAAGGCATCCTTTTGGACCTACCTGGAATCAGCCTGCACTTGCTACAAACGGACAAGACTAAAGAGGAAGAACGACTCTGCTTGTAGTAAAGCTCGCATCCTTACCCCAATTCCCAAAAGGAAAAAGACACACAGTGTTTTAAGTTCCTCTGTCTGTGTTTGCTCTAATCTTTCCCTTGAGGTTCCTGTTCTTTTCAATTGGGTAGTCATACTGCCTTGCAGATAACAAGGAATGCTTTTATATTAACTTTATCACTTGTAAAAGCATGGGAGTGAATTCCAAGCAAAACAGGAAAATAGTAGAAGCAAAAGAATGAACTTGAAGAGTAGTTTGACATGACTACAAGTTTTCTGGTTTATTACTTTCAGGCTACAATTTAATCATTTATTTTGAGTCTGATGGATCAACTTAAATTTACAGGGAGCCTGCTTAAAGTTGTACCAATTTAATGTGTCTTATCACAGATGGAGAAATATTTTGTGCTTTAGAATCAGCTCCATTTTGGACTTAGTGTGTTGACACTATAAAGGCTGTAAGTAATCTGTTAAACAAATTTTGCAGGTCAGTTGTTTTGGCAGCGATGGTGAATCTGACACCGGAGACTTTTGGAGGTGATACTTGAGTTCCTTAGATTTTCTATTATATCTTTTTTTTTAAAAATTATTGATATTTAGTCATCATGCTGTATCGGTAGGCTTGAAATTGAGGGAAACGGAAAAAGCTGGAGGCAAGATCAGCGGGTGAGGCTTCGCCATGTAGATACAGGTGGATACCTCCACAGTCATGATAAGAAATACACCCGCATAGCAGGGGGCCAGCAGGAGGTGAGAGCTACATATATTGCAAACTTAGCTCTTTACAAGGATGATTTGTATCTTCATTCTTGCATCTGGAAAATTCCAAAGGCTAAATGCCCCTTCTCCCTTAATCTGCCCTTCCTTGACAGCTTCTTTGCCTATTCTGCAGGTTTGTGGTGTTCGGGAGAAGCGCCCTGATAATGTTTGGTTGGCGGCAGAGGGTGTGTACCTCCCAGTAGCTGAAAGCAAGCATGCATCGTCATGATTTTAGAGTTCTTTGACACTAATATGCCTTAGTTTTTCTGAATTCTTGCGTCTGCACCTCCCTGCCCAAACCTTTTTTAACTTGCTCCGTTTACATGTCATTTAAATGTCTCTTCATTTGCTGTTTTTGTTCCAAATGAGGTTCAGAATTGTAGTTGTATCAGAGGGCCCGTTTTCCTGCAAGTGTTTAAGATTTTGAACCAATATATAGAGTAATGCACTATTAACAATCATGTGGAACTCCAGGAATTTATCGTCCTTTCAAATTTCCGGTGGTGTCAAGTTTGCTGTAGATAAGAATCAAATCATGATTCTGTGCTCTTTTTGAGCTCTCTCTACCATATAATCTTGCATTGTTGAACTCTTTAAGCGCATTACACGCACAGATGTACGCTTGTAATCTTGGTTACTACTTGAGGCTCCCCTTCCGCACTCGTGCGTTTGATCCCAAAGCATTTGTAATTAACGAACGGGGCCGAAGGTTTTCAGTTTGATGCTTCTGGTTTGTATATAGTACATTAACTGCTTACAGAAAGCTAACATGATTAATGCGCGTAAGAATTGCTTCTGGTGAAAGCTAAAATCTACCGTGGAAAACTACCCAAATTCCCTCGTCCAACGTTTATGTTACTGGTTGGAGTAGAAAATTTGAATTTTGTTCCTTCAGCCATTCAAATAAAAAACAATGAACCCTTAGAACTTCATAAACTGCAAGTATTCAAATATTCACTGCATGTCAGAGTCTTTCTATACACTGTTTAATCTTGAACATACAAATAATGCAACAAATAAATCTCTTTCAACTAGTTAGGTGTGAAATACGAACTTCCGAACCCAGTGAGTACCCTCAAGAACCGTGACATATCTTGACATTGATTAGTTAGCCCTGGTCATCGAAGTTGGTGATTTCAGATGCAGAATTCAGGTCCGACTAGCAATTACAGAGGTCGAATTCTGGAAAATACAACATCAATGATGATGATGCACAAGAAGATTGTGTCTTCTTCCGTGTAAACTTGGTTGAAGCCGTATTTTGTTTCGGGGAGATGGTCTTGACTTTTGAGACCTTCCTGAACAATTAATTACTATCTGCATATACACACATACATACACACATATATATATGTGTGTGTGTATTTTCCTTTTGGGTGGATCCGTTTTATTTTCTGTTGCCTATAATAACCCGCTTATGGTATTCAGTTGCGCGTATAAATTGCCATCGACTGATGATGCTTAACTGGCTTCATGTTTATCACACTATGGGGAGCCGGCTATATGATCTCATCCTCTAACGGCGAAAAAGAAAGTTTCATTAAGATGTCTAACCCACGGGTTCTGCATATTATTCCTTCCTTCTCTTATTAATTGCTTTGAATCATAGAAATTCTGAAGTGACATACGCATTTCGGTGAAAAAGAAGTAACATACGGAGGCTCGGCAGCATGAAGCACTGAGTGAAGTTCGCTGTAATTCCAACGTAGCACAAGAACACTTTACTGTTCTCTTAATTTAAAAAAAAAAAACTTAAACGCCTAAATTTTCATCTTCCATACCTTAGAGACTTGCTTCTTCAGCGCTAAAACTTCTACAAGGCACTACCAACAACCGATCATATTAAACATTATTACTTCGTTACTGAAAGCAATTAACACCCACCATTCAACCAAAGACATCATCATCACCACGAGAACTAAGGATAGATAATCAACTGCTAGCCTAAGTCGGAAGACTTCTTGTCAAATTCTTCCCCAGACGTATTAAAGACCATGATGATTAAAAACAAGCTGCACTAATAAAGAGCCACAATCTGTAGCAGTGTGAAACATACATAAGAAGCAACTCTTGGCATCTCAATTATCAAAATCTGTTAAGCTCCAAAAAGGTAGTTTGGTTCTCATTGAATAACAAAACTTTTCTAAGAGAAGCTCTTTAACAACAAACTGAAACTAGGCTTTCTGTTTGGAAAAAATCCCAGACAACGTCCAGTTTTTTCAGTGAGATTTCACATATTCTTGAACAATGTGCAGACCCTCCGTTTCCTCTCCGTAATCCTGAAAGCAAAAGAAAATGTTGGGGCTCATATTAAGCATCGTATCTTCACACCAAACACGCAAAAAACATTAGGCTCGTTCTTTACCTTTACAACGACGCAGGAGCAACCCACAACCTTCCTTGCCTTCCCTTCGGAGTCGATCTTGCACAACTGTATACAGAGGGGAAAAACAAGTGAAACTACAGCACCATATCTCACACGATAAAAGTAAAAGACAAGTTTAAGACACATCACAAGTACAAAAAACAAATTTTCCTCTTTCCACATAAAAGGAACAAATCCATCACAAAGTGTCCAATGCCTCAATACTACCTTTCTAACTGATCAGTCCTCAAATGTTCAAATATAATGTTTCCAGCATGTTTTGACCATAAATATGTATAAAAAGCTGAAACAAACAGCCAAGCCTACTTTGCTAACCATGCTTTTTTGTTCCACCAAGAGAATGTGCCTGTATGAGTGCTCTTTGTATGTGCAAGTAGCTTTAAATATTTCAAGATCTTAAAGAACTAAAGCTATAGGATACACAAGTTTATATTCAGGAAGAGTTGTGGGGTGGGAAGGATAATCAAGAAACAAAAAGCATAATCCTCAAAATCCAACAGCATATATTTACTTACACCAGCCCATTCACCAAGAGTCTTGGCACTAGGAACAGAAATCAAGTTCACGTTGTGATCTGCACAAAGTGCTTTGACTAGTTTAACATAGTCTGGCTGGTTGCAGTCCTCAGCCAATACACAGAGCTGAGCAGCATGCTTCTCAATCACTTTTGCACCTTCATGAAGGCCTCTAGCAAGGCCACCATGAGCCAATGATTTTCTCAAGACCAACTGCAAAGCAGTCATGATGTCCATGGGCTCCCCAAGAGCAGGAGCAGGAGCAGGAGTCTCTACAGCAACTGGCTGCTCTTCACTGCAACATAAAAGATACAAAACAAAGAAAATTAAGAAGACAGCATTCTTTATCCGAAATAAGAATTCCGAAATAAGAATGAAAGATAAACAGCCATCCAAACCACAATGAAACCCAGATGCAGGAAAACATAGAGCCAGCAAAAGATAAATAAGAAAAAGAAACAGAAGGAAGGCATAAAATGAATGATTAACCAGCACGGGAAACAAGCTATACTTTCCACTTGACATATTACCATCTAAGCAAAGTTCAAAGAATCAAGATCCTGGTCCTTCAAATGATAATCAGTATCCTAATTTCCATACTGAAAAGTAAAATCATCATCGAGTGCCAAGACAAAACCGAAAAAGGCAGCACTAGTCCAAACTGGTTACGTGCAACAAAACACTTAGAAGAACTAATTAATAGTTTAGATAAGTCCACCAAAATATTGAGAAAAGAAAACAACAAGAGTTAAAAAGTTTAATCAAAAACCCCAACCGAAGACAATCCAGAGCATTTCCCATTAAAGTATGAGCAGAACAGAGGATAAAGAAAAGCCAAACTGAAAAATCATATACACATACCCCGACATTGTTGCCTTCGATTTTTAAACAACGACTAAAACCTGCCAAAACAGAATGTGAAGGAAAGGTAAGATGTAGCATAAAACCTGCACACAGGAAAACTGATCCAAACATCAAAAGAATTACTATGCATCACTTAATGCTTCTAATATATACAGAGTGGTAATAAAAACAGAATAAATCACGCTCTCATGAACGTCTATGTAAAAGAAAAGGAGCATTTCTACTATCCAAAACACAGAAAACAAGTATAGAGCATCCTCTTCATGGGACAAAAACAACTAATTGTAGCACTTGTTTTGGGTTTCTTTCATTTTTTTAAGCTCATTTCAGCAAAAGCGTGTCCAAAAATTTTTTTTTTTTTAAGTTAAAGTTCCAATTCAACAATGTTCAACTAATCTAGCCTTTCATTACAACTTGAAAAGCAAAATCCAAACAGATAAATTTCACAATATGCAATTTCCTCATCTCATGCTTCTGGTCCAGCAAAATAACCTTTCTCCACGAGTTAGTTTCCACTGAATTCCAAAACAACCTCAGCAACCCAAAACATTAAAAAAAAAAACCATTGTTTAATAAGCAGCCATCTAACCAATTTAAAAATTCATACTTAAGAGCTTAAAGGCTCTAACTTTAAACACATTTGCAAATCTCATATACGAATAATAATGAATGAAGAGGGAAGGCTAAAGGGAGAGAGTTGGCAACTGACCTGGGATGACGGAGGTTGAGAGAGAGAGAGAGCCGAGGCCGCAGTTGAGAGTCGTGAGAGTGAAAACGGAGACGACGACTGAAACTTTTGCTCTCTTATACGAGAGCCCCAAAACCCTAGCTGCTCACTGAATTTACTGATTTATCCTCCATCTGGTTTAAGTCCAGGCCCGGCCTACCCTGAGGAAATGTTCCAGCCACGTCGCTGTTGGGCCTACTTCGGATATTGCCCCAAATTGCCTGTGATGGGTAGCCTGGAATTCCTTACGGAGTTGGGCTTGATTCGGATATCCTCTGTCGATGCTTCAATTATGCGTAACGAATTATTTTTCAGTCGACAATTTTTATTTAATTATCTTTCTTAAGAACCATAACTACCCAAAAAAAAGAATTTCTTTACCCACCCTTCCTTAATATAGTAATTTCACTTCCATTAAACTATCACTGGATGTTATGCGGAGTAGCTTTTTTAAAAAAAAAAAAAAAGAAAGAAAGAAAGAAAGAAAGAGGTAGATAGGTATATATATGAATGCGTTGAAAGCAAAGTGTTGGGGAAATTGATAGAGAGGAAAGATACAGATTCATCTCCTTTGGTACATGGAATGTATTGCCAATTGCCATGAGCGGTCTTCATCTCAAACAAATCAATAATAATGCATTCATTCATTCATGGCGACTGCTCAATGCTCACGGCAAAAGTGGGGCCTCCACTCTTCACTTTTTTTTGGTGAAGAGACGTCAATGTAGCGTGCATTTGAAGATGATTATACCGTCCCAATCATCACTCCCCTGCACTTATTGCATCAATTTTGTTACTTCAGCTTTACAGATTTTTTTTTTTCTTCGAAAAACTTTAACCACTATGGATATGAATTACTGGTACAGAGTAGCACCACTTCTCTTTCGTTGCCCCCTTCTGATAATGCCTAGCTTTTCATCTGGTCGAGCCACTAAAAAATATTTTATTTACATTCTTATAAACATATTTTTTTGACCACTTTTTATATTCTCGATTACATTATTAAGATAGGGTCGGTTTGGATAGAGTATTCTTTGAAATATTATTTATAATAGTTACTGTAATACTTTTTATGATGTGATGTATATGAGATAAAAAAGTGATTGAAAATATAAAAAGATAAATTGAGGAACGTGTTTATGATTCAAATGAAATATTATTTAAAAAAATAAAAAATCCAAACAAACCTGTCATTATTATTTTCATCTTGTTGTTTGGATAGTGCTTTTATCTCAAATAATATTTCCGCTTGCATCGTAAACACATTTTCCAACTCACCTCTTTATATTCCCAATCACTTTTTTATTTCACATACATCACATCACAAAAAATGCTACAGTAATTATTCCAAATAATATTTTAAATAATACACTATCCAAACAAACCGGTTTAACACAAGTTTCTTTTTTGTCTTTCTCTAACTGAATTTCACCTTCTTTTTTTTTGTCAAACAACTGAATTTCACCTACGCCGTGGAATCTTCCATAAACTTGTACACTAATTGACAGCGAGCGTTGCACTTTAAAATTTCAAAAGTTAATAATATGTCATCACGAATCAGGAACAAGACAGTACCTGATGATCGATCGATCATAGTGCAGCAGCAGCTACTACGGCAGGCGCAGGCGCAGGACCAGGTGTTGTTTTCAGATTCACCAAAACCTCTGCTGACTCACTAATTGGGTCGTTTTTTCTACTCAGCTTTTGTAGTGGTACAAATGTCCCACTTAGCAATGCTTCGAGCTAAAAAATCACTGTGCAACTTTTTTGTTTTGTTTTTGGGGCCTCAAGAGTCAACGAAAACGTCCCAAGAAAAATCTGATAGGTAAAAGCCAACCCATTGCCGCCCCGGACGAGGCTTCCATCGCTGACCACACAAATCTCAATCATTAATCTACCCTTACCGCCTAAATGGTCCCTACCATGGCATCCACGATGAGAATGAGGGAGGTCAGATACAATTTATTTATTTATTCATACACTAATTCCTTACATTTCAAATTAGCTCTAATTAATTATCCTCCTTAACTTTCGCTTCTGCTCCCATCAAAATCAAATCTGTAGAAGAAGTGCCAACTTATTCATTCATTAATTACAGTAACATTAATTAATTATTAATCTGCAATCAGCTGCTGCACAAATCTGATAAAGAGTGCTTTAGTTATGGTTCAATTTATGAGAAACGGTAATGAGGTAAAGGTGCAATTTGCTTAATTTCGAGAGAACAAATGACAAAAATAGAAAGTTCGGAGACATAATACATTTTTTTTTATTATGAAATGCATAATTTGTGATTAGATTGGCCATTAGACCCTAACAAAACCCTTGACTTGTTCAATAATCTTCCATCCATCCATCAAACAATTTTGTCAAACAAAACCCTTGATTCTTTTATTGACTTGTAAAATTCAAATCTTTCCCCTCCACATCCTATGCTCCACATCCTATGCAGCCCTCTGTCTCCTCTTTTTCCTCCCAAAAATTTAAAATTAAATTAAATTAATAATGACAATTTTTTTTTTTTTTTAAAAAAAACCCTTTTAAGAAATCAGAGACTCTTGAAAGTCCTCGTTCAGCCTCCTCTCTCTCTATGTAAAAAAAAAAAAAACTCTTTCTCTTTAAAAAAAAAAAAAAGATAAAAAAAAAATAAAAATATTGGAAAAAAAAAAAAATTGCCTTTGTTTTCTTGCCCTAATTTACTTAATCTTCTTATCTCTCTTGGCCGCCATACATCTCCCATCTTCAAACCCTAAGACATTTCTCTCTCTCTATTTCTCTCTATAGAGATATATATACATATATTGATATGTATGTATAAAGGAATACATAATTTCGAAAAGAAAAATTATACGTTTCCACGCTCTTATACTTATTAGCTTCCGATCATTGATTCAGAATTCAAAGAAGTTTGGATCTTTAATTGATTGGAGGGTAAGTTTTTCGGAAAGATTTTCTGGCTTTTTTGCTTATCCGGATCCTAATAATTTTTGTTTCTTTTCTGGTTAATTTTTTGTGGGTTTTGATTAATTGTTGTTTTCTGGGCTGATTTTTCTGGGTTTTGACTTTCTTGCAGGTCTGTTGGAGTTGGAGGGTTGTCCAATAGATCGGATTTAGGTTCTGGTAAATCTCAAGGATCTCTGAGGATTATGTTCTTTGAGAGAAATTTTGTGTAGATTTTGATTGAAACAGTTCAAAAAAAGGTTCTGGTTTTTTTTTGTTTTTCCAAGAGATGTCGCTTTTGCCTAAAAGCGAATCGGTTCAAATTCGGGAGGTATGGAATGATAATCTTGAAGAAGAGTTTGCATTGATCCGAGAAATTGTGGATGACTATCCTTATGTAGCTATGGATACCGAGTTTCCTGGTGTTGTTCTTAGGCCCGTGGGAAATTTCAAGAGCAATACTGATTTTCATTATCAAACTTTAAAGGACAATGTAGACTTACTGAAGTTAATCCAATTAGGCCTCACATTTTCGGATGAGAAGGGAAATCTGCCTAAATGTGGAGTGGATAATAAGTATTGCACCTGGCAGTTCAATTTCAGGGAGTTTAACCCGAATGAAGATGTTTTTGCGAATGATTCCATTGAATTGTTGAGGCAGAGTGGGTTTGATTTTGCGAAGAATAACGAAAAGGGTATTGATGCAAAGCATTTCGGGGAGCTATTGATGTCATCCGGGATTGTTTTGAATGATAATGTGTATTGGGTTACATTTCATAGTGGATATGATTTCGGGTATTTGCTTAAGCTCCTCACATGCCAGAACCTGCCGGACACGCAGGCAGAGTTTTTTACATTGATTAATATCTACTTTCCGGTAATATATGATATCAAGCATTTGATGAAGTTCTGCAACAGCCTCCATGGTGGATTAAACAAGCTGGCAGAGCTCTTGGAAGTTGAGAGGGTTGGTGTCTGCCACCAAGCCGGTTCAGATAGCTTGCTCACAGCTTGTACATTCAGGAAGTTGAAAGAGAACTTCTTTAGTGGCTCGCTGGAGAAGTATACTGGTGTCTTGTACGGTCTAGGTGTTGAGAATGGACAGAATGTTCACTGAAAAAAAATAAAAATGTGTGAAAACAAAGAATTGATAGTAGATGTTTATTGTACTCCATGTACTTCTTTGTAAACTTTCCAGATAAAGATGTTTGATTGATGAAATTATCTGTTCGTTTCCGTATATATTGAATGATTTCCTTGGTTTTGTGTTTTCAATCCTCTTCACTTCTTGCTCACTCCCAACATGAGTGGTCTGGATTGATGACTAGAATTAAAAACATTTGGATGGGTGTCCCGCGAGTAATGATAGTTCTCAAGTTTATCAAAACAAGGTCTCATTGATATTAATGATAGTTCTCAAGTTTATCAAAACAAGTTCTCATTGACATTCCAGGGTTCATCATGCACATTTTGGCTGAATCAAATGCTTTTGCTTCGAGACTTTTGTGAGAGGTTGTACAGGTATGTTTTGTATCCGTTTTCTCTTCTTCTTGTACCTTTTCTTTTCCATAATTAATCTGTGTTCTTTTGGTCCTTTCCAGTTTTAACCGTAACCTAGATTTGAATCAATAGTCAATCCGTGGGTGATAGAAACCTGGTAAATCTTTCCACTATTTGGTTTATTGACCAAACAGAAATGTCTTGAGTCACAACTTACCTTAATTCGGGATTTGCGTCATTTATGTCAATAGCATGCTAGTAATTTATTCTTAGAACCGGGCTTCATTGTGAGTTAATGGCTTTCCCAGCTTGTGGTTCACAGATTAGCTTTAAATAGTTTCCACGTTCAAACTCATCTCTTCTTTATTGAGCATGTTGAAGTCATAGTGATAGTTATATTGGTTAGGAATTCCTTTTGTCTTTACTTCCTTGATCATTCCCTTTTGTTTCCAACCAGCATGATCTTCGCATGGTTAAAATCAATATCTCTAGCTGGCTCCTTCGGCTAAATAATATGAATATCCATTTTAAGAAGGATGTCAAAAGTCTGCACAAAGCCATATTAGCACAAGTTCTTTCAAGTGTCAGAAATGAATGATAAGTGCCATTGATGTGCTTCCTGTAATATTCGACTTTGTTTTAACCACTATATTTGCAGGGTTAAAATGTGAATTTCTCTTAATGCTTGGAGATAAATGTTATGAAGTTCCATTTTAAGAAGGATGTTGACAGTCTGCTTAGCATGAGTTCTTTTAAGTGTCAACAACGAAAGAGAGCTGTCCCACTGCTCAAGAACAACGAAAGAAGCTGCTTAGTATGATTGTTCCCAAGTTGCCTTCTTTCATTCACTCAACCATTGACATTTAGTTAAGGGATTCAGAATCGGCATCTTGTTGGTACCATAGACATGAGTCATGCAAGCCTGGATCTTGGATCTATTGTATTTTTGAGTTGTCTGAAGCTTTTTTTTTTTTTTCCTGCAAATATCAAGTTCAGCATGTCATTGGGTTTGTGGCATTCAAATTTACTACTAACTTGGAACTTAGACTTTCTTCCTGCAAATATCTATTGTTGCCTGTTGATTATTGCTATCTTGTAATTATCAGGCCTATATATGGAGGAAGATTTTTCGTCCAAAATTTTCTCTCTAGGTGAGTACAAATTTCTTTCATCGATTCTTTTTTGTCAAAATTTCTTTCTACCATTCCTCTATTTGTTTTTCCTTCCATTCTTTTCTGTTTGCATTAGTCTGAGGGTGTTTTGTGGTCAGTGTGGGAACCTATGGGAACTGTAGTTGGTGACATAAGGGTTCTAAATTTTTGGGCCAGTCAATCTGGGTAAACATGATCTGTTGGAGAAATGGTTCTATACAGTTACTCTAGCGCACAAGCGCAGACAATGTCTTACTTTTTTGCTACGGATATGTAAGGAATGTCTTACTTTTTTGCTACGGATATGTAAGAATTTCTCTCCCAGCATAGTACTGTGTGTGTACTACATCTGCTAGTAATTCTACTTTTCTACGTCTATTCGACAGTCAGATGTTTGGGGTGGTTATTGACTGGATGAAGTCACTGATTTCATTTCCTTGTGCTAGCACTGATTTAGTTTCGTAATCCTTTTCATTTACTTTGTTTTTTCCAGCATATGTAGTTAATAATCTGCAGTGCAGGATGAAGTAGAATGTTTTGTAAAATCAGACGTGCTTCACTGTATTGTGACCCAAATTCTGTTGGAATATTATTGATCCCTAATCATATGATGTTTTGTACTGCCAGAATTAGATTTTCTTCTCAGGTCAAGCGGTGCGAAAATCGGTGCAAAAACTAGCTTTTAAAAGGAAACCTTCAGGCCTAACGAACAATTGGCCCTTACCAACAGTGCTAATGAGCTTTTCTTCTGTTCTTGTTTGTTTGATAATATTAATCGGTGGTTGTAATATTCTTCTCCTTTTGACCACCTCTAAAGTCTTCCTTGTTGCTATGTGATTTTAGAGCCCAACCCAGGAACGAACAGCGTTATTTCACAGAAATAAGCTAACGTGCGCGGAACATGTTGAACTGATTTGCAATTGATTTTTGAAGGTTAAACTATCATTTTTAGGACTCTGTCTGTATAAAACATAATCTACTAAATAACCTGACACTCTAGAATGTGTTTGGGGTGTTGAAGTTGGCGTGGCATCCCAGCAACGATTCCGGATTGAATGGAACAGATGATATGCCAGGCCACCTAAAACAAATATAACGGACAGGCATCAGTTTCCAGAACGGACCATTGCAAAGGAGACCTTTAAGCATGGTCGAATTGATTTTCAAAAGTTTGGCCAGGCCCAATTCGAATGTACAGAATTGTCTTGTTTCAGCAAATATTATTATTATTAGTTTGAACGGTCTTTCCCACAAGAGCGCACAAGGAAAACATATGCCTGCTGAGACTCGTTGTGCTACAGAGGATTATCGTTTCAAACCATGTCCAATCCATGCTGGCTTGTGAGCATTCAATTTGCAAACTTCTCCCGCTAGCCTACAGAAATACAAAAGAGAGAGAGAGAGAGAGAGAGAGAGAGAAAGAAGAGCACATCTACATAAGAGAACCCTAGTAGGGTAAGCACAACCACATATATAATTGCCTATCACTTGACAACTGACCCAGCTGTTAACTAGAAGCTAATTGCATGTATCCGAAATCTAGTAAACAGACAGCATACATGGATAAGACGCGTACCTCAACTAATCATCTCTTGCGCTTGAGAGTCTTCAATTGCTTGAAGATGAAACCAATCACCTCCTTCAATGTGGCCTTTCGATCATCTTTGAAGTTCCACAACTCAGAAACTACATATCTACCACTTGAATTGTACTCATCTATGTCCTTCAAGGCCATTGTTACAGTAAGGAAGATATTCTCTCCCCATTCTGACCTTAATTCCCTGAGTTTTTCATCATCCTCATCCAGAATTTTCTGCATTGAGGAATAAATATTACAACATACTGGGAATAAAAGAACCTTTGCCCATATAGATATGGAAGATAAGTGAAACTAAAACATGCTGAAGAGACGTACAACTAGTGGCTTCCGGTATTTACAAGAGGAAGTCAGCCATGAAAGGCATTGAGTGAAAAGATGGGGTGAAAAACAGAAACTGGAGAGAATACAGTGAATGATTTTGGGCCTACCTGGTGATTCTCACTATCGACCCTGACAATTTTAAATGGGTACCAATCAGGATCCTTTAATCTTTCTTGCCATAAGGAGCACAATTCTAGGGCCTTGTAGTCATAATCATCAGGGTATCTCTGCTTGCATTCACCTTCAAAAGTCTTCGGATCAATTTCACCCATTCTCTTAACACCAATATGAGCACGGCCTCTTGTCAGCATCTCACTTAAGCCCTGAAAGCAAAGAACACAACATTGTATTCACATATTTCAACATGTGAACTAATCAGTTTCACGCCATACACGATACGCAAAAGAATATCACTTCTGAATCAGATGTGATCAACTAAGGACCACCCATTGATTAACTCATGCCTAGATTCCTCTCCTACATATAACATACCTTACAGTCATCTTGTTTAGTATCAAAAGAACATCACCAACTTTTCATTCTTTAGATAAAATCAGAGAGGCATTATCAGATAGCCACTACCATTTTGGATGTCCAGTCCATATAAATCAGCAATAATTTTTTAACATGAATCAAGTTCATGTAGAATGGTTCCGATGTTTGCTTTCTGATCCTATACTTCTCATATAGTATCAACCACAACTTCAGTTTTAATGAACTCTATGGAAACTTGAAAGGGAAAAAAGAAAAAGAAAGTACCGATATCAATTCTTTTCGAGCTTCTTGAAGCTCATCATTGCTTTGGCGCTCTTTGGTGACTAAAGTTTGATACAAATCCTCAACAGACTTCATTTCCTCAACTTTCTCGTTCAGTTCCTCAGTCATCTCTTTGATTTTCTTCTGAACAGCAGCATCATCTCCCAAATGTTTCATCACTTCTAATTTACCTCTCAGTTCTTCAATTTCCATTTCCAGCTTCTGCTTTGCATTTAGATCCCTTTCCAGATCCAGAATCTTCTTTAGAGCTTCCTCCTTTTCTCTCTGCATATATAACATCCCAATTTACAAGGAACAATATGAAAAAGAAAGCAAAGTAATAATTAACTCGGAAAAAGGAGCATAAACATGATATTAATCGAACCCACCTTTTGTTCTTCAACTAGTCTCAACACATTTTCATCTGCTTTTCTCTGCTCTACAGACGCCATTTGAAGTGCATTGTTTCTCATGTCATTCTGGAAACCATCAGTTGACACCAATCAGGAAATGTTTCTCACATTATATAAGTGACTGCATTCTAATGTGCAAATGGTATCACCTTTTTCTTCTCCTCATCAAGCTTTTGCCTTTCACGCTCAGTTAAGGCTTCACGCTTGTTCAACTCTTTACTCCAGTAATCAAGTTTTTTCTTCTTGCTATCCAGCTCCGAGTTAAGCTTCTCTTGTTCATCAAGAATCTTTTTAACATGATCGTGAGCAAGCCGTTGCATCTTTCTTCTTTCTGAAAGGAACAAGGAAATTTAAAAAAAAAAAAAAACACACATAAACCAAAGTTAATTACAGTAAATCAGTGTGTCTAATAGCATGAAAACATAGGAGGAAAAACCTTCACAGAAAGCACGATGCAGCATGTCTTTCTCCTCCAGCATCCTACTTAAAGATAAGGTCTTCTCATTGTATTTTGTTCTTAACTTATTCAAATTTTCATTTTTCAGGTCAATCTCATTGGTTAAATTAGCCACAACTTTGTTTCTGTCATTCACGGCCTCCTTGACAAGGTCAGCAACAGTTTTAAGTTCTCCAGTATCGCGAAGATACTTTCCAATGGGTCCTTCTGAATAATAATCATCAGCACGTGCAGACCAGCCAAAAATACCTGAAGCAGAGTTAGTTTTCTGATCAATCCATTCTTTCTTGCTATGGTGATCACCTTCAAAGGACTTCTCAAACTCCATTGCATTTCTGAAACCAATCCAATCATTATCAAACTTTACCACAGCTTGTGCAATCTGACACTCATCATCCCAGAAAACTTTAACTTCCAGAGGCTTGTATTTGGAGAATTTATTCAACCAGAATGCACTGCTATCCACAGCTTTCCCACTCTTCGTCTCGTTCAGAATGTTCACCACCACCCCTGTCCAAGGCCAACAATATAACTCATTCTGCTCAGATGTATCAGCAACCGCTGGTGGAGTTACACGTAATGGTTGTGGCTCAGCCTCGTTTACAAGATCAGTCTCCAAATATTCAGCTAAAGCAAGATGCTTTGCCTTCTGTATTGCACTTCTGTTGGCAGAACCTTTACTGACTCCAGAAGCATGTTGTAGAAGGTCCTTGTATTTGTAATCCTGCTTCTTCTTTCCAGCACAGAAAGGGCAACGAAGGGAGCCATTTGGGCCCTTTACTTTGAACTTTCCACTCTTCAATTCTTCTAACGGCTTTTCTTTGTAGTCCTTAATCTCTGAATCACTTATATCTGATTCTTCATCTGAGCAACTGCTACCCATCTAACAATAAACATGAACCAAAAGATGATTTACATAAATCATGTGACCCATAAAGCTTAATATGTTGACATCATTAGCAAAAGTTGTACATATAATTAAATTGCATAAAGTGAAGCAACCAATAAAACCACAAAACATTGGCCTGAAGAATCAAGCTTAAATGAATATAAGCATTAGGAATACAAGGAAATTATAATGATAGAACTGCATGAGAGATCCCAAGGTACTGACTACTGAATTTGATACAATGTGTGATCTATCATAAATTCAGGTGATAAGGTACTCAGATGCAGAATTGAAGTGAACAATGTACTGTTCTTTAAGTTGTAAACTTCCAAATGACGGCAGCGGAATGACAATTGAAATACAGAAGCAATCTTACTAAGCATTTTGAGAGCGCTAAAGCTGTGATAGCACAAACATGCTTAGGTGGAATAGGTCATTTCATTTTGTGAGCCATCATATCCATACTCAAGAAGAATAAAATACGTAATTGTCTGGCCTGTGAAGTCAAGCTTTGTAAATTAGCATGCACAATGAAAAAAAATCAGTTGCAAGCTCATTAAATCCCTGTACATCAATTAGAGTTTAAACAAAGCCACAATGCCCAGCCCACCTCCAATCCTGTCCCTGTCCTCTGTATCAAAAGCAAAGAAACAAAAAGAGGAGCAGAAGTATCTGCAGTTTAACATACCAAATATGTCCAAAAACTGTGAAAAAAGGGGAGAGAGAGGAAAAAAAAAATTTTAAAAGGGCTACTGGAAAGAAGTATTCTTACATTAGCAAGAATAATAGAAGAAAATTTAAAAAATCACATAAAAATGAAGCTTTCACGACATTGTTACCTGAATGAAAATTAGAGTGTGATGCAGTGGGTAAAGTCGAGCTAATTTACCAATTGAATCCAAAAATACAAGAAGGTTGAGACAAGAACTCTTGATTAAATGGACTAAAGAGTTAGCAGTCTCTACATTATACCCCAATAGCAGAGTTCACAGAGGCAAGACAAATCTCTAGAAAAATCAATTATGCCATATTAGTCAAAAGTGCTCAGACAGGAGCACCTTCTGCTTAATCTCTTTCTTCTGCTTTCTCTGATGGTGGGTAAATATTCTTTTGCTTTCTTCTGCTTTCTCAAAAGTGCTTAATAGTCGAGTGAACAGGAACTAATATTAGAAATTTAGCAAATTTGACAGATACGATAAGAAAAAATGTTGAAAAAAAGGAACCAATTTGATTGAAAAGAGAAAAAAAAAAATTCCAAACAGTACTCCAAGCTAACACTTCAAAAATGTCCCATTACGCAGGTTCAAAAGGAGGATGAAATGATGCCCCGAGAAAAAAAAAATCACATTAAGCAAAGGGGATTAAGTACGGTAAAGCTTACGCAAATGCAGAGCTTTATAGATACTAAAAACAGAAAATAACGCCAGAAAACAGAGCGGAAGCACAAAATTTCCACCACTTTTTTTTTGTCAACAAAAGAAAAAGAAAAATAAAAGGCCTCTACAAAATTTTACCTCAAAAGATGGAGGAGGAGAGACAGAGCGGGGAGTGACCAGTGAAAGACGACAACTGTAAACGATGACCAAATGTATGTGGCTCCACCGTCAGTAACTGCGGCGGCGACCACGAGAATCGCCGGCAGCAATCGCAGGGTTTTTGGAGAGCTAAAATGGTTCCTCAAAACCCTAAGAAGCAGTAAGAAAAAAGGTCAGTAAGAAAAATGGGCTTTGGTTTTGTAGCTATAATAATCCTTCTTAGTACAGTACCAATAGAGAGTATGGACAAGTCACTGGTGGGAGGGAATTTGGTGGGACGCTGAAAAAGTGAAAAAGCTGTAGAGTCACTTCCTCCACTCCACCTTGGAGGTCTGATGAGAATTATCCGGTGTTTCGCAGCAAAAACCACTATGACTAATTGGAACCGTTAATCAAACATCATCATTAGATGAGACACGATTACAGCTCACATACTAATAAATATACATGCTACTAATATTCAACAATTTTCGTCGTGATACCAATTTCCACATATTGTGTTGTACACCTTCGTCTAAAGAATGTACGTGTATGGGAATATAATATTGACTAATCATAGTACTTAAGAAAAATATTAATACTCCCTCCGTCCCACTTTGATAGTCCTGTTTTCCTTTTTCGTCTGTCCCAAATTGTAGTCCACTTTCCAATTGAAAAATGTAGTTGTATTTTAATTTTTCTAAAATGCCCTTATTCAATGTAAGTTGTTGTTACTATAAACCTACCCCGTTTAATGAGAATTGATTCTTTTTTTACCATCAATTCAAATTCCCATAAAGTTGTACTCTATTTAATGTGAGGGTATTTTAAGAAAATAGTAATCTAAATTTACTTTTCCAACAAAATTAACTATTTTTTCTTAAATTGTGTGGAAAAAAAAACAGGACTATCAAAGTGGGACGGAGGGAGTAATAATAATGCTCACAAATCCCGATGATATGTCAATGAACCGGGGCCCGGACTTGCAAAGTGATATGAGCTGTTCAGATTTCAGAGAGGGAAATCGGAAATCGAGCCTTGGTAAAAGTGCACGTTTATTAAGTGGGGTTTCACTTTCTGTAATTTTCAGTGTGGGGGCTTTTGGTTTGAGTCTTCAAGACTCCCTGAGCTAGGCTTGTCAACGGGTCGGTCTAGATTCGGATCCGGACCGGATTCGTGAAATTATTGCGGGTATGAATAGGGATTTAATTCCGTTTCTCCGATCCGGATCCAGATCCATTTTGTCAAACAAAAAAACGGGTCGGATACGGAATATAGTATTCCGACCCGTATTAGACCCGGATCCGGATATAAATAAATTAATAATTTAAAAAATATATATTTATCAATATAATTTGATTAGGGTGATGTATTTGAGTAAAGTCAATTTGATTTTTTTTTCTTATTTGGTTTTTTCTTTGCATTAGTTATAAATTAGTTTACAAATATATTTTTTCTCATTTTTATTAGAAATTATAAATTTTGCTAAATTTGTTCGGGTGGACCCGACCCGGACCCGACCCGTCGGATTCGAATCCGAAACATAGAATAAAAGACCCGTCGGATAAACGGGTTGGATCCGTGTCCGGGTACAAAATAATGAATTTCGGCCCGACCCGACCCATTGACAGCCCTACCCTGTGCTACTAGAGTCAAGGTTTCTCTCAAATAGATGAGCAGTAATTGGCCCGCAGTAAGTAGTACTAGACTACCATGAATATAATATAGAGTTGTTAATACTAAATTCTTACTTCCCTCGCCGAGTCGATTCTACCATGAATATAATATAGAGTTGTTAATACTAAATTCTTACTTCCCTCAACGAATCGAATCGACTAATTGAATCGGGTCTTAACATAGTTTTAAGAAATTCGAACTCGACTCAAATTCAGGTTGAGTTTGAACTCGAGTTTAAAATAAAAAATAATTATTTTATTTTAAAAATAAAAAAATTATATTTTTTTAATAAATAATAAATTATTAGAAATATATATATAATTTTACTATTAAATAACATATATATATATATAATCCAACTTGAGTCGGCTGCGAGTTAACAAGTTTAATATTTTTAAATTCAAATTTAATTTGATCAACTTGATGTCGAGTATACTCAAGGCACTTGCAAGTGGTTGTAATAAGGAAAGACGATGGAAATTTCTTTTCCTTTTAACTTGTGACTAACAGGGATCTGTCACTGGTAGAATAGAGTACTTGCAAGGACTAGAGATGAACCTAATTGATTCCTTGAACAGATGTTTTTGGCATCATGGATATGTAACACATGTTCAATAGGATGTAAGTTACTCCTAATTTACATGGGTAGCGGATACAAGAAGATTTCTAAAAGATATTTGTTTGTCATTTTTGTAACTTTTTGAAAAGGATAAATAAAGGGGCTTTCTTAGGAAAGGAGGTCTTGTTTTATTATCTCTCATTTGTAGCGTGTTTAGGGATGTAATTGAGTTTAATCGAACTCGAATATCGCCATATTCGAGCTCGACTCGACATGCAAGAAGGAGGTTCGAACTCGAGATCGAACAAGTAGTATTATTAGAACTCGAGCTTGAGTTCGATGATTGCTCATAGAACTCAGGTTTGACTTGCATTGGCTCGAGTCAATGCGAGTCAGAAAATTTCTTTTTCTTGATAATTTTTAAGTTAAAAGACATTATTGCCCTTTAAAAATTTTCATACGATTTGAAACATTTCATAAATTCAATCACTTTTTTTAGGCATATGGGTAATTTCATAATAACAATAATATATTAAAAAATTAAAATTTAAAAAATCGGTAAGACTCAATATGCCTTTGAACATTGCATCTGGATACTCGAGCTCGACTTGTTTGGCTTATCAAGTTTCTCGAACTCGATTAACCCGAGTCCGAGTCAAATTTTTGACCGAGCTGCTCAGTTCGGGAGCAATTCGGTTCGATTACAGCCCCATGCGCGTTGTTACGAAATTGTTGCACATATTCGGTCGGCAGCGTGTTGTTACGAAATTGTACAAGTAATTTACTGTGAATTATACAGTGTTCATCATGTATCACGTGACGATTTCATTAACAATCCCTTCAACAAATTCATTATAATTGCAATAAATGTCTGGTGGAATCAAATGTAATTCATCCTCAAATAGCGAAAAGTCTCCCAGTCTTAGAAATTTTGAGTTGCAGTCTCTCTCACTCTTTAATCTCACTCCTCTCCTCCCACTTAAAAAAAGCATTAATAATAAAATTATTGTGGTAAATATTTGTTTCTTAAATTATTTATTGGGGAGGCCGTCCCTACGGCTGGACAATTTTACCGACTCGCAGTGCCGAGTCCCATCGGGAGGGAATCTTGTGGTTGGTTAGAATCAACCCAAGGACGGAGGGTCCATTGGGTTAGGCAGCTTTGATGCCCAATAAGAGCCCCCGAGCATTCAAACTATCACTGTTACGCTGTTCATCATTCAGCAGTTTGATTCATTCATTTACCACATGTTATATTTATTACTACCGACTACTACTACTACTACTATATTTATTAACCTTTACTGCTTTGATTACTGTGCTCTCTGTACCACATTAATAATTATCATCGCATCCCACTTCTCAACAAATGGTTGCAGCCATAAACAAAAGTTGGATGGAAAGTGCTGCCATAATCTGATACGTCTGAAGGCAGAGATGCCCCTGGCATGGCAAGTTGGCATTAAGTGAATTTAGTTCTTCTACATATCAGTAGATAATTCTGCAAATGCATCATTGGCTCTTTTGAATTAGACATCAAGAATTTGTCTTTGAGATGACATTGGAAGAACTTTGTTTCCTGGCCAACCATCCGTCAGCGCAAGAAATGCCCTGCCGTTGAAATACTAATAATAATTATGTTAAGAATCTCTTTCTTGGTTCGTTTATGATACTGGGAGTACTTTTTATCCTTTACTTCTGCATCTCAAACTAGTACTAGTCTAATAGAACCAAATTTAGAGTTTGAAATGACTTTTGTTTCTAGCGGTAGAGTTAGCTCTAGGGACTCGATATATACATATGTAGCTGATAAGACAACAGCGTAGCCAACTTGGCTGATTGGGGAAAATGCATCAAAATAAACGTAGCAGGACACTGGAATCATTTGTGTGTTCTACATTTGCTAACTTTCACTATTATTATTCTTATGCTTCAACAAGAAAAGAAGAAAGGGGGAAAAAAAAAACTACTTGTATTATTCTTGCGTTGTTTTCACTTCTCCGTAACAAGATTCAAAACCCCTGCTGAAGCTTAGCAATCAAAGCTGATGCTGATCTAAATTCTGAAGACACACCAAATAAATAAAGCAAAATGTTCATCTTGGATCACGGGTCATGTAAGTTAAGGGACCAAAATTGTCATGTACTGAAGGAGCAAGGATGGGTGGAATTTACTAGCCAATTATCAGTAACTGGTGCCAAATACTTATTGAAAAGTGTCACTTGGCAAACTTACAAATTGGAGACAAGAAATCTGTACTTCACTTTCCAAGTTATACAAGCATTGAGTTGGAGACAATACCCCATGATCTGTTCACTAGCTGGAATCAGCTGAGTGTAACTTTAGCAGTTTCACTAGTACGTCAAACTATAAAGATGATCATTATGAAACATATATAATCAGAAGAAAAAAATTAAATATGTACCTTCTCATAAAATGCTTTAATTCACTTTCCGATGTCGTTGGAAATCTTTTCAATTTCGAGTTTTTGTTTCGAGTGAAATCGGGGTTTAAATGGGGTACGTCACATGACAGAAATTCTCAATTTCAGAGCCCTACACCCCTTCAAATGCAACAAATTAATTGATCCACAGAGATGTTGCTCTCAACTGGCTGCCTGCATGATACTAATGTACCCGACTTGTCTGTGTTAGTTTTAAAATTGGAGGTAATGATCTCAATCATTACACTGCGACATGAAAGTGAAGAAAAGGTTAAGAAGCCATAACTACTCCTTAAGTTGGCTAAACTGAACCATTCATCTTCTGTAAACAACTAAACAGCCCAAGGGGATCCTAGCAACCGACGCATCATTTTCCTCCTTTAGTCCCTTTTTGGCTATTGTTAATCAAAAGAAAGCTGCCAAATATGATTACTTTAACAACATAATCTCCTAAGAGGAGTGCATTCTCGCTAGCAATTCACCTACCATGATTCTCTGGCCGTCTCCTGATCTTAATTTACTATAGTTGAAATCCAAGTATATTTCTTTTCCTTTAACAACTAAGGGCGCTGCAGACAATGGTCTTGACAATAATTGAGTTCAAGCCAGCCTCGAGTGAAAATACGTACATTTCGTAGTGGAAGGGACGGGAAGACCATGACTGGTGTCTCAAGTTCAATGCTTCTGATTTTGTCCTTTTCCTAATGCAAAAAATTTTCTGATTTTGTCCCGCCATCCACTTCCAAAGCCACTTTCACTCGCTCATCACATTTGAGTTCAGTCCACTAATTTCATTTCAGGCCTTCTTTTTCTCATGGTACTGCACAGGTCAACTCTCTTATGCCCTGTAGTATAAATCTGTGCATCATGTTCCAGCTCAGTCACAAGGACGAAGGAAGGGTAAGCACTTGAGCACGCGGTACCAGCTTCTCTTACTGCAACTCTACTTTGTCCTCAATCCCTTTTCTTTATTGATGGATTCTGAAGATGTCCCATCAGCCCCTTCAACGCCAGTTACTCCAGGGACTCCTGGAGCTCCCCTTTTTGGTGGGATCAAGCCTGAGAGGAGTGGCAATGGCAGAAGATCGCTTCTTAGTAGCTGCAAGTGCTTCATGGTTGAAGCATGGGCCTTGGAAGAAGGTACCTTACCCTCTGTCTCCTGCGCATTGCCGCCTCCTCCCGTCTCACTTGCAAGAAAGGTGTGCAAATCTCCCGAAAGCTGTTATGAATTTCCACATCCCGCACTGAATATAAACTGTCATATATAACTTTTTATGTGATATTATTGGTTCTTGAATTGCTGTTCAAATCAGGTGGGAGCTGAGTTTATAGGCACTCTGATACTGATCTTTTCAGGGACAGCCACGGCCATAGTAAATCAAAAGACTCAAGGCTCAGAGACTCTTATAGGCCTATCAGCATCCACCGGACTCGCTGTTATGATTGTGATTCTTGCCACAGGCCATATTTCAGGAGCCCATATCAATCCAGCAGTCACCATTGCCTTTGCTGCTCTCAAGCACTTTCCTTGGAAGCATGTATAAACAACTAACCTTAAAAACTGCAAACGAGTGAGACAAGTAGTTTTCAACTATAAGATTACAGCATTTGAATGCTCTCAGATGGTGCAATTTGTATTTTGGTCAGGTTCCAGCATACATAGCAGCACAAGTATTGGCATCATTATCTGCTGCATTTATACTCAAGGGAATTTTCCATCCTATTATGAGCGGGGGAGTAACTATTCCATCAGGAGAGTATGGCCAAGCTTTTGCTTTAGAATTCATCATTGGCTTCAATCTCATGTTTGTTGTTACTGCTGTGGCCACTGACACCAGAGCTGTAAGTCACCCCTCACTACTCAGATGCTACTAATAGTCTTAGTTATTGTAATTCGTTGCTACAATCTGTTAAATGATGACAGCTGCAAGTTTCAGATTTTAATGAATATTAATTTGAACGACCACATCAAGTTGTGCCACTACAAAATTACAGACACTTGTTCAGGCAAATCTGTCAGTGATCTGGAAATCAATGTAATGATATAAACAGGGTATGGAAATTATTGGCCTTATTGCAGTTTTGGTTTTCTGTCTTATAAGTTTGCTTGGATTCTGTACGTCCATCCACATGTATGTAATCGTAATGTAACATGATGACCAAATCTCAGACTTATTATCATGTTATTCCTCACATGCATTATCATGCAAGAACCTAACATGTGTAGGACACTAGTGGAACCTTGTGAGAAGATGGTTAATTCTCAGATTGATGATCATGTCATTTGTGTCACTCCACAGGTGGGGGAGCTTGCAGGAATTGCAGTGGGAGCTACAGTCATGCTCAACATACTCATAGCTGGGTAATCTTCAAAATTTTAATAATCATCTCAAGCGATTCTTTCTTTGATTTTTTTTTTCCCTTAATTTCTTTTCCTAATTATACTGGTGATGGAAAAAATTTCAAACGTGAACATACAAGGGCCACGGTCAATGGCTGAATTCAATCCATGAGAAGGTGACCATAACGAAGAAATCAAGAAGTACTTTTCATGTTAGAAAACCAAAAATGAGACCAACAGGCAACAATCCACATAGATTTCTTGTTATGATGATTCAGAATGAAAAAGGTTTGGCCATAAAGATTTCTGGAAGGATAATAATGCTGCAAAAAGGAATAAGAAAAGAAAATCTTTTTTTTTTTTTTTTAAATTTTGTGTGGAAAAGAAAACTTCTGCTGCTATCATTATTGCGACCAAGATGAATGTAAGTATAATTGCCTTTTGGAATGGGAAAAAGAAAGTGAGTTGACAACTCAGAAAGTTAAAACGAGATGCTTCCTTTCTCTCTGCTCAAGAAGAAGAAAGGGAAATACAAAAAAGTAAACTCTTTGAGAGGCTCAAAACGATGCACACCAGTCATTCCTCCTGAATTATTAGTCCCCAGCATCATTAACAAATGTTGAGAAATCACCAATGAATCTAAAACTTTCCACTCGTGTAATGGTACAGGGAGTCAACGGGAGCGTCGATGAATCCAGTGAGAACTCTGGGTCCAGCTGTAGCAGCAAACAACTTCAAAGGCATATGGATTTACCTGACTGCACCCGTACTTGGGGCACTGGCTGGTGCAGGTACTTACTCTGCTGTCAAGTTACCTGATGATGATGCCAACCCTCAAAACATGTCATCAGCAGCACCCAGCTTCAGAAGGTGAACCATGATCGATAGTGATACACTCCGCTAGCTGGGGAACCATTGCACAAATTTGGCTCGTTGTCTCTAAGTTAACTGTACAGGCTTGGCACGAACTTTGGACGTGTTTTTTTTTTCCGTATTTTTCCCCCCCTTCTTTTTCTCAATTTCTGTTGCTTGTTGGTTTAGAGACTGAATGGATATGCAAAACCAAGCCGTTGAATGAATCTCGATGACAAAACTGTTTTGCGACATTTATGCTTCCACTTAATCAGTATAAATAATGAAAGAATAGACCTCCTAAAAGTGGTGCAGGCAGTCCGAAAACAGCAAAATAGTCAGACCAAAATCTCATCAAACCTTCTCTCCGGGCATGAATGAATACCTTAGCCATTATTACGAGTCCACTTGCTCTTTTGCTACCATCTTCCTGCCATTGATATGCAATATCGTGCTCAAGAATGTCCTCAGTCAAAATCACGGCACAAGATTTTACTTGAAAGTTAATGGAGGAATTCATGGATAAGTGACAACATCCCGAGTTTATTTATTCTTGATATTTGCCTGGATTATTAACGCAAACGGATTTTTATGAACATTTCTCTCTTTCCTTCTCTATAATTTAATGCAAGAGAAATGAGAGGGATTCACGCAACTTAGCCAGTGAACTGCAACACTGGAAATACCTGTTCAAAATCTCGTCCGTTGAGGTTCCAAGCTGAGCTGTCCACACAACTCACTCGGCATGGTGACGGATATAATTTACTTCCTTCCGGCATTCCTACAAATCTTTCCGTTATCTACATTGTTGTATGTGTGGCAAGATTTTTACTCCCAAGTTTTACCAAATTCTTTTCTTTGCACCGTTAGGCGGGCCAGCCAATCATCGAGCACCGTATCTTTAAGGCGTCTTAGGTACACCTCGTACGTGTAAGTGTAACACGCGTATTTAAGATTCAAGGCACATCTGCCGCATGCATTAAACATAGGTAGCCTTTTGACTTCCCACCGCCCTTGGAGTGGCGAGTGGCCTCGCTCCGATAGCATACCCACCCCAGTGGCTTAGATCTGGCGTGACAGGCCAGGTCTAATATCCACTTGAATGCACAAGAATTCATTAGAACGCGTAATACAAGAATAGGAAGTGCCACAATCAGCTGTTACCAGGAGCGATCGATTTCAAGATGAAAATGCTTTTACCCCGTTTTAAGGGATTGCACAACTGGCAAGGCAAACCAGTACCAACACATTTTTTTTCTTAGGGATCAAACTTCACACTAGGTTGCGTGCACAAAGCATAATATAATCAACTTAGTTTTTGACTTGAAAATGCCCAACATGCAAAATTTTCAAAAAACATCCACCAGCATATCAGCAGAAGATAAGCTCTATAGTTTTGAGACAAACATATAACACCATTTTGGAACTGTATCAGAGAATTTTCTTTAAGCTCAACCGCTACAAAAATAACTATGGCAGGATTCAGACCATAAACTAACAGATGTTCAAGCTAAGCAGATTGCATGGCTTAAGGTAGGAGGACAAATTAACAAAATGTTCCCTAACAAAAACTTCTACTCCCAATCCCCACCGGGGGGAGCCACGGGGTTAACTCCAGGAGCCATGGGGTTAACTCCAGGAGCCATTGGTGGTGCAGCAGTTGCCTCCCATCCGTCAGTTGATACTGCAGGGACTGAAGACAATCAGAAGACAAATTTCCACAATTAGTTGACAGGGTTAGGATACAAAATAAAAACAATGCACGATTCAACACAAATGGATCACAAGCAGTAAGCTTAGGGACATCAATGTACCAAGGATAGATAACAAAAGTTGCAGAATTAAAAGATACTCAAAAACACTTGTTTTTTAACTAAAAAAGTTTAAGCCATAAACTGGTGGCAGCATCTAACAAAATAAGGACAGCCAATTCACCATTTCACATTATACACTTAAATACAAAAACTTGGCAGTAAAACACTTTTCGTATAATATTATTTGTTTTAAAGGACAGAAACTAACCAGGCTCTGCAGGCCAACCAGCTGCAGGAACTGCAGGATTGGGAGGTTGGGCAGCCATTGTCCATTCTCCCTCTGGAATATTGCTAGTACCCCAACTATCCTGAACTCCAAGAGCTGCAGAAGTAAAGTCACCATAATCTGGAGCAGGTGCCTCCTCTTCTTGTGGTTCCTTGGCCTCCTCAGGCTCCCTGTAGAAAAACAGGTCCACCTGCCAAAATGCCAAAAAAAGAACTATATTTCAGACATGCAAAGTAACAGAAACAAATTTCAGTCTAATTTGCTGCCACTTGTTTATGTGTGTCAGAACATCATGTTAATCCAAACAAGAAATTATGAAGATTTCAAACATCATCAAACTTCAGAAGTCAATTGGAGCATATTCCCCATTTGAATGAGCAAAATTACTGATAGATGTGAAATCAAAACAAAAACACAGTAGTGTTTACCATAACGTCCCACTTGTGACCCTGTGGGATAACACCACGCATCTGTAGAACCATCCTTGCTAAAAGCCAGAACAAGCAACCAATACTGTGTTTCCCCTTGTTGTTAGCAGGGATACCAATATCAACATATCGCATAGGGGAATCAGTGTCGCAAAAAGCAATGGTTGGGATGTTTGACAGAGCTGCTTCCTTAATAGGCTGCAGGTAGTTCAAAAGAAGTTTGAGAATCATAACAAGCAGGACAATTCCGTCCATATTTTTTTATTTTAAAAGCCCAGTTGGTAAACCTCAAACAAGAACGAGGGATAACCTGATGATCAGTTCTTGGATCTGTAAGGATAAGGAGACGAGGCTCACTGAATGAGGTTTGGAGCTGGTTGGTGAAGGTACCAGGAGTGTGGCGCCCAGCAATTGCATGAGTATGGGTGTACTGAGCGAATTTCAAGACAGCCCTCTGACCATATGGCCTGGCAGATTGGACAATAATGTCCTGAGGATTCTCAATCGCAACGATAGCCCTCGCAGCCATTTGAAGCTTTTCCCATGTTTTTGCAAGGTTAATGATGTGAATTCCTGAGCCGTTAACAATAAAAATCAACATACAATAAAAACAAAAGTAAAAGACTCACAAGCACATTCAGTAAAGCTTTCAAGCACACCGAAAAAAAGGCCATCTACAACTAGCTAAGCCTACAACCTAGCTGCTCGTCCAAAATTCTACGTCAGGTGTCCTAATTTTAGAGTAACAGAAGCCAAATTCCTAATTCTGCACCATTTCAAGTTTCATTCAGTTCCAGCTAGATCATAACGTTAGGCATAATTTAACTTCAAACGAGACGAAAGAAAAAGCCCGACATATTCAAAGATTGTCACTCACACCTAAAATCAGAAATTTATTCCCCATAATTTAACTTCAAAATTGAGATCCCATCATACTCGTCAGGACTTGCACTACCATCAGAATTGACTACTAAAAGATAATTGCCCAAAAAATGTGAGAACCTAACAAGGCAAATAATACCAGAACGATTAGACATCTAGAATACCATAAGATCCTCATACACCAGACGAGTAACGACATAGCACGGTACTAACAAATTAATTTAAAAAATAAATTTAAAATATGATCAAAATAAAATAGAATGGGAATTTACCGTCGTTGCGGCGCTTGAAGACGTAGCGCTCCATCTGGAAATCGCAGTTTTTGGTACCGAGGTGGACTTCGGCGGCCAACATCATTTGGATGTCGGCCTCCTTCGTCGACAGCTGTTTCTGCGTAGTAGCAGTCGCCATTGTTTTGTCAATCCCTCTCTCGCTTTTGCTCTTTTGCCTGTCGGGCGGGGGAAACTGGCGGAAACTAGGGTTGTTCTGGTTTCCGGAAAATGAACACGAAGGCTGGCATCTTTACTGATGACTGAAATAAATATATAGCCCTTATACCCTCATCAGAAACCCTAGTTAATTTTCTTGACTTAATTGCCCCTGGGCTCTCTATGTCTATTCAGACTTCAGATCAGACTGTTGTGTTGTTCTTGGCCCGTTTCAAGCATAGGTAACCAGTCCAAAGACCAAGGCCCACTAAAGAGCTTACCAGTACTGCTATACTCGAGCCGAGTCGAGCTCGACTATTGCTATACAGTCTATACTCAAGCTCGACTTGACCTATAAATAACTTAGAGCTCGAGTTCGATTGAGTGGAAAAATCTCAAACTCGAGTTTGACTCGAGAAAATCTTTAAAAGCTCGAGACGAGACTCGACAAGGCTCGACCTTTAGTCAAACCTTATTCAGTCGAGCAATTAAGCTTTTTGACTCGACACCTTACTTGTAAATTCAGTATAAGTTATATCCATAATGATCATTTTATAATTATAATACATATATATTATTTATATTATATATATTATTTAAATTATACGGCTCGATGAGCTGCAAAATTCTGACTTGAACTCGACTCAAATGTGGACTCGAGTAGCTCGAGACTCGGCTCGAACTCGGTCAAACCGAGTTCAAGCCAAGCCATTGACCAAGCTATTCGCGTACATCCCTACTTACCACCCTTTTTTTTTGTTTAATTTTCTGTTGAACTACTTTCGCCCAAAAAAAAATGTCATCAAAGCGAAATTAGAGTTATAAAATGAAAAATTAGAGTTTAAGCTCATCCATCGTATAGCCTGGCTTTTTTTTTTCATCACATAGTCTAGCTAGTATAATGTTTCATAAATAGATGATTATTCTACGGGGCTAAAATTCCAAATTTGTATTTTTGCTTTGGCACATAGCTTGGTTGAGAGGATATGCTTAGCTTAGATGAAAAGGAAGCAATAACTGTATTGTGAGATTTTCAATTCTAGTTTATTTAGTTGAAAAGAATTTAAGAGCTGTATTGTAAGATCATTAGTTCGAGTCTTGCTAGCATCGTTGCCTGTATCTATGAATTGTCTCGTTGTGACAAAATGGTAAGAATTAATACCATGAAAATTATCAGTTCAAGTCTTGCCAATTTGCCAGCCTTCTTGTTGCTATATGAGGCAGGCTCTGGGAGATTTTTTAGAACGGCCCAGCTGTCTCGTGCCAAAAACAAGCCTTGGTGCTAAGGGTGGAATTAAACGATTAAAGAAACGAATTTAAGGCATTTGCTTTACAAATTTCTTAAGAAAGTGATGAGATATTCTCTGCGTTTTAGCAAACATTGAACCAACTGAAAAAAAAAAGGTATCTAGATCCACCCCGAAGTACAAGAATCATAAGAGTCCACCCAAAGAGGAGGCTATTGCAGAAGCCTTTGAGTCCATGGCCTCTATTACTCCCTGCAGAACTGCACGATGGGTATGAAGATCTATCACGGTTGAAAGATTTGTAGGACAGGGTGGAAAAGGATAACACTGGAAAGCAATCCAGTTGGCAATGTAGTTCAAGGGGAGCAGTAGAGATATTGAAGTCATTACAAAGCAGATGCGTGTATCAGATGTTTGAGCAAATTGGAAATCGGCTGCCAGAATTAGATAATGCACATAGCCGGAGGATTATACGATGTCAATTCGTTAAGTCCTGCGTATGAACTCCAAACCAGATTCTCAGATTGTTATGCTGCTTCAGCCAATCCTTGATGGCGTAACTGTCCAAACATGAGGAGACCAACAAACCATTGTCACAGCCACCATTTCTGCAACTCAACAACACCTGCAACAAGACCAGCTACATGCTTCAGCATTTATCCCAGAACGCAGTGCAACAGATCAAGTGTTGCTCCAAACATCTCATCTCAGCCTATTCGTTGTTTTACCATACTTCACCCAGAATTTTCAGGTTACATCAGATTAAATAGGTAGGAAAGGCTGATGATTTGACTAGAAATAGCAACAAAGTACCAAGATTGCACACACATCGAGTGTGCATCGATCACTAGTTTGAATAAAGCACAAGTCTGTGAATGCAAAGGAGACTAGTTTTCAAGAATGGACAAATGCTGGACCAATAACATGGAGTTTCTAAACAAACAAATAAATAAAAATTGGGAGTTTCTAAGATGCAACTGATTGTTATGAGGTCAGCCACAGTATTTTCTTAAAAAACAGTTTACATCAGTGTCAATCCTGTTTATGGTGTGTTTACATCTCCCGAAGGAGGATGAGTAACAATCAAACAAGTGCATTGCACTTCCACGAAATCAACATCGTTGATGGACAGACATGCAGCATCATTTAGGTGTCCATTCAAGTTTCACCCAAATTGTATCACTTTTAAACAATACTTAACAATAATAATCACTTCCTAAATCACTCCAAACCATGAGTTTACCTTTAACAGCCCTGTTATTGGAAGGGGATGCACATTCCCGAAGATCCTCGTGAAACAAACGACACCGAAGTGTCTATACAAACGACACACAACACACTTTATTGGTGGAATAATCTAACTTTTACCACAGGATATATACTTTCAGTTCTAGGACAGGTTAAAAATCAAACAGCTAGTCACGCAGCAAATTCATGAAAACCAATCAACAAAGTCGTCACCTTTACCCCTTCATGAAAACTAATTGACCCCTCTATGAATTCCAAATGAACAGATATGCATACAGAGGATATCATCTCAAATTACCGACTTCGAAAGAGAGAATAAATAGGTAAAGTCATCTGAAATGGCCAAATATCAAATCATTCAGAAAACAGATTAAATCACGTAGCTATTACCTCTACAGCTAAGTGCATCCACGAATTTGAAACTTCACATCCTTCATCAACAGAAGCAACCATCACAAAAAGATGAGGAAAACTGCATATTAATTTGGAATTTCTGAGCAACGAAAAACACCCATCAAATGAATCCAGCTAACCTGACAGATGATTCCTTCACAAGTGGACAGCTTTATGTCCTCTTTGCACCTGACGAGGTCAATCTCAAACCATCTCGACCCTCTTAACTTGATCCGAATAATCAGATCCGAGTCCCACCGGGATATTAAATGATTCAGTCAAGCAAAGAGCAAAAACAGCAATTAAAGTCCCGAAGAGGTCGGCGACAGCATCTTTGGCTGAAGCACCGGCGGATTTGAAGTAGCCCATCTCGTCTGCAACCTCCTTGGAGGCGCCAGCCATCAATGAAAGTACGGACCCAACCCAGGTTGAACGGTTGCGGATGAAAGCGCAGCGGGTCCGGGAAGCAAGGAGAGTGAAAATGATAGTGGCGCAGAAGCCGAACAGGACGTGGTAGAGTTTGTCTAGGGCTAACCAGTCATCACCGTGTTCCATGTCAAACACCAGAGCATTCGTATAAGCTGCTATTCGTTTTGATTAAGGTTAACCGTTTGCATGCCGTCTAGACAAAGTTCAACAACAAACAACATAATGATGAACACCTAAATCTAAATGGCGCAATGATTCAGGCTTTCGGCTTCAAGAGCTTGGACGTCCTCGAATCCTGGCGTAATGTACACCACAGCATCGTATTCGTTCGGCACAAAGGTTCCATTTGGCGGACACTTTCAAATGAGCCGCGGCATGTTTCACTTCTTGGCCTGTATGCGAAAATTGATTACTTGCTAGTTCACATCTTCTGAATGCAGAATATAGCCAATCGTAGCCTGAGGCTATGTTTAAAATTTTGCTTCTCATACAATCATTTTGTAACTGGACCACTAATTACTCCATTTTTCTTTTCCGATCATTCATTACTTTCAGATTAGTATAGTTGTTAACCAAGTATACTACAATGATAAATTCCATTCTGTTACCGTGTAACTGCATTAAAGACAAAATCCTTATATTACTGCGTATCTCCTTAATTAACGGAACAAAGAATTACAGCTACATGCTCCAAAGCTTTTAATGTACTTCAGCTGGTTAATTCCCAAAAAAAAAAAAAAGTACATCAGCCCGTTGACTTAATATCTAGATAAGGAACTCCATCAACGTGTTAATTCATCTTGCGAAGCAGCTCATTGATGTCATCCTCACGATTTCCAGAATCCCCACCGTCCTTGTATCGTCTCCTCTTGCCCTGCAATGCCTTTACAGGCTTGTTGAGTGTAAAAGGGCAAAGAAAACTAGAGACCTCCTGAAAGTGTGGGCCGACATTTGTGATCTCATTTACAATATCTTCTAAGCATATTATGTTAAACTGGCCCAATGCCTGCAAAAATTTATTGAAACGCGTTATTGCTAATCCTTAATAAGCAACTACAGACAGGACCCAAGCAACAAAGAAGTGATCTCTCTCTCATACCTGTTCAACAATGTTGTTGTCAGTTAAAGGAACCCTCTGTTTTTCAAATTTTGCCACGCCTTTCTTGTATATCAAATCCTTCACACTCTTCAGATTAGGATACCTACAAGTGAACATGAATTTCTGAGAAGCCAGCGGACGCAAAACAGGAACAGAAATACAACCTGTATTCAGTATGCTTATGTACAGCTAACCATCTTTTACTGAAATTGCAGAATTGCAACATGTTATTTGGACAACCACCTCGTGTAAAGATGAGAACAGATGTATTTGCCAGCAAAAAAAGCTAAATTCTCACAAAGTTACACAACACATAGTTGTCAAGCAATTAGATTTCAAGAACGATAACGGAGAACTGGAGGAAGATTGAACTCAAAAAAGAGATGACATGCAGCAAATCAAGGTGGGCAGTTGCGAGCAAGTACAGTCAATCAATTGTCCCAAGGTTTTATCAGGGATAAGCCAATCATTTGTTTCAAGTCAGCATGTCAAGCAGACCTCTAAAAGGAGCAGATATACGTACAACTCAATAAAAACATAACAGAATTCACATGCTATTAAGTATAGCTTGTAACTTCATATGAATCAGCAGCAATACGGTTCAGCTTTGGCATACCCATAAGTGATGTAAGGCTCCACTTTCTTCAAAATCTCCATTATCCTTCCATTCGCCTTGAGAAAGACACCATTAAACACTCTCCTCAGTCTCAAGGAATACAAAACCTTCCGTGTGTTTGGATGCATATCATTCTTTCTGAAACAAATAAAAAATGGCGAATTGATGTACAATTTTAAAGGCACCCCAAATAACTCATAAATGTCCAAGGACAAGATCTAATAGATCATTGTATTGACTAATTGGAAACGAATAAGATGTCTAGATACCCACCCTCCTATGCGTACGACAAATAGAAGCTTGGAGTCGGGTATCACGCCACTCCGTATAAGTTGCTTCTTCCTGTTTTTCATTTGGACAAGGTCCATCTCCTGGCCAAACAGCAAATGACAAATATATTAGCCTATCAGGAAGCAAAGATATCAGACAACACAACAGTACATGCAGATGACAAAAAGCGCTGGTTTCTGAAGCTGCAGTTTTCCAACTAAATTAGCTTCAACATATGAGACATGAGAGGCAGGATAATACAAATATTGAAAGCAGCTCAATGGATACCAATATTTCACTGTAAGAATTTTAGCAAATCATAACCAAGCATCCAGAATATAGGCAGATAGTAGAAAAGTTTGTCAATGAAATTTAAGGTCATAACTCAATAACGTTCTGCTGCTGGATAGCAATGGAAAAGAAGTGGTACAACCCAAAATACTATAGAGAGCCATGTCCACCAAATGAGCACTCAAAGCTTTGCAGTGGCTCCAACATGTATGGCATAGCATTCATTGGAATTAGATCAGAAGGACATAACTCAACTGCAGACTATAGTCAGATGACTAACAACACTAATGCACATGGACGGGGGTGGGGGAGATTTGAAAAATGTAGTGATTTGTTCGAGGCCATAATCAAAACTGAGTGAATTTGAAAGGCACGGAGAATCACTATATGGGTGCTGTTGCCAACCTTCAATGCAAGTGATTCATCATTTATAAAATTTGATGCACTTGCTCTGCTAATTGGCATTTTCATTTGTCCCCCTCCCAATTAGCAGCTCAATGGATACCAATATTTCACTGTAAGAATTTTAGCAAATCATAACCAAGCATCCAGAATATAGGCAGATAGTAGAAAAGTTTGTCAATGAAATTTAAGGTCATAACTCAATAACGTTCTGCTGCTGGATAGCAATGGAAAAGAAGTGGTACAACCCAAAATACTATAGAGAGCCATGTCCACCAAATGAGTACTCAAAGCTTTTCAGTGGCTCCAACATGTATGACATAGCATTCATTGGAATTAGATCTGAAGGACATAACTCAACTGCAGACTATAGTCAGATGACTAACAACACTAATGCACATGGACAGGGGGTGGGGGAGATTTGAAAAATGTAGTGATTTGTTCGAGGCCGTAATCAAAACTGAGTGCATTTGAAAGGCACGGAGAATCACTATATGGGTACTGTTGCCAACCTTCAATGCAAGTGATTCATCATTTATAAAATTTGATGCACTTGCTCTGCTAATTGGCATTTTCATTTGTCCCCCTCCCACTCCCCCTCCCCCCCCCCAAAAAAAAAAACCTAAAAAAAAGAACCCCTTTCTTCCCTCTTTCCGCTGTTTTTGTTCTTCAAATTTGGTAAACTAGATTACATCCCATATGTCACACAACACAGAGGAGGACGAAGTCATTTCAGATCATAATAGAAGGGCATTCAATTATTACAGCTTTCCCAAGGACAAGATCATAGTCCAAGGTTTTTTGCATTCATAACTTCATTGCCACAGATCACAAATACGAAGAAAACCTCATGTAAACACACACGTTTGGGACTAATACATGAAGAATCTTCGAAAGCTCAAATTTTCCAAATACAGAATCAGGTATGCTCAAAATATCAAAGGACAGCTAGGAGAAAGTCTTGTGTTAAACATCAATTCTGAAGCTATTAGTGGTATTACAAACTTCTTTGTACTCACAGGAAACAGAGATCAAGTAATAGTGGTAGTATTACGAATTGAACAACTTTAACAAAATTTAGTACCTTAAAAGCAAGAAATTAAGAGAAAAATTACCCTGTCGCGATATTCTCGGATGAACTGTTCAGGCTTCTTAATAACGAAATTATCCGACTTGAGCTTCTTAACTCTCTGCTCCAACTGCTGCTTTCTCCTAATCGCCCACTCCTCATTGTTTTTCCTCTTCTTCAATATCACCTCTGGTATGTAATTCAACGGCTTCGGCTCCTCTTCCGCCATAGTATTAAATCTCTGCACAACCTCTAAATTAAAGCTAAGAAAAAAATAAAATAATAATTAATAAAACAAAGAGAAGCAATGTTAACGTCGTCTTCTCAAAAGCTCACCGGAGAAACACCCGTCGGAGCGATAAGCAGTGGCGGTCCTGTTGCGGAGAACAAATAGAGAGAGCGGGGAAGATATACAAGGCTGCCAATACTTATTAAACCCTAGTGAAATAAGCTGAGAACGTCCCTTTTTGGGATAAATTGCTAGAAAGGTCCCTCATATTTTAAATAGTTGTGTTTCAGTCCCAATCATTTAGAATGCAGCAATATGCCCCCATGCACGGCAATCAATTTTTTCGAATTCTTTTTTTTTTTTTTCTTTCTTCCTTTTCTGGAATTCTTGTACTAAATGTTTGAGGAGTTGAGCTAGTAATAATCGTACACTTAAATCCATAAACTTATTGAAAAGGTTGTTTTAGTTATTGACACATTAATAGCTGTTTAATATCATTACAAGCAATCAGAGCAGAAGCAGAGATACCACTCGACTTGACAATATTTAGGTGCCGGGCTAGTCTATTTGGCTGTTACATGTTGAATGTTGAGAATGGCGGGCTATCTCTGTGACAAGGTGGCTATGAAGCAAATAGCAACATTGGGACTCACTAGGAAAGTCGGGAAAGTTTAACATGCCAGGGCATGAAATATTGCAGGCGATCTTTTGAGATAATAACTGCTGCCACATTGTTTGGATGTCTTCTTTCATTTGTTTTGTTTAGGACAAGACATTTCTACAGAGGTGATATTTACAAGAAAATTGAGGAGGAAGCCCAAGTTTTAGATTCAGCAATGGTATCAATCAGGAATTCACCACAGTTGCTAGCTCCCTAAGCTAGATGGGTATAAATTAGAGGGGTACAGAGTGGAATAAATTTGACAAGTGTGGTATATATGTTTGTTTTGTCAAATGTTCGTATGTACATTCTGCAAGTATTGCAACGTTGCTGATATTGTCCTCTACTCAGCTAGATGCGAAAATTTCAGTAACTTTCCAAGGCTAGAAACCTTGATCTTTAGTTGGGTTCAAACAGGAGTTTGTGAAAATTTTTGCATCCATTGAAACTTAAGATGCACATTGTCAAGCCTGGATCAAGCACTGGCAAAATGTTGTTGACTCTCCATGATGGTCAGCTTAATTTGTACACATGGTTTTTACCTTTTCATCCTAGTTCCTCGTACATATACTTTCCATGTAATCTTTAATTGCAAGGTGCATGTATCTGGACTGTCAATATTGCCGGCATGCTAGATTTGAATATTAAGATATACTGTCGTTCCATCCTTACTCTTTTTTTAAAAAAAAAAATTTAATTCCATCCTTAATTTAGTTGCTTGTAGAGCTGTAAACAAGTCGAATCAAATCGAGTATCTCATATTTGACCTCTGTTCATTAAGCAATTCGAACAACGTTCATGTTCGTTCGTTAATTTTCAAACTCCAAACCTGTGTTCGTGTTCGATTCATTAAACAAAGTTCATGTTCGAATTCGAGTTCGAGTTCGTGTTCGTGTTCGGCTCGTTTAATATAAACAAGCTGTTCGCTAACATGCTCGAAATGCTCGAATTCAAATTATTTTAAACCTTAAATATGCCATACAAATCATTAATCATTCTAAAAAATAATTAAAGCATTAAGTGACTAAATTCTATTATTCATTAACTATATAACTAACAATAACATAAAAATAACAGATAAAACCCTCCAAAGTCCAAACATAAAAGTTTAGCCATAAAATTAATTTTAAAATTTGTCAAATGATAATTATGCCTATGTTCGCGAACGTTCGTTAAAACTCGCGAACATGCTCATATTCGCTCGATTATTAATCGAACAAAAAAATTCGTTCGAAATGAACACGAATGTGTCGAAATGAACCGAGTTACCGAACAGTTCGGTTCGTTTAACAGCTCTAGTTGCTTGTGCATTTCTTTCCTTTGTCCTTACAATTCATCCTTAGTTCTCAGTGTCTGGTGTGTTTGGACAAACAAGATTTGAAATAAAATAATTTGCTTCACAAATCTCAATCACCTTTTTATCTTCCTTATCATCTTTTTTATCTCACATACATCACATCATAAAAAGTGTTACAGTAATTATTTCAAATAAATCATCCAAATAAACTCTTATCCAAACAAGACGTTGTACCAGGTCATCTTTTGTAACAAGACGTTGTAACAAGACGTTTGTAACAAATAAATCATCCTGAGTTTGTAACAAGACGTTGTACCAGGTCATCTTTTGGACTTTATAAGGCATTATCATTGAGTTAACTTGAAATTCGTGCTTAAATTTGTTGGCCTTTTATATCTTGGATATCCATCGGTTGACTGAAAATGATTGAGACAGTTGTGTAGCGTTTTAATTATTGAGAAAAAAAGTTCTATAGCATGGTTGTGTAGAGTCTTATCTGTTATTGAAATGAGATTTTTTTGAGAATGATTAGGCTCCTCTCCGTTACATTGGAGGGAAATTGTCTCGATTACGCCTTAATAAAATTAATTTAGAAATTATATTCGAAAATCAACACGGTTTATAATATATTTCATTACTTGTGTCAGTTATACATAAAAGTTTGCATGAAATTGACCAAGTTTTGCCGTCTAATTAGTCATTGCAATTATTTTCATAATTTTGACCTATATATACATATTTCACTGTTCAAATGTTTATTTTAAATTGAATGTCAAGATATTGTCAAAAAAATACATATCATTTTTTAGTATGTTGATTTAGAGATTTAAAAAAAATTAAAGGCACAATCACACAATTTTATAATATTATATAAATTAAGATATAAACAATGGAGAGAAATTGAACGGAGAAGATCCCAACCCTTTCGAAAATATTACCTACTTGAAAGTGGGAGTCTGTAACCAACAAGTTTCAGCATACCATACTTAGCTGAAAGTATCATGCCAGCCAAAATAAGAAATACGTATATACTTTTCCATTTTCCTTTTTTTTGGGGGATTTTCTAGGTTTTAATAGTATCAAATATGGGGGTTGCTGTGGCTGGGCGGGTTGTTGATTGGGCAAGCCAAATGGGCCAAGAAGACTCAGGGGCGAAAGTTTTCTTCCAAATCCACTGGAGCAGCGCGATGCTGACCATGCCCAGTACCCTGGCCTGCTGTCAAATTCATTTAGCAAAATGGGCATTGTAAATTGTGATTCACCTTTTTTATTTTTTTGGCCGGGCAACGATAGTATTGTAAGAGGTTAACAGGTATACAAATTTGATTAAATCAAAAGGATGCTCTGACGCCACTTTTAAATTTTTATCACTGAAGGTGGGGTTAGTTTGAACCCCCAACCTATAGTTCAGAGAAGGATTTAATGCAATTTGTGCTGGGGTTAGTTTAATTCACTTTTTTCAGCGGTTATTGTAAATTGTGATCCACATTTTTTTATTTTTTGTGGGGTTTTCTGGGGGAAAAAAAGGGAGGGGGGGGGGGGGGTGGGGATCCACTTCTAAGCTGATTCATGTACGAACCGAGCAACAAGAAGTAAAGTGAAATAGGGAGATGCTGTGGGTTTGAATGTGACATTTAAAAGGAACGGGAGACGTCATAGTTGAAGTGGTGTTTGGACTTTGATATATTCCTCTTCTTTCGTGATCTGCCTTTTTCTATGTGAAACTGAAAGACAGCGATAGAAAAGGCTACAAAAGCTTCCTCTTCAAAATTTCTTTCTGATGTTGATTGCATCAGATATGCAGACAAAGAAATCTAACCAGCTTTATTATCTAGACTTGCTGTTTGATTAGACTAAGCAAACTCAACCCAACAAGGAATCAACGCAAAAGTCCCTTGGCTTCTCCCACATTTCACAATTGCCCCATAATGTCATCCAAAGACACTGCATGCATGTGCATTTGTTATTTTTGTTTTAGCCTTTTTAGTTTATCACAATCGATCGTGTGCTGTTGGGCGGATACCACCACACCCTTTTCATCCTGCTGGGATTGTCAACACAAGTTTCATTATCATCATCATGTAAATGCGTGACACGAACCAACACTTGTACGTATAAAAAATGTGTATAGCAATTAGCAATACACTACACACACACACTCGCGAGTCTACGCTGCAGCTATCATGCCACTCTGCCCTTGGACATGTTTTTTAATTATTTTTTTTTATGTTTTTGATACATTTTTATTTTACGTATATCATATTATCCCTAAAGTAAAGCGCGCGCTCTATGCGATTATTTTAAAAATTCTTTTCAATATATAATCTCCTGTCCAAGCAAACACGGTATATATTATTCTTGATCTGAGAGAGAGGGAGGGAGGGAGGGAGGGGGAGTAGTAAAGAAAATCTTGGATTGTGGATTGAAACTACTATTTGTCTTGTGAGGCTTCATCCTAATTTTACGGTACTACAGTTTTCAAAGCTAGTTTTTTCAGTGTTCATTGACAATCATCTTCTCCTAGTGTACAATTAATACCGCCAAGCATGGTTATTGTGCACTGAATAATTTCCAACTAAAACTGCAAACTAATGTCCTTTTCTTTCCTGATCCCTTTCTTCTCCAATGAGAATACGTCTCTCCCTTTTCTTTAATTAACAGTAGTGTTCGGTGAAAACGATGTTTATCAGAAGCTATATATGTATATATATAGGAAATGATTGTGTTCTGTGGATAATAATTCTTACAAAGAGATCAATCTCAGCGTCGGATGGCACTGAGGTAGCACGTTAAGGCCCTTATACATCAGCTTCCGCCATCTACCTGTCGGCCATTTGTCGCATTTCCAACTGCTGCATGACAAAACACAACTCCTATTTGCGCACGGGGCATTGATGCTATTGGGCTATTGGTTATCTTTTTTCTATTTTCTTTTTCGACTGACGAAGGCCTTTGAATTATTCCGCATCCGCAAAATGTTCTTCATGGTTGACAAAATGTTTAATGAAATAACGCAATACAGATCCGACCGATGAAGTCTAACTTAGAGTAGGTAGAGGATTTTTTGAGGGCAAAATGTTTGGCTCGAATGCATAGATACATATGAAACCATAAATGTCTCCCAAATTACCTAATTTCCTCATCAAACATTTATTAGTAAATTTATCTCGAGCTAATTCAACAACGGAAAAACAGTTTAATACTGAAGTGTGGATTCAGTTTAATTTTTTTGCAACTTCAACTTATAGTTTATATGGTCCCCTAATCTATTGTTTGAGTATATTTTTACAGATTGCTAAAGTACATTTTTTTTATTAAAAAAAAAGAAATTCTAAAAATAGCGATGATGAACCGAACTGTAGCTTAGCCAAAGTTATTAATGTATTCCTGCATCGATCTCGTGGTCGAATATATCTCAATAAATTCCACTTAAGAAGAGGAGGTTTTCCGTTATTGTCCCTTGATTTACTGTAAAGGGGAAAGAAATTAAATGGAAAGAACCAAAAATGAAAAGACAGAAGGATGTAGTAGTTAATTACGTGACCGTGAACAAGTAATAGTATGATATACACCATTAAATTAAGCAATCACATCTGAATGAATTATTGTCAAAGCAAACAAAGTAGAGACTTTGTGAGAGCTATTGGAACTCTTTTATCTACTTGTGTAATATTGCAGATTGATCATGAGATATCGACAACAGCGAAATAAAAAGATTCCTAGGCCACTAATAATTAATAATGATTCAGCTCCCAAGATCTGATTCGAGGAGCAAGTTTCATTTTAGGCTATAATATTCTCTCTTCAATGTGGAGTGGTACCTAACAAATCCCTGTCATAAATTCGACTGTATTAAAATTAAAAACCACCCAATAAAAAGTGCCTGTCACTTTGGAACGAAAGTTACTTTCCTTTGCCAAGAAAGGGTTTTGAATGCTTCGTTTCGAGCAATTAATCAGTGGTGAGATATTGGTAATTATTTTATGACTATATTTAGTTAATGGAGCATCTAGAAGAAATGAGACTCATTAATTTCTTCCTCAAGAGGATATTATTAAACTTATTTTGTTGATATACGAAAATAATGATAGAGCGCTAGCTCATGGTTTATATGTATAGTGCACACAATATTTATTTCACTGCTGAAATAATTTCAGTCAAGGTGTTTGGTGCAAAGCAATTAATGTATAGGATTCATTTCTATTAGTGGGAAAATCGCATGATTTCTTTCTTAGCGAGTGGAATAAATTACTGATGTATTCATTGCTTGGGAAGCTTAATGATGACATGATCTTTGAATATTGCCATAAAAAGCACCATGATGGCATATATACTCCTATATATAAAAATTTCTTCCACATGAAGTGGATGTGTAATATATATATATTCCTGATTTGTGCTTTATAGCTTCCCCTCCAAAAAAGGAAAAAGAAAAAAAATATCGAGTAATTAACTTCCATTAATTTGACATGCTAGTTAGTTTGTATACTAATTATAAGATTAATTTTTCTTTCTAGCTTCTAAAGAAATTTTATGTGCTAGCTCAACGTGCTCTATTGCAGCGGTAATTTTTTTTTTCCATGCTTAATTAATTATGAGTACTGTCGCACTAGAAATTAAGTATAAAATTGTGACAAACCTGCAACAGCACCACTCTTACATTATTCGTTATCAATAATGTTTCTTTTCTTCCCAACTTGATGAGATTGCATGAACTTTGTCTTTATATCAGCTATATTCAAATTCATGCCATGCAAGTTGGTAATTAATCATTTTGGAATGCGAACACAACACCGATATATATTACCAGTAACGAATGTTAATTCCATACCCGAAAATTCCTCTTTTTTTCACAAGTTCGAACTTACTTACCTAAGAAGAATAAAATCCCTCTCGATTTAGAAGTAATTAATGCAAATGCTTTGCATAATTGACGCTGATTATTTAAGGCAAACATCATTCCTTCTTTAATACCTGTACGTACTTCTTGCCATGTGACTTTTAAACGCATGTAATTTTTTCTTTGGGGGGTTAAGAAGTCTAGTTCAACAAAATATCCAAAGGAATAGAGGAAAGCATCTGTTTGTTAGAAGGAAATAAGATCAAGATTAAGGAAAAAAAAAAAAAAGAAGAAACCCCATAGATAGATATAGATAGTGGCTGTGATCTTTTCAATCACAACTTTGAGCTAGTGTTACCCTGATGCACATCAAGCGGTCATGCATGTTTTTGACACTTTGGATGACATTGCAGTTCGCAAGCAAGAAGGATAAGGAATAAAGAAAATGGAAGTCATTGTTCCAACTCGTACCTCGACTCAAAACCACATATTTTCAAGGAAAGGTCTATTTCAAAATGCTAACACTAAGAAGGAAGATCACCTTTTCTTTAGGCCTTCTTTCATGAAACAACCAGCGAAGTCCCCAAAATGGGCAAGACCAAAAAGGCAAGAAAATTTAGAAAAAAAATTTAACATAAGGAAAGACGAGTGGAAAGTGTTGGTGTCCTTCATGAATTTGAAACAAAACAAAACAAAACAAAAGCTTGCTGACGCATAGATATAACAGCTCTCTCCATTGTCTGTCTCACAATTCTTACCGTAATAAGATCCTGTAACTGTATATTTTCCTTCTATACATAGCGCCACAGCATTTATTCTCAATCAATAAGTATTACGACTTTCTTTGTATTTATCCCAATAATCTTCACCCGCAAGGTGGAAAGTCTCACATCAATTCTTCCATATGAAGGCAAAAACAACAAGAAAGGAGGCATGTGATCTCTCTCATGAAACTTCTGCTTCTTCTTCTTCTTCTTCAACCATAGCCTCACTTTCCGATACTAATTCTCTTGCGTGCCCAAATAACTCACCATCAATGGACAGCCCAAAATTAGAAGAAGTGCAACATCAAAATCACAAGCAAGAAGATGATGATAAAGATGTCAAAACCCCTCATCTCGCTTTGGATTTAAGCCTCGCCAGCGCCAAGGATTTGAAGCCTGAACTCAACCTTATAGATTGTCTACACAACAACATGGGGGTTTCATCACAGATTAATCATCCCTCAAGTACTAGCGCTAGTACGGATGCCATTAATCCCCTGGGGGTTAACAATAATAGTGCTAGTAACAATCAAGAACCCGAGCGACGGGTGTTTTCTTGCAACTACTGCCAGAGAAAATTCTGTAGTTCTCAGGCTCTTGGAGGCCATCAAAATGCACATAAACGTGAGAGAACAATCGCAAAAAGAGGGAACCGGATTGGTGGTTCGACCGGGGGAGCGTCATCTTCATCAGCAGCAGCTTTTGGGCACGATTCATTGTTGCAGCGTTACCCAAGCATGGCTTCTTTGCCTCTGCATGGCTCATTCAACAACAACAGGTCTCTTGGGATTCAGGCTCATTCCATGATTCCCAAGCCGGCTTATTTTGCATCCAATCATGTTGGCTTTTCACCTATGTATGGGCAAGCTGGATGGTCTAGAAAGCCTCTTGATCAGCAACCGGCGATTGGGAGGCTTGCACCGGAAAATTATCACATGGGATCTTCCTCAATTGGTGGGGCTGCTAGGTTTGATACCAATATTAATCAAAAATTTTCTACTCCTGTGGTTGAAGGAATTGGAGGGTCGTACAAATGGGACAGTGGTCCTCCTCCTAACCTGAAAACTAGTCAAGAAGAGTTGAAAAAGCTCGACTTGTCCCTCAAACTCTAGAGCAGCAGTAGTCCTAGTGGCACCAGTAGTTACAGCTTATTTGTTTTTGTGACAGTTTTTTTCTAGGGCTCCTTCTTATTGGATTCTGTTTTTTTTTTTCTTTTTAAAATAATTAGTAGATGTTAAAATTGTTATTTTTCTTTATTAGCCGCAGAGGAATTTGCTATTCTTGAATTGGTTATTTTTATCGTTTTGGCAGTTGGCAGATTCTATCGTGTATAGCTTTCGCGATCAATTTGCGTTGCTTCGATTATCATATGTGCTCAATTTTGACATCTCGTCCCAAAATCTCTTTAAGCTTTAGTTGATGTTCCTTCCATACAGCTTTTTTTTTTTTTTTTTTTTTGGCAGAACGCTTTGCGGTATGTTAATGCAAATTTTCAAAAGAAAAACGAAAGAGTTGTTTGAGGAACAGTTGGCTGAAAAAGAAACAAGTCTCCAAGTCCAAGTAGTTGCTTGATCCTCAGAATATTTTCAGAAACATGGAAACATATGATGGTTTTATGGAGCCTTTAATTGTCATCCTAGTAAATATCAAACGGGACATGATACATGATATTTGAAGAAACTGTCAGGATTCCCATTATGCTTTTGGGCACCACAACTATGTATATGGTTTGAAGATTTAAACATTTTTAATTAATGGTATCATGGGTTTCAGTCAGTATTGCATATAAACATCAGTCCGTACAGTTAAATGAATGAATGATTGATTAAATATACCACTCTGAAGTGACATTACTAGCTCCAACAACACAAAAAAAAAAAAAAAAAGTGTAGTAGTAGAAAGTAGTAGTGGTCGTTAGAACCTAGAAGAAGGGCTGAGACTCTACTAAACGACAGGGTTTTTGACCCACCTGCAGGCGAAGAAATAGACCATCTATGCAGAGGTCTTCCTCAATCGTTAGGTAAAGCCATGTGGAAATTGAGTTCTACAAGCCATGCTATCACATCAATTTTCCTACATTAAAATGTTGCAAATCTTCATTGCCTTGATTTGTTACCTAAGAGATCTCTTAAGCAGGACCCTATATAGCTAAGTACCATGGTGGAGACACATCAGACTCATGATGCACGTAAAATATTTAAAAATTATCTTGTCATTATCCAAGAGTAACGTAACTCAAAAATCCACTCACAGGGGGCATCTTTAACTTTAATAATAATGATGGACGATTTTTATATGTGTATGTGAGCCTATATTATTTTGTGTCTCAAGAAAGAAGATCCACAATGATTTTCAATTGATTAAAGAAGCTTCATTTCATGGTATGTGACTTCTCTGTGGTTTGATAAATTTAAGATTGCAGGATGAGGGGCATAATAATTTTCTGCCACTACCTAAAATCACGTCTTTAAATGGTATGAGATGATTACAGGATATCTTGTGTATGGAATCAAATTAATCATCAATCTTCCACCTTAAATTGTCCGATGCAAACTGTAAACCGTAGTGTTCTCTTGAAACAAATAAAAGATCTGGTAGATGTCATTAAAAGATCATTCGTGTATGTGCACAAACTAATTAATTTCAGACCAAAAATATATAAGTGTAAAGTAGAAGTCTTAAATTGATATCGAGTAGGATTTCAATGCGTAATCTTGTTTAAATTAATGGCTTGGTAGTAGTTGTACAAACGATAACGAGTGCAAGAAATTGAATGAATGAATGGTGATGCTAATGGTAAGAATGCAAAAAAAAAAAAAAAAAAAATGTAGAAATTCTTCACTTAAAACTTTTTCTCCCCCTCATTTTTTATACAATGTTTAACTCAAAAATTTCCCCTATGTGCATGTTGCAATGTTGGTACTACTTGTCACAGGCCTTTACTAGTAAAGTCTCCAATTTTGGCCAAAATCTATTTAGAGAAATGTGGGGCAATAATTCGTTAAGTTTTTCATATTTTCTTTCAAGTGTCTGGTGATTATATTTAAACCCTCGACTAATTCAGAGTCGAGCACTATTAGAAAGCAAGCAAGCCCTTTTGAGAGAATGGCATCCCCCTAAGGTACCGTGCAAAATTGTAAATTGTAAAGTTATGTGGTCTAATTAGCAGGAGGAGGAGGGGGCAAACAAAAAATTGTACTACCATCATAATACACTTCTTGCTCGTTCGGTGGAGGCATGGGGCCATGTTAGAGGCATTGGAATTGATCGTGTCAAGATTTTCAATGCAAAATCTTTGAAACTCATGTTTCAGTAGCTCGTGTTTTTGAAATAACATAAGAGTACAATTTTTCTGTTTGAAAGAGAGTTTGAGATACTTGAGAATGTTGTACACGACAGAACTGACTAGATGCATTTCAGGGTCCTTAATGTGATCCAAGCAGCAACTAGAGACGTGATAAATAACAGATACCAAGTTAAGTCAACAATTTTAAAGCTTTTGTCATAGTCTGAATTCCTTCTTCTTCTTCTTCTTCTTCTTTTTTTTTTCAACCTTCTCTGGGCAAAATTTGTTAGTCGGTGGTACTAAAACGATTCAATACATTCAGATCAAAATAACCTTTTGCCTCAACAAACACAATCCTGATCAGGGATCGATTTGTGGCCTGAAGTTTGACCCCCTAATCTGAAGAAGCGTGTAGCTTCATTATTCTGTAGGTTTTGACTAACTTGAACCATGGGTCCAACACCCAGAGACCAGGAACAAGGGGTGTACGCTAGGTGGGAAACGAACAAACGTATGCTACGGTGGGGAAACGAAAGTTGGTTCTTCTCTTCAGGCATTATGCGGCACCAAATTATGTTTGGTGAGGGCCCTATTCTTTAACGAAGGGCCAATTATCTGGTTGTCCTATCCTCATAAAACACACTGTGTTTTAGGATGATATCAAACATCCTTTCACACATACCAAACATTAAGCACCTGTTGAAACTGGGAGAGTATATCCATTGCATGATGTCATCAGCACCTGCCCATTGCTGTAAAGCTAGCTTGAGAAAACATTACATTCACTTCAGTGGAGACTCCTGTTCTGGAGTAAAATGTGGTCATAGCTTCAGTAACTTTCATTATCCCTCTGGAGCCTCAGTTAAATTGACCCCATGAAAATGAGGGGTCAGCTGCTCCTTCCAGAGAACCAACCCCCCACCCAAAAAAAAAATATATATATATATCTTGAATAAAAATGAAACTGCTAAGTTTAACCTCCAAAGAATAACTCTGTGAAAGTATTAGAAACTGCAAGCACGACATTCAGAGCAAAATTAGGCAGTCTTTTCAATCAGTGAGAGTAAAAAATGAAAGAAAAAAAAGGTATTCCTGGTACAATCTTGGGAAGTTGACAAACTAAAAGTACCTACCAGACAGCCCCGCTCTTTATTGTTGAATAAAAAGAAGGCAAAGGACCTGCAAATAGGCATATTTCCATAGTAGCAGCAGCAGAATAGGTACTTCATACTGGCTAAATCCAAGATGAATCATGTACAGATGCTCATAATGAGGCCTTGTGTTTAATGAGGTTATTATAAAGAAGGTGAAATCAACAAATCTCCAATTAAAAGGTCGGCACAGTGCACAAGCACGTTTGTTATTTCTAAAAGGTACTAAATTAACAATCAACATGGTAATAAATGCTTCATCCTTGATGAGGACTATTGCTGGTAATACCAAAATTCACAGGTAAGCTCTTCCCTATTGACAACTTTAACCGCGTGTTTATTTTCTCCAGTTATCATACCAAATACTCAATCGATATTCAGGAAGAAGGGAAAAAACAAAGAAAAGGAAACAACAGAGAATAAGTGACACTGGCATGAGAATTGACGATTGATCATCTCTAATCTAAACATACCCTGACATTAATGAGTTTTGTTGGGCGACGATAAGAAGCAACAAAACACATAAAAGAGTACGATGCTGCATTCATATGGTTTGTCAGAAATCATGATCTCCATTATCTATCAAACTGATTATTCTGTTATCTAAACAAACAATCAAGCTGTGCAACAAACTAAAAATTTGCTCAGAGAAATATGTCAGAACTTCATAAATTGACTTGTACAGCATACAGAATCTTTTTAATGTTCAACTCCACATTACAAGAATAAGAAAATCCAAGAATATTGAACAGCCAATAGAAAAGCCGGGAAAAAGTCAGCCTACTTCCAATCTTATGTTAAAATTGAGGTGACACATCTTACGCTTGAGGTGAAATTCAAAGATGATGACAAGTAATGAAGTCTCATCCTTCCTATACTGCAATCAAATGATCTAGATACCGCAACTAGTGATAAGTGTAGCCTGACTACTACTACTGTTTCTTCTCAACAAAAGATTTGACTGTACCCATCCAACGAATAAATTCTGTTTTATCCTTATTCTTCATGTAACTATGCAAGAATGCAGCAAGGTCATCATTTATACCCCTTATCTCCAGATAATCATAAAGCGAATCTTGCAGCTTATCATCCAATTCCCTGCATATAGAAAAAACCACAAATACAAATCAGAACAAGCATAATATGAAGGGCTAAAGCTCCACCCTCAGTTGCTGAGAAACAACGAAAAAGGACACCATGGTTTCTGGTTTTCAGATAGTTTTGTACCATTAGGAAAATTTTATATATACATATACAACAGGTTAATAAAAATGTAATCCATTTCTTCAGGTGTTTCTTTTTTCTTTGGCTTCCATTTCTTTGTTCCCTTCACTTGAGGCGGCAAACAAGATACAGGATACAAATAGTAAATACTGTATGCTATGATTGTTACTTCTCACCAGCTTTCACAAAAATGGTAGCATTACATCCTTCTTCCTGAATATACAACATCATGTTCTAAGAAAGCAAGTACCAATAACACTTGAGACAAGGACCATGTTCGGTTAAATCATGATGACTTCAAGAAGCAAAGCAAAACAATTACATACTTAAACTCCGGGCCCATGTAGGGTGGACTTGTAATCTGTTTTTGTCCACGAGCATAAACTTTCCGAATCTCGATGGTGTCAGGCCATGCAGAGCAAACAAACTCCAAAACATCAACACCTTCCCCCTTGCAGATATTGACAATCATAGTAACACGAAGCTGCACGTCATCCTCCGTGACAACACCACCTGGTTTCTTTTTTGGGATAGACACATCAAACATTGTTACATCAACTTTGATCTCTTCAGTTTCTCCAAATTTCTTCTTCAATCTGATCCACTGCTCTCCAGGCCTTTCATCAACTGTAAAAAGGTGAAATTCTGGAATAGGCTGCAATAAGAGATTATCAGTTGGAATGTGCTTTGTTGCTTCTATCCCTTCATTTGTTTCGTCAATTGTGATTGTCAATTACATATTTCCTTGAACGTCACAATTTAGTCATTTCTCATATTCACCCCTCATATTTCTACATATTTGAAGAGGTTCTCTGCCACAGTCCTACAAGATTAATAAGTGGTACCTCCGCTTGAAACAAACTCAAAGGAAACTTGATACAATAAGCGCCATGTAACCTGGACTAACCTTCTAACTAATTTAAAAACAACAATTCACCAGTCATTGCATAGCATGGAGAATGATGCTTGACTAAGGCAGCAGCAGCACACATTTACTTCACAATGGTCGAACTTGTCCTAAAAATTGAAAATCATCTCTTCCTTCTAGATTTTACAGGCGATATATTTTGTACAAATCTCTTGGGAGAAATTAATTAACCCCAGAAAATTTAGTATGAACTCGTATTTTGTTAGCTGACCAGTTTTAGAATATAAGATACCACTCTGTACAGAACTTCATGTGTTCCGGTTCCCATTTAGCAGACAGAAGAATTCCTGTTAGGTCCAGTTCCATCACTGATTTGCTTTAACATCATGTTATGTTATTTCACCAATTAAAATCTTGCCAAGGGATATAAGAGAGAGTTCGATCGGGCAAGCATCCCACATCCCTAACAATTAAAACTTCTCCAGAGGCGACCAAACAGCCTAAAGTCGATGATCAAGACCGAAGCTTCACATAATTCAGCAATAAGGATTGGAAAGATAGATTAAATAAGTAGGGGGTTTTGGTAAGTGAAACACTAACTCCCTAATGATTCAGCGACAAAGAACAAAAATTTAGCTATTGGCAAGGACAGTTGATGAAAAAAATAGAGGGTCAATTAACCAAAAAAAGAAAAAAAGAGAAAAGAAATGAGTAAACCGTAACCCCGGAATAATTCAGGCATAAAAGAACAGAACTTTGGTTATTGGCAAGGGAAATTGATGAGAAACAGAAACAGTAACAGTAACAGCGAATAATAGTATACGAGGTTAAATGAGTACCTGGGAGGGAGGAGAGTGGTCGAGTTCGTATTGGATTTCATTGCGGAGAAGTCTGAGAATATTGCCCTCAAATGCTTCTTTTCGCATCTCTGATATGTAATTTCTGCTTGAGTTTGCCGGGTTCAGTGCACTGGAGGGCTTCAACTGTAGCTGCTGAAGAAGTCTTGTCATGGTCCCTCGTAGAGGTCTCACTAAGCGATGCGCCATTATCCCTGTGTGTGTGTGTTACTGTGTGAGGTCTGTGGCAAGTCCGATGATGGGTTGAGGGTTTAAGGAGGGTTTATCACCTGTCTGCCTGGCCCTCCAGCCTGAACTCCGACATCAGAGACAAGTAACGCAAATTGAAATGTGATTTTGTTGAGCAATCGTTTTGCTTGCTGGGTTTAATGGGCTTGAAATATCTTGGACCAAGTCCTGTTGGTCCTTTTTTTTTTTTGGGTACTTGCCAAATATTGCAGTTGCACTATTTTAAAAGAATCCAAGATTGCGATAAAAAGGATCAAAAAAATTGTAACAACATAATTGTTTTTAACCCAAATGCATGCATGCACCAATGTTCGTTGGAGGTACTATGCAGCAAGGCAGCAACTGCTATTGAAGAGAATTCTTTCTTTTTTACGATGGGAGTGTGGCCGGAGGATAATCAAGATACATACATATGACCATCGGCCACATTGTGAAGAATATTCCTAGTGATTTGTTCATAAAGTGCATAATTCTACTTTATCTCACCTGACGAGCAATAGATTTGCAAATTTCTAATTTTCTACTACTACTGCACTGTGAAGTAACGAAGATGGTTTTCAAAATGTATACATAAGGTAGAGCCATGAAATCCAAATGAACTCCTGAAAAGATTGGGAAAAGCTAAAGTCACCAAAACTGCTCCATGTAGAGCCTCCAAGAAATTTAAGATTCTAGATGTCTAAAGCCCGCCTAGGTTGGCCTTCCAGTGATCGTACAGCATTGGTCCCTCAAACATGATTACTTGTCAATCTATCCGAGCAATTGACACATATGCTCATTACCTCTCCGGCTCTCACAAGTCTCCGAATTTCCATCCAATTCTTGTTGCAAAAATGTTTTTTGCCGATGTATAAAAGGCTTGCCAAATCCGATCAAAATTCAATCTAATCACTCTTCACTTCTTTACATCAGAAGAGGGCTCGTAGTTTTTGCTGAACTTTTGATCACCCTGCGAAGCATCAGTGAGTGCTGCGGATGGTGTCCTACCCTCGCCAGCCTCTTTGCTGGGGCTGCCCTTAGCAGCATTAGAAGAACTGGCATCTCCTGCACTATTGTTGGGTTTAACCATTGTTGGTTGCTTTCTTCCACCATCATCAACCTGACCCTTATCTCTGGGATCGGCTGATTTTTTCTTTGATTCCACCACAATTTCTTTCACCGTCTCTTCCAGCTTATCTAGTCTCACCTTTACTGCCAAAAGCTGTGGATCAGATGTCATTTCTTGTTCTTCGGCAGCCTTCTCTGTTGCTTTTGCCTCTTCTTCAGCTTTTTTTTTCACCTCCAGTTCCTGATGTTGCACTTTCAGTGGGAGCATAATCAACAAGAAGCCAATTTACAGTGCAAAACTACAACTTGACACAATAAGATTATGGATTGCTTGCTCAAGAGTTTAAGGTCTTGGAGAAAAGTTTGAAAAGTATTTTATATCATATCCAGTTTAAACAGGAAGTATTTGCGAAAGAGATCAATTCATTGGAATATCACTTCATGATCGATATCACTTAAGGATAATAGGTACTTCTAGTTAATCCGGAATCTGTTGCTGAACATCTTACTCTTTTCTATCGTTTTTAATTTCAATTAAAAAGCAGCAATCCAGTCGTAACCTAAATTGAAGAATTTAGTAATGAAGGAAGCCTGCAATAGAAAATCCTAACAGCCATACCAGTAAACATAAACACCATCAATTCAGAAACCAAGTTTTGTACCCTTTTATTCCAGCTGATTTGACATTAAGCAAAAATGACGAGTATATTAACAATCTCGTCAACAGCCAACATTATTAATAATCTAAAACCTCAGAAAACAATTAGAGTGAATGGCCCAAAAGGTCACTAAACTATTAAAAATGGCACCCTCTGGTCACTAAACTTTTTTTGTGACCGAAAAGGTCACTAAACTCGCAAAAACTCTCCAGCGAAGTCATTTTACCGAATTTCAGCGATTCCTCATCCGGTAACAGGGTCAATATGGAGTGGAGGAATATAGTAAAGGGGCAAAAATGTCCGAAAGATTATTGGAATAGGTGAAGCCATAGATTGTCTCAATCCCAAACCATTTTTGAACCCATAGATTGACTTCGTCTTCTCCGGCAGTAAAAAAAGTGACTTTGACCACCTGTAAACCAAATCAGAATAGCAAACCTCTTCGAGTTACAGCCTAAACCCATCTCAAAAACAAGAGTAGCCAAGGAAATTGTGAAGCTGGTGATTTCAATGCAGTGGGTGAAGCGACCGAGGGATGAGTATGCTGACCCGTACACGATGTATGGTAAGTTATTAAAAAATTTATTTTGGTGAAGAAGAATGTTGGTAAAAGATAGTGCAAAGTCTGAAAATGTTAATACGAAATGCAAAAATGTTATGTCGTACAGTTCGTCTATGATAACTCCCGAAATGGAATCTCAATTGTGCCCCCCAATGCAACGGTTGTTTGGCTTTCAGGAACCTAATTCAATCGGCGCTCGATAAAGGAGAATTCCAGATCGCCGAGACATCCACAGAAATTGAGACTGACCCATTCCAGCAAAGAATCGGCATCAACATGGTGAACGTGAGGCCTCTATCTTCACTCATTGTGCCTGGGAAGGATCATGTGGACTGCAAACAATGTCAGGAAATCGCACAACAGCTTCATTCTCTTCATCTTCCCTTATCTTATAATACACTGGCTAGCGCCTTTGTTCGATTGGACTGGGATGAAGACTCCTAGTCACCGGGCTAGCTCTTCTCCTCCGCTTGTCCTCTTTTGCCCTACTCGAATGGGGATCACTACTCCCAAAAGACAGCTATGATCGGGCAATAGCGTAGATAGAGTAGAGCTCTCGTTTCTTTGATTCGATAGTTCCATAGTTGGAACTCTTGTCCTCTGAGTCCATCTTAGGTTAGGTCTAACTCAAAAAATTGTGTAAGTGAAGTGAAGGCGGATCGAGCTTATACTCTTTCTTATCTTGTCTCCACTCCTTTGGGCCAGAAGACAGGCAGGAGAGAATGTCATCAATAAGCCAGCAGATATCTGAGATCCTGTCTTCACTCATGAATGGACTCTTTCTGTGATACCTTTTGCGTCTTGCCATGAGTCATTGGACAGGATGAAATGGAAGGAGATTTTTCCTTGAATAGATGAGAGAAGATTTGTCTTTCAACAAATGAAAAGAGGACTCAGCTAATTTCTAGATCTAAGGCACGACTTGCGAGAGAAAAAAAGGTTGACCATATTTTGTTTGACATTTTTGCCCCTTTACTATATTCCTCCACTCCATATTGACCCTGTTACCGGATGAGGAACCGCTGAAATTCGGTAAAATGACTTCGTTGGAGAGTTTTTGCGAGTTTAGTGACCTTTTCGGCCACAAAAAAAGTTTAGTGACCAGAGGGTGCCATTTATAATAGTTTAGTGACCTTTTGGGCCATTCACTCAAACAAAATTATATCTTATGTTGAAAACCGTGATGTATCGGATAAAAATGGTTCAATGTCTGCTTGACTCTTAAATGTGCAAAACAGCAATTTTTAGTCTCAAGTTGTTCAATCAAATCTCACATCATCAACTAAGTCATGATTTGCTGAAGCTTGTGCTATAATTGAAAAGCAAAACTGTCAAAGCAATGTGCCATTGAAGTGAAAAGATAAGGTTGTCATACCGCATCCATTCTTCTCATTTCTGAGCGAGCATACTGAGCCACCAAATATACAGCTGCCAGGGAAAACAGCAAAAACATATTAACACCTTTATCAACTTGCAAAACAATTATACAGTGAGAGTTTGTGATTGTAAGTACCCAATGATGGCAAGCAGGCAAAGAAGAGTTGTACCAGATGGAAGTCAAGCCTGACCATCAATGAGAAATACATAAGGAGAATGCGGGAGCAATGGTAACAAAAATGCCATTTTCCAGCAAAACATAAAAGGTCACCAATCGTCTTGTAATAGTATGAACACCGATAAAAATGCTTTGAGAAGTCTCGTATGGAAATCATATGAGAGTCTACCAACTCCCTCGATAGGCCATGATTACGGGGTCAAGATATCAAGCATAAGAGAAGGCAACAGATTCAGATGATGCAATTTTGTTTAATTTGTCCTTCCCTTGATTCCCTCTTTTATGCTTTTCTGCTGTCACTTCAACCCTTCTTTTGTTCAATAACTATTGAATTAACATTCCATTTGATCTTTACATAATATGCAGACAAACTACAGAAAAGCTATGAAGACTTGTAATAGCACTGCCCAATCGAGGAATGAGCCATTACCTTCAAAGGCTCGAAAACAATTGCCGGGAATAGGCACCAAGAATATATATAAGCTTCAACGAATTCAAGCATTGACTGTCCCCAACACAAAAAATTCGCCATAAAGTTTGCTAATGCTAGCAAAGCCTCTTTCTGAACATAAATTAGTCATTCTTGTGAGACTAGTCGTAGGTAAATTTCGCAAAAGGAATACTCACAACAATCCCATAGAAATGGAAACTTTGCCATGATCCAACTAACAATTTATTCAAAAATACATGTGCAGAAGCTGTTCGGTGAAATGCCTAAAAGAAATCAACAAGAAACACAGATTAATAGCATGCCACGTATTAACACGTATTAAGTAAAATGAATGCACTCCCTACAAACTGTACCCAAATTTCTTGTTTTTGGGGGGAGTGGTAAAGAGAATCTTTGCAGCAGTCATGAAGTTGAGGTTTTCCAGCTCTTTATAGGCATCTTGTCGGCTTATAGATGAAGAAGAAGCCTCATCAGCAACATTAGCCTCCTCCTTGATAATAATATTAGTGCCATTCTTGTTGTTAGCGTTGGAGGGCTTGTTGGTGCAAAAGGGTCTGCTTTGAAAGCGTCTGAATCGCTTTGAAAATAGGCCCCATATCTGTCCCCTGCTTCTCATTCTTCAGTCATCAGCATTTCACAGAGGGAACAACGCTTGTTTTTTGGGTGGAGAATGCCGAATAGGTATTTTGTTTAGTGCTACTCCTAAATTCGCTTTTGGGCGGAGAAAATGGACCGGAAGATCAGAATTCGAGCTCCAAATTTTGCAGCTTTGGTCCATCAAGTTCTGAAATTTTGCCAATTTGGCTGAATTAGTCTCTGAACTTGGCAGAATAAGTCCCTTATTTTTTTCTTCAAATCTTGTATGTAGCTTTTAGGATCAACCAAATCGGGGCTTGGACATGATCTATCTTTTAGCAAGAAGTATATGTTCATAAGCATACCGAGTATGCGTGCTAATTTTAGAGAATGAAAGATTGAATTGAACAATTTTTTATTTTTTAAACATGGAGATAAAACAAGGTTCTTTTGGGCACAAAGAATTCCGATTTTCTCCAAATTGTTTTTTAAGCTGTACTGAGATGATAATCAATAGTCATTTTAATTTTTACCCACTTCGACCATCACCTATTTCTCCTTACCTCTCCCGTCCCCACTCCTGAAATTGTATCTGAAGCCTCAATCGATGTCTGAGGCAATATTTGAGTTCCAATGAGGTCTTTATTCCTAAGAAAGAAAAGAAAATGATATTCGACATTATGGTTTTTCGATTCCTATGTGCTGCCACTTTTTTCAAACGAACCATCAATAGTACTAAAACAATTTCAATCAGCATTAGCATAAAATGGACCTACTATTCCAACCTGATTTGGTGCAATGGTAGTTATGAAATGAGTACCTCAGGATAAGATAAAACTATGAGATGAAGCAAGCAGTAGTAAGTGGTGGCTGGTGGCACTCATGCTATTAACAATGGTGATTATGGAGATATTATGGTGGTGCTTGGAGGTTTTATTACATCAGCAAAGCTAATGTTGATTGCGAGATGAGACCAAAACTAATCGTCGAGTTTGTTTGGATAGTAGATCATTTGGGATAATTTTTTGTTTAAAAAAAAAATACAGTAACACTTTTTTGATATGATTGAAAAATATATTGATAATACAAGCAAATAAATTTTGGCTAATAATCTCTATCCAAACAAACGTGTTAGCCAGAAACGGTGTGTTAGGGTGGAAGAGGCTCCATTCTCTTGTTAAGATTGTTGTGTGCGAATTTAATTAGAAAACCACTTGCCGTCCATTTGCAATATTAGAGCAACAAAAATTTGAATATTACGCCTTTAAAAAAAAAAAAAAATTGGGTGTTACGTTTGGGTTGAGTTAGGACGTTAATCTTGAGATTTTTTTTTCTAATTTTTTCTTTTAAACAGGGGGAAGGTGGTGTTTAAGAAACGAAAATGGAAAAGATGAATTTGAATCTAAAATTTTTGAACCTTGAAATCTCAATTTTAACTATTAAGCCAAGATCTACTTAGCTAATATTGAAAAATCTTGAATACACGTTTCACTTATGCTAATTGTTTAAGCAAATCTTTCTCGACAAATTCACTTTCTTGATTTGGCTTTGACTGTTGACAAATGAAGCTACTCCGTGACTAACATGAGTCAGAATCAAGGCATAGAACTAAAAAAAGGGGACGAGAAACCAATATACTACTGACTTTCTCTTGGACATATGAAAGGATTTGTCCGACAAAAACCCACACACACATATTTATTATCTTCAGAATTTCAAACCTTTGATTCCGAGGTTGGTGTCTAAATTGTGGATTAGCCGTTACCCTATTAGAGATTTAATCAGGATGCTGCATTTTTCACTTACCAATTGTGAAATTAATTGCAATGGGAGGAAAAGAAAGAAAGAGCTTGTTGAAGAAGATGTAGGAGGACAAGGAGAATTATCAAAAATCAATTCTTGCATGGCCCAGTCCCACCAACTTACTCTGCACCAGGGATCATCACATTCTGTCAATTCTTTGCACCAATATGCATACAATAATAATCACAGATAATCATACCTTAATATAATCAAAATCCTCATAAACCCCCTTCGCCATCCTATCTAACCTCCTAATTAATCTAATAAAATAAACATCCTGCCACCACTTCTCATAATGAGTCTACGTTACTTTCTCCCAAAAAGAATTTTCAAAATTTTAAAAAATTATATAGATTACACACTTACACAGCTGGGATTCCAACCAATCACCTCAGGTCCTTGCTGTAATTCCCACTCAACCTCAGGGCCATTTCTCTCCTTCCCCGAGATTTTATATATTCTTTCCCGTCCGCCAAAATTGGACGCTGCGGCACTGATATGCCGCCGGTTTGTACTCACAGATAACATTCTCGAAAGCTGCTCAACTCAATTTTCTCTCTTCTTCATCAAATAAAGATTCAAATTTTAGTGCATATATATATATATAGATATATTCATTCTTGCATATTCGTCAAAATTTTTTTTTTACTACAGAGTAAATTCAAGAATGTTGTGCAGAAAAAGTTCAGTTAAAAATGGCCGCGGAACAGTGCCAGTGAACCTGAATGTTTATGACCTTACATCCATTAATGGGTATGCTTATTGGCTCGGCCTCGGGGTCTACCATTCCGGAGTTCAAGGTCAGAATTCATTCTTGCTTTTCTCTCAAGCTTGGCAGAATTTTTTTTTTTTTTTTTTTAAAAAAAATTTAACTGAAAGGCGTAACTGTTATGCTACTATCTATGGCTCTGAATCTATGCAAATTCAGATCTACATTGGCTTGATAGTTGGTGAAAAGGAAAACCCACATAGAATTTGATTAGATTGAGCAGAAAAGTGTTCTTTGATTATTTCAATTGCAACAAGTTACACCGTAGGAAAGCTTAAACAGGAGGGACAAAGAGAGAAAAGGAATAACTACATAGATAGAAAAGGAAAGGAAAAGGTTACAAACAGAGTAAAAATGATTAATGATCATGTGGGTGGGATGGAACTTGGCAGTTCACGGGGTGGAGTATGCATTTGGAGCTCATGAGTATCCGACGACCGGAATTTTCGAAGGGGAACCAAAGCAGTGCGATGGATTCACGTTTAGGAAATCGCTGTTGATGGGATGGACGGAAATGACACCAGGGCAGGTGAGGGGAGTGATGGAGGAGCTTGCTGAAAAGTACAGAGGAAATGCGTACAATCTCATAACCAAGAATTGTAACCATTTCTGCAATGATGCTTGCATGAAGCTCACTGGGAATCCAATTCCCAGCTGGGTCAATCGCCTTGCCAAGCTAGGTAAAAGCCTCCATCCCAACCTTCTCCCTCTTTCTCTGTGCTTTCTTTTTTTTTTTTTTTTTATCTCAAATTTTTGTGCAATCTTCCTAGAACTGTGTGCTGTAATTTGCTTTTAAATGGTTTTGATTGAGTCTCGAAGTTTTTTTTTCTTCTTTATAAGAAGAAACCAAATAGAACATTCGGCTAAAAACTACTAGTAGTTTTGCTTACCGTTTGAAAAGGATACCAGAACTCACGAATCCATCACATTTTTTTACTAGCTTTCAAGGTCTACGAAAAGATATAAATTTTGGTTGTTCTGCATTTTGAGTTGAGAGTGTGTGTGTGTGTGAACGATTACGAACAACCATTTGATTTGATGCTTATTACCTGAATTAGCAGAAGCTTTTGGGAGTCTATTCATGTCGGATTTAGTTAAAAACATCATGTATCTTCTCTTTTGGCTCTCAGGTTTCTTCTGTAAGTGTATCATTCCAGTGACCTTAAACACAACTAAAGTTGGTCATCACACAATCGAAGACAAGGTCTGCGATAGCGAGAAAACGAAACTCAGGAGCCGCTCAAAAAGATCGAATTCGCCTTCAAGTTCATCGTCATCTTCATCCTCACAAGATTCAACGAATAGGGATCCAAGTAGAACCTCTCATCCTCCATCTTCACCATTGATTCCTGGCTCTAGTTCTTCCTAGATGTCTTCATGTGGGTTTATATAAAACCTTTTTTAATTTTTTCCCCCATCCCGGGTGATCTATAGTGCTTACCCCTCTCAAGAAACTTTATTTGTACATTCAGAGTCCTTGGATTAATTTGGACCTGAAAATGCACCTAAAAAGTACCATTAAACTTGTCGGACCCAAATTTTTTGTGCCATAATATAATAACTAACGTGTTTAGAACCACGTCTTGGCGTTCCATCCAGCGAGTTGGGCGTTCCATTTCTGATTCTTTTTCATTTTACAGACATTAAAGGACCTCAAAATATAAAGTGGCTAGTTTCACACACAGATTTTTCACATTTCTGTTATTCATTCACGCTGGTTAGATAGATATATAGCTTCCAGTTTTACTCCCGTTAAATCCAGTTAGTTAAGGAATTAAGCACCAGGGTGAGGGCATCTACCAACAGTCAAAAGTAGTTGTTAACCAAACTAAGACATGTAATTCCTCATTAGCGGTTGCTGGCCCTAATCGACTCATGGTATTCCACATCCAATGTCACGGGGGCTTGGCTGATTTCTTGAGAATATTTGCATGTAAAGTAGATATTACTTCAACTGCTTTTTGAATTATGGGGACTCCTTTTCTTGATTTACCAACCACTGTCCCCCAACTTTCTGCGTTTTAGCTGCAAAAAGTCCCAGCAGTACCTGAAACAGGTCCCACCAGCTTACCATTCAATCATATCATCTTCCTGCCACCGCTAAATCTGCTCAAGGCATCGTATAAAGCAGCTGTAAAATGCCAATAAAGAACAGGGAGCGCAAAATACAAGCAGACGACTATATTGAAACTTTTATATAGTAGTAACAAGTTTTCCATATAACACAGAAGCAACTAGATGCGAAGCTGTTCTAGCAAGAGATTCAGTTCTGCAAGAATAAGGCACCTTTCATTTTTTATCTGTTCCCTACACCCAATAAAAAAAAAGGAAAGAAAGAACATCAATCAGTAAAAATAAAAGCAAAAGCTTCTAAACAGAAGATGGTGCAGAAGGCAGCCAACTTGATGTGTATAGTCTTGCTTGAATCCTGCAAGCATATCAATTCTGTCATATAATGGTAATGCATTCTCCCAAAAAGATCTGAATTCATCTCATAACAATGCTAAGCATAATATTGTGACAAGACTCTTAACAGCCCCTGCGCTAAACTCGTGCTTGAGGATCAACATATCTGGTCCCGCACACACGTGAAAGTCACATAGCCAATAGATTGTGCAATGACGCCTCTTGTCACATTTGAGACCGCTGAGCATCCCCATCTATGGAATAGGGAACGTGATTGCTTACTTTGAGGATGGCATTTTGGGGAGGAAGGCTAAGTTTGCATCTAAATTTAACCTTAACCCTGCTTCGCTCTCATCCAGTCAACAAAATTATCCAAGATCCAGGGCCAAGCAGAGTCCGGGTCATAGTTACTAAGGTCTGGGAAGCTTATCTGTCACAAGAACCATCAAGCTCAGAAGGTCAAGAATTCAAAATCACGCAGCGGGATGAGGTTACAAACAATGTAATTTAACATATAGGGTGTTCATGTAACTAAAACGGAGGATACCCACAAACTAGACCAGTGTCAGGATCATCAACATGAATCCCAATACGAGATGATCATCTTTACTAGAAGATTTGACAAACATCTGGGGAATAAAAATGAAAGAACCAACACAAACCTACCTCAGTGCAAAAACGATAAAACCCCTTCCACTGATCCATGTTTATAACCTTGTAATCAGTCTGTGTCTGCAGAAAAATCAAAGCCACAAAAGTATTAGCAAAGATTACCTATTTCACCTCTTGCTCAAAACAATAAAATCCCACAGCTGTTCCTGTAAAATTAACTCAAATTGCAAACAATAATAATTAATTACGACAAAAAGGAACCATGTCACCTCTGTGGTACCACATCATGGCAAGTTGCAGAAGTTCACATACACCACAGACATGCTAAGATCATATAATACTCAATTCTTAAAAAGAGGGCAGCAAGACAACTATGTGAATAAGGTTTCTTCATTAAAATTAGATGCAAAGTCCTGAGAATGATATGGCTATCTTGGAATAAGAATAAATTTCAATTTAAGTGTTATGAAAGAAGAATATTTACTCACCTTAAGATACTGAACCAAATAGTCAACTTGTGGTCCAAATCGGGATCCCAAAACAAGATCCAGTAGAACAAATATACTCTCAATATCAATGCTCTTTTGTTTTTCCTCTAAAAAAATCAGAGAATAGAAGGTGAGAAGGAGAAAAGGGGAGTTCCAATTTCAAAAACATGACAACACTTGCACAGACAGAATTTCACCTGTTAGACAATATCGGAACGCATATGTGTAGAAATCCTCAAATGTTGACGGTCTCCTAACCTATAAAATACGTAGGAAAAAGGTTAAAGCGAAACTAACCAAATCTCCCTTGGTCACTCTCTTTCTAGGGAGCATCAAGACATGATACCATTAACTTATCAAAGTTGTAGAGTAAAAATAATTTAACCTCTTTCTCAAGGTCAGGAAGTGCTTTTTTCAGTTTAACAATTGTATCTGCTCGCAATGCTCTGAGACCTCTTCTCCATTCATCCTAGAAAGAGAGTGGCTTCATTAACTCAAGAAATCTAGAAAATCATAGGGGCTCTGTTTGGATTCAAGAGTAATAGCAATTAAAAGGATAAAAATTAATTCTCTTCATTCGCATATTACGACAAATGAAGCATCATTTAGGAGCCAAAAGCCCAAAGGCATAGTCAAACAGATGCTAGTCATCTTTTCAATAGTTGGTCTGCGGTCACTATTGACAAAGATGTAACTCCTCATCCATCTTAATGTTATTAATTGTCATTATCCACGAGGTTTGTTGCAGTTAAAAATATCAAAATCCAAGAGTCAAACATGATTCCATTCCAAAAGAAGCCAAAAACACAACAGATAGTGCTCTATCATAATACTTCATGCTCTCGGTTTGCTTCCTTACCAGGGTAAAGTATCCTTGTTTCTCAGCTTGCATTTTCCTGAGATTAACATTCGCCAGTATTTCAGAACTACAAGAAACTATGTGAATGAAAATCACAACTGAAAAGAAAAATTACCATGCCAGCATTAATATCCGGACATCAGTATGATCCACCTCCAAATCAGAACAAAAAGATTCAATTCCTTCAGGGCTAGTCAAGGAAACAATCAGAAATGACAATTATGCAATCACCCAACTCCTAAGAAGAGAGAATTTTAGAATTGTATTCAACTAGACAACAATTCTTATAGCATAATCACTAACACATGTTATAGACCATGTGAAAAGAAGTGAAACGTTCAATGTTCAATGTGCTTCTATTGTTGCTTGAACTCATATTTGCTTCCAGCCATTTGTCAAAAAAAATATAGTCAACATAGTCAATGACACGATGAACAGCATGAACAAGAAAAATTCTTGATTCAAAAGCAGAAAACTGATGGTCTGAGAGAAGTGTCATCCCAATAATGGATGAAGATTATAAGATTTAATTCAATCAGTAGGGTGAAAAATATATCACAAAATGACATGGACAGAATATAAAATGTAATTCACAGACTTACTCAAATGACACGGACAGAATAGGAAATGTAATTTGCAGACTTACTCAATTAATCCAGATGAATTATTTGCATATGAAAAGAAGAGCTGATCGATTCGCTCCAGCTCCTTGCTGGCAGCTTTACCTGTTGCTGAAGAATTAAAAATACAACTGATGAAAAAGAGAGTTTAATGTGCTGAAATTTTCTGTTGTATCACAAGATCATATCAAATGAGAAGAATATCACCGTTAGTAAATGCAAATGACAAGAAAAATTTATAATAATTGCAGATTCTTAGAATTCAGAATGTCACTAGTTATCCAAAAGAAAATAATTTTGAAAAGATTAAACTGATAAAGTACCTTACAACAAATCAGCCAAACGAGCAAATTTGTTCATATTTTTTTGTTTATATGAAAAATAAAGATAATGCACAACTCAATTGAGTTTAAGATGTAGAATACAACACTACCTCACCAAGAAGCTCAGGCGAATGTCCTAATACCATTATTTTCTTACAATCATTAACTGACATCAAAAGTCCTAGGCAGAAGGCTAACAAATGGTTTATATGAGGGTTTCTCGAGTCTCTGACACTAGATCTTTTCTTGAATTCTTTTTCTTTTCTTTTTTCCAGGGTGGAGGGGGAATAGGGAGATATGCACCATTTAACTATATGCTGTAACCCTTATTCTTCCATTAACCATCACCAACAAAAGAAAAATAAAAGGAAAAACAAGGTCACAAGTAAAGGAAAAAAAAAAGAGAAAACGAACAGCGACCATGAAGTTCTCAGCCTAAAGAAGACAAGTTTACCCTGTTAATTGACAAGCAAAGAAAAGAACAAAGATAAAAAGAGTAGTGAGACCATGAAGTTGTCAGCCTAGAGAAGACAAGTTATCCTGTTAAAGTTCATCTTGTTGACTCTCTGCAGTCCAAAACATTCCCAACCTCCCAGCCACTCTTGCTAACCCGTCCTGAACTATGGCTATTCCAATGCTAATTGCTTCAAGCAGCAGAAAATGCAATGTGGTGTCCTTTTACTCTCTTAGTCCTTAGCTGGCACCTCAAAATCATACCTTGATAATTTTTTAGGCTAAAGTTCACACCTTTATTATCAAATCAACATGCTCTGAAAACCATTAACTGGGCTTGACATCCAACTCAAAAGTAGATCATCCAGGATGTAAGTTCACCAAAGAAGAGGACAAGTCACAAAGACAGCATATTCCCAAGCTCAACCTTGTGTTTTTGTTTTCTTTCTTAGTGAAGCTAATAGTGATCCAAATTTGAAAGCATAAGAGCATATCATAAGTCTCTACTTCGATTACTCCCACTCTCCTCAAAGCGAACGATCAAAAGCAGTCCTTTGACACAAAGTCAACACGAAATTCGAGTCAAAGAAATTTATCAAAAAGAACTGAAATTCAAAATACTATAGTATGAGGTCTCTACAAAATTTTCAATCTAAGAATCCAAGAACTACTCTAGTCATCACAATTTTCCTTGCATAATTACTTACCTAAGCACAACATTCAAGCCTTATCCTTGGAATGACACGCCAATCTAGCTCCACCACAAATTCTATAACAAAAAAAAAAGCTGCAAACAATGGCTATAATCTTCAATTAAATATTATCCATACCAACTGAGCTTCCAAAAGCAGAAAGAAAAAGCAAACAACGAAAATGAAAGAACCCAAAAAAAGCAAAGAGAAATATTTTAAGTCAGCATAGATATTAGTAATACGCGACAGAGAGAAAACTTCCCATACGGGAGTTTCAGTCCAATTAAGCAGAATTAAGCATCAAGTCATCATGAACACTACTGATATGTCAATCAGAAAAAAAAAAAAAATTTTGAAGGGGAAGAGGATCAAATTCCAATTTATAAAAGAAAGAATTCAACTCCAGATATATATTAAAAGGAAAAAAAACGAAAGGATCATCACCAGAGCGAAAGAGATCGACCGCCGAGGAAGAATTGGTGGAGGTAGCAGAATTGGAGGGACCTTTTCTTGATGAATTGCGAGGCATCCTCTTCTGCTCTTCTGCTCCTCCTCGTCGAGAACTCTATCGAGAAGAGAGAGAGAATTTGCGATTACGCGGAATTTAACCCTTCGAGCGAACGATGCTGAGGCAGTCGTCGCTCGAAAAGCTGTTCCCCCGACTCGAGAGAGAGGGAGAGAGAGGACTCCTGAGCTGGATTAGTAATCCGCAATTTGTAGTTGTACTGCAACTCTAATTTTAAAGAGCAAAGAGCGGCGTACGGCACCAGCGGGTGCGCGTATCGGTCGTTGTCTCATTAAAACCTCACAAAGGATTGGTGACGTCATCTGTTCTGAAGAGTACTTGAGCATTCCCCAGCTTTCAACCGTCTATTTTCCTAGATTCCCACTTTACACCTTAAAAAAAAAATAAAGAGTTTAAGAATGTCCGAATTCAAATATTTTACTTCTCGATTTTCACTAATTAAAATTGTCCACTTTTGGTGAATTTCGAGATTTTCCTGCTCTTGTCTTGAAACTTTCTTATTTTTTAACTCAAATTTCAAAAACTTAGACAAGTTTTGGAAGAGAAGAATCGGTATCAATTGGTATAAAAGTAAATTCTCACTTCTTCATTGGTCTAGTTTTTTCTATTTTATTTTGTAAAATTTTATACGCTGCTTCTTCCAACCCGCGTCCCCCCCCCCCCCCCCCCCCCCCCCAAAAAAAAAAAATCCCCTTTCCCAAAGAAAAATTTGAGCACAATAGATTTTAAAAAATAGGTAAATTGTGTATTTTTCAGGGTAAGTGGCAAAGCAATAAAATATACTACGTTAATTTGGCATATATGAACTTTGAGAACTTGACTTCCATGGAATGCTCAGATGGCACGAAAGTAGCCATTTGTCCACTTGCACTGCACGTCCATGTGGTCCAGCCGTGGATCCAACGTAATTAACAGCTGCCAACCTTAAAAGTTTCAGGATCAGGACACTCGCCGACTCCGGCCATCATCAGGTGCTGAAATACGTCTGTGTGCTCTATCAACCAGCCAGACTGACACTTTTGACAAAAAAAAAAAAAACCAGCCAGACTGACACTTCAATTCTACTAACATGCTGTATATGTCACCCGACCTCTTCAAAAATCTAATTACACGCCAAAATTCCTCCAAAGGAAAGAACAAAAATTGTCTGGCTTTCAAGAAAATTGTACAAAGATACTACTGATTTTTCGCATACAAATACCGAAACTTAAAACTACAAAAGGTTGGCCAAACAAAGTGGAAGCGAAGCGAACTACTGGGGGGCAGCCTCTGAGATGTAACTGGTAAACAATGAGACGGCATCTTGCAAATGGCATGAGCGAAGGTCTTCTGGGAGGGGTGCTCTGAATATGGTCGTGAAGCAGCTTAACTGAACTTCAATGCCTGAACCCTCACCGCTTTCAGACACAAGCAGATTGCAGATCTCCTCAGCCATCTTTGAGTAAACCACCCTGAGACGCCAGTACGTCGTGAAGATGCTTAAATAATTAAATGAAGGAACAATCCAATAAACAAGAAACCCGCAAGAACCATAAAAAACAGGAAATCAAAAGCAAGATGATGCCCTATACAGCACATCAACTAGAAAAGCGGTTATAGAAAGCACAGAAGGAGATTGGCATAATTTTAAACAAAAACTTTAGTTCAACTTCCACAGAAAAAGGAGAAAATAGTTATCCAAATACAAAATTTTTTTTACTTGTACAAGGTAAATGAACAAGTTCAATGCTAAGCGTCCAACTTGCTTCCATGTTTCCATTAACTCAACATCCTCCAAGAGAAAAGGATATAGATGAAGTAGAAAATAAGCAAATTCCATCCTATAACTGATCATTTCAGTTCAAATTATACACATTTATAATGTATAGTTACCTTATTTGCGTATCCAAATAGAAATTCCAAAGGATTAAAGAAAAAAAAGGAAGAAGAAAATACTATCAATACCTTGAGTCAGTAGGCAATCTGCTACCCCAAACGGCCAAAGACTTGTTCACTCGACCAACGAAGTCTGCACAGGCATCATTTTTGTTCTCTAGGTTATCCTGCAACCATCACCGTGCTCATTAGTCCTCACACAAAGCACAAACATATGCTGAGGGAACACAAGGCAGAGAATGATATATCAGGGAACATGTCAAGGAGAATTGTGTGGTGAAATTTTCACATGACATGTGAGATCTGAGTTTTAACATTTGAAATCATTCATTCAGCTGACACATGTAATCTTGAGATATGGAACGCCCTAACAAACATTTGCAGCTTTTCCAAGGATTATTGTACCAGTTCATTAATTGTGGTGCTTTCTTCCTGCAAAGAGCTCCTTAACAAATAAAATGAAATATACATTCCAGCTCCTAAGTCCCAATCTTCAATTTCTGACTTGTGGTCTTCCATGGAAGTAGCGAGCTGCCATATCTCTGAGTGCTTGGCTGCAAAAAGTAGGGATATTTTAATAGATTAAACAATACCATCAAACAGCAGCAAAGAAGATCTCTTGATGTAAACCATTGGCCCAGAATGTAAATGATTGCCCAATATTTTAATGGAAAAGAATGTTCTGCTACCACCTAAATAGTGCAAATATAAACTGGAAGACAATATATATTACCAAAAAAAACAAAAAGAAGAAGAGATCATACCAAGCTAGGAAATTAAAAGGCAAATCTAAGCAGACTCATTCTGACACAGAATGTTGCCTAAAAGTACCGGTTGTAGGAGCATAACTCAACATTTAATGGATTAGAAAGGTCTCTCTAAAAAAAATTAGTGTGTTATCACTTTCAAGACTATAAAGTGTTTAATTTTTTTTAAAAAAAAAAGAAAAAGAAAAGGACTAGCACTATTTACTACCACTTATTGTTAAAAAATTAAACCTTATGAACAGTAAACTAGGAATATATAGTGACAAAAAAAATGCCAAGCTCCCACAAAAATAACATTTGTAGTTTTCTTCATCAAACTTTTATTTGGTCAAATTTGAAAGACACGGCCTATAACTCAGACTGAGCTTCCCCTTGAAAAACTAGGTTGAAAAATTGTTTCAACCCTCTCTATGCTACTATACCAGGAGTTCAAGTGTGCCAAACTTGCATAAGCTAAAATCAATTAACCAAGCCTCCCTTCTCAAAAGAGATCTAATCGAAGTTCTAAACTAATGACAACTAGAGAGAAAGCAGAGACATGTGACTCTACCTACGCTGCTATAATCAATGTACACAAATATAGAATGGTTAAATCAATTCAAAAGCATGCTGTGAAGAAACTCCAAGTTTCTCCTTGCAGGCACTATATCTGAACCACTTGTAAAATCTTTGGTAATAAGGTGGCAAGCATCTAATTCTTGAGGGAAACTACTGTCACATGCTCCAAAAGAACAAAAATTGTATCAGCCAGTATGAGCAACATAGTGAAGTAATAGGTAGAAGAAAGAGAAAATGTAGCTTCGAGTCTTTCACCTGACAAAAACAGAGAATGAGCAACTGAAGTCATGAAGATTGAGTGTGCCTTTTGCCAGTTCCCACATTCAAGGAAGTGTTCTAGGGCATTGAAAAAGTCTCCATAGTAATTGAAGTACGTTGCCTGCATGCATTTTAAATTGAAAAAAAAAAAAAAAGATCAGCAGAATGGAACCCCTATATAGTGCTCTTAATTTTTCCCCTTTAAGCAAATGAACTATGACAACCAGAAGTGGAGCAGAACGAGTCAATTTGACTCCTTAATATTACATTTCTACTACACCTGTAAAGGAAGCCCAAAATAAAAATTCCTCAAACCTGTCAGAGCTGGGAAAAATCTCTGCAGCTTCCCAACCATAACATGAGTAATCTACGCCAAGCTAAAGGAATGAACAGACTTGAAAGAAACAGAGCGACTTACTAGAGCTTCATGCATCCATGCTGAAGGAACTCCTAAATCCTGAATAAATTGTCGCTGTGAGTCATCACTACTCCAGTCTTCACAGTATTGGAAGAGGATTTCCCTGATAAGCATAGCCTGTAAGTAAGGATAATCCTTGTGATGGGGTATGTGAAGCACCACATAGATCGCCCAGTGACACTGGCCCAAACAGAGCAACTGAGAAACAAGTCCCATATCAAGAATGTGAAGATCATCAGAACTGAAAGTGCCCACAGCTTCTAAAACTGCACGCTGATGCCAAATCATATGGTAGTCAAGTGGGTCATTTGTTGAAGCAAAGGTACTGAACATGGTCTTTAGAAAGCCGAACTTATTTTCTTGAGAAGAATGAAGAAGCATAAGATAATAAGCAAGATCAAAATGTTCTCCTGCACGCCATTTTACTGCCTGTTCTACTGGTCCCTCATCAATATACACCGGAACTGGACATGGAGCCTTTCCATTGTCAAGGAGCTGTTGATATGTGTGGAAAACAATGGGTAAAGAAGTGTCAGGTCGAAGCTGATACCACATTAACACTCCCAGAAACCTCTTCCAGTCAATTTTAACATCATGCAAGGCCCCTTGGATATTGCCAGCAAGCAATTCAAGAAGACGCATCCTATTTTCCTCAAAAAAATTGAAGTCCATCCCATTGTTTCTCCAAATATCAAGCTGCCAGACAATATTAGAACGGTTGACGGTGGTCCCACCAGCCTGGCTCAAAAGACAAGCTAGTCTGACATCCCCTCTAGATGCAGCCAACTCCACAGCAGCATCCAACTGGCGGCCAGTTAGGAGTAAGAATATGTGCTCCAGATCACTAGATTCATTTAAGGAGCTCACATCTTCCTGTACCCGGTGGCAAACACTCTCTTGAAGCCAGTAACTAAACTCAGCTCTCCGGATTAATGGAAGTGCATCCAAGTCAACTTCAGGAGAACTTTCCCCAGCATCAGCCATCATGTCTCCCTCATGGTCCACTTCCACAGATTTCAATTGTCCGTTCATTTGCCTTGAGGAAAAAAGAACTTTTATCAATTCCCAGACCATTACTTGGTGCATCAGTAAAACCCGAGAAGCAGAAGACAGCCCTGTAACTTCAAGTTGCCTCTCAATAATCCCTATATAGCTACGGCAAATCTCTGAGAGTGTGAATCGATTGCAGACAACTTTTTGAAGCTTTAGTTTAAAGGATCCAACTTCAACATCCCTCGTCTCATGACTCATTTCCTTGTGAAGACTAAGTGGAGACTCAAAACAAAAATCAACAAGCTCCTCTCTAATTTTGTTATTTTCATCTCGTGCTACTTTGTCCACTGCAGCCTTCTCTAAATTAATTACTGAAGATAAAACACTTTGAGAGCCACTACTGCCAACAGGCATACCAGAATGAACAAGAACGCCATTAGGACCCCAGCCTACTCGAAACGATCTGCCCATGAATAATGCAGCATCAACGATATTCCCAGAATGGTTACCAGTTATTGGTGTTTGTTGCTTCAGATCAAGCCTGAAACCTTCAGCTTTTGTTGTCCTTAGGAGGACACCCTTATTCTGTTTGGCCATTAAAATTGATCCAGGAGAGCTTGAGCCAAAACTTCCAGAGTTATACTCAATCAAAGCTAGTGGGGTCTTGCGAACTAAAGGAGGACTGTCTTTGTTCACTATCTGCTGAGAAGACTGTCTTAAAGGAGATTTCACAGATTCTTTATTCAGTCGTTCCCTCTGGTATGAAATCATGCCATTGGATTCCTCATCCTCTTCCTCTGAAGGGAACATCAACATTTTCATTTCTTTCATCTTCGCGGGATCAAGCCCTAAATGAGCAGGAAGAGAATGTGAAAGTGAAGGTGCATCAACAAAAGCAGTTTCTTCATCAATGTCTGAAATGTCTCCACCATTCATTTCCAAAGGAGCTTGAACTTCAGTAGACACATCATCCATGGTTATGTCATCTTCATCATCTTCATTCAAACCAAATCTGCTAAAATGTTGAACAAGGAATTTCCATTCACCATTTGATGGATTGAAAGACAAAAATTTTGCACCTTGTCGTTCTGTGCTGAGCCTCAGCTTCTCCATAACTCTGGTTGACTGGTTTTTGCAGCTATCTCTTGAAGTTCTTGTTTGCAGTACTAAAGTTACTTCAGCTGCTTTATTTAGGCCCTGACCAATGGCAGGCTTGGTAGTTTCATCTTCATAGACAACCACCTCATATCTCCTGAACTTGATGATCTGATCCAAATCCAACCATCTAACATCAGTCTCCCCAATAAACTTTACACATCCATAACCATACCTTCCTACAGTAAAATCCCTAACTCTGCTGCAATAACCAGGATATAAGGCCTCCTGAGTAACAAGCTTACTCAAGCTAGGTTCAGTGAAATAATCGGCTGATTGCAGGGTTGGGAACAAAGATTCAATCCTACTCAGATCCTGACATGACAAAGAAGCAGCTTTTCCATGTGGAGATAATTTTCTTCTTTTACATTGATATGGAGTTAGTAAAAGAAGATCCAAACTCCCCGAATCAACCTCCATCCTTGTGCTGAATCTATGGAACTTTGCTTTTCACAAGCCTCTGAAAACAACACATGTAAAATGAATATCACAGAAAATTACATATACATATTGGAAAAGAACCATCACATTGTGCATAACAAAATTTTAATTAAAAGAATAGACTTCATTCTTTTCCACACTTTACATTATTCAAAAATCCAGCAGACAATGGGGCCATCCCCGGCAATTGATCATATTAAGACATGAACAAGCAATCAGCAACAGGACATGAATATAGCTTAGCCTCAATATTGGGCATCAAACTATAACTCAATCATTTCAAACAAATTCCTACAATTGGCGAAGTAAAAGAGCAAGCCCAACATTAACAATAATACATGGTTAAATGTGGAACCTATTCTCTAAGGAACCTACTTGTTAAAACTTAATAAATTTTATAGACACTCTGCTACCACATCATAGACATTGAGTTTGCGACCTTTGCATTACCACTGAATGCATTTCATAGACATTGAGTTTGCGATCTTTGCCACCAACATGGAGTCATTTTTATCTACTGGGTTTGATCATTTGACTGAATGCATCACTAAGAATAACTAACAAATTTTTTATTTATACTTGCACGAAGTGTACCAGTTAAAACTAGAGTTAGTTGTCCTCGAAAGCAGCAGGATCACAAGTCCCACAAAAAGTGAACTTTACTAATACAAAATGAATTCTCTGGAGTAATTCAATTGTGAATCTAACAGGAATTTACTATGCAATCATGGAGTTCACCCTTAGTCCTTCAAAACTACTTTTTGTGCCTAATCGCTAGAAACATTGCGTCGAGGGCAAGCTCGCAAACCATAAAAGTGCCTTTGCAATTTTTTTTTGGACGTGTAGTTGACTTATATACCAGAAAATCATCCAAAATATTTTCGAAAAATCACATCATTGAGCCCAAACCAATTGACACCACCAAAAATTTTCGCACAGAAAAAAAAACGGCTATTGAAATGCTTCAATGTCTTGTCCGCATCGGACTAGTTGTCACCGGAACTAGCTGGCCGTTCGAGAACGATCAACTCCACAATCGGTGGGTCACGATTCGTGGTGCGTCAAAAAAGTCCGAATTGTCCGATTCGAACCGTTTCAACTCAGGACGAAATTTTAAACAAATTCAGCTTCACTAAAATTAGTGACAAAAGGCAATGAAAATACTCCAACAGCATCCCGAACAAACTGATAAGTAAAATCCATTGAACGAGCTCAATGTAGACAAAATACACCAACAACATGAACGAAGCTCCATACCTCAGGCCAAACTCGTATGCTGAAAACCCTTAAAAGATTAGCAAGTGGGTAGAAAACAGGAAAAGGGGAATGAGAATGGCGAGCGAAGCTTCCATGAGCAAGGAGAAGGTGACAGGCGGCGGAGGGCGACTGCAGCTGCTTTAGGCAAGCAGAAGGTTATCGCGGGGGAAGGACAGGACAGGACAGGGCAGCGGGTGCTGTGCTGGTTAGGAGAGGGGAGATGGTGGCCGTGGGGGTTCGAACGGAGCGGGTATTGGCATTGGGCTTGTGGGCTTAACTTGTTCAGTGGAGGTTGCTCAATGCTTTTTGGATCTGTTGAAACAATTGGGTGGGCTGGGTAACTGATTTTTTTTCTTTTTTTTTTGGGTAATTGTTTAACTTTTTAAAGGATCTATCTTTATTTACTTTTTTTTTTCTTTATTTCCATTGGTGAGTGGATCTATAAATAAATGTATAGCACACACTCTAATGTGATTACCACCTTCTCGCAGCTGAAAATTTTATAGCTGTATAAGAACTAACTAGCATTATGAAATTTGTTCTCTGAAAAGTACCAAAAAAAATACTTTATTAAATAATGATCAATAAATTAAATAAGGGATCCAAACTACTATATTTCCTCGCTTTCTTTTTTTTTTTTTTTTAAAAAAAGTTTCTACATATGAAACTAATGCATCACTTATCATAAACGTGCCTTCATCTAGTTTCAATGTTAACATCAGGAAGGGTTTTTTAAGTTTATAAGAAGGTATTTAAGTTTTTTTTTTCTTAATACGAACACCAGTATCAACGGTATTTTGAATTTTGGTTTGGCACAATTACACATATAAATTAGGTTTTTCAAGCTCTACTCAAAAGTTAGCTCGATTTATAATTAATTCAACAACCATACAAAAACTATTGCAAAATTAAGCTCAAGCACAATCGCGTCGAGACAGCTACAAGTTCAAACTCAATTTCAACATTTTTGTAACGTCAAGTTCATTTTTAGTTTCATTTACAGTCCACAGCCGACCACAGAAGTATTGATTGTTTTTTTATGCGATTGGAGTATTTTGAGTCAAATAATGGGATGTTGATTTGGACAATAAGTTCCTAGGTGTGAATCCTCGAGCTCGGATTGGACTACGGAGGAAAAAGAAAAGGAACAAAAGTTTGAGGTAACATATCATTAAAACTGGATATTCGATCACATTAAATTTACCTTTTACTTCCAATCCTCCAATTATAGCATGGCCCAGTTGCTGAGTGGCACACATTAGATGGTGTTAATGTTTTCTTGTCTTTTGACAATCATTAGAATTGCATTAGAGAAGTGAATCACTTTGTGATATGTTTTATAATGCCCCCTAGAATCTAAAGGTGACCTCTCTCTAGCCATTGAGTGAATGTCAAGAAAGGAACATCACAAAGCAAAACCAAAAAATAAAAAAAATAAATTTTTGGGTTGGATCTTTCTTATCTCTCTGATTCTCAATGCACGCGCAATCTTACTTTTTTCAATTAGTTAGCAGATTGTGATTGTTTTATGCATATATAGGGCTTCATAGTCTTCCATTTTTCAGAGATCTTTAACATTTCAAAAGATGTTTTCATATTTCTTGAATTCAGGAGGATAACGCAGGCAACTGTCTTTGGCAGTTCTTGCAAATAATGCCTGATCAGAAATGTCAGAGTTTAAGGAGACTGCTTTGATTTAGCATCCTAAAACCCTTGAAAATTGTGATCGATCCTTTGGAGTTCAAAGCTCATTTTTTGAAGACGTATGGAAGAGTATATATCATGCATGAAGCAATGATCAAAAAACTTAATTGCCTTGTAAGTTGCTTTCCTCTTGTCAATAATCGAGCAAATTTCCAGAAACTTAAAATTTGAAACTAGTATGAAAGGTACGTATAAAGTTGGAACTAGTCCATGCAAAGAGAAGAGTTGGAATGTGATGGCTGAAAACAAAATTGCAGAAAAAATCAATAGCCTGCAGGTTCTTTTGTCGACCATTCTCTGTCAAGCATAGACTACCATGCACGAAAAGGAAAACGATAAGATTTGATTAGATGACAATTTGGCATACATGGTACACCTAGCGCAGATGGACAAAACTAGTAGAAATTTTCTTCTAGTGCGATGAAAGCCATCATGAAAATTTGTGCATGAGCGATATCATTGTGCTTGTATATAAAATCAGGTATCATCATCAACCCTCTTTTTTTAAAAAAAAAAAGTTATTATTATTGTGCTCGTAAATTGTAATTTTAACTGCACCCCAAGCTGTGTTAATTCTCTAATGTTTCTGTTAATTATTGTGCGAATGAAATTAGAGAGCACACATTTGCATGCATGATTGGATTTGTTGTAAGAAATGCACATTATTCCTCGACGTACATATATACCACCACTCAAATCATGCATATATAGTTTGTTTAATTAGCTGTTTATTTAAGAAACCACGAGACACTTTATCATGCTTGAAGCACTACTGCTTTCTCTCTCTCTTTTTTTCCAATATCATGATGTTCGTTAACTTATAGTGCTTCCCCTAGTTTGGAGTTGTTCTTGAAGATGCATTATTGCAACAAAGATTAATAACAATTACTCGAAAGAGTTACTAAATCTTGTCCATGCTCTTCACTAGTTGTTGGCCTTTTGGATCGTTGTTTTCTGTAGAAAAATTTTTATATTTTCTGTTAATTATTTTTTTAGTTCACATATATCAAATTGCTATAATATATATATATAAAAAAAAAACTCTCGAAAATAACAATCCGAATGAACTCTTAAGGCTCCTCAATGTGAGGTTTGAATTCTCAAGTTTTGATCATTTTCCAATAAAAAGTGATGCAACATAACAACCCGAGACGCTTAACATGGATCATTAATCAAGCATTAAGTTTCGAGGAGTCATTATTATCAATTGGCGCCTGCAATTTGAAAGGGGCATCAATGGTCACCATTAAGGTAGAAATGACGCAAATTGCTTTAGCATCGACGAAACAATTGTACAACTTTACCAAAAAGAAAACAACGTCAACATCCTTGTTGCATTCTTGGATTGCGTAATCTAGCACAAGAGAAGATGGTCAAAATAGCAGCTACAGACACTACACCACGCCCGTAAAATGTATGTAAAATTGACATAAACAGAACAGATACACTATCTACAATTTTTTTTTGTCTTTGCCTAGAATGAGGCATATGGGCAGGTTTCCTATGTTTAGTAAATGTGATGTGAGCCACGTAACTTGTCCGTGCAATAAATTACAAGCATAGTGCCTCTAGCTCTTATTGCAGAAAAAAAAAAAAATCCTCTCCAGCCATTCCTAGTGTTTTATTGAGAACGGATACTTAAATTTGAAGAAAGGTACATTTCACCTACATTTTGGTGCATCTATCACCCTTATGGCTCACAGACGTCGTTCTGTTACAAATATCTAGCAATAATAGATTGACGAAAATAACTTTTTTTTTATGCGTTTCAATTATGAATATCGAGGTCTCCTTTCTATTGCTATTTTTTTTAATAAAAGATTTTAAAATATTTTCTTGAAATATCACTCAATCATCTCTATAACTCACATACACTACATCGCTACTGGATATTTCTCAACGAAAACTCTCCAAAACTACAGCCCCGTTTGGCAAGTAAATTTTTTGGGTGTTTGTCTAAAACTATACTGTAGTTTACTGTAAAAGTTTTTTAAAAAAATTTTGAAGTGTGTTTTTTTTTAATATTTTGAAGTGTATAGTTTAAAAATTTTAATAAATTTTTTAAAATTATTGTAACTAAAATTTTTAAAAAACTTGTAACAGACAAACTTGATAAAAAATTTGTCTGCCAAACAAAGGCTGGTCCAAACGGGTTTTGCATATTCATCACAAATATAAGCGAGTACAAGTTTAGAATAATGGTGTAGTAGAATGTCAACACGTTCCTTTGACAGGCAAGAATCAATTTTGCCTGTCGTTTCTCAGGGAGTTAACTATCAAATAGCTTGTTAAAGCGGATTATGTACTGGCACACAATTGTCCTACCCCAAAAAAAAAAGAGAGAGAGAGAGAGAAAGTGCACTACTCAGCCATTCATGCAATTGTCAAACAAGAATATCTGCAATCCTCAGTATGCAGCTACCTGATACATCTCTCACTGACAAAATCTAGTGCTAAATTCAATTCCAACAGAAATAAATATTTCTAGGCAACCTTTTCTACAAATACTTCTTTTGTGTCTCAAGTCTCACTTTATGAAAAACTCTCAGTTTTATAAATTTTATAATAACCATCGGAAAGAAGTGAAAGAAAGTCATAGAAAGCCTCGCGGGCCCAGTCCCATATTGATTGCCAGCTGAAGGGTGAAGGCCGAAATGAGCGCTTACAAAAACCCGTAGTCCCCTGCTCTTCAACCCCCTCCCCTGCATCTCCTTCTAGTGATACTATATTCTCTTCCTCAACACATTTCACCTGCAATTTTTCAACTTCTTATCAAAAACCCTTTTGTATTTGCTCGTGTTACAGCCATGGGTAGACCAGAACAACGATATCGTGGAGTCAGGCAGCGGCACTGGGGCTCTTGGGTGTCCGAAATTCGCCATCCTTTATTGTATGTATAACGTATTCTCTCTTCATTTTAGTTACTACTTGCCATATTGAGTTCTTGATCAATTGTAAGTATACTTTATATACTGACAAGTGGGCTATTGCATTTTGTTTTAATGTTTATAGGAAGACTCGAATATGGTTAGGCACATTTGAGACAGCAGAGGATGCGGCGAGAGCTTATGATGAAGCAGCCAGGCTCATGTGTGGGCCTAGAGCGCGTACAAATTTTGCTTACAATGACAATGATCCTGATTCCTCCTCAACCAAGTTTCTGTCTGCTACCTTAATAGCTAAACTTCAAAGATGCCACATGACTTCTCTCAAGATGGTCAACAAGAGGCCTGTACTTGCTCAGGAAAATCAAGAGCAGCAATGTGGTTCTCGTGGGAATAGGGTTCTTGATGGCATTGGCCAGAGAGATGGCGAAATGCAATTTGTTGTGCCGTTGAATCAGGATCGCTGTGAAAGCCAGGGGGAGAGTCTCAGTGGGCAAGAATTCAAGTCACTTGAAGATGACCACATAGAGCAGATGATCCAGGAGTTGCTCGATTATAGCCCAGTTGAGCTTTCTTGTGTTATGCAGAATTAGTCTATGTATGTAGCATTATTAAATTCTATTAGAGCATCCTTGTTGAACTTAGATGCCTTGATAAAGGCATTCGGGAACTCTTGATGTTGACTATAGCAAAAGGTAGCATTCCTCTTCAGTTTTTCGTTTTCTCCTGCACTAATGGAAGAACGCGCATTGTCTAAACTAAGAAGCTAAAACTTTAACGTTGTACTATATCAGTAATAATCCAAGAGAGCATTCAACTTTTGTCGATGTGGTTGTTTGTTGTGTTAGTAATTGGCTTTTGGGGCAGGGGAATCACCATTATCAATCAGGTTCAGGAGCAAAGCTTTCAATGGTCAAAATTCGGTAAAAGTGGTTGTAGCCCTGTTGTGTAAACAGTGACCGCTGTGGTGATATCCAGTCAAACGCTGCCTGTACCTATCGAATCTAGTGTGTGTCCCGGGTTGCTAAGGATGGAGGAACATGATCATAATTCATATGCCGACCAACTGATTATAATTCATCATTCGTGATTACCTATTCCTCGTACTCGGTTGAATTGCTATTTTTCAGAGTTTTGGTAGAAAAATATGCGATAACGATTTAATGTAATAAATTAAAAAGATAATTAAAAATATATTCATTGAAAACGTATAATTTAAATAAAATTGAACGTAAATTTTAAACAAAATAGGTTTTGAGCGTCGATACTTTCTACAGAAGAACTTCTGTGGTCAAAGCTTTTGAAATTCGTTCTTCGTGTGTTCGTTCCTTTCATTGAAAAATCACCCCTTGCTGGTTAATATATTTTTTTTTCACCCAAGTTTTAGTTTTTCAACCAGTAAACAGAGTTGTTCTTACACGTTAATGCACTAGTCATTCTGCCCAGTTGGATGCCTCCTGCCAGGCCCTTGATTATAGGAGGGCAAAATGATGAGGCTAGTGGCGGTAAATACAATTGTCCAAGTTTTAGTCTTTTCAAAATTTTCAGATGTTCAATCAATTAACAGTTGTTTCTACACGTATTCTACTAATAATTCACGAATGATGCTGCACTGGACGCCAGGCTCTATCAACTGCTTAACTCTAGGAGTGTGGAAAGCAGAAAGCGGACATTGCAAACGCCCTACCAATTTGGCAGCTTCCTTTCTAGAAAAAGCTCGATATGTAATCAGAAATATCCCTAATCTTAGGTGGGATCAAGTTTTCTCATGAAGTATAACATGATAAAATTGATTAATCAAGAAAATTACTGGACAAAGTTTAGCTCTATGTTCTGATCAGATGTCAATTCGGGAGTACAAGTAGGTAAACCAGAAATCCTCCCGGAGCCGGAAGAATGATATAGAAAGAAAAGAAAACAAGGGGGGAACCAAAAGGTAGTCTCGTCTTGGAATGCTTTTTCCCAAGAACCTTTACTAAACAATCATGCGTGACTCGTGAAAATTGGAAGTTACCCTGTCCGATGTGAACAGAGCTTGACGCTTTGGGGCTGATGATGATGCATTTGCATATCTGGGGAACATTCTCATTGGCCTCTCACCAGCTTTTACATCTCTGATGATGCTAGTATTCAGCACGTATGGTTTGTGCTGCTCAGCTCTGGCAACCCGGCCTTCTGGACCCTATATGAAAAGCCGACTTTTGGTCCCCCAGGTCCATCCTATCTTCATCCGATTCAGTTAATTTTTCTCTCTTGGATATCTATCATCAAGAACCCACCCAGATAATTCTTCTTCTTCTGAGATTACTGATTAGAATAGACCAGATTTGGAAACATCACAAATTTATCTTCCAACGTCTGATGAAACAAGATGTTGTTCGTTTCAGGGGAAAAGAAAAATACAAAGTGATGGTTTTTGAGGAGCTAAACTTCAGTGCTATCCATAATCTAATTAAGCGTACGTAATCCCTGACTATACGAGGACGCTGGACAATGAAAAATTCCTGTTCACTTTAGGGCGAGATGATGAGTACCGGAGAGTCGAGTCTTAGGTAATCTGTAAATCGGTAATTAAGAGCAACAGGAAGTCCAACTTCTTAAACTTACATCAACAAGCAGTAAACATCCAAAAGTGATTAAGAGCCTTTTTGTGAATGTGATGCTTTTGGTAAAATAATAATAATACTTTTGAATGATAAAAGTTTTTTTTAAAGATATTTGGCGAGTATCATTTCATAAATTTCGAAGTAAAACTTATGATATCAAAAGTACTTTTTAGTAGAAGCGCAAAACTACTGATATTTTTAGAGCAAAGTAAAACTTATGCTTTTTTAGCAGAAGTGAAAAATTGATATTTTTGGAGTAATTATTATATTTTAAATACATATAAAAAAAATTTATAATCACGCGCTATTCAATGCATTTAGCACATATCTAACGACATCATACTTAAACACTTAAACAAGTAATTTTATCAAAAACTCTATCACGTAAATTATTCCTTGTCATGTCACCATAACCACAAATGATGGCACTAAATTCTGTGGACTATCACCAATTCCTTGCAGCCCTCGTTTTATTTCGAGAGTATGTATGATAGAAGTGAGAATTCATGCCCGTACACACGTGCACGGACACAACGTCTGTATATGGGCATTGGACGGGCAATGTCTCCCGTCAACTAATAGACTCTGAACCTTTGCCATAACCATGGACATGTGCAACCATGTTACGTTAATGAAGAGCCAAAAATTCATGTTAGGGGGCACATGATTTGTTTCTCCAACCATCTGTTAGGTATCAAATGCCATGTTATCCTATCAGGTCCTCCCTTTTAGTAATCAGCTTCAGTTTTGTGGGCTTCTCTTCTCTCACAGTCCTGTTATCACTTTCTATTTGGTTATTATTGTCGGCAAGAAAACAACTTATCATCGACTTTTTCACTCAATGTTTCTTGTTTTTGTTGAAGTCCAGCATCAGCTCTCGCATTTTAGAAGTTTGCAGCTAGATATTAAAGACGGAGCATTAACGGATTCACCTCTCTCCTGGTTTTTATTCTAAGGTTGAACTAGCTCCAATAGCATTTTGTTTTTTGCTGCTACATTTCGTGTTAAGGAGAAACATCTCGAGAGAGTCCACCAAAGAGCCCAATATATAAGTTAGGAACCCAACTCTGACCCAAAAGTTTAAGTCATTAGGTCTTGGGTTCTTACTTGCATATTAACCGCTTTTTCTCCATCTCTCGGATCAATGTGACACACGACCCTTTACTCAAGAATCTAACAAATCTCCTTCTTCATGAGTAACCACCATATTAAACCCAAATTTATAAACCCTTTTTCGAGCCCACTTAATACTCAATGCAAGTTCATCTTTATCACCAAGGTCACTTCTTCTCCCAAACATGGAACCACTCTTCTTCAACATCCAAACTGTATTCTGGACCCCCTGCCAACCTTTGGCTCATTAGTCTAACATCAGTCGGACCCCTGTCAAACCTATGGCACACCTGGTCCAACACCAACCAAACTCCTTTGCATTTCGGTTTACTATCAAGAAGAGAATTTTCACCAGTCCAATTTCGAGAAAAATTGATTTGCCCATGAGTAATCCAATCTCACAATCTGAAGTTTTGATACCAATTTGTTAGGTGAGTTTTGATACCAATTTGTTAGGGAGAAACACCTCGAGAGAGTCCACCAAAGAGTCCAATATGTAAGTCAGGAACCCAATTCTAACCCAAAAGTTTAAGCCATTAGGTCTTGAACCTTTACTTACATATTAACCGTTCTTTCTCCATTTCTCAGACCAATGTGGGACATGACCTTTTACTCATGAACTTAACATTTCGGAGTCCAGTTTTCAGCACAGTTTGTTTCCTTTTTTTACGACATGATTGGGAAAAACAAGTTGGAATAGTAGTATTCGCGATTAGCAGTCTAAACATGGTTTATTCTGTTCTATTAAGTAATTTTCCAATATACATAGATTAATTTCTTGAGTCCAATTTTATAAGGTCGAAATATCATGAATGCGTTAAGAAGGATAACAAAGATGATTACAGAGGAAGACATAATCAATTATTTATCATATCTTGATGCAAGGAAATAAGGTTGAAATCAGGGATAAATCCTCATTTTCCGAATAATATAAGATAAAGAGAGAACAATTTTTTTTAGGGTAGAGACATGCAAGAGGACATACTCCAACTCCTTAGATTGGCGCCATTGCAAATGGTTAAAAAAATATATATATCCTTTCTTGGTATAGAAATTGTGGACATGCATGACAGAATGGTCAGAGAGAGTTTCTATGTATATTGACTTTGTTCTCAACTACTTATGATTGTGTAAAAGTTGATTTTAAAAAATCAGAATAAAAGAGCACCAAAATAGATGCTTCTGATTTTGAACCCTATTAGGTTTAAAAAATTCAAAATTAGAATATAAAAGCAGTTAAGAACACAATAAAATTACTTTTTCAAAATTAAAATCTAAAATCATTTGAGAACAATGTCATTCTATATAAAGTAGGAGTGCAAACGAGTTGACTCGAGTCGAGTCGAGTTTCAACCTAATCGAATCGAATCTCAACATAATTTTACGAAACTCGAACTCGAAGTCGACGAACTCAAAATATCAAATTCGAGTCCAGCTAGAGTTTTAAAAAATAAAAAAATAATTATTTTATTTTTTATTATTTTTTAAAAATGAATAGAATAATAAATTTTTCTTAACAAATCATAAAATATTAGAAATATATATATAATTTTATTATTAAAATAAATATATATACATATATATATAATCAATCGAGGTCGAGCCGACTCGCGAGCTAACGAGTTTTGTATTTTTGAACTCGAATTCGACTTGATCAGTTCAAATTCGATTCGATCTCGATCAATATATAATCAATTGAATTCGAGCTGATTCACGAGTTAACGAGTTTAGTATTTTTGATCTCGAGTTCGACTTAGTTAGTTCAATCTCGACTCGAACTCGATATTGACTGAACTCAAGTCGAGCTCGGACTTAAATCACTCGCGGCGGCTCAATTCATTTACGGCCCTAATATAAAGTGACAATATTGGAGTTGCTATAGTTCGCTATATTGCTCATCAAAAGAAACTAACCGAAAATACTTGGCATACCCACAGAAAATTTTTGTCTTTCAAGTGTTACAAACTGCAAAGTCTTCTTATGATTTTGAGACACTGAATTAAAATTTGAAATATGTGACATTAAAAGAAATTATTTCTCCTAAGTCGTATTAGCATGGTTGAGTTAGTTCTTTCTTTTTAATTCAATTCTTATTAAGATTTAAGGATTGGGTTTGTTTTAGCTTATGGGTTGGTCTTGAAAAGGCCTTTCAAAGTTTATGTACAACTTGGGCTACTGCGTCTCAACCGCAACGTTTTTGGGATGCTAAATGCTTCCCCGACTTAAACCTGTAAAAGGCCAGAGCTAGCTAGACCTTTTGATTTTGAGGAAACCCTATACAGTTGTTTTCCAATTCTCAAGTAGGGTTTTGTTGTCTTCTAGTTCTAGATAAATACTACTTGCACTGAGAAAAGTTATTGACAGTTGCCAGATGCCAGTCGACTCCTTGGTAAATGTAATGATATACCTTAAAAAGTGAAATAGTATTCTAACGCAATCTGACCTAGTAAAAACTCACAATACTATAGGATCTCAACAAATCAAGTAAATTTATTCTTTTAAAGTAAGAAATCCTTCCGTTAACTTACAAATTTTAAACTGACAAATCCCACATCCCAAATCCAATGGATTGATTTTCTATTTTATTTTTTATTTATTCCACTTTCAAAAATTGACTTTTATAAATCATCATCCTCTCATGCTTATCCCCAGCTTTCCTCAATTGCCTTGAAATTAAACCCTCATAAATCCAACAGATACGTGGACTCATATTACTTGACCTTGAATTTAGGAAAAAAAAAAAAAAAAAAAAAGAATCTCGTTCAAGAAGGGAATAGTAAAATACTAGACAATGGCCACACTCAACCGAATGACTTGGGCTACAAATTGACAAGACTCCCGCTCCTTCATTCTTCGGTTTATGATCAAGGCCATCTGTTCATTATTTTGCACTCAAGTCCTCCAAAAACCTGGAAATCTAAATTGCAGTAATTTATACAGTAATAGTAAGAATTATCTCAACGATCACATCCGAGTCATATTTCGACACATGCTGAAAAAACAGCATTACGATATAACAAAGCGATTGTCGAGATTGTGTAAGTTCGTTACAAAGCAAAGGCTGAGAATTTACCAAAAGAAGGAAACTGATAGTAGAAAAGGAATCAAATTCTTCCTCTTCCTCTCGTATATATTTAGCCCATTCCCATCACAACTATCTTTTTACCAAAAAATAATAATAATAATAATAATAGTAAACTAGTAGGGAGAGTATTTGCAAGTTGTGACTTAGTAGAAGTAGAGAGCCATGCAGTTCCATAATACAATCAATTTTTTGAATCTCTAATTTAGAGAAGAAATAACGAAATCAAACGATTATATCAAGCAGAATCGTAGAAATATTTACGTAAATAGATCATAGAATTGAATCCAAGGGGACAGAATTTGAAGATTCCCAGGAGCGATGGCGGACAACAGAAGCATCAGCTTGGAAGAGATCAGGAAGGAGAATGTTGATCTTGTACGGAGCCTGTTTTCTTGCTTCTCTTGTTTCGTTGATTGCAACCATTTTTATTTTCTTCGTACTTATTTCTGGTTGTTTTTCTCTGATTATTAATTTTGATATGCGTGTATATCTTGCCTTTGTGTAATATATGTATGAATATATTCTCTGCGGCTGCTCTTTTAAAACAGTAGGTTCGAAAATCGCTATTATGAAAGTTGAACCCGAAAGAAAGAAATCTTGTTCCGATATTAATTTTTAGATTTATTTTAGTTAAGCTGTCTCGATTTTTCTTTTTTTTTTTTTTGGTTAAGTTGATTAATTATGCATCAATATTTGCTGTTAGTACTCGCAAGCCGAAAGTGATATATGTTTCAATTTTTATTGTTGCTTCTTTCAAGTATCGTCTTTTACATTTTTTGTTTACAAATGTTTGCATCTGAGAGAAGATGATGAGCCGTGGATTCATGTCACCTGTTTGAGAACTGTTTGGCATCAACCTGCACGTCAAATACTACTAAATTCACTCCATGTCTAATTTATATAAGTGATTCGGGGTTTGTTTTTTGATTGATTATTTTATCTGATTGTATATTTTGAAAAGTTTTTAAATTATAGGGTTGATATTCCGAAAATTGATTTTCAAGGGTCGAGAAATGGTTTATTTCATATTGCTGTGTTTATTTCTAATGTATAGACATACGTATAAATGATCAGGTGAAAATTTTAAAATTTTGTAAAGAAATGGAAGAATACATTATCTGAGCTCATTCACTGAGCAATTTGCACTAAGAGGTGCTGTTTGTTAACGGGTTTTGTTTTTGCTCACGTAAAGGAGAGCATACCGGTTCAAGAAGTATTTGAACAGCTAAATTGCTCAAGGGAAGGATTGACCACCCAGGAAGCACAACAGAGGCTCCAAATCTTTGGGCCTAACAAGCTAGAGGAGAAAAAGGCAAATTTCATTTCCTCTATTTCAGTTGTATCAAGTTTACCTGCTTCGTTATTATGGGTGATGAAACTCGTTTAAAAATTTCTTCAAACAGGAAAGCAAAATTCTCAAGTTCTTGGGTTTTATGTGGAACCCTTTGTCATGGGTCATGGAAGCAGCTGCAGTCATAGCCATTGCCTTGGCAAATGGACAGGTACTTCTTGTACCTTTTTGTTTTTCTTGTTTCCTTAGTTTTCTTTTCTTTTCCATACCCAAAATATTTAATCGGTTTCTTAGTTTTGGATTAAATCCCTAATTCTTAAAGTACAATGAAAAACTTGCAGGGCAAGCCTCCAGATTGGCAAGATTTTCTTGGCATTATAATTCTGCTGGTTATCAACTCCACCATAAGCTTCGTTGAAGAAAACAATGCTGGCAATGCTGCAGCAGCTCTAATGGCCGGTCTTGCACCAAAAACAAAGGTAGTTTTCGTTAGCAGAAGGTTGTGGACAACTTGAATTACCAGAAGCAAAGTCTGAATCCAACAACAAAGCCAGTGTGATAAACAAATTATGAATTGGTGTATGCTGTTATATTTGTTTTGTGTAGGTGTTGAGGGATGGTAGATGGATGGAGCAGGATGCGGCCATACTGGTTCCAGGTGATATAATAAGCATCAAGCTGGGAGATATCATCCCTGCTGATGCTCGTCTCCTGGAGGGGGATCCTCTCAAGATTGATCAATCTGCCCTTACTGGTGAGTCGCTGCCCGTGACAAAGAACCCAGCCGACGAAGTGTTTTCTGGTTCCACCTGTAAGCAAGGCGAGATTGAGGCAGTTGTGATCGCCACTGGAATTAACACCTTTTTCGGAAAAGCAGCTCATCTTGTTGACAGCACCAACCAAGTTGGCCATTTCCAGAAGGTAGGTTCTCTATATTGTTGCTTCACACATTATATGAGCTGATAATGATATTCTACACCAAGTACTAGACATTAGTTACAAACCCGTAAATGACAAGATAAAAGGAACGCGAAAATTACATTTTCAGGAAGGTGATTTCTATTTATTTTTAGCCTCGATGCTTTCTGGGACTTGCGTATTCTGAATGAAGTTTTTGCATCACCAACAAGCTTTTCGCAAAATAACTTACTCAAATAGAGTTCTTCCCATAGCTTGACATCAAACATTCATCTATTTCAGCTTTTGGTGATTTGACATTTTCTGACTTGCATTCTGATGGTTTTGATCAGGTGTTGACTGCCATTGGCAACTTCTGCATTTGTTCCATTGCTGTGGGAATAATGGTAGAGGTGGTGGTGATGTTCCCAATTCAGAAACGCAGGTATAGAGATGGGATTGATAATCTCTTGGTGCTTCTCATTGGTGGCATTCCAATTGCTATGCCAACAGTTTTGTCTGTGACAATGGCAATTGGGTCCCACCGGCTATCACAGCAAGGTGCTATCACCAAGAGGATGACTGCTATAGAAGAGATGGCTGGGATGGATGTCCTTTGTAGTGACAAGACAGGAACCCTCACTTTAAACAAGCTTACAGTAGACAAGAACCTAATTGAGGTTGGTCCCAATCTAAAGCTTTTACAGACAATATGAATCAGCTTGAGCTTCAGCCAACTTCAGTTTTTTTTCTTTAATGTTTGTCACATGGTGCAGGTGTTTACAAAAGATGTGGATAGGGATACTGTAATTCTTCTTGGAGCTAGGGCTTCCAGGGTGGAGAATCAAGATGCCATTGATGCTTGCATAGTTGGAATGTTGGCTGATCCAAGAGAGGTATAAACAGTTTTTTACTTCTCTCACATTCGCTGTACTTGTGAAGTGTTTCATTGGATCCTATGATCAGACTTTGATTTGCAACTTAGAGACCTCTCAGGTGCAACTTGACTGAAAAAATGAAAAAGAATGAGCCCATTTTATTGTGTAGCTTTGATAACTTATGTCTTGAAAGGTTAAGTAAAAAACCCTTATAATCATCCGCACTGCTGATTCCACCTCTAGTTTGATAGAAGTTGTACATGATGTGAAACTAAATCAACTTTTTGCATTAATGTCATTCAACATGGATTGTCATCGCCCTCTACCCCAAGCTCGTTACTTTGCATAAATCATTTACCTTTTATGATGCTGATTTTGATGCTTGAATTTACCAGGCAAGAGCAGATATTACTGAGGTGCATTTTCTTCCCTTTAATCCTGTAGACAAACGCACTGCTATCACTTATTTTGACTCCCGTGGAGATTGGTATAGAGTCAGCAAAGGTGCTCCTGAACAGGTAAAACACAAAGTCTAGGGTTTTATCTTATATCTGATCCTAGGTTCAAGTCTAACACTTGCCTATTTATCTGAGATCTTTCTCCAGATTGCTGATTTATGTGGCCTAAGGGAAGATATGAAGAGGAAACTTCATTCTATAATTGACAAGTTTGCTGATCGGGGTCTTCGCTCTCTTGCTGTTGCCCAACAGGCAAGCTAGTGAATCTCATTTAATTGGGTTACTTTTCTCGTCAATTTTTGATAAGAACTCATAATAAGTCAAGTTCAATTCAAATTAATTATTTTGACTGACTGTTTTTACGTAAATTATAAGTAGAAAGACCGTAGGAACTAGAATGAATACTGCAGTGGAGTGTGAGGCTAAAGGTTAAGAGAATACTTCGCTTTTGACATAGTGGCCCCTGTGGGAGGCTCGCACGACGGGCTGTTGTGCTTCGGCTATGATAATTGGGCTCTCAGCTTTAAAAATGGTACCTAGTACTAATAAACTTGCCTGTCCTTCTTTTGCAGACCGTACCAGAGAAGACCAAGGAGGGTCAGGGAGGACCCTGGGTATTTGTGGGACTCTTGCCTCTCTTTGATCCTCCGAGGCATGATAGTGGAGAAACCATCAAACGTGCCTTACACTTAGGTGTCAATGTTAAGATGATTACTGGCGATCAGCTCGCCATTGCCAAGGAGACTGGTCGAAGGCTTGGCATGGGGATCAACATGTATCCTTCTTCGTCCCTCCTCGGTCAACACAAAGATGAAACCATTTCTAACCTTCCTGTTGAGGAGCTCATTGAGAAGGCAGATGGCTTTGCTGGCGTCTTCCCTGGTGAGCCGGCCATCTCTCTCTATTTTAATGTTTTGTCATTTTACATCCAACAAACCTTCCACTCAGAGTTTTGAGTTTTATGAAGTTGCTATTGGAGAAGCTTAAGTCACACTTGACTTGAGATACTATGTTTTATATTTTGTAATCCAGCTGTAGCGAAGAAGCACGCATTTAGCCTCTCCAGTAGGAATGCTGAGTGATTGAGTCGTTTTACTTGATATGTTCAGCTAATAGTTCTTTGAAATGTTCTAATACTACCTAAGGATGAATACAGAACATAAATATGAGATTGTGAAAAAGCTGCAAGAGAGAAAGCACATTTGTGGGATGACAGGAGACGGTGTGAATGATGCCCCAGCACTAAAGAAGGCTGATATTGGAATTGCAGTGGCTGATGCCACCGATGCTGCCCGGGGTGCATCAGACATAGTGCTGACAGAGCCAGGACTTAGCGTGATAGTTAGTGCTGTTTTGACAAGTAGAGCTATATTCCAGAGAATGAAGAATTATACCATATATGCAGTTTCCATAACAATCAGAATTGTCCTTGGTTTTATGCTCATTGCACTTATTTGGAAGTTCGATTTCTCACCATTCATGGTTCTAATTATTGCCATCCTAAATGATGGAACCATCATGACCATTTCAAAAGACAAGGTGCGACCATCACCCATGCCAGACTCATGGAAGCTGAGAGAAATTTTTGCTACTGGTATAGTTTTGGGCACTTATCTTGCTGTGATGACTGTCATTTTCTTTTGGGCTGCACAGGGTTCAAATTTCTTCTCGGTAAGGTTCTACTGTTTCAATAAAAACTAGATTATCCCTCTTGGATATCTCTTAGATGCATATTGCAGTTGGTGTCCTATTCGTGTCCTTTTCTCTGATATCCTAATCTCTCACTTTCCTCCCTGCCAAAATTGACGTTTCAACTGAAATGCCAGGATAAATTTGGTGTAAGGTCAATCAGAGACAAGCACCACGAGCTAAATTCAGCACTCTACCTGCAAGTGAGTATTGTTAGTCAAGCACTCATCTTTGTTACTCGGTCCAGGAGCTGGTCTTTTGTAGAACGTCCTGGTCTTCTGCTCGTGGGTGCTTTTGTAGTAGCACAACTGGTAAGTCTATTCCATCCTTATTGCATCCCTTCGCCCTAAATTCCTGTGACTATATATATATATTCTGCTGATTGGTTCCTTGGTATCCATAGATAGCCACTTTGATTGCGGTCTATGCAAACTGGGAATTTGCTTATATTCATGGCATAGGCTGGGGATGGGCTGGAGTGATTTGGCTCTATAGTGTTATCTTCTACATCCCTCTGGATGTAATGAAATTTTTTATAAGATATTGCTTGACCGGCAGAGCTTGGAATAACCTACTTCAGAACAAGGTAATCTTGTCACCAGTTTATTCATCAAGAACGAAAAACATTTATTATCCTTGCCCAGAATAAGAATACGTGCTGATCTTTGCCTCAAATCATCTGGTTCTTAGACCGCTTTCACTACAAAGAAGGATTATGGTAGGGGAGAAAGGGAGGCACAATGGGCTTTGGCTCAGCGCACATTGCATGGCCTCCATCCTCCAGAGAACTCGGATATTTTGAATGACAAAAACAACTATAGAGAGTTGTCTGAAATTGCTGAACAGGCCAAGAAACGTGCTGAGGTCGCAAGGTAATTTCCCTTGTTGGGAATTTAAACGTAAACTGAGTTAAATTCTTGATTGTGCTTCGTGTCTTATTGCTTGTATTCGTTTGGCTTTCAAGGCTAAGGGAGCTTCATACGCTCAAGGGGCATGTGGAATCAGTGGTGAAGCTCAAGGGTCTTGACATCGAGACGATCCAACAACACTACACAGTTTAGATGAGAGCAAAAGAGGATGTGGGAACTCCCAATTATTCACAAATTTCCATGTCTTCTTTTTTCCATCTCCGGTTTATTAATGAAAACTTTAGTTGTCCATTCCCAGAAAAGTTTGGGAAGAGAAAACAATAGGAAATTAGATTTTCTTATGCCCTTGTTTTTCTCTTGTTGAATCTTAGATTTCGTGGGGATGATGATAATTTGAGGGTTGGGAAGATACCAACAGATAGAAAGTGGAGCCTTGCAGTAGAAAAGCTAGTTGGGCAGTGGCTTTTAATGGTAGTGCTACTTCTTTGTGTTAGGCAGCTAATGTGGTCAAGTTTGCTTTGGCATATCGAATTTTGCTACTAGTCAGGCTATTTTTCAAAGCCGCATTTCTAAGCTTTTTTTGTTTTCACGTTAAGTATACAGTTATTAGAAATTAGTATGCAGCAGTTATGCAGTTGCTTAACATACTTTTTGTTGAGATTCATCTAGCACTGTGTTTTCTACCTTCAGATTCTTCTGAATAGCGACCAAATAAAGACATTTGTCCTGTGTTTCAAATGTTATCCTACTTCACTGGATGTGAACCTACCAAAAGCAAAATGTCCAATTACATATCGAGAACAAATCACACGAAAATGTTCTACCTACCATATCTAATTTTGTAAATATGATATCTCTGTTGTTGTTATTACCTATTAGTTTCATTGAAATGTGCATAGTGAAGCTTGCTACTTCATTAACTTGCTAGACTTCCATGTTAGATGTCCTGTCCTATATTCTTGGCCACGTTGGCAAAAGATCAAATGTTATACTCCTAGTATATTTCTAATTCTATAACAATTTTCTCTCGTTTCTACTAGATATGTTACAGATATTTTAGACTGAGGGTTTAATCTTTTGCACTAATTAAAATCTTCATCAATTTGTTGAATACGAAGGAAATGTTTTATTTTGACGCGATAGAAACGAGAAACTATGATGAACAATACATATGAAGTTTAGTTAGCTTATGAAGACAATTCAGCTGTCAATTAGTTACCTTGCACCAGTCCCAAAGTCTACAAGGTTCTCTTGTTTGGCTTCTTGCTTTTCACTGTCTTGTGTTATTCTACTAAGGCGCAGAAATTTTGCAATCTTAATCTGAAATTTAACACTTACATGATAAAAAAAAAATTGACAAAATAAGGAACATTTTCTCAAATAAGAATAATGTGTTGCTTTGTGTCTTTCAAGTTCAATTCTGTTGAGATGCTTAATTTTCATATTCTTAGTTCTGTCAACTGGACCGTCATCAATTCTGATGAATAAAGCTGTCTAATTCATCATCGGTTGCCTGATTTCTGTGGCCAATCTGTAGATAATAACATGCTTATCAGTTAGCAGCACAGATACTTGAAAATTTTGGGGGCTGTTTCCTAGAACTCCAGGCTCTATGCTGTCTCTATTAGAAAGAAACTTTGTTAAGAAGGCAATCTATTATCTATATTGGTACTAAATTTGCTTGGCATATTTAAGATCGCATTAATATTTTCGAATTCCAGTTCACACGTGATTTGAATCCTTTCCTTAGTAGGTCTCTTTGAATTGCTTTACGAGTCTATCCCTCCAATTTCATGAACTCGAAAATAGAAAATTCTTTGTAAGCAGAATGTGAACAGATGTGCCCCGTTTGAAGAGGATCAGATCGAAATATCCCTTTTCATTCCGAACTATGCTGAGCATTAACACTAGAAACCTTTATAACAAAACACTTTTAACGTACTTTTTGTGTGTGTGTGTGTGTAAAGAACTTAACATGCATGAGATATTATCTACAATTCTAAAATTCTTCAGTGATGCTCTCTAGACTTGGTTGCCAGCGATCAAAAGACGATAATCTTTTAGGACTGCTTCCATGATCTATGGTCCTCCTGATAGCCAGTGCATCTGTCTCAGATGATCCAAAGCTCTTTGGAGATCCTGTTTTCTTGCTTTTATCCTTACTACTGGCTTTCATCTTCATTCCAGTAATCAAGAATGTAAAGCAGTTATCACCTTTCCTCTCCTTCAAAGTAGTTCCTATTCCACCATTATCAGATTTTCTAAGACAAGCATAAGGTACTTTATTAGGATGTTTACCGCTTATGAACAAGAAACATCCTGAATGCTTTCCGTGAATCTCTCCCTCATTTGTGCCATTCGGGGTGGTGGTGGTTGTTTGATTTTGTAGAACCTGAGAAGCGGAGTACTTCATGGAAAGTAACTGAAGTTTCATGACCGTATTTATTGGCACTACGTAGAACTTGTGCCCAGGCATGAGGGTGGTCTCTGGTGCAACAACTGCCCATGGCTGCTTGAACACATTTGGGTAGGCAACACAAAATTTGGGATTTCGATGCATTATTTCAGCAGCAATAATTGGCCTATCTTGAAGTTCAACATGACCACCCGGATGTACGATCTTGACAAACATATTTTTTGTGTTATTCCTACACAACCATCTTGCAATGGCCACATTTCTTTTTTCTCTCATTCTTTTTTTTTTATCAAATTGAAGGAATATGTGGGACGGCTAAGACTTTGAGATACAGTGAATGATGCGTTTTATCATGTTAGGCATCTCTGAGAAGCTGTGAGTTGTTTGATGAGAAGTGCAGGTTTATATTCTTTTTATTTTGGGATAATTTCAGAAACCTCCCCTGTGATTTTTGATAATTTTACTGAGCCCCCCTGAGGTTTAAAAAATTACACTTACCTCCCTCGATTTGATGGTTTTAGTAATAAAATCTTAAAATAATATTGATTTGGTCAATTTTTTAAATGAATACCCAAAAATGCCCTTGTGTAATGAGTTTTAATATATTTTCCTATACAATTATAAGATTATCTAGTATAATTATAAGGAAAATGTGCCAAATTTTTCATGTCCATACCTACTATTTAATAAACAACTATAATAATAATTTTATTACTATATTAGGATACTTTTGATGGTACTTTATTATGGATTTAGATTTATAAGATAGAAAGGAAAATGTCGAAATAATTCATTTAGAATTTATGAATTTTTCAGGTAGTGGAATTATCATAATTTGGTAGTGATTTTGGGCAATTTCTTTTTGATTTATTGTTAATTTTAGTACCAAAAAATAGAAAATAAAGATCAGCAAAAACATTGGATTACATATAAAATTAACTCGTCAAAAAAATCACTAGTTCGACATTTGGTTATAATAGAAACTAGAAGTAATAGTGGTAGTTCTACAATTTTATTGGTGAAAAATTTAAAAAAAAGGAATAAGAAGGAAAAAGAATGAAAAAATAATTTTAAAACTCATTCTAAGTATAAGCATACCAAATAAGGGAATTTCATTAAAATATTTAAGGGTAAAATTGTCATTTTAAATGACAAGGAGGTATGTGTAATTTTTCAAATCTCAGGGAGCTCAGTGAAATTGTCAGAACCTCAGGGGAGGTTTCTGAAATTATCCCTTTTATTTTCAACAACGTTTGTTTGGTAATACGTACCGCGACAACTATGCTACGTTGGGAAATACTAGATACAAAATGGAGTCTGAATGTGGACAAGATACAAACTTCTTGAATATTAGCATATGTGATGTAAAGACAAATTCTTGTTCAGAGGTACCAATGTATTGGCAACTTTCCGCAGATATGGATTTGATTCTAAACAGCCGCCTCATATTTGAAGAATTAAAAAGCAAAGAACCATGTAAGCTGCAAAAATTGGTCATCCCAAGCTTTCTTAGGCTTGGTGGTGCGGGAGGTCAAGAGTTCGAACCTTGCCTCCCACAAAAATTGTCACAATGTGCGACGGTCTTCATTGACCAATTTCGATGGAGTTTCTACTCACATCGAGTCAAAAAAAAAAAAATGTAAGCTGCAAAAATTAAACACCTGATTCTTCAAGTCTAGGTCATCACGTCTTGGACTGCATGCTAGAAAGCGAAACTCATGGAGTTATTCCGGTAAACTATTCGTCTGTGCACAAACTCGCCAAAGTGACTCTTGTTTGCATAATTCTTCTCAAGACCATGTAAAAAACCAGTTTCCATAGGCGGGGAAATCATGGTTGAAAGTATAAAAATTTGACCCCTCGCTCTTGGCCATGGAGCAAGAAAACTCCAACTGCTATATTTTGCAACCAATCAAATTCACCTATGATTACTAAATAACTGGTTTGGTTTGGATCATAGGAAAGCATCGTTACGAGGTGGTGTAGGATTAAAACGACTTCAGAGGGGGAACGATCGAAAGGTGCAAAAACACGGGGAACGCCTTTAGGAACGATGTAACTGAAGGCGTGGTCTCATTAACTCACGCCCGAAGAAAGATGCATAGACTTATTGATAGCGTATCCTTCATTAATATCTACACTTCGGGCGTTAAATATTTGCTAGTAATTCGGACTCAGAGTCAGATACGGGAAATTGCCGGAAAAGAAAGCTGCCAGAGTTTTTGCAAGCTAGTACAGATAATCGGCATTAGGTAGCACAGGATATAGCTGCATTAATTATGGGGAACATTTCATGTGAAGTGGGACTCGATGGTAAGATCTGGTTTGTGGAGAGGGGATCTGAATGGCAAAAATGTATCTAGACATTTGAGAAGTTGATGAGAGGATCAAAGAAAATCCTTGACCATCAAAATGATTACAAGAGATTCTCTTGATTAGGTCTAAGTAATGAGCCTGCTAATGAACATTATTACAAGAGTTGTGACCAAGTGTTATACGTGAATGATTGAATATGTACATTTACATGATAATTTAGTCGTAATTCAAATGTGTTAAACGAGGTTCTCAAGTTTAAAGGGTTCTTCTAAATTAGGTTCTCAGGTTTAAAGGATTCTTCTAAACTAGGTTTCCGTAAAGGATCGATAGCCGGAACTTATGAAAGGGATACGGTCTTAAAATATTGAAAGAGTTGCCCAAAAAGGCAACATGTTGATAGAGCTACTTGTACAGTCAATTATGTTCCACTGTTCTTTAGCCAGAAGAGAAAAGGCGGATCTTTGGTAACTAACACCCTTAAAATGAAGACCTTGTTCCATCACTTGGGTGACTTTGCAATGTGACGATGGGATGGTATGAATCCAGATCATGAGAGTGCAGCGATGCTCCACTTTTGAAATCTATCAGATTTATATTTACATTGACAGACGTCAAAACTTCTTCCTGTCATGTGTTCTCTATCCTAAGAATTCCGGCATAAGTACATCTAATTATCAAAAACCAGGAAAAAAGAAAGACAGCCGTTCAACGAGTATATATTCCAGCAGAAAGCACAGCATCTAGGCGAGGTTCAGCCACGAGCAAGAACCAACTATGCAACTTTTAATGATCCTCCAAGCTCAACAGGAACGAGGGGAATAAAGGAGTGAAGGACATCTGTGATCAATGGTCTGTAGCTTGGTTCTGGCTGTACACACAGGACAGCAACCGCAGCAACCTACCAGAGGAATAATTGGAGTTGAATCAGTAATTGATAAGAAGGCATTATTCTGCTAAGCAGTCTAAAAAGTTGTCTTAATACAAACTTGATATAAGTGCTTCAAATCCATCTTGTTCCTGATGGCAGGATCTACAATTTTGGGAAGCTTTGACCTATCAGTGAGCTGAGGCATGGCCTGCATGATGAAAAAGGAAGATTGCATCAGAAAGTATGCTTACTGAGATACCAGATCTTGAACCGACAAGCATTAGGGAGAACTTACCCATGTAACAATAGACTGGCACTGAGCTTCAGTAATTTTCTCTACTGGCCTTCTTCCAATTAAAAGCTCCAGTAGAATAACACCAAATGCATATACATCACTCTTCTCAGTTAATTTACCTAAACGTCAATTAAACAACTACAGTTAAAAGTTCTTTTTTTCATACAGAACAATTTTAAATAAAAGCTCATGCATCAGCAGTTACTGAACAAGACATTCTCTATACATGGCTCATGAACATTGGCAACAGCAGCAGAGTTTTTAAAGTTAAAGGAGGACACTATCTTCTCAGAAAGGGATTTTTACCACCACCTCTGACAACTGAAATCCTCATTGCCCTATCTTATTAAGGAAGTCACTTCAGCTTAACAGTGTTTATACTTTATATGGTCAACCTAATGCTTGCTCCTCAAAGGCCCAGACTTTGATGCCAAATAATCTTTGTTTTTAAGTGAAGTCCCGTATCAGCAAAATGCTAATAGTAATTTTGTTTTTTGATTGCAAAAAACAGCCCACATAGTGTTTCTGCTTCAACTGTGTGCACTAAAAGTGACACATAAAACTTATTCAGGTCAAGCAGTCCGTCAATCAAGGATTGCAGAGATATCAAAATCCGAAAAAGATTGCAGAAAAACTACAATAAGCATTGAATGCAGTAATTCTTGGAAGTTTCCAAGTATGAGACAACAGGAACAGTGGAAGATAGAGCAGAGACTGACAACAGTTTTCAGAAGGATAATTGAAATTGATCCAGCAATCAAGATATGGCTCTGTTAAGATGTTTCAAGGTCATTATTTAGATCCCTATCATGGGGCATCCAACATGTATTTGTGATACAACACCAAGGTCATTATTATTTAAGATGCCAGTGCGGGTTGTAATGAAAAACCTTTTGAAACCAAGAAACATAACTCAAATGCATAATTACGCCAGGAAGATTGATATTTGTTTAGCAAAAGAAGCAACAGCAGATGCCTATTCAAAAGTATGATCTTTCCATTGACCAATAGGGAAAAAAAAAAAAAAGTTTATTCAAGCTCATGTCAACAGAACAAAATCAAAAGAATGAACAGACAACTTTAGCTGCAACAATGTAATTGACATAATGTAATTTTGCAAATCTTAAGGTACTCTATCATACCATCTAGGAGGTATTCTGGAGCAACATAACCCAAAGTTCCTGAAAGCTTTATGCTGTTCTTGTTTGGGTTCCCGCCACTAATTGCAAGGCCAAAATCAGAAAGCTGTATGAAAGTGGAATTCATTAGCTTATCACAAATACTCATCAAGTTTCCATTTGCAAAGTGAAGGAATTTGAAGGCATAGCTCCTATCCACATTTCACCTTTGCATTGTAGGTAGAATCCAAGAGGATGTTGGCGGATTTGAGATCCCTATGTATCACCGGAGGGTTACAACGCTCATGCAAATACTCCAGTCCTCTAGTCAATTCAGAGATACATCTTAGTCTACAAGAAATGGAAACAGGCCAAAAAGTTATTGGGGAGGGGGGGGGGTGGTTTGGGGGGTTGAGTAACATCTTGAGGGACAGATCCTCCTCAATGTCATACCTTGCTACATCTAGAGCAATTTTCATCCGTAGATGCCAAGTTAAAGTTGATCCATGAGAAGGTCCTAAAGTAAAGGAGAAACTTAATCTCTTTTAATGAAACACAAATTGAGAAACCAAAAGACATTATGCAGAATGCACATAATATAATACATCAAAAAGTAGGAAGGCATTTTACCATGCAAGTGAGATTCCAAAGACCCATTCTGCATCAATTCATACACCAAAAACCGTGTCTCTCCATGAATGCAGTACCCTAGAATTGAAACTATATTTTGATGCTTGATTTTACTCAACAAATCTACCTCATTCTGCAATTCCAATGACGAAAGCAGTAAATAAAAATACAGGCAAAATGGATAAAATCAAATAGAATCCTCAAGAATTGTCGATTGGAATTTACCTCGAACTCTCTTTCGGAGTCCTGCCATTTACCATGGAGTCTTTTGACAGCTGCATGGAAGTTATCACTAAATTGAGCTTTATATACGCATCCTAATCCACCTTCACCCAGAATGTTGTCTTCGTTGAAGTTGCTGGTTGCAGCTACTAGCAAAGGGTATTCAATAACAGCAATTGAACCTTTCTTTCCAAAAGCTTTTGAAGAAGTGATTTTATCCAAAATTGGACCCAATGATACCCCTTTTGCAGCATCTTGAGAAAGCAATCCAAACTCAAAATAAGTTGTAATGCAAGTTACAGAATGTACAAATAAGATAGGAAAAAGAAATTAGAAGGACTTAAAGGCATCTTGAAGAAAGCATCATACTTGAGTTCTGGTTTGCCTTTGTATCGGAACTCTTTAACTTTTTGAGTCTGTAGAACCAAAAACACGACAGCAATAATAATATTCCACCAAGAAGAGTTGCAGAAACCACGAGTGCAATTAAAATTTTCTTGTTTATGTCCTGATGATGGACTGCCCTGACAGCCGCCTCTCCTTCAAAGCCCAAGATGGACCAAAAAAGGGCAAAAAAAAAAGGGCTTTAGACAGCATTACGACTTTAAAAGGAAAAAGAACAGCTTATCAATCATCTACAACGTTCTTTTTCTCCTGCTTAACATTTCTCAATGCAAAGCACCCCAACTGAACCGTCATCGGGGGAAGGATGGGTACTTGCTGACAGAGCTGTTACAGGTTTTAGTGTCAAATTCAAATCCTGATTTGCTGAAAGTACAGAGAAGTACGATAAAATAGTACTCTCAATGATAAGGCGACCATTTCCGTGGACAAGGGAAAATTTCGCAAATATATCCAAAACGGCAACAAGATCAGTATTTTTCATAATTTCAGAACTTGAAGTAGTCATCCAATAATTAACAACAAAACGAGCATGAACTCATATTCACAATCAAGTGCTAGTAGAAATCAGAAACATGGCAAGACATTATTGAATTACCTGGAGATTGAGCTTCCACACCAGGAGACGAAGTAGGGAAAACAGGGGGCTCTTTCTCAGTAGGAAGAACAGGGTCAGAAACAGGAGGGTTTGGCTTCACATCCACAGGAAATGAGAGCAAAGGTGAGCTGAAAATCAAGACGGGTACCACCAAAATCAGAACTTTCATGATTCTTCTCGCTGTCTTTTGTATCAACCCCTTTTACAGATTTTCAAACAGACAGGGGGAAATGGGAAATCTTGGAAATGGGATTTGCAATGAAACTGTCTTTATTGTCTGATAGTGTAACTTTGTATGGAGCGCTTTGAAATTCAATTCAAATGTAGTTGCAGAGTGGCACTGAAGCAGCAAGAACAGTACAAAAACTTTGGATGTGTAATCTCAGTCTTCCTAGTCTTTCGTGTTGCATCTGTCTGCAATTTGGTCCCCAGAAAAGACAAAGAAAAAGTGGCAGGAAAAACCAATGCCTTTTTTAAACCCAGAAAAGGAGTGTCAATTGCACGACAATCATGTGGCAGTTATCAAAAGATGATGCCACAGTGCCCTCCTCCCCTGTTTTAAAGACAGTCACGTACCGGGTTGTGGTTTCTGAAAAAGTGGAAAGTGGCAAGTAGGATTCTTCTTTTTAATATCCTTTTCTTTTTTATTGTAAAGTGGAAACTAGTGGTGAAAAAAAATTGGTGTAACTGATTTTTATTTTTATTTTTATTCTTTTGGGGTTAAGGTGGCAAAACCATTCTAACATAAATTTTTTCCTTCTTTTTTGGCCGTGGAAGTAAATAAATGATATTGAAATTGGGGGGAGGGGAGAAAAAGTATAAGCAAAAAGTTTCGATACCTCCTACTTACGTTATAAAAAAAATAACATTGAAATTCTTGATAATATATAAATTGAGCGTCAAAACAATCCAAAGATAAGCTTGCTTCTTTTTTTGTAGGAATAAATAAAAGGATATTCAAATTCTTGATATGTATAAAGTGATTTTGAGAGTTGTAAATAGTAAGTACAAATATCTAAAATGTGACTACTAGTTATCGGTTGATAACGTCTAAATTTTTTTTTTTTTTTTTTTAGTGTTTGAAGATTAGGGGAAGATTTACTTAAGATTTAGGGATAAGGAAATAGAATTGTATTCCCTATAGGAGAACTAGTTGTTGTAGATTTGTTAGTAGTTTTTCTAATTTCTTGCGTTTGGATTGAGGAATTTGATGAAAATTTTGAAATCCCTTCAAATGCCTCTGGTTGTTACAATTACTTAAATTTGTAAATCACTAATTATTTTAGTAATTAAAATGTATTTTAATAATTAACTAATTACAAATCCTAATGCCTCTTAAATAATCTAAACAACTATAGCAATTTGAAGTGGGTTTTAAATTCTTGGTCCAATTTCTCAATCCAAACCAGCCTGAAAAAGCGAAATATAATTGAAGACTACCATACCGATACTAAAACTCAATTATTCAGCAACCGATCATAGCGTTTGAGCTTTGTAGATAGTTCATAAATACTCGCAGCATGTCCTGTCATAGTCCTAAAGCCAACTTCAGGCAAGTTGATCAGTTGTGTGCTTCAAAGAAAAGGTTGATCAGTTGTGGAAATGACTAATCAGTCAAAGTGTTGTTGTTGGTCGATGATGAAGCTCTTTTTGATTTGAAGTGAAACAATTAAAGCATATTTAGCTAAATTAAACAAGTAACAAACGTCATTTTGTATTACTTTATGATTGCTAATGCCACTTTTAACGTCATTTTAATTAATTACAATAATTGCACATGCAGTTGTAAATTATTCCATCATAATGCGTTGTTCTGAACCGCTGGCCTCGCGGAAAATGACAAGCATGCTTTCTTGATTCCTTCCTTCTTCCCTTGATATAAAAACTAAGGTTGTGTTTGGATTGCATTTTTCGTGATTTTTCATGGAAAAAATACTGTAGCGATTTGATGTATGTGAGGAAAAAAGGTAATAGGAAAATGTGATCACGAAAAACGACGCAATTTTTTGACGGAAATGTCATTACTGTTGTAACAGCACGGTTCCCAACGTTAATGAAGTACCAACTAAATAAATTTAATACATTTGAATAAAATATATTACAGAATTGAAAAATAATAATAGTTTGTTAGAAGAAAGAGGGAAATCATAATAAAAAGTAGTAATTCAAATTTATTAAAAATGATCAGGTTATCACGAAAGAAGAGAGAGAAATTCTGAAAGAAAATTAGTTTAGTTAAGTGTTGTTGCATATGAATATGGTGGTTAAAACTCAAATATTCATGTGACCCATTAATTCTATTTATTTAGGCATGCCACTTGGAATGGATAATTAAATTAAGAATTTTATATATATGTGTGCGTGTCGAGAAAGCCTTGATCTAATGGCTAAAGTTGAATCCCTTGTAGATCTCCTGGTGCCCTTTTTCCCTACTTTTTTAAATTCCACTTTTTCCCTTCTCTTTGATTAATTGTCATGCATACAGCAATGTATACATTGTCGGTGTACAAAAACTTAATGCATAATTTTTTTTTTTATAATCAAAATGCATACTACTAATTAATCGCACGAACCGCCAATGCATTTATTGTCATATTTGGGCTTGATAATTTGGATTTTTACTCTTCCCGGCCAGTTTTCGGCTGCAATTTAGAAGAAGGGCGGCCCTATACAACGACAGTCACAGCCCTAGTAGAATTTCGACCCAGAACACCCTCAAGTCGAATGAAATGCAATCCTCTGCCTCTAACGAACAAAATATTTAGGCCCAAGAAAATTCATTCTCCATTTACATTGTATTATATTGTATTGAAAGTAATATACAGTCTGAACAAATGAAATTATATATACTGTTAGATTGAACATAAAAGAACCGCTCATGAGGAACTGTCGACCCAACAACCAACCAGTTGAGTCCGTGATCCATATTATGTAGCAAAGCGAAAAAGGTCTCATAATTTGAGGTGGTGAGTGGCTGCTGAAGGCTCAAATAAATGATTTGGGCACTTGAACTTGAACATCACCACAATTGGACACTGGAAAGCCGAATTCACAATCTTCGCACAGCCTTGTTTGGAAAGGGATTTTCTATCCAAAAAAAAAAAATCTCTATATTTTTCGTGAACACATTTTCTTATCACCTTTTTCCTCGTATACATCAAATTATTATAGTACATTTTCTACAAAAAAAACTCCAAAAAATTGCAATCCAAACACAATGGACGGAAGAATAATGATAATCAATAACCATCATATTTTTTCTCCTTCAAACGGTGCCTTTAGTATACAAATGGGTTGCACCAAATAACTATTAGTAAGTATTAATCCTCCAAATAACTATCTGATGGCTTTCAAAGAAAAGCAAGTATAGAAGTCACTGGCGGCAGAGAAATCTTCTTAAATTTTATTAAACAATTACATCTTATACTACAGTTTACTAGCCTATAGAATTCCGAAAGCCCACATCTTTACAGTACTTTTAAAGTTTAAACTGTCGACACATTGCAATTTAGAGCAACAACATTTTTCTTTAAGTGAATTTAAGATTTTCAAAAAATGGCGAGTGTAATTGTACCAGCTCAGCCGAATATAGATCCATCATACGTCTTCAACTAAATTCATCGTTCTAAAAATTAGACCGATGAATGAATAGAATGTGTTTTCAGTTTGCATTTCAATCGGTTCAATTGTTCACGTTAAGTGCTTAGATTTTTTTTAGTTATTTTATTAATAGTAAATAATTTGAATGATGCTGAACTATGAAGCCAAAAAAAAAGAGGAAGAAATTAGTGGTAACCAATTCAATCATTCAATTTTGACTAGTTTAGACCGAGTTAATTGGTATTTTACTATTCGATTCATTTGCACGTTTGATAAAATTGAAAACTGAAATTTGAATCCATTAAGTTACTGAATGATTTAAGTATTATATCACGTACATTTGAGTATATATCATATTCAGTGATAAGTCAACAGTTTATCACTTATTTTTTAGAGCAAGTTTTGCCTAAAAAATTCAATGTCATTTAATTAATTCAAATATTTAATTTTTGGTTATCAAACACATCTGAACACATCAAGATTTGAATTCATAAAGTTTAAGTGTTGAATTGAGTTATCAAACAGAACTTTCTTAGTTTTTCAGATTCAATATAGGTCCGGCCAATATAATGTTGGTTCGGGATTCAAGCGGTTGAATTGGTTATTCCGGTCCGGTGTTCAAACCCGGGTTGAATGGTAGCTCCTTCGGTGTTTGCACAACATATAATTGCAGGCAATCCGAAACGAAATTCTCAGGACAGTGCGCGACACAATATCCAGAGGAAGAAGATTTGGGAGTGCGTTTGTACGACTACATGTATGTACGTATGTTTCAAGGAAGCATTATTGAGAGCAAATGCATAACTCTTGCGAATGCATTCAAGGATGATTGTTCATGTCAAAAATGGCACGTAAAACTAGGCAACCCTTTCATTGAATTCCCACCCATTCCTCCGCCCACCCTTCAACTGCAACCTGAAACACGGCCACACTTCCCATTCAACCCCGGCCACAGACGCTGCATGCATGTAATGTACAGTAAATATCCTCAGTCGGTGTCTCCATCCAAATCCATTTGCATCGATACTCGTCGCATTTAGCTGGCTTCAATTACTGCTCCAGTTGGTTTCCAGCAGCAGCTGTATCAACCCTACTCAAGTGCTAGAACTGGTAGTAGTATTAATTACTGCTTAATTTATTTATCCGACTACTGGTCTTTATATACGAGGTGGGCGGCGTATTATCAAACCACTAGCAAGTTTGCTTCTGTTTTAAGCAGAGTATTACTACTAGAATTGGTGCGGAGATGCTCTCCAGTTCTTGAACGTAGACAAGTGCACTACTGAACAAAAATACTGAGGATGAAAAGAAACGTACTGGTAGTGACTCTGATAGCATTGCTGTTTGTCAATTCATCATTTGCACAATATTCCAGAAATCACCCCAAGGATAACCATACAAAATCGAGTCAACAAGAAGAGGATCAAGAACTAAGAAGTGCACGAAGAAGAAATAGAGTTGGCAGTAGGAGGAGGAGCAGAAGAGGCAGCAGCGGAGGAAGAAGATCAGGAGGATCATCAAATTGTGACCCCCTTTATTCATATTTATTTGGAAGCTGCGGCCAATGGCCTTTCTCAAGGTCTTCCGGAAACAACCCTTTCCTGCCTAGGCCAACTCCCTCTCCCCGCCCGACTCCGCCGCGGCCGCCAATTGTGCAGCCTTCTCCTCCTCTTCCTCCACTTATTCCTTTACCGCCACCGTTACTTCCTTCCCCTCCACCTGCAGTGCTACCACCACCGCTCATACCTTCACCACCACCCATATCGCTGCCTCCACCCGTAGTCCCTTCACCGCCACCTGTTCAACCGTCACCGCCGCCTGTATCACCTTCACCTTCACCCCCACCACCTGCAATTCCTTCCTCGCCCCCACCATCCCCATCCCCTCCACCACCTTCACCATCGCCACCTCCGCCCTTACCACCACCACCCTTGGTCCCATCGCCACCCCCTCCTTCACCATCCCCTCCTCCTCCTGACCTCCCCATTATTTTCCCCCCACCACCACTTGTTCCTTCACCCCCACCCCCTGAACTGCTACAACCACCCGTCTTTCCGTGGTTATCACCACCCGATACCAACCCAGACTCTCCAACATTCCCCGTAGTTTCTCCTCCACCACTAATACCAGACTTGCCGCCAGATATATTCACCCCAGCACCTCCTCTTGCACCCATATTATCTCCTCCTCCAGACTTCTTTCTTCCACCACAAGACGGCCCAGACATCATTTTCACGCCACCAGCACCAACACTTATCCCGTCTTATACTCCACCTGAATTGCCTTTCACATTTACTCCAAGCCCTCCAGCGGATGACGGGGGTGTGTTTCAGTCACCAACATTTCCACTTCCACAAGCACCCGACTTTTTCTTTGCACCTCCGCTGATACCTGATATGCCCGAGAGCCCATTTCAGCCGCTGCCGTTCGTCTTTGTGCCACCGTCACCGGATGCTGTACCGGTGGTGCAAGAGCAGAGTCCCCCACTGCCTTTTATCCCTCCTTTTGAGGATCCCCCGCAACCAGATTCGCCTCCATTCAACGGTTAAATATGCTTTCTTGGTAGGATAGATTTCTCAAGTATTATTGAGTGAAATAACGTAACTAATCATTCTACATACCAGAATCTAGGCAAGTATTACTTGTGCTGCAGAATATCCTGAATGTGACTAATTTTCTGCGAGATTTCAATTTATAATCTTCATTATTCATAGCTATACCCGTTTAACTTATTAAGGCTTTAAAACTGTAAAGTCTGAGGTTCATTTGATTTGTATCATCTCTCCTCCTGCTTCTTGAACCTTGCATACTTCGGCACCAATTCGTCCGTTTATTAACCACGGCTCAGTATTTCATCAGGCAACTGGATTAATTTTGAACTAAAATTGGGTTACACAACTCTACAATGAGATAACGGAGTTGGTTTCTTCTGGCGAGCTGCTGATTGCTGAATCATTGGAAAATTATTTACTAGCTTCAGTTGGACTAGCCCAAAACCATGTTCACACCACAAATATAACGACAAAATTTTAATAATTAATACAGCAGCAAGGAATAACATAACATTTTATTGAACAAGAAAAAATTGGACTGCACAAACAGTACCTGTCACTGTATGCTCACCATTCTTGTACGTGATTTCTACCTAGACGTTCTCAAGATTGGTATCTAGATATCAAAGTTTTCACTTTCACTACATCAAGAGAACTAGTACACTGACATTGCAGAGAACAGGGGATGACAATGGCAACCAGAAATCTAAGCCATCATTCCCAATGTGGACAGATGAAGCAATGAACAAAACCAATGAGAAGAAACAGAGAGACAGTATGCTCTAATTTTTAAGTGCCTTTTTTTTACCAGAATGGTCCTTTTTGGACGGATAGTTCTTTTTCTTGGCATAATCGTCCTGACTATCGCGAAGACCAAGCTTTGAGAGAACGAAGCAGTAAGAATCCCAGTCAGTCCTCCTCAAATACTTCAATAATTTCTTCCTCCTTTGAACCATTTCTTCAAGACCTTTTCGAGAATGCTTGTCCTACAACCATTATAAGAAAGATGTGAGACTTGAGAGCACAGGCAGCAAGACAAATACTATGACAATGGAGCACAGTGGAGACATAGGAGCAAGAAATGAAATTTTGATTAAAACAAAAACTCAAAAGTTCAAGAAAATATTCGCTGCCCATAGAAAAATGTGGCAAACGCTATGATTATGACTATGGACCTAGAATAATAGCCAAAAACCAAGAGCACACTTCTACATATAGAGCTTACTGAAGTTGCTACCTGCAACCGCAGAGTATGAAAGATGTAAAACAAGCAAAAAGGCAAGTTCACCATTTTTACAAGTTAATCTAGTTTGTAACCCCCAATCCCAGAGAACGGCCTCCCAAATTGCAGTCCACAGAGTATCCACTGACCATTTCCGGAAGCAAAACTCTATATGCGAGAACTAAGCAGTAAACTTAAACAAGAAAATCTAGTGATGATCGAAACAAGGAACTTGGAGTTAAAATATTGTAGACCTATTAGAAGCTTGATCTTATTCCCCATGGGCATGCTGTCAAAATTTAGATAGGCATAAAAATTCAAACTGGGAAACTAAGTCATAATCAGCCAAAGCAGAGAAATTTACAAAAAAATTTCAAGGTCATTTCTCAAACAGTGGCTTCAATATTTGAAGGTTGAAGTTCATTTTGACGAATTCAGAATCTTTTTTCTCGAAAGTGATAAGTTATCATCTCAGTTTAGCCACACCTACGAGCAATGTCTATTCTTCTTTTTTTTTTATCAACAAACAATCACTCAAACTGAGATGTATGATCAAATTAAAGCTGCTACAGATACAATTTGTTGAAAGACAACTATGGACCACCTCATAGAGGTCCCAAAGAAGAGATATTTAGCCAAATGCTGACCTTCTTGTGCAGAACTGTAGATAGGTGCTTAATCTTTGTTGTGAGTTGTGCCACTGCAGAACAACAAAAAGATTAGAAACAATCCTTGCAACCATAATCATGGTGACATTTCATGCCTCTGTACTTGGTGCATGACACAAGCTGAACTTCTGGGAAAAAAGGCGGACCAAAAAGGTGGGAAAAATGCAAAAGATAAAGCTCTTCCTAGAAGGAAAGGAAAAGGAATGAAATAGATAAAGAACTCGTGGAAAAGGATTTATCAATGTCCACATATAAAAATAATAAAAATACTTAATAAGTAAAAAGGATAATCCTTTCGACTGAAGATATCAGTTTCTGAGAAAAGATTATGAATTTCCATTATCCACCCCAGTTAGCTTCAATTTTCTACACATCCATCAGCCATTGGAGAATGAAGAATTCAAAAGGAAAAGATGGATTTGACAGTTCTGAGGCAAAGGTTCATAGCCCAAAAACAAGAACAAGCAAAATTCTGGAAAAAAATCCCAAATTAAGAAACATAATTGAACTTGAGCAGAGAAAGAAATCTTTTAATTTGGTTTTCCTAACAAGTAGAGCATGAGGAGACTCCAAATTCAGGTCTTGTGATTAAAAACAAAATTTAAAACCGCAGGGATGACATTGTTTAAATGTTTAAGAGCAAGCAAATAAATACTGCAAGTGCAATGCGAACTAAATTAACTAGACAGTAACTATCAAAAAAAAAATTCTTAAATAAGCTAGAGTCTAACAGATACAAAAGGAAACGAGAAAGAGACAGCAAACTTTGGCCAACTGAATCCACTTGCTATGCAGCAAGCTGGATCCAGTCAATCCTCCACAAGGAACACTGAACGAATTCAGCGAACTCACCTTGAACACGAGCAGAACCACAATCTGACTCCGACAATTTAAATTTGTCTCTCACTTTCTTAAGCTCCAGCTTCAATTTCTCGGCAGCTGACATGTGATCAGGGTGGAAATACTGCATAATTCAGAGCAAAAGGCAAAATTATGATTAAGGAATAATGCATAGCAGCAACGAAACAAATTACGGAAGTTTTAACGTCAAAGTTCATTGAAGGCAGAAAGTTCTAGATTGTATAGTTTGTTTCTTACTAAGCACTATAGCTTCTCTTAAATGATGGGATGCATGGCTACAAAAATTGGAATCTTGAACGTGCAACAGCAATCAAATGCTGTAGATCATAAATTTTCAGGTTCATTCTCCATTTTCCACATTCCAAAAAAAAAAAACTGAACACAAAATTATGGAAACAACCATACTGAACTATCGATAATCCCAATGCAATGCTGAATAAAGCATTTGTAAACTAATTTGGAAGTGACAAAACCAAAGAATTTCCTGCAATTTTCATTCATAGCTAATCATTCTGAATTTGAAAGAACAAGATCAGTCTTGCAATTAGTGACTGAAAAACAAATTGTAAATGCATACAAGGTCATGAAAATCAAAGTATTCAGATAATGGAGTTCAACGACTAGTTTGAAACATGTGATCCAAAGGTATACTATCCAACAAAAACCCATTCACATGGATTCAGAACTAGCTTGGATAAACTTCATATGCAATGTCACCCAAGATTCAGACAAAAAGTCACACAGTAAAAGATTTGCTTTAAAAGCCTGACCATAAGCTAGCAAATCAAGAAAAGACTAGCTTGCCTTTTCAACTAATTCTTCCTTTGGGGGAGATGACATGTAGAGTGGAGGAAGCTGGCCCAAGATAGCAATGTTGTGCTCTGTAAAAGTTAATAGATCACTAAACTATGGATTGATACAGAAGAATAGGCATCATTTATCACAGTCATGCATCAAGAAGAATCAGAAAACTCGCACACAGACTTGCAATAACAAATAAATCCTTATCTAACAATCAGTAATTGTTCCAGCAACTTAGCTGACAGGAATAACGATATAATAATCTAGCATTTCGTTAAAATTCACAAGGCACAACATTTATCTTCAGAAAATTTCCTTGTACTCAATTTCGGTATCAGATAACTCTTCCATATTTCTGATTATTAGGTACAACAAAAATAGAAACAAATGTTGAATTGAGTTTGTGAAACTGCTGTAACTCACTAAAACTAAGAAAATGGAAAAAAGAATCCCAAAACTATAAATATAGTACAGTAAGTACCTAATTAATAGCTGAATTATCCTTTAGAACAATAACCACCAAACAGAAATTAGTATGGATTTTTTCCAATAGTACAGTTCTTCAAGGACACAGGTAAGTAACAGAACAGAAGAGCAGGAGAAACAAGTTGGATATAAATCACAAATTTGCAATAAATCCAGCCCCTTACTTTCAACAAACTTTCAGAATACATGCAGACGATCAAAACTTCCCAGAGTCTCTTTGCTAATGGACATACTAGCATATCAAGAACAGTAATCACGAGTGCAGCAATAGCTGAAAGCTTACAAACTAATTGGCATATAACCTCATTCTACATGTTATTTTCCTCCACCTAATACCCCAATAGCATAATTTCATGGCACGAGGGGACCAATCTAAGGACAAACCCATCATAAACACACACACACACACACACACACACATACACACACACATATATATATATATCATCAAGACAAGCAATTTAGGCACATTAAACACAAGCGTTACCAATATCCAATTACCAATTCCAAGTCTGGTGTGCTGCAAACAATGCAAGCTTACACTTACTCTTGGGTTCACTCTGAGTTTCACTGATCGCTTGAAGACTTTTCCTCAAAGTCATCCAGGTAGCACCAGCAGGTTTCGAGTTTATCTCCTCCTCCTCCATCTTTCTCAACTTCACCAGCCTTTCGCTCAACTCTTCCAATGAAAACCAATCTTTCTTGTCCCGTCTCTCGGGCCTTAGCGCCCTGAGCTTCTCGCCCAACTCTCGAGTGGAATAAATCCTCACAAACTCCGTCTGAAATTGAGTACCATCCTCCGCGTCCACTTCGTTCATCTCCCGTCGAAAAATCGACGGCGGCAAATGATCGCTCCCTTCAATCCCCCTTTGATGCAAAGATGGCAAACTTGGGTCTAGTGGCCTCGTCGTCAAACTCTCTTTCCACCTCGAGATGGGCATGGCATTGTTCGTTCTCCCACCCCCTTGACTCTGGTTTGTTGAAGAGGGTTTGAGCTGATTTAAGCTGTCGCGGATAGTCCTGAATGAATCCTTCACCACTGCCTCCGAGGCACCTGGGGCGGACTCTTGACCTTTGGAAGCGAGACCCCGCTGGTAAAGTTCTTGAAACGAAATGGACCGGGAGGAATTCGGGGCAGAAGTAGTGCTAGAAGTGGAGGATGGAGGAGGTGGTGGTGTTGGAGGAGGTGGTGCAGAACGGCGGCGAAACTCAAGTAAATTTTTGCGGATTTCTTCTATCTGGTCGGATTGCTTTGAGACGGGGGAGGCGAAAGAGAATGGTTTTCGACGGGGTTGGGATTGAGGGTTCCATTGTGATTGCTGTGGTTGTTGTTGTTGTTGTTTGAGGCTGGCTTTGACATCACTGATGTAAGAAGAAAACGAAAATGGGGATTGGGATTGGTATTGGGGTTGGGGTTGGGATTGGGGTGGTGGCGGACGGGGTTTGGATTGCGGGGAGGGGGTATTGTCAGGGTCAGGGGTGGTGGAGGATGAAAAGAAATGAACTGAAGTGGCGGCTGGAGTGGTGGCGGTGGTGGTGGTGAGGGGGAGGGTTTTAGGGCGGAGTTGGAGGAGCTTGGTGGTTGCCGCCATAATGCGTGGCGGAGATTTGATTGCAGAGGCTTGAGGAAACCCTAAGGAACCTGAAATTTTAGCATCCACCTATTCAGCCAAGTGTACTAACAGGAACAAGCTACTCTTTACTGCTTTTCGATTTGGGGTTCGGAGAATTGGTATTTCGCCCCGGCTCATTTGGAGCGGAGGGGAATTATCATTTCACAGACTTATTCGATTGTGTGAATTGCAACTCTTCTCTTTCTTTTCTTTGTGCAATTCTTTTTCTTTTCCTTTAATAAAAGTTTTTTGTGTATTCTTTTTCTTCCTCTTTAATTTAAAAAAAAAGGTCTTCACTTAATTACTGGTACGTGCTAGAAACAAGTCAATACTCTTTTTTTTTTTTGTCAGAATATCAATTTCTAAGACCTAAACTAATCTCACAAGCCCAACCAAAAGTCAATACTCAATATACTAGACGTAACGCAGATCAATAGAGAAAGAGTTGTTTATGTAATTGCCGTCTATGCACTATAATCTTATTCTATCAAAACTAAAAATATTTATCAGTACATCACTCTAATCTACATTTATATTTTGTATACTCAATAAAGCTTCCCTTTTCTGAAAATTTCTAGCTCGTAGGACTTATTAATCTATCCAGTCAAGTCAATACAAGCTATGGCCAAAACAACTAAACCATTTTAGTAGTGTACGAAAATTTTGTATACTTTTAAGCACACCATGAATTTGTTTAGCTGATATATAACGCGCACACGCCAAAAGTTTCTTGGACTGTTTGTCATTTCCAATATTTTAAAATTTTGTCTCTCATCTTGTCACTTAATTGTGATTGTCATTTTCAAATAACTGCCTCCGACAAGTTCTCTATCGGTTAGACTCCTCCTTCCCCTCTCCCTAAACTAGGTTAGATTAAATCGTTGCAACCAAAAAAAAAGAAGATATATAATGCGCACACACTTCTATTACCTCGACCTGATCAAGAACAGCACAGTATAAAGTTAGCTATGACAACATTCGTATAATCCAAAAGCATATTCAGTTTTTCTTTTGCTTAATTCTCACCTTAGTTGTGAACCTCACTCATACATTCTAAATAAAAAAAAAAAAAAGAAGAGAGAGATTATGTCGTGGACTCCCAGAAGTTGGAAACTACACTGAATGGTGGAAAGCCAGACTGGTAAAGTTTTTCTCTTTTTGAGTGGCAAAACTCATCTGGTCGTGAAAGACAAGTACATCTGAAAAGAAAGCGAAAGTCGTAGGCCACTTTGGCAAAAGCCACGACAAGTCAAAAAAGTCCATTAAATAAGTGAAAAGAACTGTAAAGAATAGGAGAGTAATCTCATATTTAGGTTTATGGCGGTGGATTGATTCACGGTTCCGGCAGCCAAGGAAGAGCTAATCCGGGATTCTCTCTCGTACGTCACCGAAGTTGTTCTCAATGCTGTTTTAGACTATGTTCTACGCCATAAAAATAGAAATTTGCAACCCACATTTGAATAGATATATATATATATATGTATATATCCGCGACCATTTTATTAGTTCCGTGCACAAAAGGTTTAGCCAAAAAAAGTTTGTGTACGTTGGAAACAAAGCTCATGAAATATTTAGAGCTCGGTTGAATTGTTATTTTTAAAGTTTTTATAATAAAATATACTATAACGATTCGATGATATATTCACAAAAAAATATAATTTTTTTATTAAAAATAGCTTTTCAAAAGATTTTAATGCTTCTCCCAGAAAAAAAATGAAAGAGAGAGGACGAATAATAATGCTGAAAATAGATTTACTCTTTTTTTTTTACTGCAATGATAGAATTTCTATAATTTAATCTAATTTAATTTAGGGGGAAGGGGACTCGATGTAAAAAGAGATTCCATCAAAGAAAGCCAATTAAGACCGTCACATAAAATGACAAATTAATGAAAAGTAAGAGTTGAACCCTTTACTTCCCGCGTGGTGACCACCTAGTGGCTGGAAATGGATTTACTCGTTCGCAATAACAATTTACAATCTTACGCACTAATCCAGAAGATGTGAAAAAAAAAGGCTGAAGGAAAAGTTGAGGATAAAATAAAAAGAAATAAAGTAACAATATTAATATAAAAGCAGTCTCAGTCAGAGACTGATTCTTTACGCGGAGACCAAGTGGACTCGACTACACTGCGCTACTTAGCCGGCTTCTCCACTCGACTCGACCAGAGGGTTGACACTCGACATATTTCAGAATTTCAAAGTCAAACACAATAGGAGTACGGGTATCACGTATTTCAAATTGAATACTATATAAAAATTCAGAAAAGAAAAGAAACAAGAATAGTGATAGTAGTTAATTTGATTAGTTACCGTACTTAGGGTGTTTATGAGTAATTGTGTTTACAAATGTGATTAAGATAAAAATGTCTACAGATATAATTGAAAGTATAAAAAAATGATGAAAAATATTTATACTAATCATCACTATTTTTACGATTGGAAGATGAACCAAACTAATTGATAGTCAAATTGAATTCGATTTGGTAAGATTTCATTCAAATTTGACTCGTTAACTAGTCAAATCAAATTCAAAAATAGTTGATAATTTTGATTAAAAAAATACGTTCAATCTCGATTTAATATATAAATAAGCTAAATTTAAAAATAATTAAATAAATTTAAACATTCGAATATTTGATTTGATTAGACTCATTTCCATTCGCAAGATAACATGAATAGGCTGCAACATATACCGGAGTTTGAATGTTAAAAGTGTCAAAGTACATGATTCTGCGGCCAAAAGTCAACAGTAGAGACAGATGTGCGTCCACTAATCGCCGAAAGTCTTAGGGTTTGATGTTTTTATCTTTGATCTTACCCTGCAAGCAAACGAGCCGACCCCTTTATTAATTTGGCACTCCTCATTATTATGTATTCCAGGTTTCAAGCCTCTTCCCAATCCCACATCAAAAGATCGTGGGGCATTAGTCTGCAGGTTTAAGGTCCACAGGTGATCGGTTATATCACCAATTGACTGAATTCGGTTGTTTTGTTGGTCCTCCTTAAATTGTTCGTCTCGAACTGTTCTTTGATGACTCTCCGGGTGTTAATCTAACTGTGTGCATGTGTTCTTGATCATTTGTGAGAGAAAAAAAACCTCTTCCCAATCCATCCCGTCCCCTTGATGAGTGGTTTGTGAGTCCAGTCTATATTGTTTTCCAGAAACATTAATTATATTATTGATTTACTTATGAATGAAACAATTAATTGTTTCTGCGCATTGAACTTGTTATCTACAGCTAGTTGAAATGTGGTAATGGGTTCTTCTATAAGGGGTAGGACAGGTGTCTAGACACATGCAAAAATTAAAATTTACACGATTCAAGGGGGTGCAGTATAATATTTTTTGAATTTTAAAGTGGGTGCATATCTATTTTATCTGTTTATCCAGTAACTTTAGGACACAATAATATAGAAGAAAAAAAAATCTTGATTATTGACTTGACAGTAAATTTTTCTGCGTTTTTGAAAATTTGAAAGAGACCCTGAGTTAGAGTCACGATGATCATTAACAATCAGTACCATAAGCAACTCCGAATTATTCATTCATCAAACAGGTGTAAACATTTTGATGAAAAATGCTAAATAGACAAAACGGCAAATTAAAATGAACCGCTACTGTTTTTGATTGTCATTCAAGCACAGCTAGTCGAATACCAAATTAAAGCAGGCATAGGGCGAACAAGATGTGTGTTGGACGGAGTGAGGTGGGTACTTTTTTCTCAATTATTCTGGAATAATTATAAATATTTGAGACAGGGATGGGGCGGACAAGTGTAGGACTAAGGAGATGTGTAGAAGAAACAGGCAAAGAGAGAAGAAGAGACAGAGGCGAACAGATAGCGGAAAGGGCGTAATTCAGCCATTCATTCACTCCCTCACGCTTTTGATAGTTTAATCTTTGCTACGATGAAAAGCCAACTACAGAGAATTCGATACTCAACACACACACACACACACACAGAGTTGAATTTCCTTTTAGGAAAGTATCTGTATCTATGTTTATGAGTAGTTTATACATGCCACGCTCCAATGACAAAGGCAATAGTGGCTTCTTTTTGGTAAAATTCGGGTGGCAGTGGTCCCCTTGTCTTGTTATGTATACATGGCAAGCTTCTCTGCCGCATTCCAATCTTAAGTCTGCATGCCAAAAGGTTCATTTCTTGGGTTTATTTGTCTATCGAGAACTATAATCTGAGTCTGGCCTCAGGATGTATTCGTGGAAATATGGCAGGGACAGCTGAGGGTGCAAATGAATCTAGCCGCTTGCCAATAGTTCGAGTCCGAATTTGATTCGAGTTTGATTAACATCGAATTTAAGTCGAGTTTGAGTTAATCAAGTTGAAATCGAATTAAAAAATACTTAAATCGTTAATTCGCAAGTCGGCTCGATTATATATATATATATATATATTAATAGTAAATTACATATATATTTCTAATATTTTATTATTTGTTAAGAAAATTATTATTTTATTTATTTGATAAAAATAAAAGAATTATTTTTTATTTTTTAAACTCGAACTTGACTCGAATTTGAGTCGAGCTTGAAATCTAGTTTTGCATTGAGAGCTTGAGTTTGAAATTCATAAAACTAAATTGATGCTCGACTTGATTAGGTCAAAATCAGACTCAACTTGACTTGTTTGCGCCTCTAAGGACAGCAGAGAATCGACCCATACTACCCTTTCTATAAAATTTAAGTATTAGAGAATTGCCCCACCAAAATCTCCATATATGTATATAAATTTGTAAGCTTGCCCCGACACTTAAATAAAATTGCCCTCACTACTATCGACAAAATCCAAAATAGTAGCGGATACTTTGTTTATATGTTTGTATATCCAAATTTAACAAAACTTAAAATAATTGGCACCATTTTACTTGAACAAAGAAAGACACTCAATTTGCATTGATATTCTTCTTGATCTATTCTAATTTGCTTTCAGTACACAAACCAAGTCGAAAAGTTATTTTTTTTAAAAGAAAAAACTTTTTTCACTACACGTTGGAACTCACAAACATTGTTCATTTTTTTATTTCAACTTAACAAAAATCTAGAGAAAATTTATCAAGGTCGTGAAAGGAGAAGTAGAAGAATTTTTTGTTAGGAATATGAGACTTATACAAGGCTCGTATAACCGTACGTACATTCTTTTTAATGCCACGCATGGAACAAACAAAAATTTGTTCTATATTTAGTTTCTATTTCGAGTGAGCTGCACCTTGAAGAAATGGATGCACGCCTTATGGAATTAGACACCCAAATCCTGTATTGGCTCCATGTGTTCTCAAGCATAACTTTTCTGCGCGTCACTCTTTCTATTTTTTCCCCCTACTACTTTGAATCAGTTCTTTTAATTTTCCCCCCTACTTTAAAGGGAAACGGACGAATACATGAATATTCTCGCTACATAAACAAATAAACATTGACGAACATGATTGGGCTGCAAATTTGACAACTAGCATGGCATTGGATTTACATATTTTAGTAAAGTTGTGCCAATGCTTGAAAAAGCCACACCCAATGTGCTAGCATGAGTTCGTGCGATGAGATGTGGGCTGCCGCTTCCTGTTGAATCACCACAACCGGACGTAATCAAGGGACAGAGCCATCAACTGTGATCCAGCAATCGCACTCCCTAATTTATTAGCATTAGTTGTTGACTTTTATATCAATTTTGGTTCACTCTTTCTTTTTGCAATATCTAATCCGCTTTGCCCCGTTTCGATTGCATTTTCCATGATTTTTCATGGAAAAATTACTGTAGCGATTTAATGTATGTGAGAAAAAAAAGTAATAAGTAAATGTGATCACGAAAAACGACGTAATTTTCCGATAGAAAATAACAATCCAAATAAGGTTAAACGTTTGGATAGGAGATTATTTACCCAAATATATTTACTTACATCACCATTATAATTTTCAATACATCTTTTTATCTTTTCAATTACCTTTTTATCTCACATACATCACATCACAAAAAATGTTACAATAAAAATATCTCAAATAATTTACAATCCAAACACACTTGTGAGATCAGGAAAACGCAACGGTAAAATTTGTTTTCTCTCAAGTTATGCATCAAAGATTCTAGTATGGTATATTAATGGCCTATCGATTTACTGATGCACCGTCAAAATGCTTCTCGTATGGTATGTAGAGTCTACGACAAATCTAGCATACCTTGGAACACATTTTATTATCTGTAAATACTAACTAGTTGAATACAAAAAAAAATTTTCAATGCCATCACAGGTTTGACGAAAAATGATAACGGAGTTGTGTGTCCCTGATCTATTACTCCTTCACCTGTCAGGCCTAGAACTTCTAATAAAAAAGTTTTTACTCTCCAACCCAATCATCTTTAGAGCCAACTTTCTTCAAATCTTAATTAATACCTTTTTTTTTTCCATTTTAAATTGTAAATGGATGATATTAACTCCTAAACTTCGAACCCATTTTTTTTTTAATTTTTAATTAAAAAAATACAACACTCTCAATAATAAACGGTGTAAATAAGACAAGTCGAGTTAAAATAGTCAAGCTCGTACTCGATCTAGGCTCATTTATTATTTTAGCTTAATCGATCAATTGAACCTCCCTTAACCAAACTGAATCGAACTTAAGTAACACGAATTAATATGTTGTTTCTTTAAAATAAGGAAGAAAATGGATATCTCATATATTCTTGGGCTCATCTTGGTGTTCAAATTCGAGCTTTTAACGGAGTAAACCTGCGTATGAGGTGAATTGATTGGCATGCAATCCTTTCTTCCTCAAGTATCAGCTAGAAGAACCGTTGTTGTTCTCCTTGATTGCAGTAGTTGAAAGTTCTTTCTTTTTTTTTTGTCGAAGGACAATAGTTGAAAGTTAATGCACCAAATCTTTTCAACATCATCCACGAAGGGAAATTCTTCGTCATACGATAAATGGCATCAATCATAAAATCAGACGATTCAGACGGCAGCAGTTAAAATTCGCCCCTATAAACGCATGCCCAATCCAATCCCCCAAGCCAGACTTGATTCCAGTTTTTGCTTCAGATTGAACTGTATGGTAGTATTGTGGTACAGCGTTTCACATGCGGCGTCATTTATTCATCAACCAGCCTTTGTAGGTCCCCTCCTCCACGGATTAAATCCATCACCCAACCAACAACACAGACAACATCTCCATTCCATGCGCCTCATGGAGTTCTCTGTCCCACACCCTCTCTGCAGCGCGTTCTCTCCACCTCTCGCATTTGCCACGTCTGACTAGTGGGCCCTTACTCCACATCGAAGATATATACACACACATAAACAGCGCCACCCGCCCATCCGCCCGTCCATTCCATCCAAACGCTGAAAACACTTATAAAAATTAATAAAAAACATAATCTAACAGGTATAAAAACTCGATTAGACCAAAAAAATGTTCTGATACTTTATTTGTATTTTTTTCAAGAGTGATTTAATTGGATTTCTCTTTCTCACGATGTATAAGATACCAAATAGTAGTAATGCGAGTTTAAAAAACTGTTTAAAAAAAATTACTATAGTATTTCTTTTGATAAATATTTAAATTGTGTCTCTTTTATTCAGTCGTTTTTGATTAATTTGATAAGCATACTATTTATAGAGAGAAGTTTGGCTCTAATCTTTTCAGTCACGGGAAGTTATTTGTCATAGTAACCTAAGTCAAAACTTATCAAACTATCAAAGAATAATTGATCAGATGAAAAGAGCTGCTAATGTATTATTTTTCATTTTATGAGCAAAGCCCAAAAGTTGGCAATTTCCTTGTTGCATAAGGGATGTTCATTTCGAAAAGTAGCTGATCTATATGTATCATCATTAAGAATAATAGTAAAAGAGAAAGGGAGGAAAAAAATCAAAAAGAAAAGAAAAGAAAAGTACCAAAATCCATCCAATACCACTACAGTCAGACACGCACCCCAACAGAACAACAACACAAGGAAGGGGGTGTGAATTGACAAGTTGGCATCTTCACCACACACTCACACACTCACACGCGCGCACACACAAATATGTACAAATTCGCATATACAAATATATATAACTCATGTCATGCTGCTGAGCAGTTATTTTTATTACACTAACTATTAAACTCCCATTCAGATTTTCTTTGCCACCACCATTCTCTCTTCTCCTCTTCTCCCTGCCCTCTTCCTCACTTTTTCCTCATTCCATTTCCATCTCCCCTTCTCTCTCTGTCCCCAAAAACGGACGGTAATAGTCCAGAAAAAAGAAAAAGGCCAGACCGAATAAGAAACGAAGATGAGCGACGAAGAGTGGGTCAAAGTGGCGACGGTGGATGACACGGCGGTTGCTGAGCTGCTGGTTATGCTAAAGCAAGTCAAGCAACCGCAGCCCTCCCCGCCGCCCCTGCCAGCAAAGCCGGCTTTATCGCTCGAGTGGAGCGTCCGGCAGAGGCGCTCAAAAGCTGTGGTAGTTCAGGCGAAGAAGCAGGCTCCCAGGGCTAGTCCTACCACGCCTCTCTCATGGAGCGGCGCCACCTCTCTCAGTGGTGGCTGTGTGGGCGGTGGATGCGGAAGTGGCGGCTGCTCCGTCGATGGCGGTCCCGAGGAGGAGTCCAGCCGTCCTTATCCGTTAGTTCGCCCCTCTAAACGCTCCGGCATCTCAAGATCTAAGGTCCGTTTATCCAATCTCACAGCATCCCCATCTCTCTTCTTTTTCACAACAAGTCTCGCCTGAGTTCAACGCCACGCCGCCGACGGATAAGCCGGCGGATGTGGTGGGGTTGTCGCGGTCGCCGATGCGTGGCTTATTAATAGTTTTCTTCTGTTTTCAGGAAAATTCTGTAGTACTAGTAATTTTTTTGGCCTTCATTTGCATTAGCTTTTCGTGTCATTCGATTCGTTGGCACGAAATGACCAGAACGCCCTGGGGAAAGTGTGGTATTAACTGATACGTGTCCAGGGTTGAGGCGTGCTCTAATCTCACCTGTCACCGTTTTTTCAGTTTTGAAACTGACAACACTATAAGCTCCTCCGCCTTTGCCTTTGCATGGGGGAAAAAAAAATAAACTTCCCTTGTACCAGATTCGAAACTCTCCGATGGTCGGACTCGGACTCGGACCCGGTCGCTGCCTGGCCCATAATTATTTTGTATTTCCGAAGAATATTTTCTCGTTATTAGTATATACTACTAGTTTTTTTTTTTAAGGAAAAAGGTCAATAGGGTGGTTCTATTTTTATTTTCATTTTGTAAATTTTTTTTTTTGTGTTTTTTCTTAGGGGAGTAGTTTAAAAAGAAGAAAAAGTGGTGGTGACTTTCATTGAACGCATATGGGTCAGAAGGGATGACTGGGGACTGGGGACAGGAAGAGCAGTAGATCGAATGACTCATCACGTTTTCTTCTCACCACCTTTCCGCTCACCAGCCGAAGCCCCATTATTATGCGTCTTCGTGTCATAGTAGTACTTTTTATGGACTTTCCCGAATGACGAAATTGCCCTTCTGGATAAGGGTAATCTGGTCCTTCCGTAAACGTATCCAGCCTTTTGTGGTCATTCACGAATGGACCGAGAAACCGTCCCCAAGTCCTTGTCGGAGCTGGCACTTCCTTTGAGCCAATGGATTTGGTAAAATCCTCCAACACACCAAACCCCCCCCCAAAAAAAAAAAGGGGAAAGAGAAAAAGCCCACGTAGTCAAACCTCTCTCGCCAGCTGCATACTGCGACTAGTGTCCACCAGCATCTCTTGAAGGGGTATTCTGGTCAAACAGCATATATTCATTGCTGGAGCTGGGGTCTTGGTACTGGGACCTGTTTAATCGGTGGCGTGCTTTCATGGCAAGATAGGTCTGCGTTCAGTTTGGTGTAGTGTTGTTAGTGGTTATAAATAAAAAAATTAATATTTAAAAAATCAATTTGGTACTTTGAGGTGGGCGGGATCCTATGCGGTAAGCACAATTTTGGACTAATATGCTCACCAGTTAGGTGGGACCAGTTTCCTGAGTGGCATGGTGTTATTGGTACGAAGGTGCCGCTTGGGCTTACGTGGCAGGTAGCCGATTATTAATTCTCTCTCCGTAGTTCGCAGCCTCACCTAATAATAAGAAGTATCCACTCGGATCTGTTTGTCGTGATATTGACTCCATATCTCACGCCAAATGTACACAAAATTTGCGAACATTCCGAGGCGCGCACAAGGCACAACTGTACGTGTATTTATCTTTTGGACTCTGTTGTTTGTTTTGGAGGGTTCCAAACTTCCAATCAAAACGGGCACTGGTACTAGTTGCTAATAGACTTTTCACTGCTTGGCAAATTATCGCTTCAGCCTAACTTGTATAGAAAGACTCTTAATGGAGAATTAACTTACATAGGTACGATTTGTACGACGGTACCCTGTATCTGGGCTATCCTCTTGACGCAGTCAAAAGTAGGAAAGATCAGCTCTTTCTTGATTCTTCTGTAGAAGGAAGAATAAAGGTGGTGATTAAGACTCTGCATATATGTTGTTGTCACCGAGTTTCTTTAGTATTTTTTATTAACTTGGTTTTTTTTTTTTGAAAAAAAAAAGATTTTTATGTTTTATATTGTTGATCCAAAAGGATTTATGTCAAATTAGTGTTTTCATGCTAGAACATGGTGGGGGATTTGTAAACCGAGTACAAAAAGAGGTGCAAAGCGAGCGAGAGCTGAAAAGTAAAGCGTATGGTTTACATTTGGCTTTTTGGTTGAGTCATCGAGGGGACCACTTTTTCAACGAAACTATAGTGCCCTCCTCTGCTGACTTGTTTTACCAAATGAGTTTACATTACTAATTCCCTGCCTGCATTTATTCCCACTCTCAAGCCAAAGTATATCGTTACGACTTTTATAAGTCTGTCGTGCATGGGCTGATTGTGGAAAGCTAGTTATTAACGGTCATGGTTTTTCCTCCCCGAGAATTTCATGGTCTAAGCAGCCAGGAAGTTTCGGGTCCCCTTACCATTTGTGTATTGAGTCAGTGCCGAGCAGAGTTTTGACCGTGTGCCCGTGGTTGCATGTGCAATTCTGTTTACATGCACTTCTATTTTTCACCTATGGAATCTACTCGTGTGGGTTGAGGGATGAATATGCTTTGCTGCATTCAGCTCTAGTAGTTTGATACTGCAACATGCTTTACTGAATAGGTTCTTTTGTCAAAAGGCAGATCTGATTTCATGAATGCAAAAGTAATTTACTTGGTGATTTTTAGTGGATTTGGTGAAGACAAAATTTTGAATTTATGAAATTGCTTGTTGTCCTGTCTTCAATAATCGATTTCCTCAACTCATCTTTAATGGTTAACTTGAAATCATAATCTTTTTGCTTTCAGGTTATCGGAACGAGTGAAAATGCCACCAACAAGAGGTCAAGAAAGAAGAAGGTAATAATTCTGATCCCTGCATGATCATATCGGTCCTGCAGCATAGGCATCTTTACTTGGACCAAGCATAAAACAGAGTAGTAAGTTTTGCACCTCAAGCATCTTGCATTCAGAAAGCAGCACAATCTGTACTGGATTTTTTTTGTCATTTTTAGAATGCCCCCTAGATTTAGCGAATTATTCAATGGATACATCTTTCTGTTTCCTTCCCAAAGGCTGCACTCTTGTTTTTCTTGAACTGTACTACTGTAAATGTTGCCCTGTGAACTATTTGGAGTCTGGTAGAAATTTGATTCGTCATATCCTTTTCATTAACTTGTTTGAAAGCTGTTCTAGACTATGAGGAAATGGCCATTTGGCATCACAATCACGTGTTAATACCTGCAACTAATTCTTTCCCCTATCATCTACCAAATTTGATCAGGGTTCTGTATCTGTAAGCTATCCAGCATGTGTTACTTAAACAATAATGTAGAATTTGTTCTTTTCACTGTTTGCTGTCCTAGCTTCCCTCGAAAGAGATGGCAGGTATAATTATGAATTGGGAGGTTGGTTTAGGAAAATCAGTACTCATCTCTTCTCTTGTGTTCACACAGACAGATTAGTGGAGATTTTTTGCATTTTAAGCCATTGAAGAGATCATCTTGTTATAGTCAACAGGAAATAATAAGACACTTCATACGCAGAGCCTTGTATAATTGGCTTGTTATTGGTTTCAACTAGGCTTGGTAATTCAATTTCCTTCTTGATTTGCAGACTTTAGCAGAGCTCAAAGAGGAGGAAGACATGTTGCAAAAGGAAAGAAGGCAGTTGAAGAGGGTAACTCCTGTACTTTCAAATGATTATTTTCTTCTCTATTTTGCTTACGGCGCTGATTGAATATTTGTCTAAATTTGAAGGAATTGGCAACTATGCGTCTCAATTTGGAGAAGGAGAGAGCTAGAAATGAAAACTTCAAGAGAATAAAGGTATTTTAGCACGATGCTGACTGTTCCCTGTAAATGATGTGCCTTATGTAAGGAAGTTTGTTAATTTACCATTTTGAGTGGTCTTCATTAACTTAGTCGATTTGTCTGCATTCTATCTGCAGCCTGAAACATGCCTAGAAAAGTAGCTTGATTTGTCATTGTTAGCAGTGAGTCACGTTTGGATGTAATATGAACACATTTTGAAATATTACTGGCTTAATAATTGCGACATTCTTAATCTGTCCGTACATGTTCGAGATCTATAGGTCTTTTATGTAACAAAAAGGTACGTGTAAATTAGAAGAGTGTAAAACAGCTAAAGTTGGTGATGGAAACATGTTACTTAAGTCTGGTCATACAGTTGGCTGTTAGTTTAAGAGATTTTTACAGTGGAATTGGAGGTTCAAAATTCTGCTGTCCATTAATTGGTGCAGGAATTGCTTCTCAAGTATCACGTCTCTAGAGTACACTGTACTAGGGATAATCTACTTGCAAAAGACTGTTTATGTTGTCCTCCATAATTATTGCCTATAGATGACAGTTCCCCCTCCCACCCCCCCCTCCTCTTTTTCTGCAGCTTGAGTTGCAAGCACCTCCAGTAGTTGAAAGTGGTCCGACAGTCAAATCTGATGAGGCAATTTTGGATCAACATGTTCAGAAGATGGCTTGTGTGGACCCTGTTCCGGCACTCTTACCTGCAATAATTGCAAGAAATGAAGAGGAAGGACCAGTTCAACCATCTGCTGAAGTATCTTGTTGTGAAGGGAACAAGGAACTCACAGCTAGTAAATTTGTGCTTCCTGATCTAAACATTCCTTTTGAGGATAATTCCAGCTCCGACGCCTTGTGTGGGGTATGCTAGAAGGAACGGGAGTACACGAATAACTTTTCTTGGAGGAAGCGGGATAAATATGAAGAGCAACATCTAGGCTAATAAGTGCTAACTTTGTTGTAGGCTGATGTATTTTAACCGTAATTACGGACCAAATTTACCTCGACCACTTTCCGAACAGAAGGGAAGTGTTCTGCAATTTGAAGGTACTGGGGGTTAGTTAGGATCTTAGTATTCGTTGAGGTGTAGGGTAGAGATCCTAACTGTTTAGCTGCGGCAGCTGTATTCTTTCCTCGCAGGTTTCAAAATGTTCAATTCTTTGGGGTCAGCCCTCATTCCTTCTATTTCCTTCTTGAAAGGAAATATACATACATAAGATGTAACTATTTCTCATAGAAAAAATATAAGTTAGGTATCCTTCTATCTAAAGAAAAAATTTAACGTCAATGAATTCTCCTCTTTATCTCATGGTTGGCTTGCTTTATGCTCTTCTAATTGCTCCAGCCGCTTGAATCTTCGGTTTGTTATGCTTTGCTTGAAAAACGCTGTTCTTAACCCGAAGCTGTCTATTCGAGTCCGAGAAGTGGGGAATAATATACAGCTGGAGGGGGGATGGTTGGAGGGTAACGTTCGAGTAAAAGCACCGACTTTCAATCGGCGGAAGTGTGTGTTTAGAGTGTAATGAATGAACATTTGTTTTGAGTAATTGCTTTATCCGTCATTAGGCGTGACCTGTTTTCAATGAGGAGGCAAGGAAAGGCGGTGGTGTGTCTGCTTTAGATAGTCCAGCAAAGATTTAGAGAGCAGCACAAGCCAACGGAGAAAAGTGGGCTTTTCGTCCGGTCCACGATCTTACTGATAAAATGCTAAGCTTGTCCGTCATTAGTTGGGATCAGGGCTTTAAGGGCGTCATTAATTAAGCAAGAGTGCAGATGTTCTCGATGTCTTGTTTGGGGTGGTTAGGCTTTTGGGCACAGCAAATTCCGTCAAACGCTGCATAAAATAAGAGTCTGAAGAAAACCCAAATGTTTAATCGCCAATAGCAAAACTGTGTAGGCCTTTTAACTTCTTCAGCTCCACTTCCATTTTTTATGAAATTTGTAGGTTGCTCTATCAACCAACGGTTTATACACTCAGCATGGATCATTTGACATCATTGAAGATTTGCTACGAGAGGCGCACAGTCGCAGTCTCTAATGTCAAAATTGGCGCGGATGACGCCAGTTGCTGTAATTAGACACGGACGATTTGCTCCCCTTTTCCTCCAGTTTTCAATGGTACTGACATGGGCTGTACGAACAGTAAACTACAGTCTGCCTACCTTTCCATCCGTGCATCAAATGGCATTCCCCCCATTCTATCCACAAAGAGCAAGAATGCAACTGTTCCTGAACGATATGCTAATGTTTGTACAAATTGTTACTTCTTATTATTAATTATTTATCCAACTTCATAATGAAAGTGTGATGATATTCAATCACCCAACGTCTGGAGGAGTTTGGGTGAAATTGAGTTTAATAAATAAGGAGCATTTGCAGTGGAAGTGGAATGAGAAGAGCATAAATAAGGTGGCTGTGTGAACATTGTAGCTCTAACTCTTTCCCGATCGAGTCAGGAGGCTGGTGTTTGCTATAACGGTGTACCGGCTATACATGGAAAGTGAGAAATCAGGCGATCTTTCAACAGAGGCCTGTTGTTGCTGTGGATACTGTTGCAGATGTGCCTGCTGTAGCTCAGGATGTAATTGCTAGTTGGAGAAGAATCCCTCCCACGGACAAAGTTGAACTTGGAAACGGAGATGGAACTTAGCTTTAGCTCACGATTGTTTCAGCCGGTAGTGGTTAGTGTGTACTTTAACAAGGAATTACTGAAGGGCTGCTATCTGATTGCATACGCTTGTTTTATTTCTGTCATCAATATTTTTTCCTCACAATTTCTCTCACTTTATTATTCAATCCAACCCTCTCCTCCCACTTACCCAAAAAAAAAAAATTAACGTAGAATAACAGATTATTCAGCAAGTGTTACAGTATTCAAGGGTAACGGTTGTCACTGAACTGTACAGTGTTCATGCCCTTTCCTATTCCCCCCTCCCGTCGATTAGCAACAGCTAGGGCTAGCTCTGTGTGCTTCACAATAAGTAAGTTCAATGGCGTCCTCATCGGTCAACGTCCACATTTACTCAACCACTGAAAGAATAGTATAGTAGTACTATCTTAATTCTTTTTTTTTTTTTTTATTTTATTTTTACAATCCCTTGTGCCTGTACTTCCCCGAAACTCTCGTCCTGGTTGCCATCAATAATGTGTATTTTGAAAGGGATAATTTCACAAACCTCCCCTGAGGTTTATGACAATTTCACTCGACTCCTCTCAGATTTTACAAATTACAATGACCTCCCTTGTCACAATAATATGACTATAATGACCTTTACTTAATAAATAAATTATAGTATAATGAAATGAAATTAAAAAAGAAAAAGAAAAAGAAATTTGAACTCGTCGACTATCCTGTTTACAAGTTATAACCAACCATGATTCTCTCTTACTTACTATTATTTTGTTCTCATCCATCAACCCTTTCCTTCTATAATTCGTTTTCAAATTACCACTAATCATTACCTATAATAGCAGCCAATCATACCATAAGTGCTCCCTCAAACTCTACTATATATTCCTATTCCTCATTTCTTCTCTTTGAAATTGTCAAATCACAAATTTAACTGAGAGATTAGATTTAATGGTTGAAGTAAAATTCGATTTCATGGTCAAACTAAAAGATGATGAAGAGGTGCACAATAAAAATGCAATCATTGGCCAAAAGAGGAAGAGAGATTGAAATCGATAAATTTGCTAATCTGTCTATCATCCATCTAAAATTTTTTTTAATATGTTAATAAGTACATTTATATTTCTTTTTATGCTTGACAATTATTAGTTGTGGTTTCACTATGGAAATAGAATTTGTTCTTTGTATTTAAGATGTTAATATGTTTCGGGATTTGATGGTAGGTTAGATTATTTTGTTTTAAGAAGGTATGGGCAATAGATTTGAAATTTGGGGTGTGATTCGTTTTAAATAGAATTTTGATTCTTGGCAAAATGAATTTCTTGAAAATCTCTATACTCATAATGATGCATTTCCTTCTGTTAAACTTAGTTAATCCAATCCATGCTTAAATCTCCTCTAAGGATTTTCTTCAAAACCATAACGTGGCTCATGTAGTAGGAGTTGAGCCACTTATATGAAATCAAATCATGGCATCCTATGTTAAAAATTATGCAAATACAAAAGCGGTTGATTTTGAGTTTGATCATTCCATGAAACCATATGATAAGAATATTTCTGAAGGATGGAATGAATCTTCATAACTAAATGCATACTTTAGGAGAATCAATTTTATGATGATGAAATTACTTGAGTTTAGAATTTGGAACTAGACTATTTGTTAGGTTAGTTTGTTAGGATAGTGGATTTGGTTGAGATATGGAAGAACGTAATTTGCAAAATAATTTCCGTTTTATTTTTGTACAAAAAGGGTAGTTTAGGATTTTTAAGAAAAAATATAACCTTTTGAGCCTATATTGTTATATAAATAGTGAAAGCAAGGGAGTTAGGTGTAATTTAATAAACTTGAAGCGAGGTCTCTGCAATTATTAAAAACGTCAGGGAGGCTTCTGAAATTATCCCATTTTGAAATTGTCACACTCGTCAATTCGTCATCCTATCAGTACATCCTTCCCAAGTCCCAAACCCAACCATCACTAATCGCTTTTACTCCTACCCCAGGAATTACACTTTTATGCCTTTCCTGGGCTTATTCCGTACCCTTAAAAAAGTCATTGTACTGCTAGTCAGCTGCAGCAGCTAGAAAAGAGTAGAGTTTGCCCTAACATTAGTACAAGTATTAAACAGTGGTGATTTGGAATCTGTAGCCCAGCGGCCAGTACACAACACTTGAGCAATACCTCCTCATTTATACCGTGACCGGCCGGTAAGCTGCATGAAATGCCGGGGTGAGAAGTCGGCCCCGGGCAGTTAACCGCTTCACTAATACATGGTTCGAGGAGCTCCATATTCCCAGGTAGAGTGCCCTGCGAATGGGGAGGAGAACCAAGCATAGGTAACACTAGGCTAAGATTACACAGTATACAGACAATAAAATCCGAAGTTTTGCTTCTATCTGATTTGAAGGGTTGGTTATTACAAGGTGTGTGTAAGCGCTCACATATGAACCTTCAATCGATCGAAAATTAGCAAAATACCAATGCTTAACTAAGAAATATTTGGACCGAATTAACGTTACTTTTTTTTTTGGTTTTTTTTTTTTGAGCAATAATATGTAAAATCAGAAATTGGGAGGGGTTGTTTGTTGGAAGAAACTAAGCTGGAATCTGTGAAGTAGCACAACTAAGCCACACTTGAGTTCAATACCCCAATATTCTTCATACCGCGTAGATTTCATCCTGCGCAGTACACACAACAAAAAACTTGTACTATCTACGAGAACTAGACTTAGTAGAAGCCATCAGAATCTGCATGCATGAGCTAACAGCACTATCAATAAGTTCAGAAACAGTAACGGCTGGTACTACTGATACTAGTACTAATATAGCAGTACTACCAAACTATAAAGCTAAACAACCATGGAAGAAGCCCTAGTTTTGTTACTAAAACTGTCACCCAATTTCAAGTCCAGCTCCAAGTTCACACTCCCTTTAGCTTCATTAGCCGGATTACGGCTGAAAAGATGAGCAACGGAAGTCACAACAGCACACTTCTGACTTTTGTTCATCTTCCGCCTAGCATGATTTGCCCTTGTTTTCTTGACTTCAAAAGATGAAGACGAGGAGGTTGGTGAGGGCAAAGGCAAAACAGGTGGAATTTGAAAATTGGTCCTAGCTTTTGAACCTCTCAGCCTCCTAGCGGCAGCATCATAGGCACGAGCAGCCTCCTCAGCAGTATCAAAGGTTCCCAGCCAGTGGCGGCACCGCCCTATACGGTCACGTATCTCAGCTGACCACCTTCCCCACGGCCTCTTCCTTACACCTCTATAGTTCTTTTGCACTCCACCAACTCCTCCTCCAAGTCTTCCCTTCTCAACCCCAGGCCTGAACAACTTCTCTGATCCGTCAGAGCTTCCATTGCATGCAGGGTATTTGTTAATGTTGCTATTCCCATAAAGAACATGCTCTCCAACAACCGCTGCAATTCCTTCAAGAACTGGCGGTTTGTTATCAGGTTTAACATCCCAATCATCCGCAACTGAAGGAGAAGGCCAAGATATATCATTTGAGAGTCGAGTTTGGCTTTGTGGTTCAACAAATTTTGAGCTTGAAAATGGAGAAAATGAGAGCAAAGGTCCCGCAAGGCCATTATATTGAGCACAGATTTGAGGAAGCAGTTTTTCATCAGTTGTTTCAAACAGTTGCAGTTTAGGAACGTAAGGGGCGCGTGGATTGAGGTTGGGATTGTTTATGTTCATTGTTGTAGGCTCAGGTTCTGATGAGCAGCAATAAGCGTATCTCGACATTTGAGAAAAAGTTGGAAAGACAAAACTTTAATGATACTAATGAAACTCGCAGTTCCACAATTTATACCCAGCGGGAATGAATAATTTAATTATTTAAGCATCGATGATCATCAAAAACTTTTAGATTTTGTTGAAGATTTTAGATATTCCTGTCCAATTCGATAAGACCACCATCTGTCATGTGTATTTATTTTCTTTATTTTGCCATGTACTCGTCCGTCCTTGGCAGAGGGGATATACTCTACTCTATTTACCAATTTACCCCTCTGGAATATTTTAAGGCTTATAGGAGCGGAAGATCTCAGCCCAAGCTACGTCTTGAGAAAACAACCACACACAATAAAAAAAAGTTTTTTTTTGGGGGGGGGGGGGGGTTGTACAAATATTATGGGCATATGATTGAAATACTATATAGTTATTGCATGACACAACAAAAAAAAAATTGTACTTTTCTTTCTTTGCATATTTGCATGTGCAAAAATGTTGCTATAAATCATTCAGTTATTACATAATTAACAAAATTTCTTAGACCAATTCGTTAAGCAAATGATCGGTTTTATCCCTGATTTTTGGCTGATTGAGTACATGGATCGACGTCTTTAGACATCAAAACAGGCTTCTAGGTTCATGAATTTTACACATGACTAGGCAGCTGCGGATGGCCGGTGAGGGACATAGAAGTCTTTAGATGAAAAGTTATGGTTATCAAGTCAAGTGAGCGCAAGAATTAATATGAAGAAGAGAAGGGGGTGGAGTGTATTTTAGGAGGTCAGAAAATCAAGTAGCCGATGGATTACGTGACTTGTAGTGGCAAAAAGCGTCACAGTGGCGTCAAGCCGAAAAGATTGTTTGACTGCATGGCTTTGATAGCTATGATTGCGCACCGCATTAACCGTGGAAGAAATTGGGTGTTGCGGAAGTGCATTTCTGTAACCGTATGGTGCCATTCAAGAACCAATATGGAAGCTTGAGGACTCTGATGAAGTGGGATAAGGCTCCGTTCGATCCGATCATTTACGTGCCTGAGACACATGAATGGTTTTGATCACATCAGTCTTCGAGGGCTTTGCGTGGTCTGGCTATTTGGTTTGGGTGAGGCAAAATCAGGGTTTAACAGTGTCGATGATGGCCTTGTAAATTGTAATCTTTTTGGTGGGGTGCAGACCTTTGCTATTGGATTTGGGTTGGAGGGTCATTTGTCTTTGCAGGGATGATGATAGGGTTTAACTTCTAATCGAAACGCATTTGATGGTTCCATGTGAAATATTTGGGGATACGAATTCTTCAAAGATCACAGCAGCTTCTCTTGGTGGCATTAATTATTATAACGTCAGTTGTTCTTAGTTCCACGCAATTCTAGTTGGATCAAATCCCCTGCAAAATGCAAAAGATTGAGATTAAAGAATTCTCGAATCAGTTGTGGTAGGTTTGGGTTTTAGCAGCATCTGACTCCTGAAAAACACTTCCTGGCATGGAGAAGTTCTCACTTTCTCATTTGATCAATAACTTCCTAGCATGTCGGACAATAATAATATTTCAGTATGAAAGCCAAGAATGAGCAGAGAAACGAGAGTCGTCTAGACGTCCACTCGAATCCCTTCTTAAATAAAAGCAGGCAACAAAACATTTTATTGTTGAGATTCGAAAGAAATGAAAGTCTTCCGCAAATCAATAAATTTGTTGTCAATCTAATTTGGAGTTAAATTGTGCACCAAGACATTGTCCAGGTTTAATTTCGCAAATGGTTGGCCTGTCCCTTAGATGTCTAACGATACACTTCAAAATGAAGCGAAACAAGGAAAATGTATAAAGGTAAGACAAAATATTAATTATTAGCGTGTCAAGTTAAATGGGACCTATCAACAAAAGCCCTTTGACAAATGATCAAATTAATTATTACTTTGTGCCTTCTACTTGAATTGAGGTTGTGCTCATGTCAAGTAGTAATACCTGATGAGAATTGAGTATGCTAATAAATTCGTCATCAAAGTTTTTCAAGTACAAGTTCTTGTCGTAAGCATCCCCCCTGACTACAGTCGGAAGCACGGTAATAAAATAATGGGGGGTGTGCTGCTGCTGCCTGGCTGCATTTCGTTGTCAATCTTTCTAACTCCCACTTTTCACAGCCAAAATCGGCTTATTTCACGGAAGTAATTTCTCATTCTGGCCACTCCATCTCATACGGGACATTTATTCATGATACGACATTCTCTTTTGCCATACGTGAAGTCTCCACTTCTCCACTTAAGCTTCTTTGCAATGATGATGAAACTGCAGCAATCTGTGTAATTATAATCCGCTCCTGCACACTTTTTCTTTTTTTTTGTTAGAGTAAATTAATGCATCTCCAAATGCTGATGATGAAGTCGTAAATGGTCCATGTCCCAATTAGTGAAGGGTAATCTTTCATTATCCAACAATCAATAATACACTAGTATATGTTGATAATTTTTCACAAAGGGCCCTAACGACGAATTACAACGTTGATACTGGCAAATTAGATACTGTGAGTATGTCCCTCATCTACCACACCAGTTCACTTGCTATGGACTTTTTATTGTTGGCCGTTTTTAGGCAAACCCTTTAAGGAAGAAGGGGAGGAGGCTCATCTTATCTTCATCATACAGTAAGGTATATGATAATTTAAAGAAACATTCGCTGGGAACAGAAAGAAGAGAATGTCTGTCTATGTCTTCCACAGCACGCTCTCTGATCACGCACCCAAATGATTTTTCTCAAAAAAGATGAAACTAAAGAGTTCTCCAAGACCAAGAAGGGTTGCAGTGTTGGAGCATGCAATCGAGAAGATTTTAGTGTTCTACGCAGTAAAAGACACTAATTGGACCGAGAGCTGGACCATGGTTTTGTTTCCCAGAGCCCCAATCCTCCATGCAGCTTTGGAATTTGAGAAAGATACTTAGAAACTCAAGAAACCCAAAAAGAAAGGCAGAAGAGACAATAATGAAAGTATGACATTATGATCTCTTTATGAGATCTGTAAAAAGTTCGGTTGTATGTGCATGTTATGTTATTATGCGCCAGTCAGTGGGGCTCAATTTTTGCCAAGCTCAGGGTTCATTATTCATGGGGAATTGTAAGCTTGCCTAATGTTTTTGTTTTTCGATTTTCTTGTAGGTCTCTTTTGGGTTTATTTGATGCTGCACTTTTCTAAATGTTCTTTAATTTGTGCCCACATCACTTTTCCTTCATTTTTTTTTCTGGTATTTATTATTGATGTATTGCCGCATCGGTGTTGATTAAAGTAAAAAAAGAGAAGATGTTTAGAGGTCAAACGGAAAATTAATAGTAATAATTCTTGAGCTGGGCAAACGGTGAATAATCTGTAGTAATTCTTTATTTCACTTCTATTTACCGGACTTCCTGGTTAAGACCCAAGTTCAAGAGTCAAGACCCTTCGCTTCGACCAACTAATTTCATGGTCAATGCTGGGAGGAGTGTCGAATTTGTCATCAATTTGGAATAGTGCGATGTAAACCTCATTTATTCCTTTTATATGTGGGGATAATTCTTTGGTACGTGACTACGAAGGCCATTCATGAAAATGTCCCATCTGCCAATACAGTTTTGCCCTTAACATTCAGCCCAATTACATGGCCCATAGATGAGAATTTTTTTTTTTTTTTTGGTTTGGAGGGTGGATCCTGAGTTCATCTGTTTTAGGATTAACCAACGCAAACAATTGTGTTAGTAGCTTCCATTATCTCATTAATATTCATTACTCTGACCACCAGAAACTCAATGCTTATTTATTCCATGTGCTTAAAGTAAAAGTTCTAAAAGGTTTGGTTAATTAACCAAAACAATTTACAGTCTTATTACAAATTAGGCTAGAAAGTTAGGGATGGCAACGGGGCGGGGGATCCCTATCCCGTCCCTAAACCGTTGCCAAAAAACTTCCCCCGCCTTCTTCCTCCTAGCCCTTGCCCCGCCCCCGTCCCGCCCCACTTCCTCTACGGGTATCCGTGAGTGATGATTTCATTTTTTTTCTAGAAGTCTTTATTTAATATATCAAACCTAAATTCAAAAAATAAAATAAAATTTGGAGCTGAAAAAAAGTGAAAAATGAAAAATGAAACAAGAAAAGTGTTGACATAAAACATAAAAAAAAAATTTTAAGAAACTCAATTGGATTGTATAGATAACATTTGAGAATACTCATCAAATGCGTAACATACTTGTACCAAATATTAACTAGGAATTTAGATAGAAATGGGATAAAAGTTATGTTTAGTTACCAAATATTCTAAATATATTATTATTAGATTATATAATATATAAAATTTATTTATATTAATAAATTGAAGCTGGGGACAAGGAAGGGAATATCCTCGCCCCCGCCCCATTTAAAAAGGAGGGAGAAAAATTCCCCCCGCCCCATTACTCTCTCACGGGACGGGCACCTGTCCCTATTGCCATCCCTATCGAAAGTGGACTTCCTAAGAGCGCATACTTGGCAAATTAATTTTCTATATGTTCTATTGAATGTGTATAAGATCTCTTGATACATACAAATTTTTTTCTCAATTTAATAAACTTAATATTGTATGTATCAAGAGATGTTCATATATCATCTCTTTATACATAACAACTAGGACTGTCAATGGGGTTGGGTCAGCCCGAACTCGGCTTATTTGGTCCAATAAAAAGTCCGATCATTCCGACTTTTTAGTGAGTTGGTCTGAGTTTGAGCCTAAAAATTAGGTCCGAATTAAATATGAGTCGAGTTTGGGTCTCATTAGGCTCAAACCCGATATAGGCCCGACCCTTTAATTACATATATATATATATATATTATATATATATATAGGGATAATATCAGAAACCTCCCCTGAGGTTTCTTGAAATATCACTAAGCTCTCCCCACGTTTTGGAAATCTCTCTTACCACCCATTGAATTGACATTTTCTTAACAATGTCAGTCCCTCTAAGCAAAAGTAACAATAAAAAATGCATTTTGGAGGAGGGAGAGTATTTTAGTTCCCTTAATACCCTTAGGTTGACTATACAATGACATAAGAAAGTTGCAGTAGGTGGAAAATGTGAATTGGAGAGTATTTTTCTGGCATGAGCACTGTTGCATGACCGTTGGACATGCAACGGCTACTTTGAGTGCTTCCAGTTTCTCCTTTAAAAGGTGAAACTACTGCTTGAAATAGCTGCGCAGATGGAGAGGTAACTGGGCAAAGAAATGGCTAGTTCATTCTTTAATTAGGACATTCATACAATTAAACTAATTAAACTCATCCTTTAGGGTTTATGAATTGATTGCATTTAATTAAGTAACTAATTAAACTAATTAAATTACCTGCGAGTATTACTTTCACATAATTAATTTATGTTAAATACAAAACCTACCAGTTTTCCTTTCGTAAAAATATGAGTGTAATACTTTTTGAATTTTACTTACAACCATTTGTATATTAAATATAAATTAAATGATTCAGAGCAAAATGCTCATAAATAGCTATTGCTTTGTTCATGTAATAGAGAAAATCCATAAAGAACTGATATGTTATGGGCAATTTTTTTTTTCTTTTTTACTTTCACATATTTAATTTATGTTAAATACAAAACCTACTAGTTTTCCTTTCGTAAAAATATTAGTATATCACTTTTTAAATTTTACTTACAAACATTTATATATTTAACATAAATTATATGATTCAGAGTAAAATGCCTATAAATAGCTAGTACTTTATTCATATAATAGAAGAAACCCGTAAAGAGTTAGTAAAAAGTGGGTAATTTCTTTTTTTACTTTCACGTATTTAATTTATGTTAAATACAAAACCTACTAGTTTCCCTTTCATAATAATATTAGTAAAACACTTTTTGAATTTCACTTATAAACATTTATGTATTTAATATAAATTAAATGATTCAAAGTAAAGTGCTCATAAATAACTAGTACTTTATTCATATAATGGAAGAAACTCGTAAAGAACTGGTATGTTATGGACAATTTTTTTTTACTTTCAAAAACTTCATTTATATTTAAGGGAGGTTACTGCTATTTCTGTAAAAATATTTGTGTAATGGCTTTTGAATTTTATTTACAAATATTTATGTATTTAACATAAATTAAATGATTCAGAATAAAATGCCCATACAAACCTGATACTTGATTCATGTAATAGAGAAAAACCATAAAGAGTTGGTACTTTATGGGATATTTTTTTTTAAAATATTTAATTTATGTTAAATAGATAACTTACTAGTTTTTTTCATAAGAAATTACTATAACACTTTTTGAATTTTACTTAAAAATTTATATATTTATTATAAATTGAATGTTTGAGAGTAAAATGTCCACAAAAAGCTTTAAGAGTAAAATATTTAATTGTTTTAATTTCTTTACTTTAAATTTTTTTTCCTTTTATCAGCTAAATAAGGTAACAACAGAAACAAGGGTATTATTGGCAACTGATGAAGTCAACTAGTGACTTCTGACCCCACAACTTCTGACCCCACAATCACTTGAGGGGTGGTAAGAGAGATTTCCAAAATGTGGGGGGTGCTTTGTGATATTTCAAGAAATCTCAGGGGAGGTTTCTGATATTATCCCATATATATATAATATTTATATTTTGATATTATATATAATTATATATCCAAATATAGTATTACTAAATACTAAATATATATAAATTACAAAATACAAATATACATTTGAAGACTCTTCTATGAGTTTTTTTGAGAATCAATATTTGTAATGCATAACTGAATTTCTAACTTTTCTTATTAGTTGAGTAAATTTTTTTATTGGCATAATATTGGTTGATTTTTTTTTTTAGTCTATAAACACAAATCATCAAGCATGTTTGGATTCAAATCACAAGGCTATAAAAAAGTTCCAACTTTTAAAGATGTATTGACATATAACCGCATGTTTTATTATTATTTTTCATGTATTTTGAACGAATTAAATATAAATATTGTTGAAAATTTTTTGGTTTATATACTTTTTAAGAACTATTATTTGTTCATGTTTAGTTTTAATATTGTAATCTTGTAAATGTTAAATTAGTTTTATAACTTAATAGTTATAGTAATTATATTAAGAAAATTAAGGAATAATAAGTGAGAATGGGCTAAACCTGAATAAGGTTCACAACCCGAATATTATGTGAGTTGAGTATGAGCTTCATATTTATTAACCCGAAACCCGAAAATATTATAAATTAAATGAGTTGAGTTCGAGCCCGTGAAAGTTTGGCTCATTAGGTCCAATTGACAGGCCTAATAACAATTCATCTCTTGATACATAACAATTTTTATTTTGACTCTGATTCCGAATTGCATGCCCTCGAACATTCTTCAGTTTATCCAGAAATCTTTTTGTTACAATAGAGCTATTCCTACAAGTATACATTTCCATGCTCTCATGGCTGGTTGCTGATGTTAGACATGGAGAATAATGACTCGAACGATTGTTTTCAATGGAAACATCAACTGCCACCCTGGGCAGGATTATCCATGAAATACAACTGGAACTTGTCGCAGTCGGCAAACGATCCCAGTTGCGTAGTTGTGGGTGGCATTCACTGGAGGACACGAGGCATGTCTAAGATTTTGCAGGCCAGGTGACAACAACTGGACTGAGCAAGCTTTTGACGAAGACAGTGACGATTGAGCATACGTCCTTCGGCTTTCCTGTTGCATCATGTGAAGGGAACCTGTATTGCTTTCCCACACTTTCCGATGAACTGATGATTCTAGATTTTTATGGTTTCTCCATTGTTACCACACCTGTTGGTGTTGAGGAGTTGCCCGAAGCAAAGATGTAATGTGGAGTCATGCTCAGAGCTTTTTTATTTTTTATTGTTGGTGTAAATATATGTTACTAGGGACCAGATGACAAGATCAGCATCAGAGATATCGATTGATCTGGGAGATACGAGCCTTGTGGTTTCTGCACCTTTCCCAGAACGGATCAAGAAATGGGTAGGCACTGTTTGGTTAATGCCCAACGTTTACTCCAATTTACGCTGTGAATCACGCGTCCGTATTCATGTATTTCATGGTGCAAAATGTGTTTTCTGAGGTTTTGCGCAATACAAGAGGATTTTGGTTTACACTTGGATTTGGCTCCCCATTTTGCCCTCCAATTTGCCTTTTTCTTTTTTGTTTCAATTTGTACTGTTATCAGATTAGGTGTGACAAGGAAGTGGTGGGCAGGATATGAGCATAACTAATGGAGGGGACAAGCCTAAGTCCTAACTACAGCATCGCGACATATTTGGATTTCACAACCACTACAGGCAAGTTTACAAACCCGTGAAGTTCTTCATTTACGATTTCGGCCCGTGATTTCTACCCTAAATAATCAAAGAGAGTCTAAAACAATTAGAGAAATTAAGCAGCGCGACTTTTCCTTGTCTCAACTAGAACTGACGGCCTCGTGGTCAGGTAATATTCAAGTAGAGAATAGCACATACAACTGATACAAGACAGTGGCTAGCGTATATTACCACACCGACAGGGCTCCATTAACCATACACAAGCCAGCATATAACAAATAACTTAAAGCTCTCATCAGTTTCTAGCTACTTCAATTCAATTCCATCAAGAGCTGGCAGACAATCGAGCAAGACATCAGCAGCAGTGTCTAGTTCTTGCTCTGATATAACTAATGGAGGGACAAGCCTAACGACATTGCCTTTCCCTGCAGTGAGTATGAGAAGACCAGATTGTCGACATGCATCAACAAGTGGTGAGGCTGATACGTCCAGCTCTATCCCGATGATAAGCCCTAAGCCCCGTAACTCTTTCACATGTGCATTTCCCCCTAATTTCTTAACTAACAACTCTTTAAAATATTTGCCTTTCTTGGAGACACTGGCCAAAAACCCAGGTTTTGAGATTTTATCCAGCACAGCAATTGCAGCACTGCAGACAAGAGGATTGCCAGCAAAAGTGCTACCATGATCTCCAAAATTAATGCTCCCAGCAACTCTTTCAGATGTTAGCACAGCCCCAATTGGTAGACCGCCAGCAAGGGGTTTGGCAAGAGTCATCATATCTGGATATATGCCATACGCTTCATGAGCCCAAAGATAACCAGCCCTTCCTAGGCCGCATTGAACCTGGAAGAGAGGGAAAGCATTAGGTGTCACTCTTTACACCAAGAAGTAATCAAATGAGTACATTCAGCTCTGATGTTTAGTGGCCGTATCTTTCAAACTTTTCAGAATTAATTTACCGTGTAATGGGTTTAGGGATAAGTATCCAATTGTAGTAATTGAGAATTTGCACTAGGAACCACATCAGATGGAGGAGTTCAATAAATTAACAAGCAGGAGAGCTTCTTATCTAAATTGAACACAGGAAACATACTATCACACCATTTTTCCATATCTTAAATCCCAATTTTTGACTGTTTCATAGGCTTACCCACAATCTAAGCATCAACAATTGTCAAGTAACTCCTTTAATGAAAATCCAAGACATATAAAAGCAAAAAGATAAACGTGAAATAACCACCCAGAGTTAGCTACAGGATGGGATATCTGAATTGCACCTACGCACACTTTTAAGACACTGTGAAATTTGGACTTTCTAATCTCTTGCCTGTGCTTCTCAAAAGCTTATTAGGCGCCAAAAAATGGCTCTTGTATCTCACTTAGTATTCAATGTTGCTTGTGCCCAAATGCATGTTTTAATAATAATAAAAGAAAAGCTATAATTTCCTGAGACACTAATTACCTCATCAAAAACAAGAAGAGCCCCAGCACTGTCACAGGCTGTACGCAATGCTTTTAAAAACTCCTTTGTGGCACTGTATATACCACCTTCACCCTGGATAGGTTCTACAAAAACAGCTGCAATCTTGCCACTACTTATCAGCTTTGTTGCTGCTTGGGTATCACCATATTCCAAAAAGCTGACTCCAGGCATCACTGGTTCAAAAGGAATCCGGTAATGTTCCTTGCTTGTTAAAGCAAGAGCTCCCATAGTCCTTCCATGGAAGCAGTTGCTGAAGGCTATGAACTCCACAGGTGGCTGTTCTTCGCTCGGGTGCAAAGATCTCTGAAATTTCCTTGCAAATTTTATTGCAGCTTCATTTGCTTCCGTGCCAGAGTTCGTAAAGAAAACACGATCAGCAAATGAGCTAGCAACCAAACGCTTAGCAAGTTCAACCTGAAAATTTTCCATAGGTTCAGTAACATTTGTTTTTGCACATGACAAAAGCGAGAGAGAAATGTCGAACACAAGCGAGTATTATTTTCAAGATTGAACCAAACAACCATTACCATCTTACCTTCCAGGGTTCGCCAAACAATCAAATTCACTACTCCAGGAAGTCCTAGAACACTTACAACTAAACTAATTGAAGCACATGCTCTTAATTTCCAACATACTACGTTCTACTACTTTCTTTTTCCTCTCCCACAATCCACATCAATTTTAAACCTCCAACACATTCCAAATCAAATTAAAAGACCTTCAAAATCACAGGGAAAAAAAATTGCCATATCAATCACTTCTAATTAAGAGAATCCATTTTTCAAGTAGAATTTCATTTGCTTATGAAACACCACTTCTTAATAAAGTCACATCATAAACATAAGTAGAAGCTTAAAAAGTTCAAAAAAAAAAAGAAGAAGAAGAAAACTTTACCTGTGGAACAGAGTAATATATATTGCTGACATGGGTAAGGGTGTTTGCTTGCTCAGTAAGCGCCCGCAGCCAATCAGGATCACCATGGCCAAGTGCATTAACAGCAATCCCAGAGCTCAAATCCAAATACTCTCGACCTTCAACGTCATACAATTTACAACCTTTGCCGCTGGAGAACACAACAGGGGCTCTAGCATAGGTCCCCACCAAAACTCTTTTCTCCTCCTCTATAGTCTCTTTAGCCCTTTGAGCATTTTGTCTTAAAGCCGGCGGCTTGGATGAGCCAGAATCTGGTTCTCGGACGTCCACGTTAAGGCAGGCTAATGGGGACAAAACTTGACGGTTAGAATGGCGAAAACTAATTGGGTTGATGGAGGAGAGGTGAATGGAGCTGCTCATGGTTTTATTTTAGGGTTTTGAAATTAGTGGGATTGGGCTATGGAGGCTCGGATTTTGATGGAGAATTCGGGACGAAGAGCAGAGGGGCGGGCGAAGGCTTGTTCTGGATTTGATCGAGTCGACGTCACCACTGTTAAGACGTGTTTTGGCTACTGTGTTGTAATCACGACTTCTGGTCCAACATTCCTTCATAAAGAAGACCATTTTCAATTTGGTTATTTGTCAGAAATGGGAATAAGGAGCAAAATTTTAAGCTGCTGTTTTCCCCCAATGCCCCCCTTCTCCCTTTTATTTTTAAATATTTATTTATTTTTAAATAATGGAATTAGGTTTGTTTGGATAGAGTATTATTTAAAATAATTACTGTAACACTTTTTGTGATTTGATGTACGTGAAATAAAGAGATAATTACGAATATTAAAAAAGTGGATTGAGGAATGTATTTATTATGCAAACGAAATATTATTTAACAAAAAAAAAAAAGAGATATCCAAACACATACTCCCCTCGTTCCAAAACGGGAAAAATGCACTTTTCATCCTCAAAATTTGGGTTCTTGACCAATTTCACCTTAAAGTTTTACCCAAAACACATTTCATCCTCAAAGATCCGTAATTTTGGCAAATTAAGGACAATTGACGGAAATTTACATGTGAGCCGTTAGAATCAACTTTAAACCCAACAAAAAATAGGTAAAACCGAATGGAACCATTTTTTAATGGAACAATAATTTGCAACGGATGAAAACTAACATTCTTCTCCTTCTTCCCTTTCCTTCATTATGATCCACACACACCGCACTATCCTTCCTTCCTTCCTCTCTTTGCTCTTTCTCTCTCAGAGAGTGAGAGAGAGGGAAGGGGAAATGAGTTTTGGGGATTTTTCCGTTCTTTTCTTTCTCCGCATCCATCTCACCTCTGTTGCTCATGCCTCACGCCTCATGCCTAATGACCCACGACCCTTTCAGTACCCTCATGCCTAATGCCTCATGCCTAATGCTCACGCTATTATCTCTATCGCGGCATTAAAAGCTAGCTAACAAGCTGCAGATGGATTGGTGAAGGAATTAAAGAAGTGCAGTTTTAGGGCCATGGAAAATGGGCTCTTATTGGAAGAGTTTTCACCAACTCTACCGACCCTTTCGCAAGAAAGACACATGGTCAGTGTAGCCGTTGGCAATTGCATGTACAAGAACTGCGCTAGTTTTAGCGCTTTCAGTTCTTGTAGCTCCTTCTCCAACCTCCTGTTCTCGTCCGTCAGCATCTCGTAGCATTTCTTCAATAACTCGCAGTCTACTTCCGTTTGCTTAAGCTTTATCCTGCATATAGCTAAGAAAAAATCCCCCCTCCATTATTTGAAATGGACAAAATTTATGCATATCTCAAAAAATCGACTTGCACGATCGATTCTGTTTTTCCTCAACATTGCTAATCTTCGGGGATGAGGGATGAAGAAGCAAGTACCTGGCTCTTCTGTTCTGAAACCACACCTCAACTTGTCAAGGCCTTAAATTCAGTTCCCTCGCCAAATCTTGCTTTTGCTTCTGCAAAATCAGCATATATGTATGTATATACACACGATTTAATTTGCCCTGTGAAATGATTGTTCAAATGTTAAAAAAAAAAAGAGCAAGGAATGTTATAATATTACGTGTGAAAATAAATCAACTAGCTAGCCACAGAGAGAGAGAGAGAGAGAGAGATGTTATCGGATTGCTATGCTGCTTGAAGCTCTCTTCCAAAAGAGCAGACTGAGCTTTTGTGAGGCAAAGCTTTTTCCTTCCATTAGAACCATCATCATCTTCGTCACTTACTCTTGAGGAAACTGTCTCGATCTCCACCTCTTCGCTGCTACTGAGCTCTCTCTCCTTCTTCACGCTATTGTTGGAAAAGGATGACGCAGCACTACCTTGACGATGCAAGTCAGCAGCAGAAGGTGGAGGCTCATTATTGGAGGCCTTATTAGCAGAGTGAGTGAGAGGAAGAAGGAAACTTTTGTCTATATTTGCAGCAGAGTTTGACATCCATTCTTTCATGTCATCAACAAATTTCGCGACCTTAAAGATTTTGTCATCAGATTCGACTCCCATTGCTGTCACAGACGCGTTTACAAGCCTGAAAGAATCCTTGAACAAGACATTGCAGTCTTTCAAAGCTGTCAAAGTTCTTGAATCTTTGACCTCAGAGATTGCCTTTTCATTAGCTGAAATCAAGTCCCCTAGTTGATTGATAGCAGCAGAGAGAGAGAGGGTGAAATTCTTGATGGGGTGGTCTTGATCTCGCCTAAATCGGTGGAGAAATTCGTGCGGAGGCACCATATAGAGTCGAAACATGAGGTTGGTTTTGGAGTCAGATTGCAGATGGCACGAATTGCTCTATCTGGAGTTGAAGCGGAGAGTAACTCAGACTCTTTTTCTTGTATGAGAGCTATGGAAACTGTGATGATTGAACCGATGATAACCGTGAATAAGACGATGAAAAAAACGTAGCTCCTTATCTTCCTTTTCTATCTCGAAGCTTGATCTTCCATCAGCTGCCTATCCTTATTGGTGACTGAGTTCATATCTGATTTCCACACTTTCTTATGGCATTTGTTTGAGAATAAGGAGATGATTCTTGTCCAGTGGGGATATGGAGAGGAAAAGATATAATAGCTGCTTGATTATCTTCCAAACAGACAAGTATAGATACTGTGCAAGTTTTGTGGAAATAGTCAAGTCAACTCTGGCCTCATCTTTTATAAGTCTCTGAGCCAATGAAACAAGAAGTCATCTTTTATAAGTCTCTGAGCCAATGAAACAAGAAGTCAAACTTTGGGAAATTTTTAACCACGATCTAAGACCAACACGCAAGTAATTATGAAAGTGGCTCCATTCTATTTGACCCGTTTTTGGTTGAGTATAGAGTTGGATTTGACAGACCGTGCTTCTCACGTGCAAAGTTCCGTTCAAATTAAATAGCTATCCTTAATTTCCCGTCAATTGTCCTTGATTGACTAAAATTACGGATCTTTGAAGATGAAATGTGTTTTGGATGAAACTTTGAGGCGAAATTGGTTAAGAACCCAAATTTTGAGGATGAAAAGTGCATTTTTCCCTTCCAAAACAACTATTGATACAGTCAACTGTGGATATAGCTATTACACTTGCAAACTTCAAATATACAAATCTGTCATGATAGATACCATGATGGCACACAAATACACCCACACTTAATGGATGAGGAGCAAGGAAACACTAGAATGATATATAATTTACTCCTAAAGATTTATGAGTACATCCATGATAAGTCCTGCCTGAAATTCAGAGACTTTGCAGCTCCTTGGACACCTCGTTCGGATATCTGGGGACAATCTTCCACAACTAACATTTCCAGTTTACATGCTCCAACAAGTGGCTTCAATCCGTCATCAGTAACACCCAAACACTTGCTGAGCCGTAAAACACGCAATTGCAGGAATTGGCCTACGAGCTGTAGCCCCTCATCTGTAACTTCTTGGCATCCCACAAGCTCCAGGATCTCGAGGTGCTTTGCTGAACGAAGAGCTTCCATACCAAAATCATTCACCGAGTACACATGATCCAGAGCAAGTTCCCTGATTGGGCACATTTGTATGAGAGCAAGGATTCCATCCAAAGTAAACGAGGACAATGAAGGAAACTCCCCATCTGAGAAAGACAACCTAACTGAATCCAGCTGTGAACAATTCTCAGCCAATGCCTTTAAGCTCTCATCAGTTAATCTCAATGGATTGTTCATCAAAAGGGGAAGTGAAAAATCTGAAGGCACTCGAAGTGATATGCATCGAAGATTTTTTGATTTGTGTGCCAAACAAACAATGTCAGCATCCCTCAAGCCAACACACATGTCCAAGTGAATCTTTTCCAGGTTACTGCACTTCCCCAAGACACATGCAAGCCCCCTTCCAGGGCTGATGATGCAGTTCACCAAACTTAGCTCCAACATGCTACTACAAGGGATCCATTGCTTTTGCCACCGATCTATGGCCAACCGATCGTAAAACTTCATGTATCTGTAGTTTGCATCAACCTCAAACTGTAGCTGCTTTAATTTCCGCCAACTTGGTCCAAGCTTAATCAGGTCACCTTCTCCAATTGCTCTACAATTTTTAATACAAAGATCTTCAAGAGTTTCAAGCTTGCCTAAATACTCCAACCATTCAACGCTGCTTATGTTAAGGCATCGAACAAGGTGAAGCACTGCAAGCTTTTTGCAACCCATGACAAGAGATAATATCCCACAACCAGTTACTCTTGGGGCAAAATTCAGCTTGAGTGCTGAAAGTTTAGAACAAGAAGCCAGGGAACTTAGACCAGCATCGGTAATAAAGGTACAGTAACTTAAGGTTAGATCCTTTAGCAAAGAACAGTTACTGGAAAGGACTCGAAGCCCTTGATCATCCAACTGTTTTCCTAATTTGGACATCCAACCAGAGTAAATGATCTCCACCCTTTCCAAGTACGGAAACCTGTTGCAGACAGAAGCCAAGGATTCTGTGGCAGGATCCAATCCACATCCAACCCGGATAAATTTTCGTTGTTCACTATCCACTTTGTGAAGGCGCTTACAAGTTAGTGATACAGAGTTTCTATCTGCAGTCTTCTTTATCCTGTCCAAGATCTCCCAAAGTAATTGATCAGGCAGATAATCCATTGCTACCACACGCCTCTTCGATTAGGTTTGATCTGAAACAGAGATATTATCCATGACAAAATTTTTTTTTTTTTAAAAAAAGAAAAGATGGCCAATTTGTCGATAAATAAATTCAAATCAATGCCAGAACTCATCAGGGACACAAAAATCAAATATAACAAAAAAAATCACAAACAACTGGATCAAAGCAACATACTAGGTGATCGGTACTCAAATTAATCGTCCAAAATCCCTTTACGAGTTACAATCATAGCTAAATCCAAGGAGACTATTAGAGCCACTTTACACTAACTTAAGAAATAAAATAGTAAACCGAATCCCAACATACTACGTAGGACTAGGGAGGAATAATCATAGTATCCCAAAAGGGCGCACTTGGAAGAATCCCTCCAAAAGTTTTACAGCCAACAGATGAAGGACGAAGTAATTCAATTCTTTTCTGATACACGTAAACCCCAACTTAGCAGAGGTTAACATTGTTGCAAATCTCAATCAAATAAAATGCAGACCATGAGTGCATACAACCCAAAATTCTGGGATTTTTTTTTCCCTTTAGAATTACAAATTTCAGATGTCGAGAAGATCAACACGCAAATCAGAACACTAAGAATCCATGAGACAAAGGTAGGCTGGATAGAAAGGCATTCAGATGTACCTGGAATTGGTGATGACAAAATTGTAACTGAAATTCCTGTGATTGTAATGTGATTGTGGTACTGTCTAGGACTAGGGAAAAAAATGGAGAAGACGAGTACTGTAGAGATATTTTGGGCTTCAGCACAGATATTTGCAGAGGGGATCTGCTATAGTAATCTCCTTCCTTTTTAGAAGACATCCACGGCAAGTCAGTGTTGGAAGTTTCATTGAAGCAGGCCCACAGGCCAACTTGTTCGTCTAGAGCAGGCCCTTTCATTCATTAGCTTTTGGACCTTTTCTTACTTGAAACCGGTTAAAATGAATTATTTTAGGTATTAGTTTTTTCGAAAAAATGATATTAACTTTGATATATGTCTTTAAATGCAAGGAGAATAATAATTGTAAGCGTGTACATATATTGTTTTAAATTTAAGTTTAAATAAAATATACTAACAAATACTCATTAAATAACTATGAGAAAAAAAAAACATTTCTCATTTCACTTTTTTTTTTAAAAAAAAATTATTAGTATTATCACTTTGGTTTTGGTGGGTTTTCCTCATCCAATAATTCAATAAATCCGAGGTAAAAGCTTTATAACGTTTCAATTCCAAGCCGAATGTCTCGTCTTATAAAAGTTTTAATTTTAAAGATCATATCCAATGCCGAGTTTATTTAAAGATAGTAGTAATCTTTGGCTTCTTGTAATATAATTTATAGATACTCTACCGTACGTTCTAGCTAGGAACAACCATTGTGAATTTTGTTTGCCAAATTAAAGGGGATTAAAATTCTTTAATTAGAGGTTTGGAGGCATACTACATTAAAATTATTATGCCTGTCATCAGATGAAAGACTTAATACTTGCCTTAGATTTGCAAAACAACGAGTTATCAAAGAGCACCATTAATTAGAAAGTTTTGATAATCACACAAGTAGTTGAATTAATGTGGTTTATGAGTTTGTAGTCTTGTATTTTTGAGACTGGAGAAGAGGCCAAAAGAGGAATTATTATTATACTAGGCTTTTTCATCCATGCAGTGTTGTTTGGAACGAGCTCATGCTATCTTAATTAAGCGCAAACTTGGACCAAGTTATCTCCCAAAGTCCTAACCTATTGCTACAGGGTCAATATAACAATGCACCTCCCTAGTTTATGATTGAGTTGGGACATTTGACGTGTGTAAATAATTTATGCTGTGATATATAGCAGCCTCGTTTGAGTTTAGAGCTAAATGCTGTACTGATAATGAAAGATGGCCTACCTAGCCAAAAAACCAAAGAGAAAACCAAATATAGAGCCGCCCACACTCTTAATATTCCACGTTGTCAAACTCGAAGGAAGAATTTGAAAAAAAAAAAAAAAAATCTTTCATGTAGACCTTATTAAGAAGGTAGATAAGTACCAAAAACCAGGGATTTATGTTTAATTGATGACGAATTAAATTCTTGGTAATTAAACCACACTGCAGGGAGGATTAGATTGGATGGTAAGATAAGATAAATTATAAATAGGAGATATTAGGTTTAAAACCTCCCACTTAGAAAAAAGAAAGAAAGAAAGAAAGAAAAACCCGCACTGCTCTTGCTAACACGTAAAAATAAACGGGTGGAACCTGGATTTTGATTAGACGAGTATTTTGACCAAACCTTTTTTCTCGTTTTCCTTTTAACTTCTAGATGGAGATATTTAATTAATTATACCAAACGAAAAGAAAAATCATACACACATGTGGGATTATAAAAGAATTGCCACGTTCAAGATTACTAAACATGTGTGCATAAATACATGGTGAAGGTCGGTCAATGGGTTGTTGGGGTAATTATCAGGACCAAATTTTTTGACCTTGTTTTCGTCAACAAATTTATGTAATCTTCCATGCATGATGAGGGTGAGAATGGGGACTAAGAAACTACAGTCCCTAACTCCCTATCAATGGATGTATTCCGGTGACCCAATAGCTATTCTTCTTCTTCTTTATCTAAAAGTGCGAAAGAAAAACTGATAAATGAACATAGATTATATTGATATTTGGTTAACGGTAGAAGTTCTAACTTCTAACCCAACCTTTACGCGCGTAGCGTTTGCTGGCTGGCTTTCTACATAGAGGCATGGACAAAAGAAAGACGTCTTGACATCGACAGTCCATCAACTTGAGAAACAGTGTGCCAATTAGTCGGAGGGAGAAATAATGAGCCAATTAGATGAAAGGCTGACTAAAGAAACTATTATCTGCACTGTGAGTTATGACCAAACAAGTGGAATTGCTATATTTGTTCACATGGAAATGCTTGTTCCGCCTCGTGTTGCCTAATTAATGGGAAGTCAGAAGTGGGAATGGCCGCACTCTAATAGTCCATGAAATCATAATCTCCTCTTTTTCTTCTTGCTTTCCATTTTCGAACGGCAATTAAATACTTCCTCCTCCTGCCTATAGGATGAGCCAATTAACTACAACCAAGTACACCTTCTCCAATATTCCAATGAACATGGATTCAACCTTGAAGTCCACTTTCGATGAAAATGGTTGGGTTGTTAGAATCAGTCGAAAACTGGACGAAGAGCTTGAAGAAGAAATTGAAATCCCTGTTAGCATCTTTAATGTCCCTAAAACCCTTTTGAATAGCCATCCCATTTCCTATGTACCCCAGCAAATTGCCATTGGCCCGTACCACTATTTTAGTCCCGAGCACTATGAAATGGAGAGATACAAGGTTGCAGCAGCTAAGAAAATTCAGAAAGAGAACCAAAATCTCAAGTTTCATCATGTCGTTGACCAGTTCAAGAAGCACGAGCAAAGGATTCGGGCTCACTATCACAGATACCTCAATCTCAATGGTGAAACTTTAGCTTGGATGATGGCTGTGGATGCTTCTTTCTTGCTTGAGTTCCTGAGAATCTATGCTGTGAAAGAAAGTGAGGTATTGACTCGAATCTCTTCGAGCATGTCACATTTTATCGATGTTGCAGGCAAAAAGTCAGCTCATAATGCTATCCTTAGAGATATTGTGATGCTAGAGAATCAAATTCCACTCTTCCTGTTGAGAAAGGTGTTAGAGTTCCAACTTTCATCACTAGACTTGGCGGATGAGCTGCTGATTTCGATGCTGACCGGGTTCTACGAAGAGATTTCTCCATTTAAGGCTATTCAAGAATCGCCAAATCTTGAAGTCATGACAAAGAGTGCTCATTTACTAGACTTCTTGTACCACACCATCGTGCCCAAATTTGAAGGACCATCTGGGGAAGCAGAAATTGACCAAGAACATGATGAGGTCAAGGAGGGTGAAGAACATTCCTCCCAGAAATCGAGCCATGTCAAAAAACTTCTTGACATGGTGTGGAACGCACTGTCTAAGTTGGATTGTGGTCCGGTACGTATGATTAAAAGTATTTTGCTCTCAAAACCGATTGAAGTTATCTTGAAGTTGCCTTGGACGATTATCTCTACCTTTCCGGGGTTAAGATTGTTGAAACAACCTATCGAAAACTTGTTCTTCCCTCTAAATAAAGAAGAGGGCAAGGCAGAAAATGAAAATTCTAAAGCTGGAGAAAAGTTTGAAAAACCTCCATTGGTGGAGGAAATAATTATCCCATCAGTCACTGAACTTTCTAAGGCCGGGGTTCGATTTGTTCCAACTCATGCAGGCATTTCAAGCATCAACTTTGATGTTAAAACAAAGACTTTTTATCTCCCTGTGGTTTGTTTAGACGTTAACTCGGAAGTGGTTTTAAGAAACTTGGTGGCCTATGAAGCATGCAATGGCTCAGGGCCATTGGTTTTTACTCGGTATACAGAATTGATGAATGGGACTATTGACACTGGAGAGGACGTCAAGTTTCTCAGAGAAAAAGGTATAATTGTGAACCATTTGAAGAGGGATGAAGAAGTGGCGAAACTGTGGAATGGCATGAGCAGATCTATCAGATTGACGAAGGTGGAGCTTTTGGATAAAGCCATTGGAGATGTGAACAAGTATTACAATGGGAAGTTCAAAGTAAAATTCAAGAAATTCGTGACAAGATATGTCTTTGAGTCATGGAAATTTTTAACATTTTTTGCTGCAATTCTGATGTTGCTTTTGATGTCTGTACAAGCGTTTTGCTCTGTCTATAGCTGTCCTCGAATATTCAATCGGGTCCAAAACTTTCAGTGATTAGCCCTAATGATGTATGGTTGTTGAGAAAGATTGTAGAATTGAAAATTAGTGTGATCTGTTTGCCAAGAAATAAGGATAAAGATTGATGTCATTCCTACCATTTTTAGATTGTTTTATAAAAATGTGGGTCTGTAGCCATGTTTATTTAGTTTTGGATGCTGACTTGCTGTTTGTAGCCGGTTGATGCAAGTATGATACTTTGCACTGGTTCTTTTTGATAAGCCAAGCAGTAATCACAATGATTAGAGTAATACAACCAATAAGTTAATCAATAAATCGCAAGAATTATAGTAATACAAAAATAATATAAATATACATATAAATTGTGGGAGAACAAATTTATATGTAGTAAAATTTAAATTCATAATCTTTAATTCTTCAGATACGCGTTATAATCATATAGATTACCTATAAAAGCATGAATTTCCTTCACAACTGTAAAAGCATGAATGCTATTGGCGTATAAGAGCACTCCTCCCTCCTTTTCTTCTATTTTTTTTCCCATGCCCCCCTCTTTTACAACATGCTATATGTGCATTTTTCTTAATTTAATATTTTATCAGAAAGAAATAATTTGGGAAAAACATGATTACATGTCAAATTCAAATTTTTTGAACATCAACAATTCAATGATCAGATATTTGTTTGGACAGCTGATTATTTTCCCAAATATATTTGCTTACATCATCATTACAATTTCCAATACACCTTTTTATCTCACATATATCACATCACAAAAAGTGCTACACTAAAAATATCTCAAATTACAATCCAAACAAACATACATGTCTTATTCTGTGCTTGCTATACACTCCAAACGCTTGTAGCAAAACTAGATGACAAGGCAATAATGGACTGATATCAGTGGCGGATTTAAGGTAGGAGGGGGGGGGGGGCACGGGCCTCCACAGTATACATAAAATTTTGATATAATCTCAAGTGTATCCTCAGAGTTTTCTTATAAAGGAAATAAAAGAATTACGTGGTCTTTTAAGTTGATTTATGAACTAATATTCTAAAAGAATATATGGATCACAAAGTTCCATTTGACATAAGTTCAAAATGCCTTTTCATTTTAACTTATTTGTGAATATTTTTTTGCTTAAAAACCTAAAAAAAAGAGTAGATAAAAAATTTTAGTGTTACTTTTGCCCCCCACTAAAAATTTTTTCTGGTTCCGCCACTAATTGATATTATCATTCTTTTCTTGCAGAGACTTCACCTGAACACTTAAAAAGAGAGAGAGAGAGAGAAAGAGGGTGGAGTCACAAAAGGATTGCCTAACCAACTCAGCTAGTTCAGTTGGCCACCAAAAAAGGGATTAAGTACCTCCTTAGGCACAACTTAGGGATCAAATCCCCTGACTATGTGTCCTTTCCAGAATTTCGTGGAATATGATCACGTGTTATTTATTGCCTTTCGAACCTCTCAATGGATTGGATAAGTTCATCCTCCTCCCTTTTCCCTAATATAGGACCAATTGTGTTGCACTAAAAAAAAAAAAGGATTGCCTTACAGAAAAATTATTTTCTCATACCCCCAAAATTAACTACTTATTTTTTTTCTTGTGTAGAATTGCTATTTTTTTTTTTTTATAATCCAATTTTTCTTCCACAATTACGTAATTTTTAGTTTGAAAGGGGGGAAAAATTGGAGTGCTTCAGGAATACTATCAAGAATGTGAAAGTCAAGAGCCATGTTGATTACCCATATCCGGCCTCTTCCTGGCCCAATCAAATTACCTGAAAACTTTCGGCCCATATCCGGCCCATAAGCTCAAATTTCACAATGCTATCGTACTCTTCTAGTTGTTTTCGCCTCTCTGTAAACAATCAAGAAATGTTTTCTTCAATTTCCTCTCGATTCTATTCCTACAATTTTTCTCACTTTGTTCTCTCCCAACTCCAAATTTTCCTACCCTTCCACACATTTGCTTCCAAAAATCCACTCTCTGTAGCTAAATTCCAGAACTCAACTTCATACTTCAATGAAAAACACCCAAAAACACCATCAAATTCCAATATTTCCGCCAATAAAACCATTCTTAAACCCTCCCCTGACAGCGCACATGAGTTTCTTGATTTCAACCCCACCACAGTTCTTGAAACACTCTCTTCATACAACAATGACTGCAAAAGGGCATTGGATTTCTTCAATTGGGTCGAAATCCAATGTGGGTTCCAGCACACGACCGAAACTTACAACCGGGTCATTGATATTCTTGGTAAGTTTTTTGAATTTGATATTGCATGGGATTTGGTTGAAAAAATGAGGAAAAGTTCGGCTTTTTCAAAGCCTGATCGAACAACATTTAGGATTCTGTTTAAGCGTTATGTTTCAGCTCATCTTGTCAAAGAAGCTATTGATACTTTTAATAGAATGGAAGAATTTAATTTGAAAGATGAAGGTTCCTTTTCGAATTTGATTGATGCCTTGTGTGAATATAAGCATGTGATAGAAGCTGAAGAATTGTGCTTTGGAAAGAATGGAGATTGTGCTGAAGTGCTAAACTACAAATTGGATACGAAAATATACAACATTATTCTTCGCGGGTGGTTTAAGATTGGGTGGTGGAGGAAATGTAGGGAGTTTTGGGAAGAAATGGATAAAAGGGGTATTCCAAAAGACTTGCATTCTTATTCTATATATATGGATATACAATGCAAGAGTGGGAAGCCTTGGAGGGCAGTGAAATTGTTCAAGGAGATGAAAAAGAAGGGGGTTAAGTTGGATGTAGTGGCGTATAACACACTTGTTCGGGCTATTGGGATTTCAGAAGGGGTAGATGTATCACTTAAGCTTTACCGAGAGATGATTGAATTAGGTTTTCGACCAAATATAGTGACTTATAACACAATTTTGAAGCTTTTGTGTGAAAATGGGAGGTACAAGGATGCGCATAAATTTTTCAATGAGATGTTAAACAAGGGTTGTGAACCAAATGTAAGAACGTATAATTGCTTTTTTGGATGTCTTCAAAAGCCTGGAGAGATTCTAAAGTTGTTTGATAGGATGATTGGAACTGGAGTTCAGCCAACAATGGAAACATATGTCATGCTTATGAGGAAGTTTGGGAGGTGGGGTTTTCTACGACCTGTTTTACTTGTCTGGAAGAAGATGGAAGAGCATGGAGTGAGTCCAAATGAATTTGCTTACAATGCTTTGATTGATATTTTGGTGCAAAAGGGTATGGTTGATATGGCACGTAAGTATGATGAGGAAATGATGGCTAAAGGGTTATCTGCTAAGCCCAGGGTAGAACTTGGGACCAAGCTGATAAGTGGTGGACCTGAAGATGGTTGACTGCACTTCTTGTTTCATGACAAGAAATTTCTATTTTGCAGCTCAAGTGACTGCATCAGTGGATTATGATTGTTCATCTATTGAAAGATGCTGCAATCTTCTTTGCCAAGTGTTATTCTTTAATTTGTGTTCAATGCGTTGATAAACTTACTTTGGTATTTGTGAGTGGACAGTAGATTGAAGGATCTGTGGTGAAAGATGCTTGGCGCAGAGAACATGGGTAGGTGGATCCAAATGCATGAATGGTCTCTTGGGGAATTGGAGGTTTTAAACTGCAATTTCAAGGTCATGGTTCTCCTTTATAAAGCTGAAAGTGTGATCATGAAACTTTGGAGCTGAATGTTCCTGTTTTGCAGTTTTGCTTACCACATCTGGGAGATTGTATTTTCAGTCCCTTGCGTGGAAGACAACTTTGAGATTCTTACATCCCAAGCAGGACGTTCATTTACTAGACCAATCAAGATAAGGCAATGGTAAACATATATTTTCAAATTCAGTTGCTCTTCAATTCAGTATATTGTGCTATGTAAGTGGTTTGATGGAATAGAAGTTTATATTCACTAGTTACTAAGAAATCAATTAAACAAATACGTTAGGGAAAGGTGTAATATTTTCGTGACATTTAAGAAGATCTGCATTCATACTAGTGGTTTTGACAACTGCAAAATTTAGACCTTGAAATTGGAGCTGCGTCTGATAGTTCTCTGATCAATTTTCAACTAAAGAAAGGTCTGCGGATTTCACAAACAGTGTATATGCATTTGGACATACTAGCTTCCTAAAATGTAGAAAAGATGGCATCTTCTTTAATAGCTGAAATGGAAGATTCTGAGGAGAAGTTTTATGTTTTTGCTTATGTTCTTAAATGATGAAATATTATGCATTGACTTCTAAATCACTCCATGCAGGTAATCTGTTATTAATCTGTTTCTTTTTTGGGATCTTCAAAAGTCTACTTATGTTCCAGTTGTGTGTGAGTGGCACATCACATGCGGACATGGAAACAGTTTTACGCTTGGCTCGCATGCTAGGGGTAAAAGATTAAGTGGGAGAATTCCGAAAAGCCTGAGAAGTTTCTAGCTATGGATTTTTACTCAATGAAGCAACATGATGCTGTATGAAAGGATGCAATACATCAAGTACCTGCTGCCTGCAGCTCGTGGACATCTATTCTGATAATTTGCTTCGTTTTTGAATCCTACCACATATTTCAGTTATATTCTCTGTATCTTTCTGCAAGAGGAACCACCGAACAGATTTAAAGACAATTTCATTTTAAACATGGTGACATTGTTCTTTTAAGTTGTTTGCTTCTTCGGATGGTTGTCCGGCACATATAAGCTTTTTGGCCGTCTGGCATTATTCATGTGTGTGATTGGAACTTTGCTGATTTATGAGGGTGCTTAATCAGAGCATCGTCAAATTTTGGGCAAGTTTTATGTAAATAGTGAAGGTTGTACATAGTTATAGGCGAAAATAAGCCCGTCTTCTTCAGTGTAATGAAGGTAATGGCTCAATGTAACAAGTGGGGTAAATGGAACTGCTGAAGGCATGCTAGAGCAGGGTGATTGGAATATAATGTATTCAAATGAGAATTTATCACCTTTGTTATTTCTCAATCTGCCACAATCTTCAAGCGAATCCCGGAAGGAGAGAACTGGAGAAGAACATTCAGGCAAATAAGATCAAAGGCGGCCTTGGCAGAAGGCAGCTGCATGCATGTACGGGGATCCTTCTTGTTAGCTCTTGTGGCATTTTCCCAAGGTTGCTTGTTAGAGAGAATGTGTTACTCCGACCTACCAAGCAAGATTAGTGACACACACGGTCGACACTTTCAGTGAGTTTAATTCAACAACTCTTAGAATTTATATAAAATAATAATAATGACAAGAATTAATAAAAGAAGGAGTAATGCAATAAAGTCATACAACTGTAAAATCAGAATAGTGAAAAGCTTTTGTTTTATTACAGTATATGCTAAAAAGATTAAAAATTTCCAATAACAAACTACCAAGGAGAAGGGTACTGTTTATCGTTCATTATCTTAGGCTTAAAGTGAAAGAGAAAGGAAAGGCATTGATGGCAGAACAAATGAATATTCTACTAGCAAGTCCATCATTACATTCTGTGATTTAATTGTTATGGACTTGCGTAATATTCCTATGACACAAATTTTTTGTTTTTTATTATTAAATTTAGACTTTTCCAACTCATTTTTTCTCTGTCTTTTTCTTTCATGCAAATTCTAATACCGCAGAAGGTGTAGCAAATTCAGACGGTGTATCAAGGAATATGATTATATACTTTACAGGTAAATCAAATGAAACGCATTTTTCACTCTCGGTGGATAACATCTTTACCTATTTATTATATGTTAAGTTCTCTTTGCATTCATTAAAGCTTCATCCTCCAAACCGATCACGAATTAACTCCTCCAGTGAATAAACATCGATTGTCTTCTTGCTTTACAACTCAAAAACAAGAAGTCTATCTGTCCATTCACCATGGATTCAAGCTTGAATCAAAATTTTGATGAGGATCGATGGATAATTCAAATCCGTCGAGCCATTGAGGAAGAGCTTGAAGAAGACAATGATGTACCTGTTAGTATTTTCAATGTCCCCAAAACCCTCAAAGTCAGCGATCCAGATTGTTATATACCCCAACAAGTTGCAATAGGTCCATACCATCATTGGAGATCAGAATTATATGAGATGGAAAGATACAAGCTTGCTTCGGCCAAAAGAACTCAAAAACAAATGCAATCCCTCAAGTTTCAAAACGTTGTGGACCAGCTGGCAAGGTTTGAGCCTAGGATTCGAGCATGCTACCACAAGTACTTAGATTTCAATGGTGAAACCTTAGCTTGGATGATGGCTATGGATGCTTCTTTCTTGCTCGAGTTCCTTCAAGTCTATGCCGCAAAAGAAGGTAAGGTACTAACTAGATTGTCATCAAGAATGTCTCATTTGGTTGATATTGCAGGAAGAAAGTCAGCACACAACGCAATTCTCAGAGATATGGTGATGCTTGAAAATCAAATTCCATTATTTTTGTTGAGGGAAATGTTGGAACTTCAGTTTTCTTCATTGGAGGCGGCAGATAATGTGTTACTGTCAATGTTAATTGGGTTTTGCAAGGAGCTTTTGCCATTTAAGATGATGGAAGAGCTGCCAAAATTTGAAGTGACGGATTATGCACATTTGCTTGACTTCTTGTACCGTGTCATCGTGCCTAAATTAGAAGGGCCATCTGAAATCACTGAAATTGATGAAGAAGGTGAAATCAAAGAAGCGGAAGAAAGTTATTTTGGAAAGTCAAGCCACGTTAAACAAATTGGTTATGTGGTCTGGAACATTATATCAAAGTTGAACAAAGTGTCGGTACGTCTGATCAAAAGAATATTGTTTTCAAAGCCGATTAAAGTCATACTAAAGCTGCCCTGGACGATCATCTCTAATCTACCAGTACTCAGACTCATTAAAGCACCAATTGAGTACTTGTGCTTCTCTCAAGATAAAGAAAATCAAAAGCCAGAAAATAAGAATTTAAACAGCACTAACATCAACAAACCTCCACTGGTGGAGGAAATCGAAATCCCATCTGTAATCGAGCTCTCTAAAGCCGGTGTACAATTTGTACCTACAAATCAAGGTATCTTGAGCATAAGTTTTGACGACAAAATGGCTACATTTTGTCTTCCCAGCATTAGTCTAGACGTGAACACAGATGCGGTCCTGAGAAACTTGGTTGCATACGAAGCTTGTAATGCATCAGGGCCAGTGGTTTTTACCCGTTACACAGAACTAATGAATGGGGTTGTCGATACCGAAGAGGATGCAAAGTTTCTGAGAGAAAAAGGGATTATCCTGAATCGTTTGAAGAGTGATGAAGAAGTGGCAAACATGTGGAACGGGATGAGCAAGTCTGTTAGATTGACAAAAGTTCCATTCTTGGATAAAGTGATTGAAGATGTTAACAAGTATTACAACGGCAGGTGGAAAATTAAGATTGGTAAATTCTTAAAGCATTATGTATTTGATTCGTGGCAATTTCTCACATTAATTGCTGCTATTGTGCTCTTGTTCTTGATGACATTACAAGCATTTTGCTCGGTCTATAGCCGTGCTCGTATATTCCATATCAAACAAACTCAGTGATTTTTGTTATGTGAATCTGTCCCTGTAAGAGTGCTCTGTACTAAAGAACATTTGCGTATGCCAGTTATGAGCAAACACCGGTGACAATACATTCATACCTTGTCCAATTGTTTTTACAATGAAGTGATGATTTTTGGTTTTACCTTATTAACTCAGAACCAAAATGTTCATCTGACATTATTTTCCCTCTTTAATTTACATAAACTTGTAGTTGTGAACCAATATGAATGAATTTATGTAAACAGGTAAAGTTTTCCGATTTTTCCGACAGGCTCGTTTTGAGGAGTTGAGTGAGCTTCTTGATTTTTTTTTTTTTAAAAAAAAGAGAGAGATGAAGATGAACGACCAGATGGTGTCATTTCAAATAGTTCTGTGACTATATACTCTTTAAAATGTAGAAATCAGAAGAAAACAAGAAACTTGTTCCTTGGGACCGGTCTGTTGAAGATAGACCATAACAATCCAAATGAGGCCCACGAATAGCAGTGCATATGGCAATGATAAATGCGGGGAGAAATGTTCGATCCATCTGTATCTGTCCTCCAGAAGCAAAGGAAAGGACTAGGGCTGCAAACCGCGAGCCGCGCGCCTGCCAGTCAATACTCGATCGATCCATCCAAGGTGGGGCCAATCTCATGCGTGTACGGGGATCCTTCTCATCAGCGCTAGTGGCATCTTCCGAAGGCTGCTTCTCCTAGAGGATGTGTTACTGACTGTTAGTACGAACTACCATGCAAGATCAGTGAAGAAATACCCAACCAACGCGTAAAGTTTTCGTTTAACATCACATTAGAAGCACAAAACCTCCAATAACAAACTGCTAAGAAGAAGGCTATGGTTTGTCGTTTATTATCTTAGGCTTAAAGGTAGAGAGAAACAAAAGGAATTGATGGTAATATTGCGCTGACAAGTTTGTAACCATTATATGCTGTGATTTCATTGTCATAGACGTGCACAATATTCCTATGACCCAAACTTTTTGTTTTTCTATTGTTGAATTTAGACCTTTTGTCTTTTGTATATTCCCGTTTTCTTTGTCTGGAACCGGAAGTAGATGAAAGAAAATGGAATGAGTCCAAATGAATTTGCTTTGGCGCAAAACGCTGTGGTTGATATGGCAAGCAAGTGTGATGAGAAAATGATGGCTAACAGGTTTTTCACGATGCTTTTTCTTTCAGATTAATATAAAACAAAAAAAAAGCATAGGAATCGTGGAATGAGGATAGAACTTGGGACCAAGCTGATATTTAAGTGGTGGACCTGAAGATAGTTAATTACAGTCTGTGTTCCATCACAAGGAAATTGCTATTTTGCACCTAAAGTGACTGCGCGAGTGATTCTGCTTGTTCATCTGTTGAAAGATCTGTGATGAAATATGTTTGGAGCATGGAACTAGTCTAAGGTGGATCCAAATGCATGAAAGGTTTCTTGGGAAATTGGAGGTTTAAACTGCGATTTCGAGGTCATTGTTTTCCTTTATAGAGCTAAGAAATAATTTCAGAAACCTCTCCTAAAGTTTCTAACTGTCTCACTTGCCACCTTCAAACTTTAAAAAAAATATCACTTGTCTCTCCTCTTTCAAACTCTTTATATCCCATTTACAACCCATTTGAAAATATAATATTAAAAACTCATTTTGAGAGGGTAAATATAATTTGATTTCAAATTTGCCCTTTTGTTGTCTTACTTGTTATTACAAAAAATGTGAGGATATAAATAATTATTTAAAAGCAAAAATAGGAAATATAAAGGATTATTCTGATTAGACAAGTTATAGTGTATTTTTACGAGGAGTTAACTTTTGAAATTTTCGCAAGTTATAAAATTAATATTTTCTTTACCAAAAAGTGTTTTGAGTTAACTTAAGGAGTTTTATAAATCGTTTAAATTTTGTTAAATTTTTTAATTTTTTTTGTCCAAATTGAAGGCTTGAAAGCTAAAAAAAAATACAAGATGCTAAAAATTATATATGAACGTGTTTGTGTCATTTTTAAGCTGGAGCAAAAAAGGTACTTTCATTATTGCAAATTATTTTTTAGAGTATTTTTTAGAGTATTGTAAATCATTCATAATTTTAAATAATTTAGGATTCCTTGTCCGAACCAATGACACAAAAACTATTAAAGAGCTTTTTGATCTTTTTTTTTATAAAATTTTAAATTTTAATTAAAGAACCATACCAACTAGTTTACAACAATAAGACATAAATTTGGAATGACATTTTATTATCTCTCCAAAAATAAGTTTTTTAAGAAATTATAAGAAAGAAAAAATTTGGAATGAAATTACCTTATCTCTTCCAAAACGAATTTCTTAATATTATATTTTGAAATGGGTTTCAAATGTTACAAAATATTTAAAGTAAAGGGATCGAGGTGAGATTTTCCAAAATCTTTGACAAATGGAACATGTAAAACAGTAGTTGTTGGGGAAAGTACGCCTGCGTGAGAAAAACATCAGGCAGTAACATCAAAGGCCTTCCGTTTGGGCCTTCGCAGAGGGAAGGCAGCATGCACCGGGATCCTTCTTGTCAGCTCTAATGGCAGTTTCCCAAGTTTGCTTGTTACAAAGAATGTGTTAGTACGAACTACCAAGCAGGGTTCGTGGAATACCCAACTGATCTGTCAATGAGTTTAATTCAATAACTTGCAAGAACTTAACCACCCAAAAAAAAGGGCAGAAAAAGAAGAAGAAGAAGCAAAGCAATTCAGTGATAACAGTTGTAAAATCAGAATGGTGAAAAGTTTTTGTTTAACATCAAATTAAAAAGTACAAAATCTCCAGTAATAAACTAATAAGGAGAGCGCTACTGTTTATCGTTCATTATCTTAGGTTTAAAGTGAAAGATAACAAATTGAATCGATGATTGTCGGTTGAACAAATCACAGCATGTTCTACCACGCACAACGCTGTGATTTAATTGTTATAAACGTGCTTAATATTCGTCTGACCCAAACTTTTTGTTTTCAGTTGTTAAATTTAGACTTTCTCAACTCACTTCCCCAATGTCTTTATCGTTGATACGTGTGTAGGCTGCCAGAAGGTGGGGAAAGTTCTGACTGTGGATCAAGGAATATGATTGGTTATTAGAATGAACCGCAAATGTCACTCTTTGTGGATAACATCTTTATCTATTTATATGTTAAGTTCTCTTAGCATTTCGTTAAAGCTTCATCCTCTAAACTGACCACCATTAACTCCAGCATTGAATAAACATCGATTTTCTTTTTTGCTTTACAACTCTGAAACAAGAGTTCTGGCTATCTGCTTATTCAACATGGCTTCAGACTTTGATGAGCAACGATGGGTAATTCAAATCCGGTTATCCCTTGAGGAAGAGCTTGAAGAATATAACGATCTACCTGTGAGTATTTTCAATGTCCCTAAAACCCTCACGGTCAGTGCTTTAGATTGTTATGTACCCCAAGTTGTTGCACTAGGTCCATACCATCACTGGAGATCAGAATTATATGAGATGGAAAGGTACAAGATTGCTTCGGCCAAAAGAACTCAAAAACGATTGCAATCCTTGAAGTTCCAAGACGTTGTGGACCAGCTGGCAAGGTTTGAGCCTAGGATTCGAGCATGCTACCACAAGTACTTAGATTTCAATGGTGAAACCTTAGCTTGGATGATGGCTATGGATGCTTCTTTCTTGCTCGAGTTCCTTCAAGTCTATGCCGCAAAAGAAGGTAAAGTACTAACTAGACTATCATCAAGAATGTCTCATTTGCTTGATCTTGCAGGAACAAAGTCAGCACACAACGCAATTCTCAGAGATATGGTGATGCTTGAAAATCAAATTCCATTATTTTTGTTGAGGGAAATGTTGGAACTTCAGTTTTCTTCATTGGAGGAGGCAGATAATCTGTTAATGTCAATGTTAATTGGGTTTGGCAAGGAGCTTTTGCCATTTAAGGTGATGGAAGAATTGCCAAAAGTTGAAGTGACAAGTTATGCTCATTTGCTAGACTTCTTGTACCGTGTGATCGTGCCTGAATTACAGGGACCATCTGAAATCACCGAGATTGATGAAGAAGGTGAAATCAAAGAAGCTGAAGAAAGTTACGTAGGAAAGCCTAGCCAAGTTAAACAACTTAGCCATTTGGCCCGGAAAATCCTCTCAAAGCTGAGCATATCCCCGGAGCTTCTGATTAAAAGAATATTTCGTTCAAAGCCCATTAAAGTCATATTAAAGCTGCCCTGGAAGTTCATCTCTAAACTTCCTGTACTCAAACTCATTAAAGCACCAATTGAAAACATGTGCTTCTCCGCAGATAAAGGAGGTCAAAAGCCTGACAATTTGAACAGCACCAACATCAAGAAGCCCCCGCTGGTGGAGGAAATCACAATCCCATCTGTAACTGAGCTCTCTAAAGCCGGTGTAAAATTCATGCCTACAAATCAAGGCATCTACAGCATAAATTTTGACGACAAAATGGCTACATTTCGTCTTCCCAAGATATGTCTAGATTTGAACACAGGGGTGGTCCTGAGAAACTTGGTTGCATATGAAGCTTGCAATGCATCAGGGCCATTGGTTTTTACACGTTACACCGAATTATTGAATGGGATTATTGATACCGAAGAGGATGCAAAGTTTCTCAGAGAAAAAGGGATTATTCTAAATCATTTGAAGAGTGATGAAGAAGCGGCGCACCTGTGCAATGGGATGAGCAAGTCTGTGAGATTGACGACAGTTCCATGCTTGGACAAAGTGATTGAAGATGTTAACAGGTATTACAATAGAAGGTGGCAGATTAAGATTAGTAAATTCTTGAAGCATTATATATTTCGTTCGTGGCAATTGCTCACACTAATTGCTGCTATTGTGCTCTTGTCGTTGACGACATTACAAGCATTTTGCTCGGTCTATAGCTGTTCTCGTGTATTTCGTATCGACCTAGATGAGTGATTTTTGTTATGTGAATCTGTACCTGTAAGAACGCCATTCTATTTTGGTGTGTACTATACTCAAAGATATATTTAGGCGAACCAGTTATGAGCAAATAGTAGTGATACCACATTCATGCCATGTCCAATTGTTGTTACAATGAAGTGATGATTTTTGGCTTTGCCTTATTCAAAACGAAAAATTTTCATCAGACATCGTTTTCGCTCTTTAATTTACATAAACTTGCAGTTGACATGAATTCATGTGAACAGCTAGGGTTTTCCAGTTTTGACCACACAATCTCAAATCTAAGTGGTGATTCTTGGTATTAACTGCAACGGAAACTTGAGTGGAGGAGCTACTCAGATGTTAGTCCTCACAATCTCTCATAATCACATGGTGACGATATTTTACTCTTTCTATCTCTCTCTTTTTGTAAATCCTTCAAGAAAAAGCTCACGACGAATTGAAATTTGAAACTATATGCAGCTATATGCTTCATCATTTGTTCAAGTTTATTTTTGTTGGACAAAGAGCAATTCTCCAAGTTGAACTCGTCTATTTTTTTTGTTTTGTTTTGGTTGCCGGTGGGAGGAGAAGCTCAAATTGAATTTTAAAAAAAAAAAATAGAAGGAAGAACAAATCAAGAAACATAAGCGTGGAGACTGGTCTATTGAGGACAGACCAAAACAATCCATCCATTTGAGGGTCACGAATAGCAGTGCATATGGCAATGATAAATGTGTGAACCAAATGGTTCGATCCATTAGTCATCCAGAAGTAAAGAAAAGGACCTGCAAGCGGGCCCAATTTCACCAAGAAGTTTGACTTACACATTTCTCCACAAGACAACCCGGCTGCTTCTTTTTTTCCCGTAAAGATGCTTATCCCTAGAAAACTTGCGCTGCTATGTTAATGGTTCTGGGAAATACAAAAGAAGAAATCTTAGCAAGTGATTGATTTTGGCACAAGTATTATTCTTTTTTTTTTTTTTCCCTTTTGTAAACAAGCTTTACCCGTAAAGAACTTGAACTACTACTTTATTGGTTTTCATATTTTAGAGATTCAAACAAATCTGAAAAAACAAAAGATGAGATCTCAGGCATTATTTTTACTTTAATACTAAAACCTGCAATTGATAGGGATCTTGGTAATCAGTATATTATATATATAATATGATTTGGTGCTAGGTGCCAATCAAGTAATCAACCCTCTGTATCTTCCTCCCCGTCCACTTCAGAACAAATATTTGGTCTTTAGTGTTTTTTTTACTTCTGTCTTATGCAGAATTCAAAAGCACATTGCCTATGAAGACTTGGATTGTATGTACAAACCTTTAATTTGGTTAATCCTGTCTTGAGGCTCTGGCCAAAGTTTCCTTCTTATAGGAAAATTCAATTTTGTAAAAATTCAATCTTGACATAGGTTGAAACCCTTAACCAATCAAATGAAAAATCGAAAAATAGAGAGCCATAACCAATCAAATGAAAAAAATCTGTTAGTACAAAATAATTAGGTTGAAGGCATTTCTTGTCCTAAATAGCACGCGAAATGCTATTTATCCCTTCCTCAGTGCATAAGGAAAGAATAAAAAACCTCAATCTCCAGTTCCAGTGATATCTATTTTATTCCTAGAATGATGGTGTCCCATTCTATTTATTCATTTTCCTTTCTCTCTCGAGGCTAAACGTTAGAACATTCAACAACTTGACTCTAAATCTAATTGTTTCCCTCTCCTTGTATGAATTTTCACTAAGAATTTTTCAGAGAGAAACTTTTTTCTGGTCTAGGGTTGGGTACCAAATAGGTTTACCTGTGCCAATCTTCCAAATAGGTTTACCTGTTTTTTGGTACCATGTAGAAACTTACACTAGGTGCTGTTTGACCCCCAAAAAAAAAAAAGCTATATACGAAAAATCATTTGCAAGTCATGCAAACGACAACAATGGAGGGACAGGTAGCCGTTCCTGTGGATATTGGACAGTTGAACCGTGTTTGGAATTAAAATAGGACAGGAAAACCGAACAAGACTAGTAGTGGCATCCCATAATTCCCATTGAGGATCCAAAACACGGAAGAGTAAAAGCTGTAAGCACGTCTTTCTTCGTGTAATCCCAGCTCCCCACGTGGTGGTTGCTACTTGGTATTGTCTATTGTCTATTGTCTAGCCTGTCCTACGTACTAGGTTGCACTTCTTAACCGTTATATTCTAAATAGGTTATCTCCTCCGGCTTACGGCTTAGGAGTTAGGACCCTCCCCTTCTGGAATGTATATTTTCTCCTCTCTGTGCATATAACCCATGAAGCGGTCTCATTAAAGATACCTTCCATTTATTAGCCACCATCCTATATCTTTCGTGAATACATAAATTTTCCTCTAATTAGTAACTGTAACAGTTAGGAAAGTTTCAAGCGAGCACCATGGTCTCTGCCAGGCCAACTTTTTATGTTCTTCTTCTTATTGTGCCAGCCTTCTTGTTAATCTCCTCGACTTGCTCTGCATCAACTACATCTGGGGTGGAAAGGGTTCAAGTCAGGCGTTTTGCGGGTAAAATCTGGAGTCCATTTTGATCAGTTTTCAAGTTCTGCTCTGTAACTTTTGTGGCCATGCAGAAGGATTTTTCTTGTTTGCATTTTTGCAGAATTTGTTTGTACTCGGCAAGAGGACGTATTTTTGTTACTGAACATTATTTTTTTTCTTTCGTTTTTCATTGCTTACTATGACTAGGTGGAGCAAATGAGGTTAATCATGGTGTCGTTTCATGGGGGAGTAAGACTAGGACTAAGAGATCTGTTTTGGAAGGGAGAAACGGAGGAAACTCATCTCTGGTATTGGCTGCCGAGAGAACGCGCAGAAAAGATCCACTTGACAATTTGAATTACTATACTGGTGGATGGAACATCACCAATAAACATTACTTTGCTGTAAGTTTTTTTTTTCTTTTTCTTTTTTGATTGAACTCTGCCCTTTATATTCCTTTTTTATACGTTTCAAATATAGTTTCTCTAATTTTGTTGCTGTTTCTTTGATAACTTGCCATTCTTCACTGTTTTCCTCTTGAATTATGGCAATAATTTGTGATTGTCTTCCCTTGATTCTGTTTGATTGACAATGTTCCAGCGAATATTAGTGTTGATGAAGATACAATGTTAAACAACCATTCCTCCTCCAGTTCTGAGTCCTTCAAATTCCAATGACTTCAAAGTGCATATCTCCAGAGAGAGAGAGAGTAATCCAACCCCTCCCTCCTTTCATTTACCTTTTAATAGTCAACTACAGGGCAGCTGAGGAGCAAAAAATGGAAAAAGAATAGTGCACTAATAGCTTCTGAATCTTTACTTTTGAATTTTGCTTCTAATATTGCTCAATGATGCTAACCTTTTCTTTTTTTTATTTTTTCAATTTACAATCTGATTGGCAAAGGAAACAACCTTTTCTTTTTTTCATTTGGTTGACTGGCATCTACTGTCTCTTGTTCTTTAACTTCTGTAGTTTTTAATAGACGTCAACGGTTTCTTAATTCTAATCTATCACCTGAAGGGTTACTTATGGTGCACCAGTGCTCTTTACAATACTCTTCCTTGCAGTTGTATTGAATTTGCTTCAAATTTGCAATCTTTTAAAATTGGAAATCTGGCCCTTTTCCTTTTCTTTGTTTTGATTGTTGCCTAATTCCGAAATATTCTTTTCTTTCTGTGTCTACTTACTTTTCGTGCAGTCAGCGGGTTTTACTGCTGCTCCTCTGTTTCTAGTAGCTGCAATCTGGTTTGTTGCAATTGGCCTTTGCATGCTGTTAACCTGTATCTGTTTTTGCTGCTTCGGGGGACGAAGTTATGGATACTCTCGAACTGCTTATGCACTTTCTCTTATCTTACTCTCATTATTCACCATTGCTGCAGTGTAAACATCTCTGCCTTCCCTCAATTACCTGGTTCTTTCTCACAGTTGATGGCTGATTCTTTGTATGTACTGAAGTTGAGTTTCCATTTTCTGCTTCAGCGTCGGTTCTGTTGTCCTTTACACTGGACAGGGAAGATTTCACAATACTACAACAGAGATATTGAAGTATGTTGTGAGACAAGCAGATTCAACAGTTTACAACCTTATGAATGTGTCAGACTATCTTACTGCTGCTAAGCAGGCTGGAGTAGAGAATGTATCTCTACCTTCAGATGTCCAAAACCGAATTGACCAAGTTGATGCCAAAATCAAATCCGCTGCAAGCACTCTTAAAAGCGAAACTGACAAGAACAGAAATAGGATAAATGACATTCTGGATGTTGTGTAAGTATATTAATAGGATCCTTCGTTTTAATTTATCAGGTTCATCTTGTAAATTTACATAAAAGCTTATTCCCCCTGCAGGAGGAAGATTCTAATTATAGTTGCTGCGGTCATGCTTGCTGTGGCTCTTCTTGGGTTTTGTAAGCCTACTGCTTTTTTTCAGTCAAGTTTTTAAGTTTAATTAATTAGTCACGATCTAGCCCTCACACCAACTCCGCAATCATGGGTTGCAGTATTCTCCATCCTTGGCTTGCAGTGTCTTGTATGCATGTAAGTGCCATTATTTTCCCCTTTGACCCTGTGAATAGTTTAAGTTTTATGACTTTTAAAGTTTTTGTGCAGCCTTGTTATCCTTGGGTGGATTTTGGTCGCCGTCACATTTATCTTATCTGGCGTCTTTCTTGCTCTATACAAGTGAGTCAAAGGAATTTCCATTTCATTGTTTTCTGTGTATGTGTTTCCGTCTTCCTTTAGGGAAGCTTAGAGCACCAATTTACCGCTGGAAGAGTTGTTTATTGAGTAGATAGTTCTTGAGCATATCTTCTCAGGAAATGAATCTAAAGTAAGCAGGAAAGGCAAAGTTCTGAGGATCAAAAAAATGTAAGAAATCAGCCTCGAGAAATTGTGAATCACTGAAACAAAAGCATGAGCAGTGCCCATAAACACACCCTAGAAGTTGTAGAATGTCACTATATCAGCATTCAAGAGAAGGCCACGATTATGTTTATCTATTTACAGACTATCTTCCCTCTTATCTTATCCATGGTCCTCCACTCTATTACTACTACATTTGCGCAATTGCTATTGATTCCACCTGCCATAATATATACTTTCCTACTGCTTTTCTTTCAAGTATTGCGGGCGACACGTGTGTTGCAATGGATCAATGGAACAAGAACCCGACTGCTCATACAGCACTGGATGATATACTTCCCTGTGTGGATACTACTGCTGCTCAAGAAACCTTGTCCGAGAGCAAAACCGTCACTTTTCAATTGGTTGGGGTAGTTAATGGGCTCATCGCAAATGTGTCCAATGTGAATCTACCACCTGCGGCTGGACGTTTGTCCTACAATCAATCCGGTCCTCTGGTGCCTCTACTTTGTAATCCGTTCAATCCAGACAAGACAGCGCGGAAATGCGCAGCCGGCGAAGCGGACCTCACCAATGCAACGCAGGTACTGTGATTCCCCATCACATTAATTAAACAGCTGACTGCTGTGAATGCAATGAAGTTAGATGCATCTGATTTTACGGACACATAAGTGGTTGAATGCAGGTTTGGAAGAATTATGTGTGCCGGGTCTCGACGAACAATGTTTGCACGACCGTGGGTCGTTTAACACCTTCAATGTATCAGCAGATGTCTTCTGCTGTCAATGTGAGCTATGGTCTGTATCATTACGGCCCCTTCCTGACCGACCTATTGGACTGCACCTTTGTTCGCGACACCTTCAATAGGATTCACGACGACCATTGTGATGATCTAAAGCGATTCAGTAAATGGATTCATGTTGGTTTGGCATTGGTATCAGCTGCAGTAGCACTATCTTTGATCTTTTGGCTACTTTATGCAAGAGAAAGGCGTCACAGGAAATATACCAAGCTGGTTGATGCAAGATCTCATCAAGATTCCTACGAGAGCAAGGGGCCACGCTAAAGCTCCGCCATATTACTTTAGGTTTGTGATGATAGTTCATTCATTTGTACGGTCATTTCTTCTGTAAATAATGTCTGGGATTTCCACATTGCCAATGTTCTGGAATAGGATTTTTTTTTTTTTGGTTACTTGTGTTTAAGCCAGATGATGCTAGTGCAGGTTTACTCAGGATTTTTGTCTTTGGTGAATGTGGCGTGCTGGTGGTACTTGTTTTTAACATTTTTTTATTTTTCCACATTTAGAACAACAAACTTCTTGATTACAAGTTTATAACTCCTTCAAAAGTCTAAACTTCGCTTGTATGACATAAAAATGAGTTAAGTTAATTAAACTATTTCTTATCATATCTAAAATTCTAAACACGTATAAGTCCACAGCCACCTTTAATCCTTGATGAACTAAAACCAAAGCTTTCTCAATAGGTACAAAACTGATTATACGAGCTAATTTCCAATCTCAAATCTTACCTAGTGATCTTTCTCTCCTTGGATTAGGAGTAATGCTAATTGGTGCATTGCACAAAGAGGGATTTTAGTGATCATATTGTCTGAATTATGTTATGTGGCGTGTGAGACCAGGACCAAATTTGGGGCCTGCAAGAGTTGAGTCAGTATCATCTTGTTTCTCAACCATGGGAGGATCCAATTCAAACAAAAACAATAATGAAAAATCCCTCTTCATCATGGACGACCATGTAGTCTTTAATTGTATCTGGTTCTTTGAGGATTAAGATATGTAAACCACCAAACCAAATTACTATCATCACACGTCACATCGTAATCTTCAATTGTTAGATTAACAACACTAATACTAGAATCCAAGTTAATCACTACTGTTTACACCAAACAAAGTATTTATTCCTTTATATAACAATATATAAGGCGTGAGGTTGAACCGCTGCCTAATCTTCCGCCAACTATGATACCTGCAAAGCGATAGCCATGATGGAAACAAAAGCAGCTAGCGGCTTTGTTTGGAAATCAAATTTTTTCAAATAATATTTCATCTTCATCATAAACATATTTTTAATTTACTTTTTTATATTTCCAATCACTATTTTATCTCATATACATCGCATCACAAAAAGTGCGATAATAATTATTTCAAATAATACTCTATCCAAACAAACCCGCCGGACCTAACTGGTTTGACAGGACCTAACTGGTAGTTGTAGTGTAACTAATTAATAATTTTAATCGTGCATTCCAAGGGGGCTAGAATAGGGATGGAAAATTGAGTGAAAAGGATTTCAAAAAAAAAGGTATGATTGTGGCGGAGAGTGATAAATTGTATTTGACACATGTACTTCTATCTAATGGATTCCATTTGTGCTGAATGAATTGCTGTCAAGCAGAATATAAATAATAATTAAATATAGCATTACATACCTTAATAGACAATAGCCACTTTCCACCACGCATCTGCAATCAAAGACTGACGACACGAACTTCCCATGACAATAGATCCATCGCATCATGCAAACTCTTCCACTAACTAAGTTAATCATGTCATTATTTTGATGAAGAGAGTGCTGCAAGAATGCGTATGAGAGTCGATTTACCATACTTCTTCTTAATATAATGACAATTTTGACCACTTGAATTAACTCTTCCAAATACCACTACTGCAGCACTACTGCTTGGCACAATTTGTACAAAAATAAATATGACACATGGCTTTGCCACATGGGATCCGGTGTTTGGTGACCAGCAAGATGTAGTGGGATTAACTACCCATAGTATTGGTTCAATACAATGTGTGAAAATTACTATATACGATTTAAAAGTAAACTTTAAGAAGAATAAAAAAAAGGACTTAACTCCAAACCTTGGAATGATGAAACTGGAAATTTAGATATAAAATACTAATGAAGAGCATCTGAATCTTCATCAATTGATTAAGTTGGGTTAACTTCGTGAAACAACTTTCAGGAATTGTGGGTATTTGGGCCGGCAAGAAAGTCTCTAAGGTCGATATTGAAAGGGAAAAAATTGGAATACAAGTAAGTGTTGTTGTTAAGCAAATGGCATCGTGGACAATTCATTTCCGACAATAACTGACACCACTGGGGTCAAATTAGCCCACAGACTTCACCGCGTTTGCCTACTACGTGTCATCTGGCGACGCAGCATACAATTCTACGTTGTTGTTGTTGTTGACGCCAAGCTCGGTGCTCCATCTGACAGAAACTTCCAAAAAATTGACGCCTACAGTTATACAAAGTAGCCGTTTGGCCAACGCCTAAAGAGAGACAGCTGACTCCGTCGTCATTATCCCCTCACTTTTGAAAATATTTTTCTTTTCTTTTTTTTTTAATAAGGAATTCCAATTGTTTCTACGAGCCAGGACGTATCTGGATACGATAGGTCGTCTACAGAGATACTTATAAATGATTATCGGCTCAATTTTCATATTACTTTGTAAGACATATCTGGAATGGTAGATTACTTATAGAAATACTCGTAGATTGTTGTCAACTCAATTCTGATATATCATCAGCTGTGAAATAATTTATTTTTATTAATTGAATCAACTTGCATGAGTTATCTTTCTTTTCTTTGGTGCCCACCATTTTCTTGTGCTTTTAAGGCAATTGAGTGCCAAATGTCGATTCCACTGCGTAAGAGGGTGGTCCTCGTTTCATTTTCATGGAAGGAGGCCGTTTCTTAGTTGTAAACTTGAATCATGATTAAATACGAAAGTGACCAATAGTTAGAGTGAAAAGGAAGGATTAAAGGAGACAAGATATGGATTAACATCGAATTTTATGAGTTAACCCTTGCCACTCTATAAACATTTTATTATTAAAAGACATAACTATCAGCCTACATAGATAAACCCAAATCCCTAACCTCATGAAAACGGAGTTTCCTATTATTTTAGTTTGGTTAGTGGTTAACCTTGCTGTGGGTCTAAAAGTACAATTCACTGGGGAACAATCTGGAGTTAAATGATTGAAGAAATGTTTCAAAGAGAAATGATTGAAGAAGGGAAATATCTGGAATTAAATGTTTCAAAAAGAAATGATTGAAGAAGGGAAAAGCCAAAAAAAAAAAACCTTTGGAGTTGCAAAAAAAGTTTAAAAGAACGAAATTTAAGGAGTGCATGAAGTTTTTTGAGAAGCACCATTTGCCTAAATATAAACACAAAATCCACAGGTTTTTATGAGTATGTGCAGCATAACTTATCCAAATGGGAAACATTTGAATATAGAATAAAAGGGTGCCAATTAAGGCTTTGAGAAGCAACATATCTCTTCATATAGAAGTTAATTTTTTTTCTTGGTTCAAATTTTTTGAGGCACATTTTGGCTAGAGTTGTTAATATATTTCAATTTACTTGAAGGAAAATGCCCATCGCATTTACTTGGTAGAACCAATTTCTTTGTTCCTTCCCATTCTCAAATTAAATGTGGTGTTAATGTAAATTCATTTACTGGCAGCCAACACTCCATCACAAATGGTCCAATTAAAAAATGCATTGAGTTAATAGAATATCTACTGAGATATTTTTCATAGATATTAGCATTAAATTAATCATCATATCTATGAAAAATCAGAGCATCCAACACGGCCGAAGGCAAGGAATTAAACCAAATGCAGAGGATATTTTCGTCCTACGACGCAGTCTTGTCCAATAAATTAGGGTCACAAGAGCATTGCACATAGGACGTGTCAGACAACTGACCGGCTCCGAAGATCTAGTGACAAGTGGCGCCAGTTTCGGCGCCCTAACCATTTTTTCAACTTACACATCAGCCCAAATTTCATCTCATCCGAGTGTATCACACGCAACTGGCCATTTCATATATTTGAAATCCAAAGAGTACCTAAATTTGGCACCTTACGCTCAAATTATATTTGGAGTTCAAATGCTATTTTTACTCCGTATGTTTAAGGAAAATTATATGAATTAATCTTATATCTATTAATACTATATAAACTATAACAGTTAAATATTTAATAATTATATAAAATTTAAATTAATTATCAAATATTCAACAATAATAATAATGTATATATAATCAATATACATAAGATTAATCAAAATTCTATAGATAAAGATTCTTTTTATTAATTACTACTAAATCACATTTTGTTTAAAGTTACCCATCTTTAACTTTGACCGCCGGCCAAAACGATAATATGACGGCCCAAATGTCATCATCACACCCTCAGTTGCCAATATTCTTGGATAGAATTCATAAAACATACCCCGGCACGTCAAAAGCAAGCTCGCTCGCGCGTCTCGAGTGTGTCATGATCTTGATCTGACAGCCCATAGCTTTTTGTTCTTTTGAGTTTTAATCCATTGGAAAACCATCCCGACATACTACCAGTATCTATCTAAGCTAATCCAACGGCCGGTCCACCTTCTCTTTACCAAAAACTCCTCAGACATGCACTTAATTCCCAACTTGCCATCGCCTTCCCCAGCTATATAAGCCTTGCTTCAGTCTTGCTTAGGTTTGCCGAAATAGAGAGCCAACCGGCGCTATTAGGAGATTTTTTTAAAAAAAAGAAAAAAACTCTTTTTTCCGAATATAATTTTAAAAAAATATTTCACACTCTCCAGTTTCAAATCCACAAGTGAAATCGACACAAGATGGTGACGTCATCATCGAAAAGCAAGGCCACCGGCGCCGGATTTCAGCACCATTTCCAACGCTCACTCTCGCCTCTGGGCCGTTTTTGCTCATCTTCCTCGGCCTTCTCTGCCCGAGCCGGACCCGCCATTATGGCCCGGCCCACATCTCCAACTCGGGTCAATTTATGCAGATCTGTTTCCCCGACGCCTTCCGTCCGTTTCTCAACCTCTCCCGGCCGATCGATCGTTGTTTCCCCCCGGCAATCGAGGCAAAGTAATAGACCAGTGCCATCTAATCAGAAGAGGACGTGCCTGTGCTCGCCGACGACCCACCCGGGGTCGTTCCGGTGCAGCCTGCATAAGAACACCAACAGGAATGATCACCACACGGGGTCCTATAACCGGTCCAGTCATCAACTGAACATGAGGAGATCGGCGATGACGAATTCGCTGGTGAGAATTGGCACCGTGGAAGGTGATTTGGTGAAACGGGCCCTCACCGCCTTAATTCGGCCGTCGTCGCATAATCTCAGACGGCGGGGCGACTTCCACCCGCGGCCGAGTCGGCTATCTATCATGTCCAAAGCGGAAGATTTGTGACTGCCGCTATTGCTGCTTTGCCTTTCCCCGAATGTACAGATACGAGTTCCGACTGGAACGTTGTGGCGATTCTGACCAGTTTCTCGAGTCAACTCGGCGAATCAGTACTTGACGATTTCTTCAGCCGTTTTTAGAAAAAGTTGGAGGCTAGAAACATAGTCGGGAGACCGAGTCGTAAGTACTAGTAGTAAATACTAAATACTAACGACTTTGAGTTGTGTACCGGTATAGTGTGGACTAGGGGCCAGTGATGGTCTCTGAGAATTTACCATCCATGCAATTTTTTTTTTTTTATATATATACTTTATACATTTTTTTCCAGTTTTATTTTTACCTTGAAATGCAAGATCAAGCGGGAACAAATCATATCAACCTACAGAAAAGGGTTGATAGAAGATGAGACCAATTTAAACCTAGTCTAACCCAAAGAAACTAACCTCAATAAACTCCAAAGAGGTTGTTATGTTGTTAATAACAGCCAATTGTTTTAAGCTGTAAATGCAAAGATACCCGTTCTTTTCACAAGTATTTTGGGCCAGCATTAGCAATTGAAGAAAAGGCCGTGGATATCCCGAGTCCAACAACGATTGATGGCCACTGAATAAACCAGGCTGTCAACTGGCCAGCATATGCTGTATCCCGTTATAGCTTTTTGCTCTTTAGATTGGGCTTGGGGTAATTCACTGCAACCACAATCTGATCAGTTAACTGATCGCTGCGATGCGCTTTTGATTGGCTTTGGGCTATTCACAGCAGCCACAGTCTGGACCCTTTTAAGAAACCAAGAATGGATTACATGATAAATTCAAAAAACTTTGATATTTTTTCCGCCCTGTAGCGGCTTAAAAGTTTTTTTTTAAAATAAAAAAGGAAAATGAAAACATTTTAGGGTCTGTTTGATTGGATGTAAAATATTTTCCCTAGAAAAGTAGACTGTATTCCCGCATATATCGCCTAGAAAAGAATCAGCAAGGGTCATGATGACATACAGAGCTGATGACAAAAGACTTGATGTCCTTCATTCCGGCGTTAAAACCCTAAGTTAAAGGAGGCTTGTTCAACGCACAAGGACCACAGGCCCTGTTGTTCTGGCGAAAGCTTCTTCTTGAATACTGGGGGCCCCAAGGAGGTGTACTGGGCACCTTTTGTAAGCTGGCAGCCGCCATGTGGGCATTTTTTCCTGCTCCTAAGTTTGGTCTTTTACTATCAATGGAAACTTCACATTTGGAGTTTTCCATAACTGTGTTTTTAAACTCGAATTGGAAGGAACCGGTGAAGTATTCGATTCGAGTTACTCTAAAAATCGAAAGTATAAAACTCGGTCAAAAACAGGATTTGATCGGATTTGATAGGAAAACCGGATGAACCGGTTTGATATCAAAGCTTTCAGTCCACTGAGAGGAAAATTTGCATTTCAAACAAGGCCCGCTTGCAAGTACCAGCGGTGGGAATCCTAGTGGGTCCGATGGAAAGATATAATGGCAGCATTCTTAATTGAAGCAGATACCTGACATGGCTTGAGACCTCAGCCTTAGTCCTACCGCCCAATTTTTTTTTTAAAGGTCAAAGCATTTTTAATATTATGTTTTGGCCCCTAGGTTCTTAAAAATTGTTAATATATCTTAAATATTTCATATTTTATAAATGTTGTTCTAAAGTTTGTTGTTATTTTTTAGGGAAAATCGTTCAAAACGTCCCTCATATTTTGTAAAATAACTTTTTTCGTCCCTTACTTTTAAAAATATACTTTTACGTCCCTTACAAATTCACATTGATCAAATTTGGTCCCTATCTAGGTTTCCGACTAGTTTTTGGCCGGAATTCATCACATGCAAGGCATGTGATCATTTTTTAAGGGTAAAATTATCAAATTAAAATTTACATAATCAATCTATAATCCCTTACATTTCACAAAATGAATCGTTTTCTCCCTTACATTTCACAAAATAAATTTTTTCATCCCTCAGATTTCTCAAAATGAATTTTTTTATCTCTCATTGACCACGTGTACGAAAAGTTTTTATTTTTTTTAATTCATGAATATATCTATTTGATTTCATATAAACAGTACAAATAATATGTAATATATCTCTATTTGATTTCACCTAAACAGATCGATATATACATGGGTTTAAATCTAATAATTTTGTTTTAAACCTATATATATATGTGTGTGATTTCACCATGTGAATCTATTCAATATTTGTAGTCTTTTCTATTTTAGTAATAATTCATTTATTGAGTTGTTTAATAAGAGTATCTAATTAATCGGTGTTAATTCGAATTCGATAGTCATGCTAACAAATTGCAGTTTAAATATGAAATTTTTACTCGCTACCTTTAAGACCAATAGTTGAATTTCTTACCTTATGATTATTTTAAAATTTGAAAGTGTCAATTACTTACTTCTTTTTGTTATACTTTTCCTTTGTTTATTTTTTCTGTCTAAATTTAATTCGATATAAACACTTGATAATGTTTAGAATTAAATATTTTCTTTGTTTTCAATTTTCGAGTAAAAGGAATGAACATGAGTGAAAAACTAACAATTTTTTTAAAGCACTGTATATATCTATTTTAATTTCACATAAATAGTATGTTTAGGTGAAAATTAAATAGAGATATATTACATGTTATTCGTATTGTCCAGGTGAGATCAAATAAATATATAAATTAGTTTTAAAAAAAGTTATTCATACACATGAACAATGAGAAATGAAAAAAAATTATTTTGTAAAATATGAGGGATGAAAAAATTCATTTTGTGAAATCTGAGGGACGAAACAATTCATTTTGTGAAATGTGAGGGACAAAAAAATTCATTTTGTGAAATGTGAGAAACTATGGATTGAATAATGTAAATTTTGATTTGACAATTTTACCCTTAAAAAGTGATCACGTGCAAGGAACGTGGTGCATTTCGACAAAAAACTAGTCGGAAATCTAGATAGAGATTAAATTTAATCAATATGAATTTGTAAGGGACGTAAAAGTACACTTTTAAAAGTAAAGGATGAAAAAGCCATTTTGCAAAATGTGAGGGACGTTTTGAACGATTTTTCCTATTTTTTAATCAAATATATAATGTTAATTCTAAACTTGTTAATGTTCATTGAATAATATAAATTGCTACTTGATCATTCTAATTTCTTTGTATTTTCTTGTTAAATATATTTGAAATATCAAACATATATAAATATACATTTATTAATATTAACATGTTCTTAAGTATTTTACATACAATATTTTAAATTTTAAATAATTTTTATTTATGACGTCATATGGTTTAATTCCGATCGAATCGGGTCGAATCCATTGACCCCTGACCTATAAGCTCGACCGAGTCGATTTCCGGTTCAAGTCTGAAAACATAGTTCCATCAGGCGTGAGGAATGAGATGACTGCCGTTTGGTGGAGAAGATTTGAACGTTTGGTGGAGAAGAATTGAACGTTCGACATCTCTCAAAATTCCCCATCTTGACTTGAGATAGAAGTTGATTGTGCTGACATTTTATCCTTGGCGGTTAAAAGCTAATGACAGTCCTGACCATTATTTACATCCTATCATCATGGATTGCAGATTCCTGCTTTTGCAGCTGCAGCAGTTTAAGCTCATGCATGTTTATCACGAAGCCAACAGATTTGCTGTGCTGATGCTCTTACAAAGTTTAGGATGCAACTTAGACAAATCTTTTGAAATTTTTGATACTTGTCCTCCTGATATTTCTTTTGCTTTTGATGAGGACACCAGAGGGATGTGCTTTCCTCTCGTAGCATTGGGACGATATGTAATAGCCAGGTAACATCTGCTGTGCTCTGGTTTTGTTTATGCAATTCTCCTTTTTACCCCAAAAAAAAAAAAAAAAAAAAACGAGGCTTGGTAGCTTAGCCGTTGGTTGATCTTATAATGGATTCTATGGTTGGCTGACCATTTGTCTTGATCATCCCTGCAACCTTTACAAAATTATAAAGAAAGATAGATCACTTGTTTGCATTTTTTTTTCTTGTTCATCTAATTTTTTTTTGTTTAATAAAGAAAGGGCGAGATTTAAGAAATAGGAAAGAGATCGAAGTAATTGAATCTAAAACATTTTATTTTTAGAATCTCAATCTTATGTTCACTCTATAACTCTAAAAACGTAAATAAAAATTACTTCAACATTAACTTTCGAAAAGAGCTAAGAAGAAATTGTGGACCTACGCTATTATTAAACATCCCTTGTGAAATTGATTCAATGATAGATGGAATTGAATCAAAATACCGACAATACGAGTTGAATTATTAAAAGGCTCAAACTTGCTAGTGTTTATTTCTCCTACAGTTATAAAACTAATAAAGGCAATTCATGAGCTAATATAGTAGTAAAAAAAAAATTTTCAATCTCTCCGAATAAAGTTATTGCTCTAAATTTTTTTTAAAACATGAGTTTGCCCCCCAAAATATTCATTTTGTTTGGATTGTAAATTATTTGAGATATTTTTACTGTAGCACTTTTTGTGATGTGATTTATGTGAGATAAAAAGATAATTGGTAAGATAAAAAACTGTATTGGAAATTATAATTGTGATGTAAGCAAATATATTTGGGAAAATAACCCACTATCCAAACAAATTGTTGACTTGGCCGATCCAATCAAACCATTGTCGCCTATCGGGACCACTAACTCGTTAACCTAGTAAAAAAAAATGCTCCAAAGCTGTCACTATTGATCACACTTATAGAAATACCTTCAACTAATGACTTGTTGCCTCACGGTACGTGCATGTGCTACCTACACGTGGAAATTAAGGTTGGCCATTGTGAGTTTGGTGAATTTTTATTTTAGCTAACGGCTAACGTTGGGTTCACGTGTGCTTATGATCGCAAATGGTGGTTGTTAGCCTAGCTCAGGACTGCTATTATTTTCTCATGTCAATTTTCAACCCAAAAAAGGTATAAAATAAAGGGGAATAATATTAGAAATCTCTTTGAGATTTCTCTTAATATTACTTAGCGCTTCTAATGTTTTAGAAAATTACTTACCTTCCTTACTTTTGTTATTTGTGTAATAAAATTTTGAAAAAATCCTAAATTATCCTTTTTCTCTTTCACTTCAACAAAAACTATCACCTACAAAACAATATATAGTAATACCATCATATCACAAAGTTATATTCCGTAAAAATATAAATTTCAAAAAGAAAATAGATATTTGTAGAGTTCTAGCACCAATTCAACTTTATATGCTTAAAATTGATTTTTTATTAAGCTTATTTTTTTCTAACCTTTTCTCAATCAATGGCACAAACCTTTAAGTTGTACTAAATCATTATAAAAATCAACTCAAAATAAACAAAGTAATCATACTTCACTCTATCACAATCATAAAATAAAAAAATACAAACAAAATTCAGTTTACTATAATTTTTATTTAAAAAAATCACATAAAAAAAGAGCAAGAGAGGATATGAGAGAACAGAGAAAGAGAACGAAGTGACTTTTGTTTCTTTTTGATTATTTTTTGAACTCCATTTATTTGATATGTGAATCATATATCAAGTGAGGGCTAATATAATTATTTTACGATTATTAGGGGGAGGCAAGTGATATTTTTAGAATCTCAGGGGCGTGAAGCGATACTAGGAGAAACCTCAAAGGAGGTTTCTGATATTATTCCAAAGAAAAGGGCAAAAAGTTTTCTGTAAATATGATATACGTGGCATCACCATTCACGGTATCTTCACTTCGCAAGTTCGTATGCCATTTAGCCATCGAATCAAATGCACTTTACCAAATGCGAACACTAGAATCATCAAAACCGACCTTTTCTTTGGGTCCCTTTATTGTGACAAAAATCCTTCCCATTGCCGTCTGACGCAATATAAACTTGTTACTAGTCCAAATCCAACCCCTTGATCACTGGTTACTAATGACTTGGGTCTGAAAAGCTCTACGAAGTGGGAAGATACCAAGTTTCTTGTTTCTAGGACTCTTCCTAGAAAAAGAAAGAAAAAAATGGTAGTAACTTTGAAAGCTGGGAGCAGGCCGCCATGGGTGGGATTAGGAGCAGCTGTTTGGGTGCAAATAGCAGCTGGGAATGGCTATACTTTTCCTCTTTACTCTTCTGCTCTCAAATCGGTACTGGGTCTCAGTCAGGAGCAGCTGACTATGCTTGGGGTGGCTAATGATTTTGGAGAAAACGTAGGGATTATCCCGGGTATTGCTTGCAACAAGTTCCCACCTTGGGCTATTCTGCTTGTTGCGGTTTGTCTGTCTTTCTTGGGTTATGGTGTTCTGTGGCTTGCTGTTAGTGAAACTGTTCATTACATGCCTTATTGGGTTGTAAGTTCTTTTCTTACTCTGTCTCAATCCCTATCCGCTTCTATGATTTATCATCTTACTTTGCATTTTTAGGATTTATTGATTCTGTGCAAGTATTTATCATTAAAAAAAGCATATTATATGATTGTTGTGTTCTACATCCTACCGGGAACTTCATTTTCTGAAATATGAGATTGGTGTTCTTTGGCAGTAGTTGCGATAATCCTGTGATAGTTTCTGAGATTGATTTGGTTGTGCTAAATTGATATCTGTCAAATGCTTACTGCTGCAAGTTTCTAACATGTCGAGTTCAGCACTCTTTACTTTTGGTCTGTTTTCCTGTAATATTTGACTTTTCAATTCAAAGAATGCTTTAGTTTCCTGAGGGATGGATGGCTTATGCTGTCATGCTTTCAAGACTCTAATGTTTGGCTGAATTAATTTCTAAGAATTTACTGTGTTTTGACGTAGGTTATTCTGATGTGGACTAGTTGGTTCGTTTACTTGATTATAATGTTGACAGAATTCGAAACTTCGTAGGTTTTTGAATAAATCCCTCAATCGAGCTAATGCAAAGACCACTATAGTATTTTTTCTGCATCAACCCAACAAAGCTGTTTCCATGTGTCATCTCATAGAGTATTCATTGTACTGTTGGTTCATGTTTAATAAATACTTTTGAAGCTTAAACCAAGTGATGACAACGAATTTTCTTCACCTTTTTTTTTTTCCTTCCACGTTTGGGTGATAGATCAAACTTTGTGCAACGTAATCATGGTTGTGGAGTATGTCTTGTGGTATTTACATACTCATGCATTTTATAATCTCTATTAAGGTGCAGAATGTGTAGAATTGCCAGGAGAAATTTTGTAAAAGAGTAACAAGATCCAGATTTAAACATCCATTTGCCTATTTCATTTATGAAATTGATTGTGGCCCTCACCCATCTTCGCTTAGAGCCTTTTTCATCGAGTCTTTTCTGACTCAGTATCATTTTTTAGCATGCCTAGGTGCCAAACTTGTATTTCTGAAAGAGATGAGGTAATATTTTGTTGCTAATACTCTTGATTGGCATACATGTCTGTATATTTGTGGTTAGCTATCGTGGTGGAGTGAAAAAGCAAGGGTAAGTTGCTGTGTATTGGTTCTTGTTCTTCTACCTCGTTGATTTGATTAGATGCTATTTCTGCTGAAATTTTACCTCTTCTTTACTTCTAACTGGCATAGTAGCTCTCTGAACATGTAGAGAGCTTGTCCATGTGGCACTTTTTTTAGCTCCTTCAACCCCTTCCTGCCATTTCTCATAAAAGATGAGGATCTAAAAATTTTTTAAAAACTCTATTACACATATCATTGCTTTTTTTTTCACCTTAGTTTAATGTGTCACCAGTATGTCCAAGCACTCATTCTCTTAAGAAAGATATGACTTGTTTTACCATCGCACTCATTCTCTTTTGGCATTTTTCTCTTGACAAAGAAGGCTGCAAAGGAGCCATTTTTTGTTCATTTACTTTCACTATTTCTTTCTTTTTCTTCTCTGAGTATCTCTCTCTGGGGTTGGTAGATGTCAAATAGATAGACATCTTCAATTAAAGTTTCAAATTCTGTAAAATGTTGCCTTTATGGCAAACATATCTAAGTTCTCATCAGTCAATTGCTGATGCTGTTGACAGTTATTTCTTGCACTCTGTGTTGCCACACATAGCAGTGCATGGCTTGGCACAGCTGTACTTGTAACCAACATGAGGAATTTCCCTGTCAGTAGAGGCACGGTTGCTGGAATTCTAAAAGGCTATGTGGGGCTCAGTGCTGCAGTTTTAACGGAGGTGTACACCATGGTGCTTGATGGGTCAGCTTCGAAGCTATTACTGTTCCTTGCATTGGGTATTCCTGTCATATGTTTGGCCATGATGTACTTTGTTCGGGCTTGTACTCCTGCTTCTGAAGAAGACTCTTCAGAACGTGTCCATTTTCTTTTCATTCAAGCAGCGAGTCTCTTACTTGCTGTTTACCTTCTCACTACTACAATTCTAACAGACACATTATCTCTAAGTGCCTACATCAAATATATCTTTGTGGCTATCATGGTTGTTCTTTTGATGTTTCCTCTTGCAATTCCCTTAAAAATGACACTATTCCCTGCTAACCGTAGAAAGAAAGACCAATCAACTGGTTCTTCAGGTAATTTGATTGCAGGGGAGGATTCAAATAAGGCAGATCCTCTTTTAACCCCCTCTTCTTCAGCAGCATATCTTGGAAGCTTTATGGAGACTGATGATGCCTCAGATGTGGATACTCTTCTAGCCGTGGGTGAAGGTGCAGTGAAGGAAAAAAGAAGACCAAGAAGGGGGGAAGACTTTAAGTTTCGCGAAGCTGTAATCAAAGCTGATTTCTGGCTATTGTGGCTTGTGTACTTCCTAGGGGTTGGTTCTGGAGTCACTGTTCTGAATAATTTGGCACAGATCGGAGTTTCACTTCTGGGATTGAATGATGCAACAGTATTGCTAAGTTTGTTCAGCTTTTGCAACTTTTTGGGCCGTCTTGGAGCTGGTGCTGTTTCGGAATACTTTGTCAGGTAATCATATTACTGAGCTTACTTCTTATTTCTTTTTTCTGGCAATTTCTGGAACCTATATACTCTGGATAAGTGTTGGTTTTTTGGGGTATAAACTAAGAAACAACACTTTAGTGTTGCAAAAAAAGCTTATAAGAAACTTGTATTAAAGATGGAAAATGAGTTTGTGTTCTATATTCATCAACTCACTATTTATAGTGATTACATGAAACAAAGTAGCAAAATATCCAACTAACAATTATCCTAAAAATCTCAATAAAATATAATCTTCTTCTACTAGCAAATCTTAGCTAATACATTTGTTAACAAACCAACATGATCTTTGGTTAACAAATATCCTTATTCTTCTAATAACTAAATTATTTTGATATCAAACATAATCTCTCAAAATCTGTAGGAAAAGTTGGCATATCTCAACAATAAGACTTCTTTTAACATATCTTTCCCAGGTAATTCAACATTGTATTCTGTTAATTTCAGGTCAAAAGCAATTCCTCGAACAGCTTGGATGACTGTAGCCCAAGTACTCATGGTTATTACGTTTCTTCTTTATGCTTCAGCTCTGAATGGAACTCTATATGCTGCAACAGCATTACTTGGTATTTGCTTTGGGTTTCAGTTTGCCATAATGATTCCAACTGCATCTGAGCTTTTTGGTTTGAGGCATTTCGGAGTCATATTTAACTTCATGCAGCTTGGGAACCCTATAGGTGCACTCCTCTTTTCAGGTCTGCTTGCTGGGCAGGTCTATGACAGTGAAGCAGCTAAACAAGGGGGGTCTTCTTGTGCTGGTCCAGATTGCTATAGGCTTACATTCCTAGTTTTAGCTGGCGCTTGTGGTCTGGGAGCTCTGTTGAGCATAATTCTGACAATCAGAATTAGACCAGTCTACCAAATGCTTTATGCTGGGGGCTCTTTCCGTCTGCCACAGAGTTCTGGCCATTGATGTCTAGAGTATCTTTCCGCTTATCTAGAAACAATATGTTATTGAGTCACATTCAGTTCTTGGAGGATATTCTTGGACATCTAGCCTTAGGATAAGTGCTAGAGTTCATATAAATTACATATTTTGCGGTACTCTAAACTACTCAAAACACGAACTTGAACTAGGGAGAAAATTTTGAGTTGCTTGAATAAGGCTTGATGAGTTTCCGTAATATCTATCGTTTGATGCATGTATGAAGAGAATACAGTTTTGTTTTTGTTATCATTTTTACAGTTTCAAGGGTTGAAGCATATATGTCTGCCAGTAGATCAGAATTCGTGATACTCTTTAATACGTGAAATTCCTGTCTAGAACTCGCTGAGGACCTTAAGCAGGTCAAATTTCGGGTACCATCATGTGAAATTGTTAAATGCTTACTTGAATAATGGAACTTTGGCTGGAGTAAAAACAAAGTCAATCAGAGTTCGCCATTTAGCAATCTAATGATGTAATTGTGTCCAAAGGAAGCCCATTTCTCAAGGTTGAAAAACATAGTTAATCTGATCAAAATAAGGTTCACAACCATTCTAGTTGATAACAACATCACATTTATATTAATCTAGATTAAAGAAACATTACAAGTTACGGGTTGCAACTAAGCTACTGCACCCAAACATCTGCAACTGACTTCATCCATTTTTGTCAATTCCAAGCTAATTACAGACCAAACAAGAAAGAGCAAAATTGGAAATGAACTACCCGTGGTATGTATGGTACGGATATGATTACAAGGTGATTCTCCGATTACTGAAACGGTAAGGAGGCATGATGGCGTGCAAAGGGAGACGACAAAACCATTTTATTTTGGAACACAAATTGCTCAAGTTTGAGCATGGAAGAGCCAAAAGAATTAATTCCACATGATGTATAAGCACTGGGATCGTCATGTGGGCTTCAGATTTTGGAACATTGTTTCCCACTTGAGCTCTTCAATACCATTCGACCAAAACTCACCATCACTGCAGTTCAACTTTTCATTGTGAAAATGGAAATCTTGAACGTCAGTGTCAGATGAACTGTTACTACTTGAATCAGACTCCAGAGGGCTTCCATTTGTGAGCATCAATATTTCTTGACCTGCCACAACTGGAGGAGTATTACTATTAGTACCACTGGCAAGAAGCGTAGGCCTACCTCGCTTACTTGTCTGAATCAATTTCCTATTCGCCCTCAGCATAGCTGCCTTCCATCTTGAACTTTTATTCATCTGTGGAACTGGGATCATAGTATGAGCTGAGCTATCCTGACCGACACGGACGCGAATATGCTTAGCAACATAGTTCTTTGCTTGCTTGACTGCAATCAGAAGCCGTAACAGGGGACGTAGGCTTCTAGTTTTGTCTTTTCTTGCAAATTTGAGAATCTCGAGCCTGTGTTTCGCCACAGAAATGCCCATGCTTTGAAGAAATTCATGATTGAAATGAGCTATGTCATCTTCTTCCAGCTCGTTTTGAGCAAAAGTAAGGGCATAGTCATAAGCAGTGGAAGGGTCCAGGCTAGTTTTTGAGAGCCAAGAAAACCAATCCATCGCTTGGAGTCCAGTGGTACCAATTCACCACCCGACTTTGGTATAGAAATACATCAATATATATATATATATATACATGGTAGGATGGCAAGAGCAAGTACAATTAGGGACCAATTTTTAATTGTGAATTGATACATTTTTTCTTTTTAGCAATTGGTTGAGACTTGCGACCTTGATTTGAAGAACGATCGAGTGAATAAGGATGACAAGTGCCCGAATGAGTCGGCAGTTGAAGTTGAGAAGGACAAAAGAAAAAGATGGACCCTGGGCTTAATTAAAGCCGTGTTGCCTTCAAGAATTGGGCAAAGAGTCGTGACATTGCTGTTGAAGTGAGACCTAAGGAATTCTTTTCATAATCTCACACCATCATTCACGGCTGGGAAAAGGAGATTGGTGGGTCAGCAGCTTATCCCGGGGCTAGTCCACATAATCAGCAGGGAAATGGACAAACTTATTTAGCATTATACTACCAATTACCAACTAATATTTGTCCGCATATGATATGGTTGCATTAAGTTGCAAGCCGAAAGCACAAAGCAGACGCCCGGCTTAATTTCTCGGCTAGACGGCCTAAGAAATGACCATCTTTTGTTGGAAACTATAGCTGACGCCCCAGTCTTCCTACCCATTTATGAAACGTTACCTAAAAACACAAAAATGGGTATGCCCCAGCAGTTTAACCGAACGCCTTCAAGGTAGTCATGCCGTGTAAATTTACCTTCCCACGTAGTGGATTTACGTTCTTTTGGGGCATGCAGGACTGGTAAACACCATTTTTCAGATTACAGAGTTGGACAAGAATAATGATGGTTAGTTATTTTAATTAGCACCAGAGTTCATGTTGAGTAGTAGTATAATGGTAATCATGTTGAGATTGCGGCAACATTACATGAGGAGAGAAAATGTAGATTATGCTTCTTCAAAATGGACCACTAGTACTCAAACGTATTTTCCACTCCAAACTTGTAAGTATTGTGCATGTGTGCGGATCTTATTACTACAGAACATATTGTCCCTGTGTACAGTAGGAGTAGACAAACAATCTCGCAATCATGATGTTAGAACACATCCCTGTAATTCTGCAATCGTGTATGCTTTCATTTCTGTCTTAGTTATTTTCTAACTTCCTAGTTAAGAACACACCAATCTCCATTTTTTGTTTTTTTTTTTTTTTTGTTATCAAGTATATATTCTTGCACTGATCAATACAGATTGATCTAATCAAACAATGATTGAACTTTATTCAATCATTAAAAGATAGCATCATAGTGTGCTTTCTTAGCACGAACGCTCTCTCGTGAATGATTAGTGCTGGTCGCTATTGTCCTATATATAATTAGGGTAACGTTGTCTCTCCCTTTGTTTTAGCTCTAGGCTGTAAAGCCCCGTCTACCATTTAGTTCGTGCCTTAACTTCAGTGGAATATGTGATTGTCTTTTATTAGTACTAGAATTTGCTTATACCTATGTGAGTTGACATAAAATCTCGTCCGAAATTGAAGATTTATGAAGACTTTGTGGATTCTGGCTCGGTGATTCTAGATGAGCAAGGATTCTAGTTTCTAATCAACCAGCTTACTTTCCAGCATAGCATTTAGCTGAAAACCGATGGCAGTCTAAATTGACTATTGAATTTTCCCACTTCTGGATATTCTCAATTTTTGCACGGTAACTAAAGAACGAAGTCGTCGTACCCAACGAGCCATAAATAATGAAACTGTGAATAGTGGAGTCTACTTTGTGATTACTTGAGCTGACATTTTTTATTTTGCCAATTTGATATAATTAACTTGCATTAAAAAAAAATATTTGCATAAGCAAACTGCGTTCCAAATTCGAAGATGGCTGCGATTGATCTGGATCCAGTTAATGTTCGATGCAGGGTGTTTAGTCATGAATAAAATTCCTTGGACATTTCACCCGATAACGGGTTTATGTACTTCTTTTCTGATGTTTCATTAGAACTCAGGCTTTAACACAAACAGATACAGTACTGTTTTATAAATCTCTTTAATAAGGTACATTAGCCTAGCTAACCCTAAGATTTCTGACTCGACTTTTAAACTTTCATAATAATCTCTTTAAGAAGGGATTTCTAGATTGAATAAAATTTTTTTCAGATTTTGTTCAACAACTCTGGACACTTTTGACAGAGCTTAAAAGCATTTGCATGGAGGAGTTGTAACCAGTAACTGTAGAATCTCGAATGAAGAACTTTGTCCATCATAATTGCTGCAAACTGGTTTAATGCATCAGTCAGTCTAGTAAATGCATAATGCACAGTGGGACAATGCCTGCCACAAGGCAAAACTTGTGTCGGTGCCCGATTCCCAGCCAAGAAATATCTTTTCCGGTTCCACCACATTTGATCTTAGTTCATCTTTGCTCAGAAATTTTCAGACAAGAAGATTAGACAGTGATAGATCAGGACTCGTAAGGTGCCGCTGCAAAATGCAAATGCGGCAGTCTTCGTGGGGTTAGAGGCCACTTCCCTTGTCCACATTGTTGGGCCCTGAGTCATGGAGCTCTTATGATCCTGCTAAGTATTGTTCTTTTCTCTTTTGAGGATAAACTGTGATCCTAGCATTAAGGCGATTTGGAGCTAAATCATGGTCCCAATACTTAGGTGATAGTAATTAATGGGAGGGATCTATTATTGAAATTCGCAATTATTTATGGAGACATTTAATGCAGCATCGGTTCCTAAATGCTAAGAAACAATTTGCAGAAGCGATAATTAAAATAACGATTTCTAAGCAACGTTCAGTTGCCGCAGGAGCAATCTCCTTCTCATCTGTGTACTTGTACAGCATTTATTGCAGCGCACTCATCTAAGTCCTGATCTCTCTAAGATATGAGCAACTTTTTCCTAAATTACCGATTGCAACAAAGTTTGCACAATCCCCTTTTTTTTTTTTTTTTTTTGGAGCTAAGTACATACAAAACTGGTGCAATATACTACTAGTAATTACCAGAAACAGTCGTCCAAGAAGAACAAGTACCTAATTAACATTTTTGTTAAGAAGCGACCAGTCTGGCTAATGTATCATACTAACGAGTTCTCCATTTCTCATCCTGAAGTTGAGGAAGAAAAAGATACTGCTGGGAAGGCCCATAATTACACCTGATTATGTGAAGTGAAAAAGATAGTTACAAACATGCAAAGTAGGGGGGACAATCTGATTACAGGTACTGACTCTAATGCTTTTTTTGGTGGGCTCTGCATGACTCATCCACCACCACTGCTGAGAAAAGTCATACAATCCCTTATTTTCTTTTACCAACTACTACAAACTACAAAGATAAAATTGAAGATTGCAATAGTACCTACACCTCCCCTGCTCTGGTGGAAGAACCAAAAACTCATCCCTCACCATTCAAATTGATTGGCGTAATCAAATTAAAGAAAGAAATGAGAACCAAATTCAATCAAGTTGGCTTCAAATTCTGAAACATTGAGTCCCATTTGATCTCTTCGAACGCTGCTGACCAATACTCGTCGCGATCTGCATCCATCTTGTCGTCGTCAGCCCTGAGATCATAAATATTTGGGCTTGAGAAACTCTCAATTCTTGAACTAGGCATCATCACCATAGGACTACCATTAGTAAGCAAGAGTCTACTGCTATTTTGCTTAGCAACCGTCAGCCTCTTGTTCCTCTTCACCATAGCACTCTTCCATCTTGAACTTGAATTATAACTACGCTTTGGCACCAGTGCAAGAGCCGACTCCTCTCGCCGAACCCACATGCGAATATACTTGGAAAGACTCCTCTTTGTTCTCTTGATTGCTATGAGCAGCCTAGACATGGGATGTGGGATGGTCCCTTTCTCTTTCTTGGCAAGCTTGAGAATTTCTAGCCTGTGTTTAGCTATAGAAATCCCCATGCTTTGCAGAAATTCATGGTTGAAGTAGGCTATGTCTTCTTCTTCAAGCTCATTGTGAGCAAAAGCTAGGCCGTATTCATAAACCAGAGAGGGCTCAAGGCCCGTTTTCGAGAGCCATGAGAACCAATCCATGGCTGGGTACAAGATGAGAGTGACTGGAAGATAGTTAGAAATCTGCGGGGATATATATAAAAACAATGAAATGGAAATGAGCAGAGGGTGAGATATGATGAAAGGGAAAGAGGGACTCTGGGGATTGGAGTTTAGTGACTTGACTTGGTTTTCTTTTTTATGCTTTGATAGGACGGTAGTTAAAAACTTGAGAATGACTAAAAGAAAAAGAATGGGCTTGTGGGGTCTTTTGAAAGTCATTTTTATTGTTCCCTCCAAGAATGTGAAATGGCTTCTTGTGGCATGAGTGAGGACTAAGAAATCCATGGAAATCTGATGCCATCAATCACGGATGGGAAAAAAGCAGACAGAGTCAAATGGATCTTGCATTAGGCCTACTCTTACCTGTTGATTTTGTCGTGGGATTTAAAGGGAAATGGCTCCAGGCATGGAGGAATTTCTAAGTGCGCCTTTACGCAATATGATAGAAAACGCATAAATTTGTGGTGTATTCGTACTTCACAGTTTAGAAGAGGAATTATAGACCAAAACCAAACTCCTACTAGCCATTTTCACCTATCCCTGCTTGCACCTTACTCTTCTTCTTGTTTTTAATTTTTTCTAGCATGAAAAGAGTAGTAAAATTTAAGAAGCAGGGAAGGGGAGAAAGACGAGAGAAGAATTTGAACACAAGACCTCTAAATCACTAAATTCTCAACCTTAATCACCAGGTTAAAACCGTCTCGACACAGCTTCCAATCTCATTTTGTGATTCAAGACTTCTTATAATCTGGACTGGAGGAGTATTTCATCTTTTTGAAGGGAGGAACGTCTTAGTAAACTTTACCAAGTTACTACTTCCAATTTCAATAGTGCGAGCTCAAATTTTAGTACTTTAACAAAACAATTTTTAACACCCGTATCTAAATTGTCTCTCTAGTTAATTAAATAGCGCAGGATATCGACCATTTGAAAGCAAACCAACAAAATCAGCCTTCAATGTAACCTTGTCAAAGTAGTTAACTCGGCATTTCCTCCTTTTTCTTTTTCCTTTTTTGGTTGGGGTTTCAAGGGTAAGATTTACTACAAGATTCGCGACTATTACATGCCATTAATATAACCGCATGGGCCTGGTTAAAAATTTCATTGTAATAGTAAACATAATTTGACTTTTGAGTTAGGTCGTAGTATTAGGTGATTAGGTTTTGGCTTCCATCATCATTGTTCAATCACCAGCGTCTTTTTTTTCTCTTTTTATTGTCGGCTGACCATTACTTCCCAACGAACTTTCGGTTACCATATACTAATACACTATCTTTTAGAGGTACACAGATTATATTTTGGATTTTGTTAGGACATAATGGACGACAACGGAGCTGGATCGTTCCAAATCTTGTCATGCGGGGGCAGTAAAATTTGTGATTTAATATTTTTTACCATCATACTTACACAATGAAACGGTCAACATAAACTACAACAATAGAAGACAGAAGCAAAAAAAAAAAAAAAAAAAAAATCACTTCCCAACTACACAAAAATCTCCACGGTAAAGAATAAAAAATTTCAACTTGTTCATTCTTCGCACCACACCCACAGTGCAAAATAACATGCTATATAGCTTTGGCTATAGTGGTATGGTCTAGAATTGCATACATATATAGTAAGGTCTTGAATTAAACTACTGTCATACAATTAAACACCAGCATAGGATAAGCTTAGAGCCGGTGGTTAATATCAGAATCCTAAACTGCATAGGTTTTAGAAGTGATCATACTGCATTAGCAGCAGCATGATCATAGTAGGATAATTATTGAGATGTGTTTGGATTGTTGAATTATTTCACGTAATGTATTGTTTATGTCGTAAACATATTTTCAAATCTATATTTTTATCTCATATACATCGCATCACAAAAAATACTACAGTAATTATTTCAAATAATATACTATCCAAACACATTTGTACCTGGACTCGAGCGCAGAACCATCTAGAATTATGATACGGGAACACGAGTGCGTGGGTGCGGCAAAATTTCTCGTAAATATAAGAATTACTAATATATAGTACCCCCAACATACAAGTCATAGCTCGAGAAGGATTAGCAAATTTTAAAGTAACCAACAAGTCATGGTTGAAAAGGATTCCAGTGCAATAAGGACTCCAATGCAACAAGTCTTCCACGTCCATGAGGATTCTCAACTAGGTCTCCTCCTCTACCTTCGACATCAGACCTCACAAGAGAGAGTCAAAGCGTCCAACAAATTTTCCAAGTGTCGGGCACATGTCTTAAACCAGCACCAGTATCATATCTTGTGGACAGTCACGGGTACTTTGGGGGTCAAATGAAGAGTCCGAAAAACACAAATTATATATGGAGCCCTCACTATTAGCTCTAAGCTGATAAACATAATGATCTAGACCCAATTTATGAAGGAAAATTTAGGACTAATGATTAATAAAATGATTATTGGCAGCTATAGGTTTATGTATATTAAAAGTTTAAATTTAATGACACATCATTTATATTCATTCAGATATAAAATTTCCCCTTTGTACATCTATCAAGAGCTACACCAACTCATTTCTTATGTTCTTAAATTTAATGACAGGCAAAAACATGTAGCAGTGTATCAGTATGTATTTCTTACTATAATTGGAATTTGCAAATTCTGTTGGGGAGACATGCAGTTAAATCAAATGATTCCAAACGATCTTGAGGTGGACCAAGTTGTCATTACTTTATTGAAGGAGCTAATGGAAAATTTTATACTTCGCTTCGAGATAAAGATTGTATGTGGTGACATTCGCATCCTTCTTATCTTTAGTATCAAATAGAAACTTATCAAGGAATCTGCAAGACGGTGATCTAAATGTGACTTAGAAAGAGAAAGAATACTCAACACAAAAATAAGAAAAGTTTTGAAACCAAGTACTACTAGTTTCCACTGTCAAACTGGGACTTGTATCAGCTGCTTGTTTGAAGGAACTCCCGCTCCGGTGCTTACAAAACCTAATTAAACCCGCAGAAATTAGAGCTTTGATTCTTTGGCTACGATGGATAGACGACGGAGGTGGGTTCTAACTTCTAAGTCTGACTGACTCATTCACAGGGTTGAGCCCGAAGGTTCGGTGGTAAAGTTGAGTTTGAGGAAGCAATGAACCACTTATTGATTTACATTTTCAATTTGTGGTTCAAGACCTTCCTTTTCTTTTTATTCTTTTAAGATTTGGAGCCAATTTTATATAGAAGGGGAAAAAAAATTAAATTGAAGCTGCACTAAGGTTAATAAGTTAGTGACGTGAATTAGGGATTTTATATTTAAACTATAAATTAGAGATGTTACATGATCCCTCCATCAATTGCAACCATAAGAATAGACAGGACGCAAGTGGTATTAGTTAGTAGGTCACATGGAAACAGTAGGATGGCGGAGATGACCAGCTAGCTCCGGGGAAGGGAATATTTTAGGCAGGGAAAGTTATGCATGCATCTACTGAGAGTTGCACAATCAAAATCATTGGTACGCACGAATGGAGTCAGGTGGCAAAATTCTGGAGGAGGGACAAGAATGATTGCAAGAAGCAATGGTTCTTAATGGTTCTTGAAGGTTCATGGTCAAGATTTGATCAATAAAAATATTAAAGTTTAGATTGCATCTTACACATCGTTTTTTACATCATATGTGAAACTTACAAAATTTTGTTCTATAATTACGCATTGGTGAAAATAAATTACACCGTAAGCATACAGAGTTATATTTTGCACAAAATCGGTCCAAACGATTTTCCGGACAATCGTTCCTGAGTAAGTTGAGTCTCTAAGTGGCTTTTGTAGAAGTTGCAGCATTATCTGCTATGGTATACGAGGGGATGGTGGCAAGGCTACCTGGCCAAATGGGATGGGATGAGACTCTTCTGGAAACGATTTCGCGTGAAGTTGTGTGATGATTGAGGCAATTAAAAGACCTGGTGGCACACCCTAAAAAAGAGTCTTGAGTTATTGAAAGATGGTGATACCGATACACTAATTAAATACACATTGCCTGTGCATTGAACATTTTTGACTGTCAAAGCACCTTGGGCCGTGAGTGAAAAATCTAGGACAACAAACCTGGCCAAGAAGGCAGAGAGTAGGTAGTGGCTAAGAAAGATGGCCCATGATCTTCTCCCTCTGGTGTAGAGCTGCATTCTCCTAAGCATTGGTTAGGATACATCTTGCATTCTTCCCAACTCTGTCTCTGCTTGCCAACTAGTAGTGTTAGTATTATTCTAATGATGACCAGCACTGTCATCCATGGAAATGAGAAATCTGGTGCCCTCAATCACGGATGGGAAAAAGCAGAGTCAGTGGATCCTGCACTAGGCCGACTCTAATCTGTTTTCGTCTTTGGAAGGCCTAAATTGTAATAGTAATAATATTGTGAAACAAAATTAATAACCCAGTCCTTGAAATTATCAGGAAAATAGCATCATATTTGAAGCAAAGGTAATCAAACCCCACGTCATAGTTGAATGGGCAAAATCATATTTACAGGAGTTTATCCAAGCCCAAGAAATTAATAAGATGGCTGGCTCAAATGAATTCTTCAGACGGTAGGCATTCTCCAGAATTGAGAGCAGCAAGGTTTTTTGAAGGTTACTGTAGATGCAACATGCACTCTAGAGGATGTAGGAATTGGTATTCCTTGAAAATCAACCATTTAAGGGAGGATCCACTAAATTCCACTGTCCAGACAATTGCTGACTGGAAGGGGAGCTCAATGGACCTTAAAAGGGGATCCTCTCACACTCCTGAACCGATGTGGGAATTGGTATTCTCGTTAGAGATGATGACGGATAGCCTATGGTAGGTAGCCTTTTGTGGAAAGAATTGGTAAAGTTATATTTTCTAAAATTTGCTGAAATTATAGCTGTCATCAAAAGATTAAAATGGACAAAAGAAGTGGGGATTGAGATTTTGATTCTTGAAAGTGATGCTATTATTAATGTTGTTCAGAAAATGAATTCGGATGAAGTGGATTTTCTGATTTTGGCAATTTGCTAGACAAGGCTCGGAACCTCTATAAATTTTTTCCAAGGATGTAAAATTTCCCATCTTTATAGAACTGGAAAATTGCTAACCCATGTTTTAGCAAAACTTTCTCCTGATTTGAAATGTAGAACTGTTTGGTAGGATGATTTCCCTTCTTTACTAATCAAAGACCGGAAATTTGCCAACCCATGTTTTAGCAAAATTTTCTCTTCGTTTGAAATGTAAAACTGCTTGATAGGATGATTTCCTTTCTTTACTAATCAAAGCCGTAATATATGATTTGAATGAATGAAATCTTTGTTTTACCCTTGAAAAACATTATCCGCAAAAAATACAAAAGCTCAAAATTTGTTAGCTCCTGCTCTAAGATTGAATTTAACATATGCCGAATATTTTGGTAAACAATATCCGCTCCTATATAAGTAAGCAACTTATTCGTCAAAAACAAACCAACAAATGGAAAAGATAACTCTCCCGTAACTTGGCAATCTCATTCATCTTCACATTTAGATCTCAATGCTCAAGTCGATTTAAGTGATATTCGAGCTTCTTCTCTTTTTTGGTGAGGTAACTAACCTTGAATTTGAGTCCAATAGTCTTTGAGATTCAATTATCAATATCTATTCTTTCTTTTTTTTAGGTCAAAAAAAAGTTTGGGTGAACTATCAATATCCATTCCAAGCTGAAAACAATTACAGAATTCCAGCCAGAACACGTCTGGGCTAGGCTTGAAAGGGTATCGGTGATGTTCGGCTAGGCTTGCAAAGACTCTGTATGTAAAGAGTATTGGGCCACATTGAAGATTGACTTCGTTAATATGTTGCTTATAATACAGAACTTAGTGTGTGTGTGTGTATTATGTGGGTAGTCAATTTTCCGTTGGCAAAATCATAAATGACTAAATGAGTTATAGTAAAAATAATTTTATCAGGTTCTCATAGCGTAAACCAAACAACACAGCAAAATATTCGATGTCAAAAGTTCCATTAATATACTTCACGTTAATGTTTGTAAGCAACATGATAGCATACTTCAGCTAAACAAAGGCTAAAAAGAAAAGGATTAGTATTATTACTTCTCTTTAAGAGGACATACAATTAAGTAGTTTAAAAACATCCGTTTGGATTAATTGTTTTTTGGGGTGTTTTTGAAAAATTTTAGAATATATTTTGAAATATTTAAAAGTAGTAGAGTTTTTATAATATATTTTGAAATATTTTTTAAACATTAAAAAAAATTTAGACTATTTTTTAGAATACCTTTTGGAATACTTTTTAAAAAATTTTATAATATTTAAAAAACTAATTTTTGAAAAACTGATTAATCCAAATGGAGCCAATCTGCTGAAAGTTGAGGGCTAAGTATGCGAATGTACTTGACCCATTTCTGCTGTACATTGTGAAAGTCGAGTTCATCAAAACACGTGGCCAATAAAGTCTTAAAATATAAAACTGCACCGACCATCAAGAAACCTACACTATCAAGCCTAAAAATTCTCATCACAAGCCGCTCTTCACCCTATCTCCATTGCAAGGATGACTGTTGTAGACACCAAAATTTTTAAATATTTTTTTATCCTAATTTTATTTTTTGTTTTTATTTGTTAATTCCATGATTTTAGTTTTTAGACTTTTAGCATTTGTATAGCATTTCAGATTATTATTATTATCTGTTGTTTTATTTTTTGTTTAGTTTTATTTTTGCATTGGTTTAGCACTTTTAGCTGTTTATTTTTATCGTAAGGTTTTAGCACAAAAAAAAAAAATTTCAAAAGAGAAAATTATGCATGGAAAATATCTTTTATTTCCTTTTACTGTTTATTAATCGGAAAAAGAGGAAAAGAGAGGAAAAATCATTAATCCAACACAGGAAAAATCTTAGTTTTTTGTTTTATCTTTTGTTACTAGTTTTGTACACTTTATTTAAGTTTTGTTTAAATTGTTATTTTGTATTATTGTTATTTAATTAAGTGATTAACCAAAAAAAAAAAAAAAAAAGCCACGCGCGCTGCATTCCGTTCCAGTTTCGTACGAGGCAGCAAAAATAGCGCGGCCCTGGTTTGTTTTTCTTCCAGTTTTCTTCCATTTTTTCTCCATTTTTTGGGCTCCGTTAGATCATCACAGTACTGTTACACTTGGCTTTCATCTACAAGCCCAGAGCAATCTAGAAATGAAAACTAATCCGATGGCTGAGAGGGGAACGAAGACTTGAAGCTGCTTCTGAACCATTGAGATGAGGTTTAAGGGGTTTGGATGGGATATAAAAGCAAAGCTAAGGGTTCAGAAATAAGAAAGGGGGATGACGGCTAAAAAAAAACCAGAGAGAGGAGTAGAGGAAAACAAGGGAGTAAGAAAGAGAGAGACCGGGGGAGTTAGAAGAAGGAGCGGCTGGTTTCTGGTTGGGAGGAAAAAGAAGAAAGCGAAGGAGAAAGCAGAAGAGCAAAGGAGGAAGACGAAATCCGGTGTTGTTTCCTCGGTGAGCCCAGAAATTACTGCAGCTGCTGACCTCCTGAGAAGCGGTCATCGTTCACCACGCCATTTTCAGTCCGGATCTTCAACAAAAGAGAGGCCACTGTAAGCCATTCTCTCTTTTAAACCCTGAGTTTCTTCAGATGCTAATTCCTTAAGCTTTCCAAGCATGTATGTGCGTGATTGGAACTTTATAAACTTAAATCTGTTAGTCCATGTTGCCTTGTGTTTGTCTAAAACATTAAAGCTGTCGCCTTTTGCTGTTACCTTGCATGTTCAGTGTTGTAGAGTTTGAGGTCCATTTGGTTTGTTCGTAGGTTGCAGTTTTAGTATCAAGATGTTAGTTTTGGAAAGGGAGGACGTTTACAGGGTCTGTCCCTTCGAAATGTTAGAAAATGGTCTGCACTGTTTCATTTGTAAATCTGGCCGCATTTGTTCAAATATTGGAATTTTAATTAAAATCCGAGGTTTTGGTTCCTTCCTGGTGTTTTTGATTTCTAGTGCAAGAACAATAGAACCACGCCTGCGAAATTTGCATGGAAAAATCCTTACCAGAATTGCGTCGAAGTTGTTTCGAAATGCATGAACTATGTTTACAGCAAGCTTATAGCTTCTTTGCTACATTGGTGTGTCCCACTGTTTTGGTTGGATCTTCAAGGGAATAGATGATTGTATTTGAGTAATATTAACAATGTGGGTTTGAGGTTATAGCATTTGGTTTTGGTTAAGGGAATCAGTAGGTTTGGTTCGACTTATTTCACATAGACATCCTAACTGAATGATGAAGTGATGGAAGAAATAACCAAAATTGCGGAAGGAGAACTGGAACGAATGTAACTTAGAATGAGTTTTGAATGGGTTATTTGTTTGCTTGTTCAATCCAAGTGTTTTATCATGGTTTTCTGGAGTCTAATGTAAAGCTCTTTGGGTTGCTAATAAGTTGTAAAGTTACAGATTGCTTGCTGCACTTTTGTTTCTTTCTTTTGCTTTAATTTCTGGTATCCCCGACAGCTATCATTCCAGTTTTTCTGCCTTGATTCTGCAATAAAGGTGGAGTAGTTGGTTTGCCTGATAACTGGGGTGTTTGTATCTTGTGTTTTGCTGATTCCAAATTGATGTTTTGTTGGTAATATTTCGGTTGGTAACGAAGCACCGCAGCTTGCAGAGGGTAGCAATGAAAAGTGTAGAAAATTCCCAGCTTTGATTTTCCTTGTGCAGGATCCTTTAACAGATTTACTGCTTTAATCCTGCAACCAAATATAGTATTTGGTTTAATTTATGAGTGAGACTTGCAACGTTTGTTTTTGACCCAAGCCAAAAATTCTGATATTCGGTCCGCGTGTCTGTATTGATAAGAAATGGAGAAAGTTGCGACAGCTTTTGTTCTTCAAGTGTTTATATGTTCTTCCAGAATTTTGTACGAGATCTTTTCTAAAGTTTCTACCTGTCTAGATGGTGGTGATTATGTAGTTGGTTGCTTAGTTTAAATTGTGATGTTGGGTTGAAAAATATCTAATCAAAGTTGTGATTAAAAATCTGAGTTTGAAAGAAAATGCAGCAGGTCTTGTTGCCGAAATCTTATGCTCACATGTTGCATGAAACTTGCATGAAATTCTTTTAAGGATTGCTTTGTCAAGAAGGGTTTTAGACATATTTCAATTAGAGTTAGCTCAAAAGTCTGGTTTGTTGAAGGATAATGGATGAAGCCGTGGCTGGAAATTGTAAAGGATCACCTTTGGCATGCTGAAAACTCTTTTGTTATAGCAGAAGCTTGCTCCGTAGCTTTTGCATGGATTTTGCATGAAAAATCTTTCAAGAATTGCACTTCGGCCCCCCAAGTCCCCCCTTTGTTTCGCTAAGGCCCATAAGATTGAAAAAATTTCCTCAATTTTATCCCTTTAACATGTTAGTTTTCCTTGGTATGTTTTCATTTGATTCGTGGATAGATTTTTTATGAATTTTAGGATGAAATAAGAAAGTTTAATAATTTTTGGAAGAACTTATAGTTTTGATTTCCGTTTGTTTAAGATCTTAGCTAATTTTATTGTTTAATTCTAATAAATTGTTTTCCATTCTTTTTTGAGAAGTTAGCGCTTACCTTCGATAGATTCTACTTTGAGTCACTCATTTAGTTTAGAACTTTTACTTCAATTAGATTCTTTTCCACTCTAATTTCTTGAGTATCGATGTTTTCTTTTATGAAAAAATATTTTAAGTGATCCCTTGTTGTGTTAATTTTCATTACGTGTTTAATTTTTATTTTTGGGTTTAATTTTTATTTCACGTTATTTATTTGTTAGTTAAAGTGGTGTCTTGATCTTTTTTATTGTTTTGAAGCCATTTTTTTTTCCTTCATTTGATTACCATTGCGAGGAAGGTACACTCTATCCCTTATTTTTGCTTTATTCGACCCTATGTGTACTTATGTGATTTATGTGTTAATTGCATGTCCTTTGTGAATGTTTTCATTTTATTTATTTATTTTTCGCTTTATTTGCTTTATTTGCTTAATTTCGTATATTTATTTAAGTTCCTTTTTGATCATTTAAAAGGCACTTGAATGCCAATTTGTAATAGTTAGGTATTTCTTGCAACTATTTATTTTATTTCCCCCTTTTAGATTGTAGTAGGCTTCCCCCTAAAAATGTAATAGTTAGGGCCTTAATTGCCTTATGTGTTTTGCATGCTTAGGTGCTATGTGTTTAATCGCTTTCTTAGGTTTTGGCATCTAGATATGCATGTTTATGTGTTATGTGAATTACGTGCTCACATGTCTACTTGCTTTGATTATGCACATTACTTATATATGTGTACGATGGATGCAAATGTACGTAACCGTGGCTAGTCCAATGCTAGTCATGGTTGTCCCCTCGAACTCTTGCAAGTCCAATGCTTGTGAGAGAGCGTAAATGTGGGCTAGTCCAACGCTAGACCCTTAGGAGCCCTTCGCACGTTAGATCATGATTGCATGATAAAATCACTCCATCTCATGCATATTTTTCACTTTCTAGGGTCTTTTATCACTTTGTATGGTATTCCCCTTATACGTATATCCCTTATCCCTAATTTTCCTATATATATACCCCTATGTATGATACATGACATTAGACTTGCATTTCATTTTAGAATTAGGATAAGGGTAGTGCATTTGCTTGATTAGATTAGGGAAAGCCCCTTGAATATGGGATATGGACAAGTTTGGCTTTATAGCCTTAGCACGCTCGTATTCCCTCTATTAAAGGGAAAATTGAGTCACGAACATTAGTCCCCCGTACCCGACATGATGTACTCCTTTAAGACATGTATATTTCTATAATTATTTTGCCCCTTTTCTTTTCTTGGAATCTCATATCTTTGCACTATTCGTGACCTCTCCAAAGAGTCATTATTGGGCATCACAATTAATGTGATTGGCACCATTCAAGTTTTGAAGAGAAATTTTGCCCCCCGATACCCTCCTATGTCTAGGGTTGCATTCATATAGCACGTCCAAATATGATAAATCTTTAGGTTAAAACAAGAAAATCCTTGATTAAATCACGCAACTAGCCTTGGCTAGGTTGAAAGGGTGCCTTGGACCTCGTCCTTGCCTTCCCTCTCATCAAATGTGACTCCCGAACACTTTCTCTGATTTTTATAGACTTAGGAGTCGTTTAAAAGGGTTTTCTATAATTTTATTCAAAAATTTATTTTTAGGTGACTTGGTACACCTCAACTCAATACCAAGTGACGACTCCGATTTTTATTTCAAAACCCTTTTTAAACTATTATTTTGGGTCGAATCGTCGCATTTTCAAGTCCCATTTAGACCCATATTTTTCTTCATTTTCTTTGTAAATCAAAATTCATTTTTCAAATCAAAAAATTCACTTTGTAAACCATTTATTTATTTTTATAAAAAATGGGCGCGACAACTGTCTGTCTCCCTGTCTCTCCGGCGCCCTCTCACCACTGCCGACAGCTCCGTTAGGATCTATTCTATCTTTCCAGTCCAATCACCATTTGATGCAGTTTAAGTAACTTGTGAAGGCCTGTTCATATACTAAGATGATGTAGTTGTTGTTGATTTGGCAAATCTGTTAATAACAAGGTGGTTACTCGTGATTTCTGTTTTCTCCCATGTCTTATGGTTTAAAACGGAAATATATAGTGCACTTGATGATTTTGAATTTTGTAGCATTATATTAGAGGAAATTTCTATAGTGTTATGATTTTGTTCTAAAAATTGGATTTTTATGATCTGTATGGTACTTAATGGGGCATCTACATCTCTCTTACGCTATCCGGTTCCTTATCTCTATGATATTCTAATAATTAGAAATTCATTTCTTTTTTGTTTCCTATAGTGAGAATCTTCCTGTGCTTCGAAGGGATTTTTGTTCTTGAAAATTTCTAGCATCAGTCTTAAGGCAATCTATAAGCAAAGATCCCATGGGTTTTATGTATCGCTGACCAGAAGTAGAACTAGTTCTCTTTCCCATAGCTAGTTTGGGAGTTGTGATTTGACGAGAAAATAAAAGAAAAAGAAAAGAAGTGACAGAAAAGACATTTCGAATTTGGGAGTTTTTGAGGGGTAGAAAAGGATGAAAAGCATTTAATTTGGACAAATGAACTCCTATTGTTGGTTACCAAAGTTTTCTGCCCAAGCATCGGAAAAGTTGAAAAATGCCTAATAATTTTTTTTCTAAATGCCAATTTTGTCCTCAAATGTGTATTGAATAAATTTTTATTGATATATATATCTAAAATCATCCATTTTCCCACCTTGAACTCTCAAACAATATTAAAATCTCTTCATTTCTTTTTTTTTTCTTTTCTTTCATAACTTAACATTTCCCATCTTTCTTTTCTAACCTAAACATCCAAACTAGCTAAAATATCTATAAGCAAAAATCTCATAGGTTTTATGCATCATTGACCAGATGTAGAACTAGTTTTCATGGGTTTTTGCATTGTGTAACCTGATCTTATATTTCAGATTTACTTTTTTCAAGGAGAATTGTCAAAGATATGATTTTAAGGATCCCAGCCATATGTTTTGCCCCCTTCAATTATGTAAAAAAATGATATTAAGGATCAAAGTTATATGTCAAAGATTTGAGTTTTATTCCTCCAATCTTTCTATGGCAGTATGAGGTTCCCTGTCAAAGTTGGAATTGGAGTACAAATGTAATGGTACCCTTCAAATAAAGCTGTATATTTTATGGTGTAAATCAAATTCTGCTCCACTTCCATTTTCAAAAGGGACCTAAGACACAAGCTCAGTTTATTTGAAAGTTTTGGTTTCAATTTTGTTCTTATTTGACTTTCCCCTCCTCCATCTTAATTTTAAGTGTTTCTCTATGAACCTAACTTATTTCTACACAGTAGACCTGAATATATCATTGTCCAATGGCAGAAATTTTCTGCAATTAGTATGCTGATGAGATCTCACAAGTGATTATCTTAAAGGCCTAGATGGGTGAAAGTAAAAGGAATTGTTTTTAAACTACACAGATGAATGCGGTTAAATGTATGGAAATATAGGATCAAAAGACTAGTATGACTGTAAAGTGTTAGTGTCTCAAACGGTTGAGTTGTAAAATTAGAGCTATATTGGTATCAATGCTTGAGAGACAGAGACACCATTACAATCAAAAGACTGTAACGTGGGTTCAAAGTTGCATAGAGAAAGTTATGATCCTTCTTTTTGGAGATTTAACAGCTTTTTATTAGTAAGAAATGAAGTGTTCTGACAAGTGTTGTATGATTTGATAGGACAAGCGATTAAGGGATCGGATCAGAAGTATCAAGACAATGAAAAATGGCGAACATGCTGTTTTCACTATACCCTTGAGCTTGCTTATGGTAAGTCTAGCTTGTGTCCAACAATATCCTCTTGAAGCTACTCTCTAGTTTGTTGTTCAATTACTTTCCTTGGTAAGTGTCATGGTTATCTGCAAAGATGAGGGATATACAAGAAGATCCTTGCAGAGTGAGAATGTTAGGGAGAAATTTGAAAAATTCTCAGCAAGCTTGATGAGGTGTTTGGTTAGTGCATTTTACGGTTCTATAATTAATTTGTTCTGATATTACCTTTTTGCCCTATTGAGTATGTACATTTTTGCGATTTAGTAACATATGAAGCTCAATAAAAAGATAGAACATAAGTTGAGAAATCAAATGGACTTGGGTTCACAACTCTGGAAGTTTATATTCATTTTCATTTAGATACTTTGCCATAAGCTCTGTTTTTGTGTTAAAAGATTGGGAAATGTTGTTTCTAGAATAGGTCATTTTTGTATTGCTCCTGCTAAGGCTATGGAGACAATGAAGAAGGGGAGTAACATGCAATTGATTTTGAGCTTCCCAAACCATCGCTCGATCGAAAGTAGGAAGTCAATGGCAAAATGAGATGGAGGTAAGTCCAACGTTCAAGAAGGTTACTGTCCATCTCCGTCTAGATAATTTGCTATCGGCGATATGTTTTTCTATATAATGACTAGGAAATGTTATTTTGAAATAGGCCATTTCTGTGCAGCTTCTTCGAAGCTGTCAAGACAATGAAGAAGGGGAGTAAAATGTAATTGGTTTTATGCTACCCAGATACTGTTAGATGTATGGAATTTTAGGTTTAGAAGACTACAAAGACGATGAGTCTTAGCGTTTTATTGTTTCCGGTGGTTATATTGCTATAACTGAAGCTATTTGGGTATTAGGCCCGAGGGACAAAGAGACCTAGGTAATCAGCAGTGCTGCTATGAGGGTTCAAAGTTGCATAGAAAAGGTTTATGATCCTTCTCTTTGAGAAACTTAATAAGTCTTTGTAAGAAAGAAAATTGTGGGTTCAAACAAGTTTATTTATTTATTTTTTTAACACCAAAGGACAGGTGAGGGGATCAACTATTGACAATGGAAAAGGGTGAAATTGCTATTTCTCTATACCTCCTAGGCTTGCATATTGTGAGTCTTCCTGACCCCCAACCATTCCTCCGATGCTACTCTCAAGTTTGATGAATTTACTTTCCTGGGCAATTGTCAAGGAAGGATGGAATATGCAAGAATATCCTTGCAGAAAGTGAGAAAATGCATTAGGTTAGTGCATCATGAAGTTTCATTATATTCTTTGTGAGATAATTTACTGTCAGCTGTTTGTTTTTGTGTTTAATGCTTGGAAAATGTTGTTTTGGAATAGGTAATTTGTGTCTTGCTCTTACGAAGGTGTTAATAAGACAAGACAATGAAGAAGGTAGAAATGGTTTTTCTTGACGGTGAAACCACAGTGTGAGTGCCAAATGCAAGATATTCAATGGAGGATGTGTGCTTTTGATTAGAGGATGTGCATTCCGTATCTAATGGATTCTTTTGCAAATGGATTTGGGGAAAAGGGGAAATCCAGTTTTTGTTTATGAAGATCACTCAGTGATGCAGCCCACTGAAGGAGGTTGACGCAGGTAGGGGTGTGAATCGATAAGCATCGTGGCTTGGGAACTTGTCATATTTGTAGGTTTGACACTTCCATTTGCCAGGTTGGGTAGCCTTGCCCCCGGCTCCAATGGCCATCGCGAGCAGCCACTGGAGGAATCTTTTTGCGAGCCATAGTTACTGGTGTTCTGGGTTTGTGGAGAGGAGAAGATACAAAACACCCCACCTACACCACCTCCCCCCTCCCCAAAAAAGGGAAAACAATTCCTTAACAGAATTCTATTTTTTTCCCCGCCAAAGAATTATGCCATCTATTTAATTGTAATCAAGTTGGGCTGTCTTCAATCTCAAGTTGCACCTAATTATTCCTTGATTTTCAAATAAAATATTTAATGGTTGTTCAAAACAACTCCAGACTGAGATGCGCAAGTAATTTTTTTCCCCTTTTTTTGCCTCTTTAAAATTTAAATTAATTTTATATACATTAACAGTCAGTCTATATATTAGTGGACATAGTGTCAGTGTAGATATAAGATTGATTTAAAAAATTTTATCCTCTTATTTTCACAAATGAAACCTTTGTAAAACGTTTAATGATTCTTTGGTTATAGTAATAAACATGAAGGTGGTTGTGAAAGCTTATTTGTGAAGAAGCTTCACTATTATTACCGACACTACTTTTACGTGATCGCAGCCTCGTCGAGGCTCTGATATATGTCCTAGTCATGGATAACTAAGACGTGTTTTATGCTTAAAACCTAAAAGCCGTTGAAAGCAAATCATTTTTTGCACCAAACTTTAGTAGAGACGAAGGAGGAGGGTGGGAGCTATTGCGTGACTACATAGTCAACAGATATCCACGTGTCATCGTCCATAACTTGATTAAAAAGAAAAAAAAGGTTACGCATTTAATCAACTTTTTATTTTATATACATCAAATTGTTATACAACATTCATCTATAAAAACTTTAGAAAATAACAATGCAAATGTTCTCTATTCACAATGTCCTGCATGCATGATATCCTAACACAAATTGTTAAAAAAAATCAGTTATGTCATTAAATTAGGAAAACCTATGTAAATTGTACTTTCACCACTTTGTTGTTGTCGCCATCATATACTGATTTTATAAATGGAAAAATTGCCAAATTGGCCTCTCTTATTATGAATAAAATCTTTTTTAGTCTTTTACATCCAAAATCAGTCAAAATAATCCCTCAAATATTTTTTTAAAAAAGTGTCTATTTAGTCCCAAAATTTATTATCGATCAATTTATAGCCCAAAAAGTACATACCTCTCTTGGGTGCCCACAATTTCAAAAGCAAAATGAGAACATAATTGGTTTTCTTGAAAAAAAAGGTACATGACTATTGCATGACCAGTTTCCCAATAGGAACCTCAATTCTTATCCACTAAACATATAATCAAAATATATCTACAGTGAGATAGATGCTATATAAGTGAAAAAAGTACAGAAATTGCACGCCATTTTTTAGTATTTCTTGTTCAATTATGGATTTGGTGGATAAAAATTATTATTCTCTGTTAGAAAGGTGATCTTTTTTTTTGTCGATACGATAGACTATTTTTGTATTTTGATGCTACGGGAAGGGGAGAACTTGAATAGGTCGGAGAAATCGAAGAGAACTGAATCACCTACCGGCCCAAACGAGTGCAAGACGCACTCATCTGGAAGCCACTCAAAGTGGCTTGCCACATTTTTGTGGCCAATGGTGGGAGGCAGGGTTTGATCCCCTGACTTCCCACCCCACCAACCTTGGCAGTGGCTACTAAGCTCCTTGATTTGTTAGAAAGGTAATCATATGATTGTTCTGTGCCTTTTTTTTTTTTTTTTTTTGGAAAAAAATGAATTATAATTGAAAGGATAGGGTGCAGAGTACCCAACACTAAGTTTAGAGTGAAAAGTAAAAGTGTGGCGCAACTATAGACAGCGGCGCATGGTGGATTTAGTCTGTGAAAAATGTCTACTTAGACGAGGCCCCTGCAGTCAAACACCCCAAGCCCACCACCCAGTTCTCGTCGTCTCCAGTCAAGTGGGGTTGGACAAAGGACGTTTAATACCTCTCTCTTCTATTCTCTGCGTAGTTCTCTCATTCTGTAGCCCGTTCCTCTTCCTCTGCGTGGTTTTCTCACTCTGTTGCCTGTTTCTGTCCCTGCTTTCTCCGTTGCGGTTAAATAGGGTGGCCGACACCATTCCGGCACCACCCTGTGAGCAATTGTCTCTAGTAAAGAATTCAAATCTGTTGATTTGCACTTTTCATTTAAAGGTACTATTTGTATCATGTTTTCTGGTCCAGATAGATTAAAAGGTTAAGAGGGCCAGTGGAGAATTTGATTCTTGTTATGTTGTAATTTTCTTGAGGGGTAGTTTTTGGGTGACACTTTTGCTCGTCTTTCAAGATCTGTTTCTTATTCGTTAGGTCTGCTCCTTGTTGGGGCTCATCTGGTTATCTTTGTAGTTATATATTATATATATTTATGCTCCCGTAGCCAGCCCCTGGTCTCTGCTGCAATGATCCGTGCATTTTGTTCTTGACTGATAGACATGGTGACATGATATACAACTCTTTTTCTGTGTGTTTGAAATTCCAATTTCTAATTGGCCGTTTTGATCTGATTTTAGTTTCTTCATATTTGGGTAAAGTACGATATGTAAGTTAGAAATGAGGCTCAGCGTCGATATGGTACTAATGGGGTTCAACTTGACCTTGAATGTGAGTCTGTGTTCAACTAGATGACCAAGCTGAAATTCTAAACAATGAGCTTTCCAATTCGATGGTTCCCAACGAGAGTTAACTCGGTATGTAGGTCAATATCAACTCCCAGTCCTAAGTCAAATTGACCCAAGATTTAAAATCAAGTCTCTAAGTTCATCCACTATAAGCATTCTCTTACTAATAATTCATCTCTCTAGTTTGTCTATGTACCATCTATCTTGTCTTTCTATCATCAATTGGAGAACCCCTCCCCCCACCTGATTCTCTCGAATGCGTTTTAGTACTAGGAATCATATTTGTTTTCTTGTCAGCTGGCTTCTTCTTGGTGCCCTTGTTAATAAGTTAATGGGGTTGGATTTGGTAATTGCTTCCTAGATTTTTTAGGTTTAGTACAGTATTATATTCATCTTATTGAAATTTGAAGGGTTTTGTTAGGAAAGGTGTTTGTTTACTGATCAAGCGGCGGCTAAGTGTAATCCTTTGGTGTAATAAATGATGGATTGACAACAGAGTAGCTCAGAGTGCAACGAGGATACCTAATTATTCCAATACAATCCTGCTACAACTTTCATAGGAAATAAATTTCTGGCAGTGGTTCCCAAGCAGTGAAAATTTTGTGGGGTATCAACTATGGTGATAATGATCCTCAGATAGAAGGCCTTTGGTGTAGGGCTGGTGCTGTTAACCTGCAATAATGTCCAGTACGAGCTCCAACGATTGTTCTCTTCCTAGCCAAAGATTATTAGGAAAAGTTGCTTTGGTCACTGGAGGTGCTACAGGCATTGGAGAGAGCATAGTACATCTGTTTCACAAACATGGTGCAAAGGTTTGTATTGCTGACATCCAAGACGAGCGTGGTCAGCAGCTGTGTTCGAACCTTGGTGATTACCTGAATGTTTGTTATTTTCATTGTGACGTCACAGTAGAAGATGATGTCATCCGTGCTGTTGACTTCACCGTTGACAAGTTCGGCTCACTTGACATCATGGTGAACAATGCTGGGGTATCAGGTCCTCCTTGTTCCGATATTCGTAATTTTGAACTATCTGTGTTCGAAAACGTGTTTAATATCAATGTGAAAGGCGTTTTTCTGGGAATGAAACACGCAGCTCGTATCATGATTCCGCTGAAGAAGGGCTCGATTGTTTCTCTCTGTAGTGCTGCGAGTGCAATGGGCGGTGTAGGACCTCATGCATATGTAGGGTCTAAGCATGCTGTTTCAGGGCTGACCAAGAACGTAGCTGCAGAGCTGGGGAAGCATAACATACGGGTGAACTGTGTCTCTCCTTATGCAGTTGCAACAAGCTTGGCTCTAGCTCATTTACCCGAAGATGAGCGGACAGGAGCCGCAATGGATGGTTTTCGATCGTTTGTTGGGAGGCATGCTAACTTGCAAGGCGTAGAGTTGACAACACATGATGTTGCTAATGCTGTACTCTTTTTAGCTAGTGATGAAGCAAGGTACATAAGTGGAGTCAACCTCATGGTTGATGGCGGCTTCAGCTGCGTGAATCACTCGCTCCGTGTTTTTAGATGAAACTTTGTGTCTTTTCATTCATATGATATATGGTTTTAAGGGCAGCCTGTTGGGTAACTTGATGATTTTTATTTGACATTTGGCCAGTTGTCCTATTCTGCTCCTCGATTCTGTCTGATAAAAACCAGCTCTAGGACTCTTGGGTCATATTTGCTAAAACATTGGCAATGATCCTTGTAGTCGCATTATCTATCAGAAGCGAACAACCAGCGAAACGCTGGTCAATATTTGCTTTTTTCTCCTTTTACAAGTCCCTGCAATTTAGTAACTGTCTCTTCCCTTTAGCAAATAGTAACTTTTTCTTCTTTTTTAAATTTCAGAAGTTTTTTAGAAATTGTAAAAATTATTTGCATCGCTAGATAACTTAAATTCCGTTCTCTTTAAAGTGATTATCCGTCCCTTCGCAACGGAGCAAAGGGAATCTTGATTCTTTTTGGTATCACTGGAAAAGCCATCAAAATTGTAATTTCAAAAGTAAAGTGATTACTGGTACGTGGTAAAAGCAGAGGTTTAAGGTGGAATCAAATACCCCAGTAACCTGGGGCGGCGAACACTTTTCCCATTCAAGGCTACTTCTTAACCAACATCAATCCTGAAATTGACATATCCCGGCACAGAGGAGAGTCTATTGCTCATTTTTTCACTCCGGCGAAGCTATTCATCGGAAATTTCACTCCTCCATGCGCTCTAGTTTCCTGTGTGTCGATGCCACTCTCGTCTACAACTTCTAGACTAAACAAAAACGTCACTCAATTGGCTTTTAATGCTATCCCAAACTCCCCAGCAACGCTAACAATAATTGCCAACTACTGGTAAATGCAAATTCAACGCGTGTGCAATATATATATATATATATATTATGGTCATATATTTTATATAAAATTTGCATTGCCGAAGCAAACCTTTGATCTTTTAAATCTTTTTCATAAAATAATTCTATGTTTATAATATTTAGGGATAATTATGTTGAAAAGATATACTTTAATTGTTAAAAAAAAAAATCATTCAAAACGTTTCTCGCATTTCATCGATTAAATTTTTTCTATCATTAATTTCTAAAATATTAATTATACATTTCTGACTGATTCAAGTAAATAAAATTTGATCCTAACCTAGATTTCATATCAATGTTTACCCTGAACCTATCACGCAATTCACATATAATCATTTTCCAAAGGCAAAAAAGATTAGACACCATTTGTATTTATACAAATGACGTGATCCAAATTCATTTTGTCTCTAAAAAAATGGAATCTAATCCGAACTTTATTCAAGTTTTCTCCTAAAAAATGTAAGATCTAACCTAATCTATATTCTTTTTTACCTTTAAACAAGTGGCATTTGACTTTTTTATAACTAAAAAATGATCACAAATGAGTTACGTGATGATTTCAAACCAAAAAGTGATCAGAAATCTAAGTTGGGATCAAATTTTGCTCACTTACATTTATAAGAGATGTAAAATTAACATTTTAAAAGTGAAAGGCTAAAAAATTTATTTAGTAAAATGTAAGAAGCGTTTGAAAGATTTTCCCTTGTAATTAAAAGTTAAAAATAGTCATGGACAGAAATCTTGACAACATGTGTATAGTTAATTAAAGTAAGAGTAGTTTTCACAAGGACAAAAATGAAAGTTCATGCTAATCTCAATCTCCTTCATTTCCTTTTATATACGGTATGGATATTAACTGTTAACATGAACCCCGACAATAACCTCTCCTCAAAACTCAGATTAACCCTTTCTTTGCTTAACCTGGCTGCAATAAGAGCTGGAAATATAAAACCTAACGACACTGCTGTGGAACACAAAATACCATTTTTTTCAAGTGCAAACGCAAGTGAGAACTACAAATTGATACCCGTAACTAAGCGTGCTTTTTGTATCTTCCAACACGAGTCATCAGCAAAGTATGTAATCCATCTAACTTTAAATGGTTTGCGCATGTTTCTTAATGAACAATGCCAAAAAGAATTACAAGTCTGTTTGATACTCTATGGTAGCAAAAGAGATTAGGCTCGAGGTGGAAGCATAACCAAAAGTTGCCAAGATAAGGAGCACAAGGTACCAATTCTGCAGCAATCCCATCAAACAATGACTTCAATCCGGATGCCTGCTCAAAACTCAATGTTGATTGCTCTTAAGCTTGCAAAGTAGAATGAAAATGACCAAAAGTCCGGAACAAACACTCTGTTTCCAAGCAAGGCTATCAATGCTGAAATTTGGCATATGCCCAAGATCTTATCTGGCTCTGCAGAGGGAGGGCTCATTGCTCATTCTTCACCTCACTAAGCCACTGCTCCGGCAAAGCTATTCATCTGAAAACTCACTCCACCATTTGCTCTAGTTTCCTCCATGTCCGAACCACTCTCGTATACAACTTCTAGACTAAAATAAAAACATCACTCAGATTGGCTTTTAATGCTATACACATTGCCAATCACCCCAGCAACGCTAACAACAATTGCCAATGTTAACATGAACCAAGACAATAACCGCTCTGCAAAACTCAGACTAATCCCTTCTTTGCTTAACCTGAGTGCAATAAGAGCCGGAAATGTGTATCCCAATGACACTGCTGTGGTTGCTCCTGTAAATTTGAAAGCTGTCCAGATGTTTGGGATCATTGTGGATCCAAAATAAATAAGTCCTAAGAGCACTAACGTCAGGGCCAGACACCTCTTCTTACTTTCCTGAAGTGGAGCTGATCCTTCAAACAACATGGTATCCACTGTTTGCCTCAACGAAAAATGGATCACAGGAAACACTAGAATTAAATGAAATATATATCCTATTCGGACAATGTAGTTTAAAGCAGTGCTAAATCGAATTCCAAGGTCCTTATCGAAGTTAGTCAGCACATCAGCTTCGGTATCCTTTCCAAAGAGCAAATATCCAGCTATAGCCGTTGAAGCATAAACCAAAACACAGATTACTGTCGTGATCCTCCCCACACGATTCATCTTGCTAGGAGAGCGTCCTTCCAACTCATTGTAGATCGGCTGAACATTAAAGTGACAGACGTAAGCATTTGACATAATAGGAATCACCACAAGCAAATCCAAAATGGCCGTCTTGGAACCAAAATCAGGTGCCATTCTTGGAGCCTCAATCTTTCCTTCAACAAGCTTAATGAACGCCACAACAAAAGCAACAAAAACAAATACAACTGCAAGAGCTACAGAGGCAGCTGAAGTTAAGCTCAATGAATCAATCTTGTCCAAAGCACAAAGGGGTGCAAGAAAAATCACCACAATGACCAAAACCAACAGTTTCCTATGATCCCACATTCCATGGCCTAACCACTGATCAAAAACGCCAATATGCCTAAGTGAACCAGATAAAACATCCCCCATTATAATCAAATACACAACCAAAACGCCAGCATTATTGACAATAATACAAATTTCAGACAAAATCCTAGCTGCCCTACCCAGTGCAGCTTGCACAACTTCCCCATATGATGAGGCCTTGCAATGAATCGCAAATCGAACGAGCAATTCAACACTAATTTCAGACAAGATTCCCATTAAAAGAATAAGCACAACACCTAAAACCAAGCCCAAAACTTTCATGGTTGCAGGCAAGGCCATGATGCCAGCTCCAATAATTGAAGTGGTAAGGTTAAAAACAGCACCATAAATACCTGACCCTGATTTAGCTTCTCCAATAATAAGGGGTAAATTATCAAAATCAAGATCATCACGAACCTCTGAATCATCCACGTTGTCAGGTTTCACATAGCCCAGTTCTTCATCCTGAGATATCAATCTGAAAGACTTGTCCTTTGATCCCAAGACATGATCTTTAACCTTTAACTCTACGTCAGAATCCTTGGATATAGCTGAATAATTACTATCCATACGTGTTCTAATAAATTTTTACAAACTGCTCTTTTCAGAAGCCAATGTCCATGAAAATTGGGAGCAAAAAAAGAAGCACCTTTTTTGAATGAGATGGTTCCGGTATTGGATGCAGAAAAGGGAATAAAAACTCAAGTTTCTGCAAATTTATTGAGATTAATTGAATTGTCGATGGAAGAGAGGGAAAGGGCCGGGGCTGTGCGATTTGAGCATAGATCTAAGGATGGTCAAAGGGTGGACTTTTTTTTTTTTTTTTTCCTTTCTTTTGGAGGGCCAATGGATAGAGGGTAAACAGATTTGGTATTGGGAAGCTTTCTATTGGCGGAATAATCCTTGGCAGTTTGCGCAGTCGAGTTTAGACGTTAGCATTCAGCTGGAGGGTCACCTCTCGCCTGATGTAAGTTGGTAAAATTGGTCATTACTCGGTTCAGAGTTTAGTTTAAACTCCAAGTGAATGGTTTGTAAACTTCCCCAAGAAAGTGATTGAAGACGAGCCAGCTACTCTTGCAGATTTGATATAAATGATGAATATGTTTCTGTTGCTTTCCAACAAAAAAAAAAAAAGGTGAAAGGGGTAGAAAAAATGGGAGAGTTTGGGAATTTTTTTTTTTTAAAAAAAAACTAGTTTAAGGAAATCCTAAGCCGAAAGAGATGTAGGCATGTAGGAGACCTTGAGAGGAGAATTGTAAATCTAGGAATATCTTATTGATGATCGAGTGAATTTTTGGGACCTTTTTCTGTGTTTTTGTGTGTGTGTTTGGAACCTTGGATAGAAGATTATTGGAAAAAAATTTATCTAAAATGGTGGTGTGTTTAAAAAGCCATTATTTTTTTAATGATCACATTTTTATGTTCCAAATAATGTTATATATTTCTGAGGTGAAAAAATAATTAGAAAATGCATTTAGAATCATTTGACAAATCTTTTCAAAAAAAGAAAAGATCACTTGACTAATAATGTCCCACCTAAATTGGGGTTTGGGGTTTGGGGTTTGGTGGCGTGGATGCCTACTTGCTCGTAACAGTTTTTTCAATTTTATTTTTGATTGACAACTTTTTGGGCCCTAACCCTATAACAAGTTCAACTCAGTTGTTCTCACAGGTCACATGAGGTAAAGAATGTGGGAGTTTTAATTTATAAGAAACCTGTGGAAATCTCCCTCTCCTAAGCAAGCCCAAACCAGTTCTCAAGACAGATGGTCCATATAAGTCTTAGATTTGAGTGACAATACGTGACCTTCTTGCAAATTGAAAACCCAATTCAAATAATTTTTGGACTGAGACTTCTGGCTCATCAAATTTTTGGTAGGCAACGTTCTTTGCCATTTGGTTTTGGTTTTATCTTTATTTCAGTAGTAAAGTGTCAGTTAACTTGTATGAATAAAAACATATATAATTATCACAAATGCTTGGACGAAGTTAATCCACATCTAATTGACTAGCTTAATACAGACGGTGTATGCTCAGGTGTTTGATTTTCACCAATTCTGCTGTCTAAACTGCTATTTATTTGCTTGAACGTGCACTTGATTAATTCAGATTTTTTTTTTTTGTCATCAAATAAATGCTTCTGAAATATTAAGATCTAAACCCATTAAATTTAAATGTTGAATTGAATTATCAAACAGAACCTTATTTTTTTATCATTTGACTTAATTATGTGACTAATGACTAAACAAATTACAGACATTCATTTGCCCACCTCGCTCGATCGCCACTAATTCTAAGTTTTGGCTAACATAACAGCCCAAAATTAACTAAATAATCTAGTAGCACTAATTAATTCGTCTTCCATTTGTCTCTGTAATTCGAAGCTTAACAGCTCTTGGTATGGAATATGGATGGAGGAGGCAATACGGGCTGCATGGAAGAAATAAAGCTTTAGGTCCTCCAATCTCTTTTTTTTTTTTGTTACATCATTATAAATATATTTTTTTATCTCACATATATAAAATTACAAGAAGTATTATAGTAATAATTTATTTATTTATCCAAAGAATCTCCAATCCAAACAAACTTATACATGCTTTTTTATCTGGATTGAAGGCCCGACAATAATTGACAAATGACTTTCAAGCACACGAAATATCTCTCAAAACTCATGAATACATACAATTTTCATGAACCTCGGATTTGTTCTTTTATTTATAATGTCTTCTGATAGCCTTTTTAATTTTGTGCACAAGATACGACTCGGTGGTTCCAGCGGGCAAACCCCAGAAGAAACCGATCCCAGTATTATACGGTTCAAAGTTCAAACCACCGGAATCGACTCCGCAACTGCAAGGACCAGTGGTCCGGGTCACGTCCATCTCTGGTTTTTCAGTTTTTTAGTATTACAATTAATTCATCGTTAGCGTTGAAAAAAAAAAAAAATCATCGTTAGCGTAAAGCACCCGGCACTACATATATACACGTGTCATCGACTGAAACATTCGCCTGCCGATATGGAACAAAAACATAATAATATCAAAATATTACTGCTACTGGTTAGAGAGAGTATGTTTTATTAATTGCTCATTTTACAATCGAAGATCTGTTAAAAATGCTTCGACTGACGTTACTGTCAACCAACTAATTTCTGGTACTACCACTTGAAAAACTTTTACCATTGCATTGACAAGTCACACTGGTCAATTCTACCCACAATAAATCTTTCATGAAAAATAGTGGCAATTCAACAGTCAATAAATAATGATGGCGTGCCTCGTCGCAATTCCAAATCTCTTTGATTCTAGCTGCCAGAGATTTACAGCTGGTTTGGATTAGTACTTTCTAAAGTTTTTTTTTCAGAAAAAATATACTCTATTATCGATTTAATATATATAGGGTCAGTGACGGAGCCAGGATTTTTTTTTTGGGGGGGCCAAAATTGAAATTCCAATCAAAGATGACTAATTCATATATATATATATATATATATATATATATCAACTCTCATAATATAAACTAAAATTGAAAAAATTTAGGGGGGGCCAATTTTATTTTACACACATATTTACATATTATGAATTAAAATTCTCAAAACTTAGGGGGGGCCATGGCCCCCCTCTGCCCCCCTTGGCTCCGTCATTGTATAGGGTGGAGAGGTGTTCAGAAAATATATTTTGAGAAAAAAAAAATAATTCAAACAAGGCTTTTAAGGTACAGCAGTGACAAAGAAGCGGAAAGGCATAGGAACCGTTTTCTTGAAATCCGATGTAAATCGTTCTGTAGATTTTCACAATAAAGATGTTATATTCATTTTATTATTCACGTGGATTCTTTACGTTTCTGTCGCGCTGCGTGGGAATTCCATGATGGTATTTTTCATCCGCACAACTTGAATTTTGACTTTCTTACCCAACTCTGAGCCATTCATCGTCCGTGAAACAGAGCCAAGTCAATAATGTCAATTATGTTTTTGCTGTGTCGCAAATTTTGCAATAACTTTTAAATCCTAACAAAGATGTACTGGCAATTAAATATTTGAAGAGAAGAACAAATTTTGCAACGCGAGAGCTTGAACATGGTGGTTTAACTGGAGCTATTTGCAAATCTTGGATCATAAACTCTTTTGAGTCTTCATAAGTTGCAAACATTCTTTTGGGAAAAAAAAAATTAAATAAGTAAGCTCCCTTGATCCTCAAGCATTACTACTACTGTTACTCCGTCGTGGTCCATGGTCCACGCCCTATGATCCAAGTTTATCTCTTTGCCTCTCAGCTATGGACTCTTATCCAGTATTGCATCTTCCCTTCGTCATTCACAGCGACTGACTGGTCCCTCCTATGGCTAACATGAAATTCTTTAGTTTGTTAAAGCAACAATTTCAAACCAACTAAGAGTCGAGGTAAAAGGCAGTAACGTTAACGTCTCAGTTTTCTATAATTTCTGCGTGAATTAATTGGACCGTGTCATCATCCATTTTGTTCTAGGTATTGGAAGCCAGTCATACATTTATGAATTGTGACTGGTCAAATATTTAAGGGAGTGAAAATCGGTTGCTAAGGAGAGAAATAGAGAATTCGAAATTGATATTCGCACTCCCATTTTAGCCTATCGCGACTCCAATCGGCTCACGAAATAATATGCTTCCAAGGAGTGCAAGAGGACTAATTCAGGAATACAAAAATCACTCCCCGGAAAAGAAAAAAAATACCATTTATACCAATTTTAAGCTGTCTTCACCACTTCCACTTTGCATTTGAAAATTAGAGCAACCGTTGATGAAACTCTAACCCAAATTTGAGCTTGATCTCAAAATACTAAAATCAATTTTGTGCATGAGAGCATGGAAAAGAACCCGCTATTTATTTATTTCAGTATAGTTGTGTGGCATAAAGTTGTAAGCAATATCATTACGTCACACTGCCACCTGTGGATGAAGAATTGAAATCTTGACTGTGTTTAACTGTCTTGATCAAGCATGGCCACACGGTTTTGGAAGGAAGGTGCTATAGATTTTCAAGACATGAACTAGTTAGTAACCAGCTAATACTTCCTTCCCCAGGTACTTGTTAGTCAAATGCAATTCGATCCTTTCTTTGAAACGAAGCAAATTATCTCCATATGTGGCATGCTATCGCTTTCATACTTGTTCAATCAAAACGCAAAAACTCGCTTTCTCTTGCTCTTCCAATAATGAACGGTGGATCAAAAATGATCTTGAATTTGTGTTGTATATATGTATACCCGATGTCGCTCTCGTGGAAGTTCAATGCTATTTTTTATTTTTTTTTCTCTTTTGATGTATAGGGACGTTGCCTCCATTAATTTCGAAAGATCAACCACTTGACAAGAAACTATACAGAGCAAGAATTCCTGTTACTCGGAAAGATCAACGCATAAATGTTTCGGGCAAGTGGGGCTGCTTTAGATAGATTCTTGCAAAGGATTATAGTGCTTCAGAAGAATCAGCATGGAAACAGGATAAGGATGGATAATCCTAATAAATAGGATATTGTCTTGCTTGCGAAACTGTCAATATATGGTAATTGAAGCAGCAATTCCCTTCTTCTTCTTTTTTTCCCCTTAAATTCAATCAATCTTCTTCGAAACTTGAAGGTTTAATTTGCTAACTAACTAGTTTCTAATCAATCCATCAATTCTGCCCGGCCCCAGCAAAGAAAACGAAAAAGAAAGAAGACAATTGCTGGCTAAACCTGTATGGCGGTGTCCCAATGAGGAGAGGAGATTGTCATTTAATCTACGGCCCTGGCCCTGCTAGTGTTTAATACCAACATCCATCAAGGTTCTAATCATGATCATCGCGTGATAAAATTATTATCTTTCAGTAGCCAATCGAGTATTGATTTCTAAGCACAGCATTTTTATCGTTTTCTTGAAGCTACAAAGATATATAATTGCCTTCCTTGTTGAGAAGCTTATAATTTCAATGCGCCAAGAAGTTCATTGAAAATTTTAAATTAGGAAAACATAAAAATATTGCACTTTTGAACTTTAAAAGAAGAATCATTTGTATCCCTAATTTCTTGCCCTATTAATTATTTGTCTGTTTTTAGAGGGGGGAAAAAAAAGGAAAGATGATATCAAGGAAAAGTAAAGGAGCATGAACAAAGTAAGAGCCAATAGTATATACTTAAGTTATACCCGGAATTTGAGACAGAAACGTAAAGCTTCTTGAGAAATGCTGGAAAATGTTAAACCTATCCCTTGCAAACTATATATTAAAAAGCCAGCTTACCCAATGAATGTTAAACAACAAATTTAATAATCCTAAAATTCTAGACTAGGCCTCAATTCCCAAACTTTATCATGGCATTGTCTCCCTGAAAACTATTATGTATTCAGTGCAATATGTAGTAGATGTTGGATGGTGTTTATGGGACGTAGAGTACATGATTTTCAGGCTGTTCTTTAGTAGTGCGTCGATCGTCTATTTGCTTGACCGAAGAACAGAAAATAAGAAGAAAAATGAAGGGAACTTGCGTCTATAATCTGCAAGAAAGACTTCACCAACTTAGCCGTTTGAGCTTAAGCTGGATGGCTCACATTCTCACACTAGCTCAAGCCGTAACGTATATCAAAAGAAAAAAATAATGAATGATGATATGAAAAGAAACTCGAATAATGCGTCAAAATCCCGGGAAATGATATACACTGAAAATGATTTCGGATTTTGTTGGTCTACAAAGGAGATCTCTCTTTTCATTTTGATTTTTTCAACCTTTTCCAGTACGACTCCATATGATGTTTCGAGCGGGCACGCATCGGAGGAGGTTGTGTTTGGATTGCATTTTCCGTCATTTTTCATGGAAAAATTACTGTAGCGATTTGATATATGTGAGGGAAAAAAGTGATAGGAAAATGTGATTACGAAAAACGACAATATTTTCCGACGGAAACAAGCAATCCAAACAAGGTTCTCGACTCATATGTTCTTTACGGAGGATTCCTATATTGATTTTTTTTTTTTTAAGACTGTCGAGCGGACACTTATCTGAGAACTATTCTATTACCCCTTGATTTCGTCAGTATTAAATTTAATGCAAGTCATTAAAAGTGACTTTTTTTTTTTGTTAAGGAGTTTATTTGTGACAATATATATATATATATATATATATATTGATCAATCATCAACATCTACCATACTCTACTCCTACTTTTATTTCTGGTTTAACCTATTCTAAGGGAGACTCAATTAAGTCATTGGAAAATCAAAGAGAACTGAATCATTATCGGATTAAATGAGTGCACTACGTATTCATATGAATTTGAAGAAACCGTATGTTAATGTCAAAGTGATGGAAGGTAGATTTAAATTCTCGATCTTTCATCCCACCACAAAGACTTAAGTCTTTCGAACACTATATTGTTGAGAGGTTAAAAAGTGCAATAAAAATAATTTAGGAGCCGAACAAATAATTTTCTCTATTTCAAATGTGGCCCAAGTGAGGATCCTCAATTGAGAGTCAGTATTGGGCAGTTGGTATTGCACATCGTTACGTAATACACAATTGTCAATTTCCGATCACTAAATAATATGATAACGAGTTATAAAATATAACTTATTAGCATTATTTGACGATGACTGATTGATAACAGCGCACGTAAGTGTGATAAAACCAAGTGATGAAGCATGAAATACGTTGGGCCTTGGTCTCCTGGGTGGACCAAGTAATGGGGTCGTGCCGTCGTGGTGGACCTTATGACGTGGAAATTTTATTGGGCGCTGTTTCTGGAGCCAGGAGATCTAGCTAGTCAGTGATTCCCTACCCTACTTACACGATAACTAGCATAAATGCCTATGCTGCACGCACGATACTGATATTATTAAAAAAAATTAGAAGAGAAAGTGAATTTGAAAAAAATAAAAAGATTATACCAATATAATTAAAATATAAGATTTGTCTATTAATAATTCAAAGTATGATAAAATGTGTACATCATTCAAAAATTATGTTTTTGCGAAAAATAGATCTTAAAATAATAATAGAAATTTATATTAAAAAATGAATATAATCTCATGTTTTATTTGATTTTAAAATGAAATACTTACAAATATTATGTATTCGATTTGATAATCTTGTACGAATATTTTTCACACCAATCAACATTTAGTACGAAAGTAAATATTGGTGGTTTAATTGATTATGTTGAATTTTGTGGAATTCATACAAAAAGAATGTTCATTGAGACTTGTCTTTCTTGAAAATAAACTTGCTAAACCTTTTGAAATATTTCAATGAAATCATTGCGATGTAGGTTTCGTTTTGTAATTGATTGCTTTCTACTTTGCAATCTTACAAGTTTGGAATTGAGACGCCGTTGAAATACTTGTAGGTGGGATTTTTCCAGAGTATGATATATAGTATTTTTTTTCTTCCCATATTTGATTTGTGCGGATGACAAATGAAAACTAGTTAGTGATCATTAGTTTTGTAAATAATTATGAGAGTAAAATACGTTATAACAATAAGATACGTAGAATTGTGGGAATTATAATTCAAAAGGGTTCCTAAATTTTAGATATGTGATTTTAGTAATGGTGAGTTTTTTAAATTATCAATTAGTTATTACTATTAGTCGTATCAGTGTTAGACTTGATTTGGGATTTGTAGATGTAATTTTGTAGGGATGGTTATTATCCGTTAGTTAAAATTTTGGAGTTTTGATTTTGTAGGTTAGTGGGTCATCCGTTAGTTAAAATTCTGATGTTTTGATTTTATGGATTTGTGGCTCACATAAATTGAAAAGTGGGAAAGAATAAAGAGAAGGGATTATGAACTAAAATAAATCTAAAATTATAGTAAAAAGAGATTTAAATTTCTGATGCCTGTGAAAACTCCACGTAAAAAATCTTAATTGGAGTGGCAAGGTATGTGGAGGTAGGAGTCTTAATTACAGTGGAATTCTTATTTGACAGAAACATGTTGGTGTCTTTCAAACGTGCACATCATGTGGCGAAAACATGATTGTAATTTGTAAAGCTAATTTGTAGGACTGGTTGCGATTAGTTTAGGGATAAATATTGTTTAATCAAAAAAATGTGAAATTGTAGTAAAATAGAATTCTAAATTTTGATGATTTTGGAAGCACCTTGTCAAAACCCCCCTCCTTAGTGATACATATTTGGCAGACAAGTTTTTTTGCCAAGTTTGTCTGCTACAAGTTTTTTAAAAACTTTAGTTACAGTAATTTCAAAAAACTTTTCAAAAATTTTTAACTATACACTTTAAAATATTAAAAAAAAATACACTTCAAAAATAAAAAATTTTGACAGTAAACTACAGTAAAATTTTAGACAAACATCAAAAAACCACACTTGCCAAACGGGGCCATAGATATAGATCATGGTAACCCCGGATCCTTGAATAACCCCTGAAAGTAAAAGAAGAAAAATTCGAGGTTCCGAGAATCATTCAAGTATGGAAAACATTTACGCAGAGTCAAAACTTTCACAACGTGGCAATTCAGTATTGTATTAAGTTCCTTGCAGGAATTCAAGCCAAATAATCTAATTAACCAAATGTACCAACTGATGAGTGAGTGAACTGGGGTAGGAAGGTGTTTACGTGTTTCAGTACTGTAAAGGAACCTTTAGGACGAAGCAATTGGCGAGTGAGGTCACACGTGCTTGTCAAACAAATGATGCAACAGGCGAAGGTTTTAACTGGGGAGATCGTTTAGTGATGGAATAGTCAATTAAGTAATGCTTAAATTAATTTGATTAGGTGCAAATTAATTAAGTAAAGCCGGAAAGGAGAGAAAAGACACTCCATTCAATTCGTACGGGTTCCTGAAACAGACGTCTTGCATAGTTGCATTATCTTGAGGAAAATATTTTTTTTTAACGAAACAAGAAGTAACAAAAAATGACAAAGACAGGTTGAAATTCATAATGCCTTGAGCATGAGGTTTGGCCAAGTCACTTGACTTTGACAGGTATAAAAGCATTGAACGCGACAGCCAGACGAGAGGATCAGAGGCAAAATTTACAAACCGAAAACTACAAAACCACCCACGCCCCAAAAAAAAAATAAACAAAAGAAAAATAGTAGTGTACCATGTTTGTTTTCAACAGTAAAACTTGAATTTCTCTTGCCAAAGTATTGACATTTGACAGCGACACCTTGAAAGTTGAAATGTGCTACACGAAAGTGTAGAAGAGATAATGGCAGTCAATTACCGATCATAAACATGCACATTTGCGGCATCCTTAATAATTTTTCCTGTCGATAGTGCTTAGACAAACAAGTACGGATGAAGAAGAAAAGTGCACCAAGGACAAGTCGGCAATTCAAAGCATCAATAACTTTTTTTTTTTTCGACACAATAGATTTTATGTTATAATTATTTCTATTTTATACTAAAAGGAGGAGAACCTAGACAGGTCAAGAAAAACTCGATAAATCACTATTTTTTAAGAAAGTTTGAATATTAGAATGTAAGTCAAAAGATTTGATCCGTTGATCTACGGTCAAGTAGAGTTTTAAAACTCATTTGATAGCCAACTCCGCTAATTTGTTGAACTCTTAAATATCATGAAATTGGTTATGCAAAAGTTTTATGGAATTTACCTAAACTACTAGAGACGATAGTTTCATTCTATTACCTTGAGGATTGAGAGAATAAAAGTGCTACCGCCTGCCATTCCTTGTATTAATTACTACTAGATCCGAAATTAAACTTGTTCTGATTTTATCTCTCGTGGTTAATTAAACTCGAAATTCTTTGCTAGTATTAAGGATCAGAACATTAAAAAGAGACGGATGGATGACTGGGAATTTTGAATTTGACCAAGAACAAATGTCAGCTCTATTTGTTTCCCCTGAAAAATTCTCTCGACCATGATTTTAGTTTCAACACCTAATAATCTCTTTCGTACTGCCCCCGGTCCCACCAGCGGAAAAAAAAAATTTTTTTTTTGGGCTAGAGGCCACCGCCCGACTTAGATTACCCGTCCTTTTAAAAGCCAAGATCGTGAATTAATGGTCACAGCAAGGAAAGGAAAATATGCCCGTTTTGCCATCCAATTATGATGGTCCCTGGTTCCCAAAAACATAGTATATCTACGTGTGTGTGTGATGGTCCCTCGGTCTTTTCCTGTGTCTAGTAATGGAAAATAAATGTGCCCTTAATTTGAATTTTTGGGGAAAAAAAATGTCGCATAGGCACCGGTGGTTGGTTAATGCTTGAGAACGTGACAATCAATGGATGATGATGATTAAGACATCCGCTGTTGATGATGACCATTTACTGTTTCCCCAAACGACAAAACAAATTGATGATATCTTTTCCAATTTTTCGCTGTACTGGAAAACATTACCTCATTCACAGTTTGTTTTTTGTGCCTTCAACTTTCAACACAAATGACGATTGATATAATTGAAAGCAATATGTGAACAGAACAATGTGTGAATGAATTTCGAAACCTGGCTAATTACCTTCTCTGTACGAGAAACATACAACACAACGTTGTACCAAGAAAATCGTCCTTTTCTGGAAGGGCAAAAAATAAAATAAAATAAAATAGTCACGCATGCTCAGCCTCTACCATTTCCTTCAAGACTCATACTGCATGTACATAAAAACAAGAACAAAATAATTATTTCAAAAAATTTTATAGGACAGCAGTATATCACTTTTCATCCTCTCTGTGATTTGCATAATAATATAAATTATTATAGGCAATACTATTACCATGAAAAAATTTTAAAATGTTTATTTTTTAAAAAATTAAAATAATTTGATTCCAGTTGTCACTAAAGATCAAGACGTGTCGATAGATCATCACGTTTTCGAGACTATAGCTCATTTATGATATTTCTCATATAACTGAGGTGCACCTGTGGGAGAACAGACAGAGGAAATTATAAAAAAAGAAAAAAAGAAAAAGACTTTTCCACCCAAGGAAGCAAAAGAGCACAAGTGAAAGACATTGATGGAGGAAGGGCTGCTAACTGTGGTGGAGACTGGAGAGTATGTATGAGAGTCAGCAATTGACAAGGCCATGAGCCATGAGGTAACTTGATCAAGTGGTGGAGTATTTAAACGGTTAAACGTACCTTTTCAGGCGACCATCTTCATCTTGTATTTTCTTTCGGGAGTACTACTTGTCTACTTCTTTATTATTATTATTTTTTTTTTCAATTTTGGGACTGTGAACACGTGGGGACCGCTCCACCTCCTTGAGCAGAAAGGACAAGTCATATTATTATGGCGTAAGTCCACTTTCGGAGTTTCACACTTCCAAGTTCCAATAATACTCCAAAATTGAATTTAAGTAAATAATGCACTGTCCGACACTGACACCTTAATATGCTCTCTCTCTCTCTCTCCCCTTTAAATACTACGACTATACCACTGCTGCAGAGGAGAGGATTTTACCAAAATAGCGTACGTTTTTCACTTTCTCGTGCTATGATCTTGTTTTATGTCATTTTCCAGACGTTACCAGCTTTTGTGTTGAATATGTATCGTCTCATTTTTTCGAGATGACTTCTCTTGGGACTGGGGAAAGCGATGTGTAACGTAACTTTGAATGAACTTTCTCGTGAGATTGGCATTCCGATCCACACCTACCGCTTATAAAAGCGACCTTATATAGTAGGATCTAGAATTTGCTACCCTTATTTGTCATTCTAAACTTGTCCTTTAAATTTAGTAACTTATCACTTAAGTACGCATGATTGAGGAAGCTCGAGAGGCGCAAACAACTCTGCAATTACCTTTTTTTTTTTTGCCCTTTTCTTTTAATAAATATAGGGTTTGATCTGCAATTACCTTTTTTGTTTTTTGCCCTTTTCTTTTAATAAATATAGGGTTTGATTAAGAGGTGTGTGATGAAATTACCCATTTGTTTACAACAATGCAATTAATTCGAAAATGTATCTAAATATAGAAACATAATATATTTATATGGCGAGTTTGATATTAACTAATGCCTAATAAATGGAGTGCAAATGAATCATGTCTAGTCGAATTTTGATATAATCGAGTCGAATCGAGATTTAGAGTGCGTTTGATAAAATTGAAATTTGAATACATTAAATTATTAAATTGTTAAGTATTAAATTTAATATATTTTAGTGGATATCACATTCAGTGATAAGTGAATAGTTTATCACTTAATTTTGGGAGCAAGTTTTACTTAGAAAATTCAGTGTCACTTAATTAAACCATATGTTTAATTTTTTGTTATAAAAAATATGTTAAGATTTGAATTCATTAAATTTAAGCGTTAAAATAAGTTATCAAACAGGGCCTTAGTTTTATCAAGCAATATGGACGAGCTCTCAATGTAAAATTCAAACTCGAGTTTGACTCAAATTCAAGTCGAGCTTGAGTTTTTTTTAAAAAAAATAATTATTTTGTTTTTTTAAAAATGAATAAAAATATAATTATTTACCAACTAATAAAATATTAGGTTATATATGTAATTATACTATTAAAATAAAAAATAAAATGTATACATATATATATATATATATAATATCAAGCCAACTTACAAATTAATGAGTTGAGTATTTTTGAGTTCAAGTTTTACTTTTGATTCAACTCGAATTCAAATCAAAATTTGATTCGAATTGCTCGCGAGCATTCATCCCTACTAATAAATCTTAACAAATACATCATATTTTCATTAAATTTGACAATTACTGCTATGCTTCTCTAGTTTAGAGTTAAAATTTGGCATGAAACAAAACCTTTTTGTTTCCTCTGCTAGTTTCCTCTAACATTTTATAGATTGAAATTGTAAAATTGAATACAAAAATTTTCCTAAAAATTAATTACGTCTTAGAATAAAAGCCAGTGTATTAGAATTATCCATTTGAAGGTAAAATATCTAAGTATAAAGTAATGTAGATTTTTAGATTACCTCAACTTTCGTTTGTCAATAGAAAAAAAGAAAAAGAAGAAGAAATATATTAAAATAATTAATAAATTATAAATTGAAATACCGTCCAAGTTATATATGCAATAGTAATATGGAATACCACCATCTCAATTGAATAGGTGATATAATTTGCTTTGTCCTCAGTCCTCACTCGTTTAAACTGTACAGAACTCGTCACTTGCTGTCCTATTTCTCAAGTTAGATAAATGCCGACAACCTAATTTGAGATTATCCTGATTCATCACTTCCCAATTTGAAGGATAAATCTACAGGATAGACTTTGAACGCAACATAAATTTTACTGCTGCCCTGGCGTCTTTGGATTGTTGGTATTCGTTTGTTGGCATTACTTAATTATTGACGTGCACGACTATTATTAGACTCAAGTTAAAATAGCCAATTATTTATGTAATCACAAGAAATTCAAAAAAAAAGAAAAAACACATTAGACTCAGCCTGATAAGAAAAGAATCCCTTGCAATGCAACGGAGTTTAAAACTTCAATGATGTGTTGGTCTTCAAATGGGAAATGGGCAGTTGGGGCATTCGCTTTCAATTTTCTTTTTCCCAGATACTTATCGGATGTCGCAGTCACGTGCATTGCACAGCAAACCAAACACGTCGCAATCCGACAAAGTGTATCAGATTAGAAACAAGGAAAATATTGGTTTGGATGTAAATGTAAGGAAAACACGTCCAAATAAGGCTGCCACGTCATCCAGACAAGAGTTTGCTAATGAAGTGCCTGGCTTAATCCGGAATAATAATGAAATGCCTCGTCCAGCCCGTTGTTGGATTTGGGATGCTAGTCACACAACACGCGACAGCATACACTACAAATGTTAAGCATTTACTTTAATTAATTTAACTAGTGGGAACATTAGTCCGATAATTATCAATTCCTTAACGACTTCTATTTACAGTTCATTCCTTTTCTTTCTTCTTCTCCTTTACGAGTATAAGAATTGGAGTCTTTTCTTGAATTAGAAAAAAAAATAAATGCACGCGTAGATTCTACACCGTTTTCCGTCTCGTTGGATTTGCAATATATATGCCAAAGATCAGAAATTTTAGATATGATTACCATAATTGGCATAGAGTTAATGATTAATACCAAATAAAAATCATAAAGTATATGATACAATATTTTCTTATTTCGTATCGTGGGACGGGAAATAACCACACCAACAAAAAGGGTAATTCAATATAAAAATCCTCACATTTTAATTCTAAGCGTACAAAATTAACATATTTGCAAATAAAATTTAGCTTTAGACCCATTTTTATTTTAAATTTTTTCTTGGTTATCATGTTTCCTAGAAGAATCCATGCAATTGACACAATGGAAATAAGTATAAAAGTCTTTAGGAATCTATTCGCCTGAAATATTACATCCTACACCTCACGCAAGTCCGTTTCCTTAATCAGAGCTTTAAGAGGCATCTAATCCCCTACCGATCGAAGACAAAGTACATAGTTGCTTTAACGAACAAATACTACTGTTAAAACTTGCGAATGACCAGATCCATTGGCTTCAAAACTTTTAACGGGTAAAAAAGAGCTTTGAAACCTGCATTGCTGAAGTGTGAGACAACGATGATCAGGTCTAGAATCTCTAGATTGGATGTCATGATTCGGACGAGATGGACCACTGTCAAAACATTTCCCTAGTCCCCACCCACCTACAGCTCCAGCATCAATCCTTAAAATTTGACATGAAAGCTGTCCACTTACATAGCAACACGAAATTGCCATTACATCAATCAAACAAAGAAATCAAAACAAAAGAAAAAGAAAGACGGAAAGTGCCATAACATTCATGGCCTAACTTGAAGAGTCACGACATTGGACAAGCGCAAATTTTCGGTAGCAATTATGGTTCATGGTGTTGGGCAGACGAAGGTTGTATCACAGAAACAATCCCTCCGTCCCACTTTGATAATCCTGATTATTTTTTCACACAATTTAAAAAAAAATAGTTAATTTTATTGGAACAATCAATTTAGGTAGCTATTTTCCTAAAATACCCTCACATTAATTAGAGTATAACTTTATGGGAACTTGAATTGATAGTAAAAAAAGAATCAACTCTCATTAAATGGGGTAGGTTTATAGTAACAACAACTTACATTGAATAAGGGTATTTTAGGAAAATTAAAATACAACTACATTCTTCAATTGGAAACTGGACTACAATTTGGAACAGACGAACAAGAAAAACATGACTATCAAAGTGGGACGGAGGGAATATTTAATTATCCTTCAAGAATTCAATTTTTAAAAATAGTGTGATTTGATTGTGATGTTTGTGTTTATTTTTTTTAATTTTATCTCTATAAATTTAAAATTTTAATTTAAATGGTAACATACATATGATTAGAAAGAATGATTATATTGGAAAGAGAGGTTAAAAGATACTTTTACTTTTTCAACATAACAAATGTTTTGGGACATTCCAAAATGAAAAGCATAACACTTTGAATGGGATGGAGTGAGTAACTAAAAGATAAATTTTTTTGAAAAAATAAGGTGATTAAAATTTACGAAATAAATTATTTTATCTGAAATCATCTCAATCCGAACAAACCCCCTTGGCTTTGTAGTGTATTTAAATTTTTTTTTTTCAATCTTTGATCTCGAGTCTCTTGACGTTTTGCACTAAAAACAGATAAAGCACATGTCCAGAAGGGATGGCATAGATGACTCGTACAACTCTTGAATTTTCCTTCCTTCTTGGATACATCATTTATGTCAATTTGTTAAAGGACAAATCATTTTCATCCCCTTCTCCTCTTCCTTTTTTTCTTTCTTTCTTTCTTTCAGCAAAGACATCTCTCCATGCAGGATGCAACATTCATCGGGCTAGAGTGTAGTTCAAAAGCCTCCACGTGCGCGTGGACAAAATATCAAGACAATAATATACTCATACCTTTAATCAGTGGTCTGACCTTTTCCTCCTTTAGATTATCCATGACTCATTAATTGGAAAGAACAAGCAGTACTTAATAGTGATGAGACGCTAAAGTGACACGGTGTACTGACTCGGTATTTTCCCATAGAAAACGTTTGCAAGTCCTCTGTTCTCGTTTGTGGAAAATCCTCTCGTCAGAATATCGGCGAAAAATTGCTTTTGCATCTGCTGTCGTTTTCGCCAGTGCATCTCGTGTTATAATAAAGACAAGAGAATTCAATGGCAAAGTCTTGTAATTTGCGGTCAAAACTGGACCAATTATTTTTGAAGCGCGTCACCGAGAAACCTTTGTAACTTTAAAGCGGAAGGGATCTATAATTATCTGAGCCAGAGCCAGAGCCAGAGCCATAGCCACTGTCCGAATTATTACTCCCAGCTTCTCAGCTGCAGGCATTCCTTACTTCACAACCCTCGATTCACAGCCCCAATAAACGGTCCGCAGTTTCATCCAACGGCTCAGAATTTGCTGACGTACGTCAATAAAGTACGGTCCACGTTTTTTATGTTTACAACTTAAGGGAGACAGCTCTTAGCTGAAGATTCCAAGCCGATTGAGTCAGACAAAATGTAGCCGGCTCAGTGGGGCCCACAGTACTTGAACTTATTATAAGCACAGTTCCAGATACTGATAAGCAGCAGGGCTTATCACTATCACCTTGCTTGACTTATCTGCCTATAAAAATGAACATTTGCTAAACAAAACTCAGGTCTTATTTTAATTTCTCCAAGATTGGGAAGTGAGATAAAGTAGAGATAGAAGCTCTCCAGCAGAAATAGGACTTTTGATCCCTGTCCGAGTTCCTGTTCTGGTTTAAGGTAGAAGTTTTCTGAATCTTTGTTACTATGTCGTATATGTACAACTGTGTTTTTTCTTTTTTAAAAATCTTTTACTTTCTTCTCATCCTCTGTTCTATATTATGGATGAGAAGTCTTGACTTGCTTTTTGGGTTCTTCATTTGCGTCCTCTTTTCTTTTTTCATCTTGGATTCCAAGGTGTTTTAAAGCAACTTTCATTTCTCTGATCCGTTAAAGTTGAAGTCTTTATTTTTCTTTTTGCTTTTCTTTTTCCTGCTCAACCTTTCCACTTGTATTTGTCGGTGCATGCTGAAAGCTGTATGATGATGATCTTGTGCAGTCTTGTTTTCCTCTATTTTGGATTGCAGATCAGTTCTATGATCTGACTTGGGTTATTTTTCTCTTTGGGCGAGAGGAGTTGAGGTTAAAGGAGGGACCTTTATTTTGGGCAAGGACAAGTTAAATCTTATGATTATTTTATTAGAGTTTAGAAGGTTGTGTCCCGCAATAATTAAATGCTTGGACCCGCTAATTAACAAAGTCTTAGTGGCACTGACCTATTATTTAATTAATTTATTTATTTGCATAGGTATGATATTGTAAATCAATTTGTGGGTTTTGCAGATCTGCTATGATCTTAGCTGTTTATTGTGGCTCTGGTGTTTGAAGCCAAAGGTAGCTTGATAACAATGACATCACTCAGCAGAGAACTTGTGTTCTTGATCTTACAGTTTCTGGATGAGGAAAAGTTCAAGGAGACAGTCCACAAGTAGGTGGTCTTTTGCATTTATCATAAATATACACGTGTGTATTCTTTTTTTTTTTTTTAATATGCTTCTTTTTTTTGCATGTATTTATTTTGAGCATTTTTCCAATGAAATGGTAATAATTATGGAGTTTTCTGATGATAGGCTTGAACAAGAATCTGGGTTTTTCTTTAACATGAAATACTTTGAGGATGAAGTACATAATGGTAATTGGGATGACGTTGAGAAGTACCTCTCTGGTTTCACAAAAGTTGATGATAACCGCTATTCAATGAAGATCTTCTTTGAGATCAGAAAGCAGAAATATCTTGAGGCATTGGATAAGTAAGCTTGTGGTTGCTAGTAAATGTCAAATTATTAGCGTAAAAATGATCGCTTTTCGTGGTGTATTCATGTGAAATGATGTTTGTTTGCAGGCATGACCGGACCAAGGCTGTTGAAATTCTTGTTAAGGATCTTAAAGTCTTTGCTTCCTTTAACGAAGAACTTTTTAAGGAGATAACTCAGCTGCTGACACTGGAGAACTTTAGGCAAGTATTAACTCACAACATTTTTGTATAGTTTATTTGTTAATTTTGCAATATCTACTAAGTTGGGTTTCCATTGTTTTAGAGAGAATGAGCAGCTTTCCAAATATGGAGATACTAAATCAGCCCGAGCAATTATGCTGGTTGAGCTCAAGAAGCTTATTGAAGCAAATCCCCTATTTCGTGATAAATTGCAGTTTCCTAACCTTAAAAATTCCAGGTTACGGACTCTTATTAATCAAAGGTAAACTTTTGCTTGGGCTTAAACGTTCAGTTCAAGTGCCAGAGCTTTAACGTTAATATGGAAGTCGTCATGACTGGCACTGTGGGCATATTGCAGCTTAAATTGGCAGCACCAACTTTGTAAAAACCCCAGGCCAAATCCAGACATTAAAACTCTTTTTGTTGACCACTCTTGTGGACAAGCAAATGGTGCTCGTGCTCCCTCTCCTGCAGGCAATCCCTTGCTTGGATCAGTACCAAAAGCTGGGGGTTTTCCTCCTCTTGGCATACATGGGGTTAGTATTCTGAACCCATTCAGCAATTATTAATTTTTCTCATTCTCACTTATTGTACTTATTTTCTATTGGGTAATATTTTCAGCCCTTTCAACCTACTCCAGCACCAGTTCCAGCTCCTCTTGCTGGGTGGATGTCTAATCCACCTGCAGTTACTCATCCAGCTGTTTCCGGTGGACCTATAGGTATTGGTGCTCCACCTGTGCCAGGTAAATATTTTTAAACTTCAACATGTCAAGTATACTTCTAGTAGAATTCTTCACAAGAAAAAATTTTCCATTGCCCTGTGTAGCCGTTCTTAAGCATCCTAGGACTCCGCCAGCAACTTCTGTGGACTACCCATCTGGAGATTCTGATCAATTAAGCAAAAGAACAAGGCCTATAAGTTTGACTGAAGAGGTAGCTCATTGAATCCAATACATTTTCCTTTCTGAGTTTAGCTTTTAAGAGTACCATATGGTATGTCATCCTTTATGCTGTGTTCAACATGTGCAGGTAAATCTTCCAGTCAATGTGCTGCCAGTGTCATTTCCTGGACATGGTCATAGTCAAGCATTTAGTGTTCCTGATGATTTGCCAAAGACTCTGGCACGAACTCTGAATCAAGGATCATCTCCTATGAGCATGGACTTTCATCCTATCCAACAGACTCTACTCCTAGGTATGGTTGCGGTGATTCCTCCCCAAAACAACTTGGATCCGGGATGTTTGCTTGGTGATCATGCTGTATTTCCTGATGATTGATTTAAATTCATGCAATCTGATGCAACAGTGGGTACCAATGTGGGGGATATTGGACTTTGGGAAGTTGGCTCCAGGAAGAGATTGATACTAAGGAACTTCAAAGTTTGGGACCTGAGTGCATGTACTATGCCTCTGCAGGTCAGATTGTTAACTGTGTTATAAACAGGCCATTGCTTTTTTGTGAATTTACTTTAGCTTAATGACATTGTCGCATCTCTCCAAAAATTGATGCATTCTTGTTGGTTTCAGGCTGCTCTAGTGAAAGATCCTCATGTCTCAGTTAACCGTGTGATTTGGAGCCCTGATGGATCTTTATTTGGTAAGGATTTGATTTTTTTTAAAAAAAATTTACATTGAATTTTGAGACACAAGTCTGATGTATTTTTTTCCCTTTTTCTCTTAAATAGGAGTTGCATATTCAAGGCACATTGTACAAATATACTCTTATCATGGCAATGATGATATTCGACAGCATTTGGAGGTATATTATGAGAATAATTTAAACCTTGTCGGTCCATTATTGTTCAACTTGCACTGATCTATGCCTTTCCAGATTGATGCTCATGTAGGTGGAGTCAATGATCTAGCATTCTCTCACCCCCACAAGCACCTTTGCGTGATAACATGTGGTGATGACAAGACAATTAAGGTTGGTTTGACATTGATAGGTTTTCCTTTTGCTGTCATGGAGTTGTAATGGTTGGTAGTTGATTATTTGAAACTTCCTCTCGTCCTTGATGATCTTAGGTTTGGGATGCGGCAAGTGGTTCAAAACAGTATACCTTTGAAGGTCATGAGGCTCCAGTTTATTCTGTGTGCCCCCACTACAAAGAAAATATTCAGGTAGTAAAGCTATTAAATGTCATATTTCTATTGATTATTCTAAGCTCCAGGAGCATCAGCTTACTTGTGCCTTTATTTTTATTTCAGTTTATCTTTTCAACAGCCCTAGATGGGAAAATTAAAGCATGGTTATATGATAATATGGGATCACGAGTTGACTATGATGCGCCTGGCCGTTGGTGTACAACAATGGCCTATAGTGCTGATGGAACGAGGTTAAGCTCATTAATTATGTTTAATATATTCCAGAATCTTCCGCAATTATACTGAAAGCTTTTCATTGTCTTTTTTTCCATATTCCTTTGTTGGTCGGATTGATTGCTTTCCAGGCTTTTTTCTTGTGGGACCAGCAAAGATGGGGAATCCCACATTGTTGAATGGAATGAAAGTGAAGGTGCTGTGAAGAGGACATACCAAGGCTTTCGAAAACGTTCGCTGGGTGTTGTGCAGTTTGATACAACTAGGAACCGGTTTTTGGCAGCTGGTGATGATTTCTCCGTCAAGTTTTGGGATATGGACAATGTTCAACTTCTGACAACTATTGATGCTGATGGAGGTCTCCCAGTAAGTCTTTTCTTTTTTTCTTTTAGATCTTCCTGATATGTTAAAGCTGGAATAATCATGACTGTGCTACAAGTTTGGACTAACTCTCCATTCCTTTTCCCTCATCAAAGGCAAGCCCTCGAATCAGGTTCAATAAAGAGGGTATCCTGTTGGCTGTTTCTACCAATGAAAATGGGATCAAAATTCTAGCAAATAATGATGGTCTTCGATTGCTGCGAACATTTGAAAATCTTGCTTATGATGCATCACAAGCTGAGGCTGCAACCAAGGTGGTATATATATGTATTTGCATATACCTTTGCTAGCTAAATATTAACCTGAATCTTGAAAGAACCATGACTTGAGAATGTGCTATATTTTCATATCCTACAGCCCTCGTTGAATCCAATAGCAGCGGCAGCTACTAATAGTTCAGGACTTGCAGACAGGGTAGCCTCTGTTGTCAGTATTTCTGCAGTGGTTTGTATCTATGGACACTTCAACTATTAATCTCCAAATTGAATATTTTAATGATCTTTGGAATCAGTAACTACTGTTATAAGGAGCATTCATCCCTTGGTAAACTAAACCATCTAGACATGAGACATATCATGTTGCTTGCAAATTCAAGCATTTGACATCTCTGGTGGCGTGTGAATTATTTCATTAGAATGGAGAATCAAGAAACCTGGGAGATGTCAAACCTCGACTCAATGAAGAAACAAATGACAAATCCAAAATTTGGAAGCTCACCGAAATTAGTGAACCTTCTCAGTGCCGGTCATTGAAGCTCCCAGAGAATCTGAGGGTGACAAAGGTCCTTCCCACCACAACAAGTTCTTACTCATTGTCTTGTTTCATATATATATCAGTTTCTCAATAAGCTCCCCGTTGTGTTGGTCATATAAAGTCTCACTGATTGAGAGCTCTGTCATTTGCCTTGCCAGATATCAAGATTGATGTATACAAATTCAGGTAGTGCCATTTTAGCATTAGCATCAAATGCCATTCATCTGCTCTGGAAATGGCAGAGAAATGACCGTAATTCAAGTGGCAAGGTATAAGAAACTCAAAATTACCTCTTTCAGTGGTCATTTGGAATTTGAAATCTTAGTGACAAACTGTTGTTTCATCTGTAGGCAACTGCCAGTACGTCCCCTCAATTATGGCAACCAGCAAGTGGCATATTAATGACAAATGATGTAATTGATTCGAGTCCTGAGGAGGCTATACACTGCTTTGCACTGTCTAAGAATGATTCTTATGTGATGTCAGCGTCAGGAGGAAAAATATCCCTGTTCAATATGATGACATTTAAGGTGCGAAATGCTTATAAATTGTCGTCCTTGAATGCTATCATACATGCTCATTGCTCATTTGACTAATCTCAGTTTCTTCTGGACAATGCAGACAATGACAACTTTCATGCCTCCACCTCCTGCAGCTACTTTCTTAGCATTTCATCCTCAAGATAACAACATTATTGCTATTGGCATGGATGACTCCACTATTCAGATATACAACGTTCGTGTAGATGAGGTGTGTAGACATGCTTTTCTACTGTATCCTTGTGACTCTAGTGAATAAGTCTGTAATGAAATAATTCCGTTTCTGTTGGTGCAGGTGAAAAGCAAGCTAAAAGGCCATTCTAAAAGAATTACTGGCCTTGCTTTCTCCCATGTACTAAATGTGTTAGTCTCATCAGGAGCAGATGCGCAGGTTAACAACTATTTTGTATCCTGCAGCCATTAAATAAAGAAATCAGGCTGGACGCTCTGCATGGTTGGGTCTAACAAGCCAACCATGCAAATGTCATTAACTTCAAGTGCCTGGCTTAGTGTGCTTTTTCTTTGTTGCATGGAATTCCCTGATTCCCATTGGATTTGATTCTCAAAATAGCCTTCTTGAAACCATTCTATTAGCAGTGATTGAATTCTGAATCACTACTGACTGATGTCTGATTCTGTTCTGATTTTTTAACTAATTATGTTGCTATGCAGCTATGTGTGTGGAACTCGGATGGATGGGAAAAGCAAAAGGCTAGATTTTTGCAAATTCCTTCAGGCAGGACACCTATGGCACAATCGGACACTCGTGTGCAGTTCCATCAGGATCAGATTCACTTCCTGGTTGTCCACGAGACTCAGCTTGCCATATATGAGACAACAAAACTGGAATGTGTCAAGCAGGTAAGTTGCCGATTCATGTAAACTCAGCTGTTGAACTTCCCTCTGCTATCAGGCTGATATTTTTATTCCTTATAGTGGCTCCCACGAGAATCTGGTGCTCCAATTTCTCATGCAACATTCTCTTGCGATAGCCAGCTGGTGTATGCCAGCTTCTTAGATGCTGCAGTGTGCGTGTTCACAGCAACTCACTTACAAATGAGATGTCGTATAAGTCCTCCTGCTTATCTTCCCAACAGTATAAGGTACTCCTGCAGTATGCGTATTAGTGTAAATAATTCTCTGCGTTTCATACTTCTGCTGTGTATTAATCATTTCCAAAAATTCTCACTTCCTGTGCAGCAACTCCAATGTCCAGCCACTTGTAATTGCTGCACATCCACAGGATCCAAACCAGTTTGCTATAGGTTTATCAGATGGTGCGGTCCATGTTTTTGAGCCCCTTGAATCTGATGGCAGATGGGGTGTCCCTCCACTGGTCGATAATGGATCTGCAAGCAGTTTACCAGCGAGTGCAGCTGGAGGCTCAAGCTCTGATCAGGCGCAGAGATGACTGGATAGATGGGGAAATGCCAATTTTACCTGGTTTTGTTTCTTGGCAAGCTCCATTCTGTTGCACAAGAAGTAGAAAAATTTGAATCCCTTAAATGGTTGATTTCAACTACTACTCCAGAGCCCAGCTCAGCGTGGAAATTCTGCTCGAGCAGATGCCACCTTCTTTGTCAGATTTGTTTTTGGCTGGTTGCATAGCATTAGTCCGACAGTTGCTGAGTTGCTTATAAATAATTTTTTCATTTTTCATGTGCAGTTTATTTATTTGCCTTTTGTGTATTTGGGTATGTGGAAAAGATCTTTAACAGTAAATCAAGATGTGGCCTAAACAAATCTTCAAGTTTTTTATGCATCTTATATTTACTTTCAACCCTCATAAACGTTGAGGTTTTAGTGGCAGTAGAGGAACACACACACTCTCTCCAAAGTCATCCGCCCCATTTGGCATCTCCTCTCGTATTTGTTGGGAAACAGAAGGGAAAGGTGATTGTCAACCCAAATCAGGTACCCGGGCAATTGTGTTTGTCGAACACTCCAAGGTTTGCCGTTTCATAGTTCTAACCACAAACTCCCCAGCAATTGCCGCCATCGTTGCAAATAGACAAGCCCGAGTACATGTAATAGCCTCACCAAACGTCAATTGCAGCTTCTTGGGCACCAGACACCAGTACACCGTCCTGCCATTTTTTGAGTTCACCAGACACCAGTACATTGTTCTGGCCGAGAGTTACTCAGAAAGACTGGTAATCAGTGGAACGTTTTTGCCAGAGCTACAAGCTACCTAATAATCACAAGGATAGCAACTACGAAAATTAATTCGAGAATTTACAAAAGTGTTCCATAAATTATAGTTTCTTGATTGTAAATGCTTACATGATTATTTCAAGAAAACAAACCTTGCCAAGGAAGCTTATTTACAATTCTTTCATACTAACTGCACGATGCGAAAGAAAGCTTCACATATGGCAGCATAAGAGAGTATGTTCTGGACACCCAACAAAAGACAACTTAACAGCAACTCCAGAATCTAGGATATGTACAGTTCAACAAATGCAAGATTTATTCACTCATCATTCACAGGAGCACTCCATCACTGACTAGATTCTAGATATTCACAATAAATCTGGTTGTCCAGGAGGGAGCCCGGTGCTATTCTGGCCGAAAGTTCACCAGATTTGGGAGGTGAGTTGCCTGCAGTTTCTTTAAATCATTTGCAGTTACCTTGCAGGACTCTAAGGTAAGGGACTTCAAATTCTTAAGTGGCTTCAGATGCTGCAATCCAGCACTCGTTACACGAGAATTCGAGACATTCAAAGAGACAAGTTGTGTCAACCCTGCATTTACAAGATATTGTAAGAAGTCAAACTTGTTAGCAAAGGATAGCAGTGAAAGTAATACGGTTACACCAAACTACCAGAAATTGCTTCCAATGATTTATCAGTCAGGTGGCTGTTCTGGGAAAGATTTAGAAGCGCAAGTGAAGTGAGATCTTTGATATTCTTCACTCCTGCGTCAGTTAATCCTCCTCCACAAATTTCTAGCGAACGAAGGTTTCTGAAACCTGTATTATGAAAATAACGAAGGAAGCATATGTCAAAGGCCAAAAGCTAAACAAAGAAAGTGGTGCTCTCAAGAACACCCCGCTCTGCCCCAAATGAAAACCCACAAAAAGAAAAACAAGAAAAGGTCTGCAGTTTAAACCAGTCAAAACACACTTTCTTTTCACCCAGGAGAAAGGAGAATCCAGACAACTTAGGAGATTACACAACTAACAGTATATGCCAAAGATTCTTTGTTAGAAAACTGTAAGCCAGCACGAAAAATCCATATTATAAGGTAAAGCTTGCAACATTCAAAAACCAGACAGACGGGGAAAAATTTAACAAAAAAGAAAGACGAAAGAGAAAAAAAATTAACCGCTCAATCCTATTTCCATTAAGATGCAGAATTAGCATCCTGCGGAGGCCAGATAAATTAAATAAGCAATCCATGAGTATTGTATTCATGTCTCAATCTCCTATATAAAACCAGAAAAAGAAGAAGAAAAAGAAGGTTGAAGGAAAACACTATAACTGAAACCCAGAGGAAATTAAGAAAGTACCACTACCCACATACATTTTAAATAATTCGTTCCAGAATCAGTGATTCGAGCTCCAAATAGATCCAAATGAGTCAATCCAGTCAAACCTGAATCAATCAAGAAAGAAAGTTTATAATAAAAGTCAAAAGCATTTAGAGGAGCAATATTTTGCTGAATAATCCTTGCTATCAGCTAATTTATTGGAATTTCTGTGCTACAATATTAATTCAGATTTGAGACCATATTGAAAGCACAAAATTCATTTCCTATGGAAAATATTATCAATAAGAATCCAAACAAACCTAGATCCAGATTTCAGCTCAAAGAGAAATTTTAGAAAACATGGTACCAAGCATATAGCAAGATGGGAAATTCTGGAATCTAATAAACTCCATAGCAAAAAGCACCATTAAGATATAACCCCCTAAAAACTGGAAGGCAACTTAATAAAACTAGTTGGTCACAAGCAGCCGGTCAACAAAGAACGCAGACATGGAAATTAGTTCTGACATAAACAGATGATGATGGAAGTCTGTGCATATTTCCTAGAGGAAGTATGGGAAAGTGAAGATAATAACCACCCAGAATTACTTACTGGTGAGAGCTGCAAGGCCAGTATCAGTAATTTGGCGAGCATCCAAATTAAGTGACCTCAGACATGATAATCCAGATAACTTTCTAAGCCCACCATCAGTGACAACAGTAAATGATAGGTTCAAACTCTCCAAATTGCCTAATCCTACAAAGTGATAAATAATAATACTAATATGAGTAGTCAATACAAGTATAATAGTAATCATAAATCATGTACTTGGCACTATATAACTTTCCAAATTTACCTAACCAACTCCCTTCCCCATGGGGGGTCCATCGGGGGAAGAGAGAAGGGGGGAGGATATTTAAAAAAAAGAAAAAGAAAATAAAAAGAGGCTTAACATTATCGTGGAAGTATATCGACTAATATAGCAAGCAGCACAAAACAAGCACTAACAAAAGTTAAGATTTGAAACACAGAACAGATTGGTCTGTCAAATTCAAACTAGATAAAGATCAACACCCAATTTTTCAAGCGTATACATGCTTGCAGCTTTGACCAAAATTTCACCAGTTTTCTTGCACCCTCTCATTTAGTAACAAGAAGGAAAATGTCTAACCAGAAAGATGACGCAATCCACTGCTTCCCACTTCAGTATCAGACAACTCTAAACATTTCAAACGACTAAGGCCTGAAAATTTAACACCAAAATGACTAAGTCAACATTTAGAATTAGCATCAGCAGATAGAAAATAATTGGAAAAAATAAAAACAAAAATAACGATGGTTAGACACGTTAAATTAGGTCAACAACAATGGCTTGGAACAAGGATCCAAATGTCATGCAAACAGGGATATGCATCAGTTACCATTATGTTCATTGCATAATCGATCTGCTATTATCCTGATACCAAGATGATACCGGTGCATGAAAATCATATCTTCCTATTTCTGATATCTTGGTACCATGCAGCAAGTAATGACCAACAAAGAGTAACAATAACTTGCAACATACAACACTAACCTGCCAAGTTAACCAGCCCTTCATCACGAATACTACAAGAATCCAGGTTCAAGCTCTCCAAATTTGTTAAACCTGTTTAAACTATGGATAAGTATATATGATATTTCCAAATATTTTCATCTTTAGGCCTCACTAAATTTAAAAATATGCCAAAAGCAAGAAGCGAAGACAAAAAGTCAAAGAGCTGGGGGGGGGGGGGGGAGACCTTTTAAATATACCAAGATAGCATCCGAGATCTCATTGAACCCTAAATTCAGTACTTTCAGAGCCTGCAGCCCTAAATATCACAAAGACAGAATTCAAGAAGATGTTAAAAACATCACATGATAAGACTTCATAGTCAATAAAATCCTTTGATTTAAGAGGAAAAAAAAGAGTCAACAATCGAAGTGTTTCAACTCACTTGAAAATTTGTCACATCCATCATCAGCCAAATTACATCTGCTTAAATTTAAATATAAGAGGGCACCAAGGGCTGCATGAACAAGCAAACAAAGAATTGATATTTTAACACAAATGACAATAACAACATGCTTCATCTGATGCCAACAAGTTTCATAAACTCAGCAGGAGGAGGCAAAATGACAAAACAAATGTTCTCAACAATGAAGTATCTACCCAAATACAGAAAATCACCAATTCATACATACATAAAGATTCTTTCAGAAATCAAGTAAAAACAATCTATTAAATGGGAAAGACATTTCAACTGATCAACTCAAGATGGTATAACTTCAAAAAGTAGGACCTGCTGATTAGTGAATAAGAGCATCAAAGGGGTTAGTAAAAAACATACATAAATTCCAGATAATCAAAGCAGAATATGAACCTGAAAGAGACTCTAAGCATGCTGCAGTAACTGGGCAACCCTCCATGTTCAGCAATTCAAGCTTGTGCAATGCTGCAATGCAAACAGATATCTCAACAGAAGTCAAAGAAGATTGTACAAATGCATGAATATTAGCTGAAAGATAGGCAGTTCAAATAGCAACTGGCTTTGGTATCTGGTGCAAATATGATTCAGAATGACAAATACATTACTGAAAGGACCATGCTAAAAGATGTATGCTTGAAGAGTCCTGTGGATGACTCGTGCTTCCAAACGGGTACCCCATAAAAAAAATAATTTATTGAAAGTCAATAAAAACCAGTTGACAGATTGACAAGAAAATCTTCCTGAGAGATTACCTTTTACAAACTGAACTGTACCCTCAGTAAATATTTTTAACTAGTGCCTTACACTGAAATGCCTAAAACGTACATACTCCTCACGGATAGCAAAAACTCTTTAAAAAAAGACCGGAAAAAACAATTACATGGAGATCCTAAATCCAATTTTCTGACCAAAATCACATAAGAGCCATGATAGCAATAAACGACAACTTTCCAAGACAGTTCTGCTTAACCCACTGGGGCTCGTGTTGTTGATTTTTACGAAGCGTGTCCCAGGATTAGATCCCTCTATACTATTTAAAAGCCATCATAAACCCCATCTTTGAGTTCCCCTGGGCACCATAATGTTGAACAAATTTCTCCTTTTGACACTAATCAAAATCCTACACTTAGTTAGTTCTGTCTTGATACTCTCTTACATAGAATCAAATACAGCCTAGTGGACAAGATTTTTATCTTTTGTCTTTCAATTGGACTGGATTTTCAAATCTGAAAGCTCCCATCCAAGGTTCTTCCTTCCCTGCACCCTTCCTGGAAGAAATGTTTTTAGAGAAATCATTCAAGAACAAACCTGCAGACCTCAGCCAATATTGATATCTCTATCTAAGACAAACATATGGAGCATTTGAGTTTCACATCATTATTGGTAAGAATAAAGTTTGCTCAAATTTGATAAGAAATTTAAGCACAAATAAAACTTCTGCCAAAGCAATACAGCTATAAATATACACTAGCTGTAATACAAATCTAAAGTTCTTAAAGAAAGATAAAAACCAAGACCACTGTACCTTTCAAAAAATTTATACAAATCTAAAGTTCTTAAAGAAAGATAAAAACCAAGACCACTGTACCTTTCAAAAAATTTACACCATGATCTGTGACTTTACTGGATGAAATTTGTAAAGCTTTCAAATTTGCAAGTCCTGAAATAAAAAAAGTCCAGAATGATTTGAGATTAGCACATATGATCACATACCAAAAGCACTTTCTACTGCAACTGATCAGGTAAACTAGTCTAAATCAGAGCTCCATTAAAAATCACATCAGACGTTACTTAGCACAACAGAAAATTATATCATGCACTACTTGGCATCTTTTCAGCAATTTTTTCAGTCACTGTAAAGAGTCACCATCCATTCCCATTCATTTCCTACTCATCCAGAGGTTTTACAGGATAAGAGTTACCTTGGAGAGGCTTCATGTCAGTATCTGTAATACAATTGCAACAATTGATATTAAGAGACTCAAGCTTGGTTAAACCTGCCAAGAGTGAATTAAGGTTGTCTCAGCATCGTTAGCCCATTCTCAAAAACACTATAAATATAAGAACCTATTTATATTAAGATAAATTAGAAGAAGGATGATTCTGACAAATTGTCCCAGCAGGAGTTACTATACCCCATCTGCTGTCAAGTGCTTAAATAAGTCGAGAAAAACTACAGGAGAGGATGAAAATTATAAAACCTTTAATAAATTAGTAATCTCCCATTCACAGCTTTAGAAAACATCCTTTGTCCTACATTTTCAGGAAAAAAAGAAAGACATGGAGATGAGATCAGATTCATCAAATATCTGATGCTGTCTCCCTTTGAGAGCGAATAGGCATGAGTAAGAACTAACATTCTTCTCCAGGGGCCTACCCAGTTAACATCCAAATTTCTGCATTATCCATCAATCTTAAGTCACTGTTACGACACATGCACACAGTGTGGGCCCTTTTTGGTGATGCATTACCAAGTCACTCTCAGAACCCAAAATGGCAAACCTAGTATACACAGTTCTCATGTAAAGGTACCTAAAGGTCTTTTCCAATTCAAGGAAGCTCTTTTCCAATTTCCAAGATCATAGCATACAAAATAAACGGACAAGGTTCTAGAGGGATGGAACAGTCATGTTCGGGGAAATCAATAGCCCCAAGATCCTCAACCATGAAATAAGTTCTTTTGATAGAACCATAGTCTAGTATAAGGAGCAACGTTTTAGGTGGGAAAAACAATCAAATCTCTGGAAGCAGTAATAGCTCCAAGATTACTATTAACATAAAATAGGTACTTTTGAGATGATATTTGTCTACTGGTGATAAGTTCTTATCCAATAGAAGTAGAACCAAAACCAACCTCGTTGTGCAAGCACACATATTTGTCTCCCTCTGCTGATTACAACTATTCTAGCATGGCAAAGTTTACCCCTCCAGAGCTGATGAAACAAAACCAAGAACACCTAATTTAATTATTATGCTTATGTATTTCCTTTAAAAATAAAACATTTTAAGGATTTCTAAAGTTTATCAATCAAGAAGCTCACAAGAAGCTTTATTATACAAATACCAGTGCATAAAAACGTAGCAACTTTTTCAATTCAAGGTGAAACATTAATGGCTAATGTCCTTCAAGGATGGCAGAGATACTTCTACAAGGAGAATCCCTTCACTAAAATTTTAGTTCTATCCAACATAAAAAGATGGATTGAACGATACATCTGACTCTCGGTGATGCCATAGTTCTTTCTTCTTCACACAATTATTTTAAAAACTAGCCCATAAAGCACAACATCAGGTTCTCAAAATGGTTTTCCTTTATACAGTCTGCACGAAGGACCCTCACCTAGGTAGTGACTTTATTCTGCTGAGAAAAATTGTTGGAAACATAAAACTTAAGAGTGTACCATATATACTGAGCAAAATGGAATGTAAGATGTACTATTGAGAGGGAAGGAAGAGAGAAACCCAGATAATACCCTAGATAATCATTGCCTAAAACCAAGGTCTTTGCACATGCCTTCAACAAGTGATCTTTTCTATAAAACAAAAAGAAAAGCACTATGAATGCCTTTTCTCAACCCAGAAGTTGGCAAATACTTATTGTCACATCAAAAAATCTGCTAGCTTATCCAGCAATAGAAATGGTGCACAAAGAAGACAAGCCCCATATTGAATCATAGGGTTGAAACCTTTTATTCTAAATCTAAGAAACATACAAGCTGTCCTTATCAGAATTCAATCTAAGTGCAGCAGATTAGTTCTCTAATCAAAGCAAAACAAGGAACAAACCTTTAAGATGAACAAGACCTCCATGGATCTTTGGGCATCTTTCAAGGTCCAACTTCACTAGGTTAACCAAACCAGATAAGGCACTCATTCCTTGAGCTGTAATCATGTTGTTTCTCCTGAAACTCAGGGTCGTCATGTTTGAAAGACCTGATAATTTGAACCAAAAGCACATAGATTAATCACTCGGGGACCAAGATATAATCCTGAGAGATTATATGTTCTGTTAATGCATAAAACGAAGAAAATGATTGCTGATAAGAGAAATTCAGAGCTACAGCTGCTTTACCCAGTTCGGCATTAAGCAATGTACACTCCATTAGAAGTCAGGTAAAAGTATTCTAAGAACAACAAATCATTCAGAGAAATAAGTAACATTCAGGCACCTATGGACTGTAAGAATTAGACCGATTTCCCTACTTAGTACTCCATAAGCACAATTCCCATAATTTTTTACTGAGCATTTAAAACCTTAGAATCAACTCCATGCTAAGCCTCTAGACCAAGAAAATTAAATGTGCCTGTATGTGCACACTGATGCACAGAAAAGAAGCTAGCCAATTTCATCTACATTCACTGGGCAGGGGGAAAAGGAGGTGCATCATGGGAGTATTTCTTAACAGATCAATGAAGATGTGACAAATAACCCAAGGCTAGGAAGGAAACCACACCAGAGATATGTGCCATCCCATTGTCTGAAATCTTATCACAATAATTAAAATTCAACGCTTGAAGGCCTGTGCAGTCTTTGAGGTGGCTCAAGCCAGCATCAGTAACATCTGAACCACTGAAATCCACAGAAAGTAAAGATGAACCCTGTGAAGCAATCATGTCCATCCAACTGTCATTGAATCCTGGGTATTCCCCCAAATTCAAATCCTGCCAAGTACAATATAGATGCTCTCAAGTCTGCCAAACTGCCTAATACCCAAAAAACAAAAATCATTGCAGCAATTCCCACTTCAACAAATGGAAGTTCAACTACCTGAAGAGCACAATCTCGAAAAGCTTGAAGAATGACATCATTTAAACGTTGTGAATAGACCAACTCATCAAATATCTGTTGACTTACATCCCTTGGCAACATAGAGAAGGAACCGTAGTTATGGATGGCCTGTAATAGCACAAAGCAGAATAATCAATCCCTTCGATAACATATGTTCAAGATTTTCCGCAATAAAAGCTTATTAATAAAAATACATACTTCACAAATTTTGTAAGTACACAACTCCATGAGAGATGGGCTTTTCCCTATCCCCTGTTTAACATCTGACAAAGATCGCGAAAATGAGGATCCAAGCCATTTTGAACTTCCACTTTTGCAGTATCTCCCAGAAAATCCTCTGTGTATGTTGTCCTCATCAACCTGCTGGTCTCGTTTTCTGGAACAAGCTCCTCCCATTTATAAATATCTTATAATCTTTAATGCCAGTGTGCCAGCATATAAGCAAAAATTAACTCATATAATGGCCAACTTGTTGGGAATGCATTCTAGTACTGCATCCCTGCAGGACAAAACAGAAGAAAAACATGCTTAAACGAGGATGCTGGGCACAGAGAGACAAACACATCCCCAAAAAAAAAAACAATAAAAAAAGCAAACATTTACTTTAAAAGCATGGAAATATATCTTGCCTCAGTTTCCATTTTGACATACTATTAGATATCCATATTGAACAATAGAAGAACAATGAGATTAGACCACTATAATGACATAAATTTCTTGAAGCAGGGAGCTGTATCGACCAGGCTACTGTATGAAAGAAGCATTTCCACTGATGATGCTCAAATCTTTTTTTGGTTAAAGAGTTAACTAATCAAATTCTGCCTCTCTGCTCATCTGTTGGAGCTTTAAAGTCACAGTTCAAGAGTCTACGAGCATCCAGAAGAGTAAGTGTCTATTAAAAGGTCGCAATTCTACAACACACGAATACCACGCAACTAAAATATCCATAAAACCAAAAGGGAATTCCTGTTCATAAACACAAAGAAACTTACTTAAATATAAGAAACACTTATATTTTGCTCAAATGCAAGAGTAGCAGACAATTTCCATAAGGGTGCTTCCAGTTTAAGTTACAAAACTTCAATTTTTCTTCACAATTAATTAATTCTGCTAAAAATCTAGCAGGTAAGGCGAAAGGATAGTTGAGAGCTAGCTAAGCACCCATTATAACTCTCATAACATACTATATATTTTCTACCCCTAATAAAATCACCGCCAAAGAAGCCGACTTTACCCTTTCCTCTCCATTCTGCACCCCTCCTGGCTCCTGCCCCACTAAGACAAATATATAGACTTCTCCTGAGTGTTGAAACCTCAAAATTTTTAAAAATAAAAAGTAAAAAATTCGAAAAAGATTAAAAGAGCAAACTAGAATTCAAGACACAGAATTTTCATATTTTTTTTCGAGGAATTAAACCCAAAAGGCAAAGCTTTTGAAATCAACACATGCCCATGATTACAATCCAACTACTAAACTCCCCTGAAACAGTTAAACACTTCAGTCTTCAAGTACAGTATAGCATGAGAATAAAGTCCAAAACTTTAAGCAATCTCTCTTAAACAATTTGCATAATTAAGGAAAAAAAAATTTTAAAAAAGCAACAACAAGAACAACAACAACAACAACAAACGAACACGATCAACTCATAAAAATATCTTTTTTTTTAATGACCGTCGAGACAGAGAACAGGGATTAAAGCTAAACCTCGTGTTAATCATATGAATGATGATGATGATGATCACTCCAAATCACGAGCCAGGAAAAACAAAAAAGACAAAGTAATTTGTGATTATATTTGTTCTGTACGAGTGTGTTGTCTTTGCTGATAGTGCGTGAGTGTGTGAAGAAATATGATGATGAAAGTGGCAGAGGCCAGAGAGCAGAAGAAGAAGAAGAAGAAGAAGAAGCGTACAAGGGTAGTGCTGAAGCCGAGCCTCAGCTTTGGCGCCACGTGGTAAGGCTGAGGTTTGGAGTTAGGTGATTACGGGTGAGGCTTTTTCCAACTTTGTCCCCTTATTTTTTTCATTTAGACTTTATACCCTAAACTTTTCTTTCATATACTTTGCGCCCCTAAATTTGATCAACATTTTAATTTGGTTGAATTACTGGTAGCGTTATGTTAATGAGACGGCAAACATGTAACGCCCGTGACAATAACCCACATAGAAGTCCTCAATTTGTGTTCATACTTATAACAAGTTCTCCTAATAAATTCATGTAAACTAATAATATATATATATTTTTTTTATCAAAACTATCGAACATTAAACTAATTATTAGAGAGTCGAGTGAGTCAATTTCAAACCCTCTTGGCTCCCCAAAGTGTGAGAGTACGGCTCTGGGAAAGTTTCAAAATAAAAAGATGCCAGGGAACTCAAATAGGACAAATACAAAAATTTGCATTTAACATAAAAGATTAAGGTGCAAAATAGAAAACAAGAAAAGCTTTGAGGTACAAATTTAGATTTAGTCACTTGGGGTGATTAGATAAGACTTTGGGACGTGGTGCCGAAGGGGGCGGGGGGGTTTTGGGTGGGTCCCATTTGAGGTATAGGGATTTTTGTTTCCCTCGTTCTTTCTTTCTTTCTTTGTTTCCGGCCTGCTTTATCCTTTCGGGCTCGGATATTTGGGTCCACTTGTGGAAGATTGTTTACGCAATGTTTCTTGGTAATTTGTTAAATGGTGTTTAATTAAGTTTTAATCATTACCATGATCCTTGATCATCACAGCATTATCATCATTTGACGACTCTACTAAATTAAGTAATACTAGTAGTAACACTGCTTCTAGGGAATGGAATTCTCTATCTGAATGGTCGAATTACATATTATTTTCATCTTATTTACGTATTTTTATTTTTCAATCACCTTTTTATTTTACATATATCAAAGTAAAAAAAAAATGCGACAATATTTTTTCACAGAATTATCTCAAATAATTTACCGTCTAGCAAAATTCCTTCCAACCTTAAGAATTATATTTTTACAGATGAATGAACAATCCTTCTTACGGAAAGATGATGGTTATCTCCTTCGTAACAAGTTTAGAATAAGCTTTTCTTTTGAAGGGTGAATACTCAAAGAAAACTAATAATAATATTTGTTTATCAATCATCATTAGATTACAAAAATATTGCATAAATACCAATTAAAAAAAGAGTCGAATAATCTTCAACTTAAATGCATTTTTTTTTTTTTTTTTGGGGTTTCAAATGAATTGCCACAAAGACAACAACATCAGACAAGCACACCTGTCCATGTTGTGTTGTGTAAAATAAACAAGCATTATCCATACTTGAGCGCCTCGCCCAAATTAATGATAGGCAAGAAGGAAGAAGACACAAAAATGAAATGTTTAAAACATTACAAAAACTTGACATTTAGAATTTGCCTTAAATTTGTACAAGGTAAATTGTTGGCGTGTAAAATTCTACTTTTAACTTCAAGGACTTCAACAATGAATATATGATTCATGCTGATGAAAAAACTTTTTTTTTTTTTTTTTTAAAAAAATGAATGATTCATTATTAGGCACGTCAAACTCGTACACTAAACGTACCTTGTATAATTGGTGTACTATTTTGTCATTTTATAGGCTTACAAATGAGGGCCATCCATAGTCTTTTGATAAGATTACCCACGCCACAAAAAAAAAAAAAAAAAAAAAAGAGTTGTGAAAGAAATAATTGTTTTTGTACATCAAACTGAGGAATAAATGACTCCATCCCAAATGCCATGAAACATCAAAAATCAACTCGGGAGCTATTTTTTACTTACTAAAAAAATTCATTAATTAATATGCTAGAACTGCACAGCGGCGCGCACCTAGATTAGTCTTAATCCACTTCCGGATGGATAGTTACTTTTTGGATAAAAAGAAATTGAGGCGTGCTGAATCTGCTGACGCTACATGGCATTTGAACATTGAAAATGTCAAAGAAAAAACGAGACACCTTTTAAGTACAAAACTACGCTCAGCCGGCTTAAACTTATCCAGTTGTTCATTGCAATTGAGGGGTGCGTATGGTTGGTGAAACAAATTACTGGCCACGAAATTCAAAATCTAACAAGGAAAATATCAAGATTGAGTTTGTTTTTTTGTTAATGTACTTGTTGGCTTTCTTTATTTTTTCCCGACGTGATATTCTTTATTTTATTTTTACTGATACTCTCTGCTAAAAAAACGGGTGACTTCAAAAGAGTGTCGATGAAAGAATTCAAAAGGAACTGAACAACCATCAGATCAAACAGCTATGAACTTGCTGTTGGAATTTTCAGGAAAGTTTGGACGAAAATGTAAATAGGAGATTTTGATTCTTGACTTGCACCAAAAGCCAAGAAGGGACTTAAATAAAACCTTTTTTTCTGATGGCTGGCTCTTGCCCATTTGAATTGGTTATGTACTTGTTGGCTTTATGTGCATTGTTTTGTGCCCAAAACACAATATGTAATATTCTACACTGACATTATCATTTATGATTGAATAGGATAAACTGCAAATTTTGATGATATTCCTGAGGAAATTATTGTACTATGAAAGAGAGGGGATTGGGCCATGTGGGGATTGGGGGGGTCCCCTGGGGGGGCTAAATAGTCGTCACAGCCTTGTAGTAATATACTAATATCTTCATGACTTTGATGATGCATTTACTTGATGGATAGAAAGTCCAAAATTACAACTCGAGCCGAAAAAGACATCAACCAATCAAAAATTATCAAGGCACGAATAATTCTCGGATAATAAGTCAGACGCATCAGGTACAGTGGTATTTAGATTACGTGTTCATGGGCCTTGTTCCCACACCTCCCAAGCAAGCCCAGTGAAAGCCATTTCTCTTTAGATTCAACAGTGACGGATCAAAACTCTACGTCCGATTTTAAAAACATGCCCCAACCATTTTTAGTAACGACTTTCAGCCCAGGTCCAAAATTTTGGCCCAACTATATTTAGACGCCTGGACCCAAACGTCAAACATCATAGCCCTCCTACTACTTACTACTTATTAGGCATTCATTACTTCAACTTAAGTATGCTCAAGTTCAAGGCTCAAACTGTGGATTAAGGGTTGTAAATTTATCAAAAGTCTTAACTGGCTTTGACAAAAAAGACACTAGCCTTTCCGGGGTAATTGGGCCTCTTTAGGATTTAGCAGCAGGTTCCTGCATAGGTTAGTTCCCACATCGGGGTTGGGGGGATTTGGGGTAGATTTATAAGTCTCCTCAGGAACCTCAAGAGTTGCCGGCTTTTGTGGTTTCCTGTGGATTAAGGGTTGTAATTTTATCAAAAGTTTTAACTGGCTTTGACAAAAAAGACACTAGCCTTTTCGGGGTAATTGGAGTCTCTTTAGGACTTAGCAGCAGGTTCCTTGCATAGGTTAGTTCCCACATCAGGGTTGGGGGGATTTGGGGTAGATTTATAAGTCTTCTCAGGAACCTCAAGAGTTGCCGGCTTTTGTGGTTTCCTGTGGATTAAGGGTTGTAAATTTATCAAAAGTCTTAACTGGCTTTGACAAAAAAGACACTAGCCTTTTCGGGGTAATTGGGGTCTCTTTAGGACTTAGCAGCAGGTTCCTTGCATAGGTTAGTTCCCACATCAGGGTTGGGGGGATTTGGGGTAGATTTAAAAGTCTCCTCAGGAACCTCAAGAGTTACCGGCTTTTGTGGTTTCCTGTGGATTAAGGGTTGTAAATTTATCAGAAGTCTTAATTGACTTTGACAAAAAAAAAGTTCAAGGCTCAAACTGTCCTTTCCAAAACTGCAAAGTGTAGCTCCTTTCCCCCCACCCCAACCAAAAAAAAAAAAAAAAAAAAAACTCTTAATATCACAAGTCAAGTGAAATTTAGGTTGTTGCTTTCCTTAAAAAAAAAATTATTTGGTTGTTGCCCTCTTGAGTCAGTTGAGTGGTTCGTAACTTACAAATAAAGCTAGTACTTTTACACATTATTGGCCCAATTTGACACGTCATATATACTAAAGGTTTTAGTTTGTTGGATATGTTTTTAACACGAGGATATTACACATTTGGCTATGAGGAGCTATTTTATAAAAAAAAATTTTTTGCAATGATTTTATAAAAGATTTTATACAAGCTAGAGTGAGAGTTGCTCTGTTTGGATTCTTCAGTTTTTTAAAAATTAATTTTTCAAATACTATAAAATTTTAAAAAAATATTCTAAAAGGTACTCTAAAAAGTAGTTTAATTTTTTTTAATGTTTAAAAAATATTTCAAAATATATTTTAAAAACTCTACTACTTTTAAATATTTTAAAATATTTTATAAAAATATTTCAAAATATATTACAGTAAAATTTTTTAAAACCACTTCAAAAAACAGTTAATCCAAACATATTTGGCTATGATTTTAATAACGGGTTTGATACAATATATTTGTGCCTTCAAAATGCGCAATTCTGCGAATACACGGAAATGCATGATGAACTGCCGTCTTAAAACTTAAAAGTTAAAAGTACTACTACTGTTATTGTTAGGAAGCTATAAATGCTGCTCATATGCAGCCGTGGTTCTTGAGAGTTCCGACAGAATCTTCATCCCAGCCTCGCGTCGTAGTACAATTTCTGTTACCACGACTGTCAGACTGGAGTGCTGGACCCGATCCAACAGGATTTTTTCCCATTTTTATTTGAAACCCATAAATTATTTTTGTCAATATATATCTGTTTCGGTTACATCTCCCCACAGCAACCCCACACTATCCAGAAAAACCTCACCCTCTAAAACCCCACAGACCCCTAAAATCACCACTAGAAAACGCCCTAAAAAATCCATAGAAGAAATACTAGAGGAATATTATCCATGGCTTCAATGTCCATAGATATTGCAACTACCTTTCTGGGCCTAGCCAAGAGGCAACCAGCTCCTCTCAATAGATTTGGCGCTACAGTCTTTACTCAGTTGTGGAAAAACGAGGTTTTTGTGAACCAGAGTTACTCAATCTGCTCTTCAGTTCGTTCAAGAATTGTGTCTATTAATTGTACATCAAAAGCGAAAAGGTTCTCCCGCAGATTTATTGCCTCCGCTGCTACTACTTCGACACCTCAGAGTGAGGATTCTGATATTTTGACTAAGATTCCTCCTGATGATAGAATTCCTGCTACTATTATCACTGGGTTTTTGGGCTCTGGAAAGGTAACACGGGATATTGGGATTCTTTGATTCTGGCTGCCGTGTTTGATGTTTGTGTAGAGATTTTCGTCGAGCAATTCTTTATAGTTGTTGTTTGATGTTTGAATGTTAGAGTAAAGAAACTCGTGATGCATTGTTGCTAGAATCCAGTATTAAGTGCCAAAGTTGCGACCTTTATTTTAAAAAAATCACTTTGTTTTCTGTTAGAAATTTTATTGGGACTTGATTGGTGGATTTTTTGTAGTAATTTTTATGTTAGTGTACAAATGATGAAAAAATTTACTTTACTTTAAATTTTAAGGCCGTGAAGGGAGCGATAGTTCCAAGTCAAGTGTGAAGAATAACTCGGCCAACCGATATAACTATAAAAGTACAGTTAGAAAGATAATGATTTGGATATCGTATGCTAGGGTGAGCTCTGGAGCAACGTGGTTACTCTTGGAAGTCTTGTTCAATATACGGATAAGGTGTGAATATTAGTTCAACAGCTACTTCCACTAGGTCTGCCCCTCTGGTTGTCCAGATAATGTCAATGAGGAATAAAATGAGGGAAATTCACTCTATTTCATGTGATAATTCCTAATGTATCTTTCCTTTTTGGTGATGACAGTTTGGAAACTTCAGTCTGAGAACATTGCCCTACTGAAGGCTATATTTTTCTTTTCCCTTTTTGCCTCCAAAGTTGTTATGTATCGTAATCATCATGATGCACTGTGTCACTGAAACCTACACATATTTTTTTATTATTTATTATTTTAATTTACTTTTTAGCTTGAACATGTGGATACTTACTAATATTTTATTTAATTCAATGTAATGGACAGACTACATTGTTGAACCATATACTGACTGCTGATCATGGAAAACGAATTGCGGTTATTGAGAATGAGGTATGGCATCTAGCCCTCCTTTCATCGTGATAATCTACATTTCTGACTTTGTTTTGAAATGGGATTTAAACTGTTTGAGATTATCTAACTGACTATTTTACAACTACTTACTTGGTTACAGTATGGTGAAGTAGATATTGATGGTTCATTAGTTGCTGCAAAAGCGGACGGAATTGAAGACATTGTCATGCTCAACAATGGGTGCCTGTGCTGCACAGTAAGGGGTGATCTTGTGAGAATGATATCAGAATTGGTAAACAGAAAAAAGGGGAAATTTGATCATATTGTAATAGAGACTACAGGTAAGCATCAAAGGAAGTAGAACTTTTGTGTTGTGTTGGTAATGCGGTGAAGATACTTGGTAATAGAGACAAAAAGAATTGCTTATTATATTTCTCAATGATATTTTTAACTCTTTCTCTGGTACTGGATCTTTGACGTTGCACTTGTATTTCAATAGTGTATCCATGACTGAAGTGCAAATGCTTCTTGCTACATTGTAGGATTGGCAAATCCAGCACCAATTATTCAGACATTTTATGCTGAAGATCAGGTTTTCAATGATGTTAAGCTGGATGGTGTTGTAACACTAGTTGATGCTAAACACGCTGGTTTTCACCTTGATGAAGTCAAACCTAAAGGCATAGTTAATGAGGCAGTCGAGCAGATTGCTTATGCTGACCGTATTATAGTGAACAAGGTAGACAATTTCTTAATTAGCAATGTTCAGTGTCCATTTCTTCACTTTCCCCCACTGTCAAATGCCTAGGCTGCAAGACGTATTCAGGGCTTGATTGCACTTTGAATTTATATTAAGTTCCTTAGATAGTTTATGTCTATTCTGAAAAAGATTATGGCAGGTTATACTGAAAATCTTAAATCTTTTCTATGATAATTGCACCTGTATATCTTGCCTAATATTTCTTTTTATGTTGCTTACAGACTGATCTTGTTGGTGAGCGAGATATTGCCTCTTTGGTTCAGAGGATAAGGGTGGGTGTTCTCTTTCTTCCCGTTTCATTTTGCACTTTTTCCTTTTTTTCTTTTTCTTTAGGACTTTCTTCAGCCCTCCTTTGTGTGTGTTTGTGGGGGGGGTGGTGGTGGGTGGGTGTTGGTGTGGGAGCCTGGGAGGTGGGGGAAGCTATTCAACTGAGCTTGTATTCCATATTTTAGATGAGAGGTTCAGAGGATAAGGGTGGATTTTCTCTTTCTTTCTCTTTTCTTTTAGCACTTTTTCCCTTTTTCTTTTTCTTTAGACCTTGCTTTAGCCCGGAGGTTGGGGCATGGAGTGGGTGGGTGTGGGAGCCTGGGAGGGGGGGAGCCATTCTAGTGTTCTTGTATTCCATATTTTAGATGCATCTTTTTGTGAAGTCTTTGATTAAAGTTTGCTATGGTTGATGACAGAACATTAACCGTATGGCTCAACTTAAGCGAACGGAGTTTGGGAAAGTAGATTTGGATTATGTTCTTGGAATTGGAGGCTTTGACTTGGAAAGGTTGTACTTCTTTTAATATTTCTTTAGAATGGTTCCGACGCCTATCTGCTTCTTGTTATTGACTCTATCAATTTTTTGGCCATCTGTTTGTGTATCTCCCAATTTATGGTTTCTGTTTCTTGCAAAATGTCTTAACTAATACTGTCTGAGCATAATCACTGTCTCTTTTTCTTGTCATGGGATAAACAAACTTGGGGTTTCTTTCCATGATTTCAGCAGAAGTGAATGTAACTTGTAGTTTTCTACTTTAGCTAATCTGATGAATTTGTGTGCATAAATGCTATTTTGGGAAAATAATAGAGAAAAATTTTGAATCTGTAATTTGAGGAATTATGTACTCTTGGTTGTCTCTTCTTTTATTGACTCGACAGCCCCTTGCTTGAGTTTGCCCTCCATACTTGAAATACTATGTTGATATATCGCTATTGAATACACTGAAGATGAGTTTTTGGTTTTTACTATACTAGAATTATTTGTTGATGGCATTTACATCCCCGTTCAAGTTTCCCAAATTTCAATTGTATAATAAAAGATACTTTTCAAAATACAATTGATGGGCCATATAATGAACTAGTTTTTGGTGTTTGTAGATAGAAGCATATAAACCTTTGATCTAAGGCACTTTCTGCTCTCATACAATGTATCCAGATGTTGAACACCTTTTTGATGTTTCAGAATTAATTCTGTTCATATTTCAATTTAACCTTCCTTATTACTTTAAACTCTTGTCGGGTATGATCAGGTGTTAAATTTGTTGTTGTTGGAGCTTAGAATACAAGCCTTCATGCATTCATCTGATGGACGTTCTTTTCTTGAACTTGTTAATGCTACTGCAGAATTGAAACTGCTGTCGATGCTGAAAGTTCTAAGGAAGATCACACCAGCCATGGCCATGACCACGATCACCACCATCATCATGAACATGAACATGAACATGACCATGAACACGACCATAAACACGGCAAGTCCACCCTACATTTCTTAGATATTAGGAATAGCTTAAGTTAAGACATTATTCTGCAGTCTGCACTACTTAAGGTACGCAGTAATGACAGAGTTAAATGGGCCTGCTATGAGTAGAAATTAGAGTTAGCATGCATCTGAGTTATTGAAGATGATTCCTGCCGCTGCTTAGATAGATTTATGCCACAAACATAAGCTGTCCTTTGCTTAGTCATGTGATTTGTCGCCAATTCTGTCCAGCAAGGTTTACCATCCATTATCTGGAGAGTGAGTTGCTATTCTCTGGGAGACCCCCCCCCACAAACACAAAAAAAAAACTCTTTTGTTTCAACCTGAATCCATGGCTTTCTTTCCTTATTGAATATTTAGTACCTTTATAGGTTGATATGGAATTCTATCTGTATGTCTTTTTGTTAAGAGAACCACATGCTCCACATCCTTGGCCATGTCTGAGTTTCTTAGAGCCGTTGGATTGCTGCTAATTGAAACTCATAGAAATGTGGGCATTTTCAACTTTAGTCATGCTTTCTGTTGCTCCCAGCACACCCCATCCAGTGTAGTGTCATCTGTCCTACAATGAGAGTAACGCTCATAGTAAGACTTCGGATTGAAACTTGGCAGATTTCTTATTTGGCTTCCAATTATGTATCCTGATAGTGCATTATTGACTCTTTTATGTATCTGTAAGCATGTGGTTCGAGATTGATTACTTCGATATGCTTTATTTTGCTTACTAGTGGTGATGCTAATAGCTAGCATCTTGGAAATCATTCACTTATATCGCTTGTTGAATTATTGTGGATATTCTTGCAGAACATCATGATCACCTTGCTCATGATCACACTCATGACCCTGGTGTTTCTTCTGTCAGCATAGTTTGTGAAGGACGCTTAGATCTTGAGAAGGTTTGTTTGTTGGTGATTTATTTGGTAGTCTTATTCTAATTGATCTTCCAGCTTTAGGGAGTCTTAATATGTATTGATTCAATATATTCATTGCAAGATGAGATTGCTGAGTTTGATGGACTGAAAAACATTTACTTTCAATATCTCAGGCTAACATTTGGCTGGGTACATTGTTATTGGAACGAAGCGAGGATATATACCGTATGAAAGGTCTTCTGTCAGTTGATGGAATGAATGAGCGATTTGTCTTCCAGGTGATTGACTTCTTTTCAGAATGCTATGAGTTTTCTCTGAATATTTCTAACTTGTTAGATGATTCTCTCAGTAAATTTGCAATTAGGAGCATAACAAGCCCAATTCTGTTTAGATGGGGAAAAAGCATAATGCTTTACCCCTTTTTATTATATGACTACTTCTGGAAAAGGTTTGGTGAAAAAAAAATGACGAGTAACTTGGAATAAAATTTTATGAGCTGATCCAACATGGTTTTCAGATAGAGGGGAAACATTTGGAAGGAAAAGCAGCAGTCACATTGCTCACCAATTACTAGTTTACTAATGACTGTCTCTGCTTTTCTTTGTAACTTCCTGGAAATAACTCGATGCTATTCATCATTTCATCCTTTTGGACACTGAGATGGCTTTTATTGCAAGTTGATCTTTAATTTATTTTGTACAAGTGTCGAAGTTTTTGGTTTAAGTTATTAAAGATAATATTCTTTCTACTTGTTAGCTACCTGCTGCTGAGTAAACTCTCTGCCCAAGTTAACCGAAGCAATTGGTTAGGGCATTAGGCAATGTTCAATCTCGCAATAATATACAGGATGTGGTTACTACTGCATTTGGGTTAGCTTAAAGTTTTACAGCTCCAGTTGGATTGCTCTTTTTCCGGATTAGTACCTAAATAGGAGTCATTAGCTACATCATTAGTAATGAGGCCAAGCACATAGATGGGTCTAATGACAACATAATTTTCTTCAGCTTGCTGCTTTGAAATTAACAAGTAGGAAGATATGGTTTAATTTAGAATTCTGCATAGGACAATGTCACATATGGAGTCGATTGAAGCATTTTTTTCAAGAGTAGAGTGGAGTATGGTATGGTGCTAACATGTTCAGTGCCCAATTTTCTTTAGCAAATGCTTTCTTGTATGTTTATTTTTTTCAGTCTTGGGCTTTTATCGCATGCTTGTTTTTTATGATCGGCATACCTTCTTGTTTGTAATAACTATTATCCTGTTTAACAGGGAGTACATGACATATTCCAAGGTTCGCCGGATAGACCATGGCTCCCAGATGAACCAAGAGTAAATAAGATCGTCTTCATAGGAAAGAACTTAGACGCACAGGAGCTGGAGAAGGGCTTTAGGGCTTGTTTATTGTGATTCCACTACTTAAGACTCTAGTAATTAACAACGAGTTAACTATTTTATCGTGTGTGGTGAAAACAATAAAAACTATAAAAAATTTTCTGATATGCTTGTGGAAGCCTGAGTTTCATGCAGATTCAATCAATAGTCCACATCTTCTTTCGCTTTCGATGTTTTTCTAGAATTCCTGAAGTTTCCGGCGAGTTCATGGTAATATTGTAAAATGAAGCTGCCGCTAGTCTGTAGTCCCGGCGGTCATTAGCAATTTTGTACTCCTAAGGCGTACGGATGAGAGCGATTACCAATTCATTTGAGCAAACCTAGTAAAACTTGCCAATCTTAGTGGATATCAAATCTGGTCTTGAACCTGTTTCAGCTTTTCCATCCTTGAATATTTTCATCAGTGAAGTAACAGAAAAATTGCAATCTTGGTCACCCACCAAAGGTTGATATGTTAAAGCATTTCAGACATACATTGTGCAGATAAGCGTATGTGAAATAAATTATTCCATTAGTTTTGCCGCTAAAATGATGCTAAGCTTCTATTTCCTGGGGGGTGCAAAAATGGTAAATGCTCATGACTTGAGTTGCCTTGGGATCTTCATGACACCGGCGGTCAAATGGACCTCGACCAGCTTTAGACTTAGAGCGGTAACTGGTACCAAGATCTGGGGCAATTTGCAGACGAAAAGCCAAATTTCACCCAGAAATTGATGTTCCCTCCCATCCATGCACATCCGAAGTTAATGGCCCATAGCCCTTTCTATCTCCTCAGTCCATACTTCAGGGTACGTCAAAGGACTCTTGTCGCTCTGGTTTCCCTTTACCCCAACCCACCACAACTACAACTTTCTTTCTAATCTGGTCTCCGGTCTAAGCTCAAAAGAAACAAAAAGATATCAAGGAAAATGGAGTTCGAAAGTCTCTGCTCTTCTAGAGCTGCTTTGGAGAAAATGGTCTGCACTGTTGTGGTCGGTTCAGCTCTGGCTGCTCAAGAGTCCCTTCTTTGGCTTTTCTTCATGGTACATTCTCTGCACTTCACCTAGAAGGCGTTGCTTCTCTGTGGTATATTTGTTCTTAAAAGGTTCTAGAGAATCCAATCACTCCATTCTTATATGTTATCCTAAATAGTGACTGAAGAGCTTTCTTGAGATGTCTGTTCTCCTAACCTTGATTACTACATCAAAATTCTGCATTTGCTTGGATAAGCAGTTCAGAATTATCATTTCTTGAAACTTTTTTTTTTCGCTGCTTATACACTAGGTCAGAGATGCAAGAAATGCTACAGCGATTTCCATGCGGATTATTTTGGCTTTTTCACCCCCGTTCTAGGAGCATTATTTTCTTTTTATTTGACAATCTAGAATTTCTATCTTTTAGATTGAAGGCAATTTAAGAAAAAGAAGAGGACGACAATGAAGAAGATGAGGAAGACAAGCATACAGCAAAGAAGAAAAATTGAGTAACTTTAATTCTCTTCTGATGCCTCACCCTTTTTTCCCTTCGTGGCTTCATCAGTTAAATTGAGCATTATTTGAAGGAAGACGACTTACTTATGGACAAGATGATATTTTGTTTGGATGGTATGTTACTTGCTTGCATTAACAATACATTTTCCAACCATCATTGTATCTTACATACATCAAATCAAAAAGTTACTACAGTAATTTTTTTACAACTAAAAAAAATTAAAAAAGAGTCACCATTGTGGTATAACTTCGGAAATATATTTTATCTAACCCCTGCAACTTCTTCAACAAACCTACTGCCATATGTAGACTAAAGCGGCAAGAAGGAAATGAAATGGAAAAGCATCTATATCTTTAAGTACAACGCTATGCTTGTAATGAAGCCCACATGAGACTATGGGACAGGCAAAAGGAAGGTGAAGATGAATAGAGATTAGCGGCCGAACAAGAAATATATGACGAAGTTACAGATATGCAGAGGTTTTATTATTCTAAATACATGTCACTTGGTGATTCCTGCAGCGTTCAACCTATACACTTCAATACCTTCACCCAGAAAATAACAACACCACTAGTTCCTCGTACTTCTCCCAGTGTTGATCTTTGCTGTTAGATTCATCATGCGAATAATTTTCCCAGGGAATCATATTATGTGCTCATGTTAAAGCCTTAGTATGCATCTTCCTCCCTCCCTCCCCATTTTTCTAGAAACAAAAAGCGAACAGTCTCCTTCAACAACCAAGATTTGTTAGACATAATTGATCATATCAAACTGTATAAGATCAGAGAGCTGCTTCCGGCCCCAGCTAACTAAACCATAGGGAAGAATTATGAGTAAATGCATGCAAGTTTAACTTGACCAAACTGTTCAGTGAGAGATACCATTTGCTCAACTGATATAGCAACTAATCCAGAGCTTTTTAAACCTTAATATACTCTAGTACCGCAATAATCCAAAGCTTCAAACTTTGGTCATCGAAAAAAAAAAAGAAAAAGAATTTAAAGCTTAGTATTAATCATTAGCTACACTAATAGTATCGGAAGAGTGGCTTATATCAAAATGGAAGAATACATAGTTACAATTTAGGCACTCACTGAGGCAACTTTCCAGCCCGAAAAATGGCGAACTTGTTAGCCTTTGAATAAGAATACTCAATCCCGTTACTCCTTAGCAGCTCCTCAAGCAAATTCTTAGCTCTTTCAGGTTCAGAAGTCTCGCATTCAATCTCATAACACGTCCCAAAATCATAATTTGTTTCATCAAGCTCCAATTTTAATCCACTCCATTCGTACACTGCTCTCACATTTCTAAATCCTCCCAAACATACCAAACACTTGTTATCATCTCCAACAACTCCATATTCTTCTCTCACTCTCTTCATTATTTGTGAAGAATGATCGGCCATGAGTAACAGCCGCCACGGCTCCGCCACGCTAGCTCGGCCTATGACAGGGTCGAGGGGCTCTTCATCTTCCTGAATGCGGCTGATTCCATTGGACATCACTGGCTTTGCTTTGAGAGAAAGGACGCATTGGGAGTCGAGGTCGTAGAAGCGAAGGCGGAGCGCGGCGAGGTTGGTGGCCAGCTCAGAGTTAGGCCCGTCAAAGAAAATGTTTTCTTGGACGTGGGTTTTGAGGTGGAAAGGTGAAAGGACAGTGGAGAGGCGTTGGTGGGCGTTTGAGTCTGGTAAACGGAGCTTTACTTCTACTTCCATTATGATTCGGCGGCGCTGGAGGTGGTGGTTGGTAACAGAAGTCGATTTAGTGGTGAAGTAGGGGAAGAATTAGGACGGTGACTGGTGGAGCAGCGGGGGATATGGGTGATGGATATGTGAATATGTGGCGGTTCTCGCCCTACAGAAAAAGTTCCAATCTCTCGGAATCAAATGCTTGGTGCGCAGAAAAAATTAAGTACGTAGAATATTATTCTATTCTCCTAGGACTGGGAGTCTTTCCTCTATCGTCCAATCGGAGGCGGGGCAGGAACGGTCTCAAGTTCATGTCAAGATTTGATAAAAAAAAAAATTAAAATTATATCTTATATATAATTTTTAATATCATGTGTGAGGTATATAAAATTTTATTTTATAATTATACTTTATTAAAAATGAATTATATCGTATGTATATAAAGTTGTCTTATGCATCTTATATAAAATCGATCCAAATAATTTTCTGACAAATAGTTTCGCCTCTTGTCCTGTTTAATTGGGCATCTTCAAAAGTGAATCATAACTATTACTCGCTGATAAAGTATTCATTTTACCCTTATAAGACTTATTTCTCAATTCTCAAATTTTTATTAGCTTTAGATACTATTGAAATTCACTTTTTAACACTTGAACACTTACCTGAAATCTTGCTTTCCAGCGGTCAAACATTTTCACTTATACTCTGTAACTATTTTCAGAGTTTTGAAAGGATTTCTTTTAGCTAAAACTAGCTTTATGTCTCGTGCTATATGCACGAGAACAACGAATGATTAAATATCGAGATTTGGTGATTTGAATTTAACAAACAATAACTATTGAATAGCATCAATTGTAACTCAACAACCTTAGAAAATTTGACATATGTCACAGTATTAGAAACCTTGATTGGCATTGTTATAGGATTTTTTTTAACGAAAGCATAATAAGTTGAAAGCATAAAGCGTTAATTTATTGTAAATTGATTCAAAAGGATTTCTTTTAGATAAAAATTTGTTAAAGATTTTTCAATGATTGGAATGTGTGGCATAATTTTTTTTTCGGGGGATAAAAATTTGTGGCATAAATTGATACTACAAGGTATTATTTTATTAAAACTAATAATTTTTAAGTAATAGTGTAGCAGCCTAGTGGTTAAAGTTAAAAATTCCGAAAATTAGAGATCTTAGATTTAAATCTGATTGAGACAAAGGTCTTAGGAGCAAAATTCTTGAACAGATCGTTATTTAATTCATAAGCTCGTTAAAGGTACAACTGATAGAAGAGATCTGGAACAGAAATTTTTAGACATCCAAGTCTCAAGTGATGCCAAAAATGCAAAACATTGAGTAAGCTTGGCAAAATTCCATGGCCTTGGAAGAATTTCAATATTCCTCAAATACTAGTATACTATTTTATATGCTTGGGAACTGGTCATATATTTAGCTGGGTCCTGCTTGAGCACTCAGGTTCTGGTTTTTTTTTTTTTTTTTTTTAAATCAATTAGGGAGTATCCCAATTTTATCAGACTAATTTTTCTGGACCTAGAGTATCCCGTCTCCCAAAAGCATCCGGACGATATATGAAGTTAGACTCAAATCGCGCCCTACGAGAAATACCCCCGAGGATTCACTGGCTGAGCTGACGAGGGGCACTCAGGGTTCTGGTCAAAAGTGATGCTCCTCTCCTTCTGTGCATCACGAAGGGAAAAAATGACAAAATTACTGATTTTTTCTTGTTTTTTTTTTTGTGGGTTGGGGCCTTGGGGGAAGTGAAGGACCAAGCATCAATGTACACGACACAAGAACGGGAAAGGAAACTCGAGGCATTACCTTGAGAGGTTCAATGGTCAAAGCTCCTTGGGAGGAAATGTCTCCGCATTCTTGGCTTTTGAGACGAAAATAATAATGCATATCCTCAAAGTGATTGCGAACCTCAGCGATTAACTCTGCCCTTTCTTGCATGCTTCTCATGAATTCTCCCTCGAGGATTTCACCTTCATCTTCAAGAATTCCCAATCTCTGGTCCAGTTGCTTAACTAGCTTGCTGTTGACGTGCATCTTCCTCTCGTGATTCCTTTTCCCAGAACTAGTTGTATCTGATGAGATCTCACACGCATGATTTCTATTCAAAACCCTCAATTCCAGTGACTGAGCAGTAACGCTCCTGCTGCCTGACATGCCAAAATCCAGAGCAACTGGATCAAACCCTCTTATTGTTTTCTTTTTTCCCTTGATTGCAATCACTCACAACGTGGTCATGACAACTCTGCCTGAACTTGCGTGGAAATTGAGAACGTTTAGCTATTGAATTCGAAAGAAACTAGTATATACGTACACAATACAATGGAGATGATGCTGAAACAAAGCATGCATGTGCATGAAAATCACACAAGTTTGGTTTTAGGGACGATAAGTCCTCCCACAAATGATGCATGAAATTTAAGGCTAAGTTCATGTATGTTGGTGAGATCACATGATTCTCAAGTGGATGATGGTTGCTTGTCTGAGATAACTCAAGGAGTAGGAAAGAAGTTTACAATCTATGCTGGTACTAGCGCTCTTTGATTCCCCTATAGCAAGGGAGAAGTAGGGACTCAGGGTTGCCGGGGGCTGAAGGAAACATGAGATATCACGGAATTATTAATTGATGAGATGCAGTTGCAGACTTGCAGTTACTGACAATTTTGAATTCCGCGGCCGCAGGAATTGTCTCTCACATGTTTGGCAGGAAGTTTCGGCTGTAATTATAGCAGTAGCAATTAGGAAGGTGCTTAGTCGGTTGGTGACTCTTGCAGACTCTGCCTGCCTCCTGTGAGAACTGATTCTAGTAGACTATTTTCGGCCTTGAGAAAATTTGGCTGGACATCAACAGAATGTGAATGTGGCACTAAAAAGGGGTTCAAATTTTAAAGAAACCCACAATCAAGGTGAGTTTTGAAGGACCTGAATTGTGTCAAAATAATCTGCTAAAATTGAGTTCTGAATACCGGCCATATATATACATTGTGCATGTTTTTAAACTTTTAAGCCACAGATGAAAGTTGTTCATCTATGGTCAAAGCTTTGTGTCAGCATTGCTTCCAAGCGTTATAACTTTGGAAATATATTTGATCTAACCCCCGCAATTTCTTCAAAAAACCTACTGCAATATGTAGCCTAAAGTGGCAAAAAGGAAATGAAATAGAAAAGTATCTATATCTTCAAGTACAACGGTATGCGTGTAATGAAGCACACATGAGACTGTTAGGAGAGGCACAAGGAAGGTGAAGATGAATAGAGATTAGTGGCAGAACAAGAAATATATGCACAGGTTTTATTATTCTAAATACATGTCACTGGGTGATTCCTGCAGCGTTCAACCTATATACTTCAAGACCTTCACCCAGAAAATAAAAACGACAAATGACTTTAATACAGAGTTGTGGTTTTACAAAGGACGGCTGGATGTACTTTGCAAAGTCATCTTGACTTAAGCTACAGAAGAAGAACATAGACTGCAAGCTTAGCTAGTCAACCGGAACTTCCACCTCCATCTTCAAATTAGCATGATCAAATACCTAACACAAAAGCAGGTTAATGATCATTTTGAGAGAGCAGATTATGATAGACAGTAACAAGCAGCAGCCCCAAGTGAGGCAGTTTAATATAACATAGGTATCACTTAATTGGCTGTTACCACGACAGAGAAGGACAAGTACCACCATTATGATATCTAATTCTTGAAAGTTTCAGACACAAGAGTACCTCATCTACAGCAGTATCAAGATCTAGAAACTAGAAAACATCAGAAGTCTAGATAGAATAGGCAAACGCTGTATCAAATGGATCAACTATAGGTACACCATCCTATACATTAATGTTTTACCAACTTTTCTCAGGCGTAGATAGGCTCCCTATCTCAAAAACTGAATCGTCATAATCTGGATGGGCAGGCTTCATTTACTCTCTGTGAAAGTACTCTTGACTTATGCAATGGTAATTTCCTTTGCAAATCATTATTAAGTGTCTTAAAATCATATCCTTCACGACAAATAGATGGAGCTAAAGATGTTGCATCTCTACCTCACTAATTTCCAGATTCATGAGAAGTAGGAAAATGTAAGTATTACAGGCTTCCTAAACATAAAATTGAGTTGGAAACAAGTCATTTAGCCCGGGTACACCTTTCTTCTATCCCATTCTTAGGTAGATAATCTTTTTGCAAGTTACACTAAGAAACAAACCTTGATAAAGTCATCCAAGAGTAGCACAGACTCCTTTGTATAACCAGCTTCGTGCAAAACTTGGCCCAATACTTCCTACAGAAAATATAATCAAACGAACAAGAGCTTGTCATGCTTTTGTTGCCATACCCAAAGTTGACAATGGAATACTAGGATATGACTCTCTGATGTACAGCAACCAGACAAAAAGATATGGAAAAAATAAAAGCGCAACCTCAGGAATTCAAGGACCACTTAAGAAAATACTCAGAAGCAACCAAGGTGAATCAACATCTGAAAATTAAGTGACTCCATCAATTACCGTACACACAAGATTTATGACAAATTTGCTATGTTGGGAATACTTGTTTATGCACAATTGGAGATAGAATTTGGTCCTAGGCATGAGAAGAGACTAGCAAAACCATGTAATGAGACTATGGTGTGTCCTCATGGTGCAACACCACATGCTATCTATTGGGGCATCATTGTTGTCGCTAGATGTCAAGCTAATGCCAGATTTTAAATAGAAAGTTCATAAACTATCAATTGTATGAAAAACAGCCAGAGTGAACTACACCTAAACAGGTGAGTCATTACTCTATATCAGAATATTCTCAATGTTCAACTAAATCTCAGAATTCCCTTTGAAAGATTGAATTTCTACCATCTTCTGGACCTCTCCAAGTCCATCTAGAAGCTTTACATGGTCATGATTGCTTCTTTTGAATTAAAGATAATGTTCCCCAATATGTCTTGTATTTGTGCATAATCTACCAGTAACTGAATATGCTACTAACTCTTGAAAACTGGCACAACTTGGTGTATATACACCTCTTAAACAAGGAATTTCTTCAAATGTTTTGTAAGTAGCAAATTCACCAGAACTGCAAAAGTTAGTGATAGCTGCTGCCCTTAAGTTCAGCAATACATCGCCACTAGTAACCTAAAACAGGAAGGTTAGCAGCAAAAATACCTCTCTTTGTTGATCTGACATGAAAGAGCCAGCCAAATCCTGAAGCACTTGTATCATGTCATTGAATGTCACCTTCCCATTGCAATCAGAATCATATACCTTGAAAATAACTGTCAGGCATGTCACAAGGATTAACAATATGCTAAAGGAGAAACAAAAACACAAGAAAAGTAATACAAGGGACACATTACATAGACCACCAAACACATTAGTCAATCCACAATATGTTCAAGAAAGTATACTCTTTTGTTGGAAATTCATTTTTGCACTCAAGTCCAGTGTAAAGAGCACAGAGGAAATAGTTGGTGGAGGGGAACAGTACAATTCATTCATCATGAAATCAATTTTCACATATGCATTCACAATTACAATAGTGAGACTCAAAAGTCCAAATACTCAAGATTAAACAAATCTTAGACTAAGTACTAAAACTTCCTACGAAACGTCACAACAATATTACAGTGTTAGCCATCTGATTCCGTTCTGTAAAAATTTTCATTCAGAGCTACATATCAAGAAAATAAGTAAAAAAAAAATTGTCTGATCTCCTTTAGATCCAAAATAATACTCTCGATATGTATCAGATAAACATAAAAAACTGCAAAACCAACTTAAGAAAACTTGCATCAGTTAGGAACCACACTCAACTCCTTCATTTACTCATTCAACAAGTTCAATTACACAGTAATTCAAAAGACAATCACGTATTTTAGTGAGAGACATCAAATCATGTTTACTGGGAATTTTAATTCCTAAAAGAGAAACAGAGAGATGGTGAACCTACCTTCAACTTTCTGGGCTAGACTTGCTTTAGCACTAAAAGCTGATAAAAATGCGACGAAATCCTTGAAATTCAAACCATCCACCATCTTAAGCAACCTCTGTAAAGAACCACAAAGTAAAACGAAATGACACGCTTAACAGAAAACAGCCAACCAGAAAAGCAGCGATATACAAACTAAGCAGGATTAGATTCCAAAAAGGTTCTAAAAATAAAATAACAAGAAGAATTTAAAAAAATAAATAAATAATCCCAACGTCCACCTGAGAAAGTGGATTCATGGCAAACTCTGGAACTGATAAAAATTCATCAGCTGATATGAACCCCTTTGCGTTCCTATCGAGTTGGCAAAACCTCTGATAAAGAGACACTATCTCTTGTTGGGAAACTATAACAATTACAAGGAAGGACAGTTTTCAGTTCAAATTGCATCCTTGAAAAAAGGAACAAAGCTTGGGAATATGTCAAGGAAGACATACAAAGATTGTTACAGTGACGTTGTACTTCTTCAATGTCATATTGAGTCAGTGTGGATGAAGCATTACCCATCTTCTATCTCACTGCAGCGATCAAATAACTAGCAAAAACAAAAGAAACAAAGCCCATTAAGTCCATCAATCAAAATCGGCTTTTTTTTTTTTTATTGATTACAGATCATCTATCTTAATTTCAGCACTAAACGAACAAATCTTAATCTCCATGCAGAAAGTCAATGAAGTTCACAAAACAGCATAACTCCACCAACCAAAATCATGTATTCTTAACTTGTTTCTGTTGCAGCATATGGAACAATGACCTTGGAATTAATAATTCGAAAATAAAAGAATAAACAGAGACCTGAAAATTCGAAGAATGAAGGGATGAAGACCGAGGGGTGTGAAAGCGTTGGGGACGGTTAAGAGAGAGAACTGGTGCGTGATGACATATAAGTTTAACTATGTTACAACAGTAATCGATAATAAGAGCATAATTCTGTATCAGACAAAGGATTCTACTGTGATAACTTTGTCATCATCGGACTACAAGTTTTTACAATCAACTAGGAGGCATAAAACGCCCGTTGCGCGTTGGGATAAATATAAAACATGCCCTCTTAAATATATGGAGTCATAGAACAAAAATATTTGTCGGTTAATAATTTTATGTACGCAGTTAAACATAAATATACATAAATAAATAAAAGGTACAATCGCTTCACGAAAATAGTATGAATATTTATTTAGATTTATATAAAGGTACTGCTGAGATTTAAAGCTAATATTTTTTTTAGCTAGAAATTGAATTCTTGTCTTATCTTTACTCTATTGCTCGTTTAGCATGAGAATAAAGTTCAGCATTTTTCATTAAGTGTAGAAGCATAGAACGTGATGATTTGCATATATCGTACGTCATAAGTCGTACGTTATAAGAGAAAAAAAGTACTGTTGAAAAAAGGGGAAGTAGAGGATTGCTAAAGAAGCTGTTAAGGAGAGGGAGAAATGGCATTTGCAAGAAAACAGTTTCATAAGCTGAACTAATGCTAAAACTGAAGTACGGAATCCAGTAACAGTGAAAATCGATTTAATATTTTTTTGGTTAGAATACTATAGTGTGATTTTTGCCTTGCATATCTGTGTGTGAGAGATGATGGGTGTCTCTTTGTTACTTCTATTATATATAAATTCAAAAGAATACATTTCAATTGAATTAGAATTAAATTTTTTTATTACACCAAGAATACAGCAATTTTGGGAGGAGGAATAATCTAGATCATCCATGTTCAACACATAGAACTTACAAGGATAAAGCATTCATCGAAAGGAATATTCAAATCTTAAGTTGGTCATAGGAGAGAGAGAGAGAGAGAGAGAGAGAGAGAGAGAGAGAGAGAGTATGCTCTCTATAAGAGGTTTTAAGATTTTTGCAGAACTCAGAGCCAACGGCCTGCTTGTGCAGGTGACTTGGCAGGCAGAAACTTGGTCTTGAATTCAATTAAATGTTATAATCAACGTCATAACATAATCCAAAATATCATCTTCGGACGTAATTCCAGAATTGAAGGCGGTAGCAGATTACAAAATTGGAAATGTAGATGAGAGCAAAATATGAACATGCCAAAATCAACTTCAATTCAATTTCTGCATAGCACAATTTGGCAATTTCATGGAACCCAACTTCCCGATAACATTCAACAATTCGCTCAATAGCCGACAATGATATATGAAAAAAATGTGTATTCATGTACAGCTTAAAAAAAGTAAGTGGAAACAATATATGAACCAAAAATAGATTGTGAAAAAATAGAATCTACACTCGTACAAACTACATATTTTGGTAATTATGAACTAAGCATTAATCTATGATATTTTTAACATATTACTGGATTCCATTATGACATGACTATGAAAACTACCATCCATAAACCATTCCCAATTTGAAGAAAAGTCAGCTCATTTAAGCACCTTGTTCAAATCCACAAGAAAATTTTTGCGCCATCAACCTGCAAATTACATACAAACAATCTCAAATTTGGATGGAATCAACCATAATTAAAGCAAACTAAGGACTACATGTCATCATGCACCAAACTTAACAAAAAAATAATAACTACTATCACCTTTTCGGGCAAAAACATTATGCATTATTATCATTTTCATATCCAAAAATCTACCGTTACCAAACATACACCTCATTATAATATAATTCCTTTCCCCTTTAACCAACCCCTATAGCATTATGTAACTCACTATTTACATTATCATCAAGTAAATAAAAATAGCTCATTAATTGAAGTCAGCTCACTTAAGGAACAAACACTTGCATTACACTACTCTATCCCTCTCAAACTTGGCATCAGACCCCATCAATTTGCATAAACCATTATTCTAAGCAATTATTTCATGGTACCGGATATAGGCCATCAATGTACACAACTAACAAAACGAAAAACTTGCATTTTTCATGTAAAAATGTGAATGTGGCATTTTTCTCAAGGGCTGAATTTTATCATACTCAACCTCACCATTTACCAGAACACTCATTATTCTTGCCTAAAATGTAATAGAAACACCTTTGGCGGTAGGGTAGGCAGATTATATAGTGTATTGCTGGCACAATAAAGTTCTGGTAACTTAACAACATTGTAAACCTGCTAATAAGTATTCATTAGCCAAAATGAGTCTCACTTTGAAAAATATTCCAGAATATTTTTTTTTTTACATGCATGTACCTTGGCTCTGCATTTTCTAGAAACTATTGCAATGGCAAAATGATAAGAAATGTCTTGCAAAGCTCATCTCATCTGATTCAAATAGGAAAAAGCAACAAATTCATTAAGATTAAATCTAATCTTTGGAAAATAAAAATTTTTCATAATGAAAAATGATGGAGAAGAAACCTCATTGGAAATGAAACTAAGTAAGGTCAGGTCTTCAACGATGGATGGAAGTGTACAGTTCATGTATGCTCAAGATCAGGAAGAATTAACGCCAAAGTTCCAGTATCAGGTATTTAAGGTGATATTTCAGCACAATGAATCCAAAAGAGATTGGTGATATCTTAAGGTGAAGTAAATTTCTAATCTTCGTAAGTAATATGGATTGGATTTTAACAACCTTGTGGATTATTCAACACTTCTACCAAAATATGGTTTAACGTAAATCTACCAAACTTGTTAGCATGGATTACACTTATGGACCACAAAACACAAGCCAGCTAGACAATAACATTACCTCCTTCACTATTCACAAACTCAACAAGGGCTTCTGCAGGTCGTGCACCTTCATACCTGAGAATAAAAATAGATTCATGAGGAATACAATTGTATGAACTCAAGGCATGTAAGTTATATTTACATAGAGTCAACACCAGGATAGATATCATTTCAACAGAGCAAGTAAGGAAAAACAAAGACCTTTTGAAAACTCCAGCATTTCACATAAACTAACTTTTTGGGCTCCAAAGAACCTTTTGGAAACCATTGGATATAGGGTAACCACAAACACTATATCTTATGCTCATTGCAGTTCACCTACAACAAATATAATTTGATAATAAGTTCAAAAATTAAACTTATTTTGCTATAATTCATAGCTAAATCGTTGATTAATCTTTTAAGTATTGACATTAAATCAGATGCAAAATAGAAGATTCACAATAGCTAAGACAGTTAAACTGATGTTGATGCCAACAAGCAACCAGATAGCAATGGACCTCAGGTTCCACTTTCTCAAGATTTCAGTGATGGAAATCAAATAGAACATATCCAGTTTGCAAGGATAAAAAGAAAAATGTAAGCACTTTTTCAACACGAAATAACCGTATAGTTTGTCTGAGAGAGTTTTGCCGTAGCATCTTGCTCTATATTAATGTAACTTCCAAGGATGGCAACTCCCAAGGTGATCAGAAAAAGCACAAAGATAGATGATTCAAATAATGACAAAACCCTTAATAATGTACAACTCCAAAATTCATTAAAACAAGCCCACCACGATAGCATGGCAAAAACCATGAATTTTGCATCATATATGAGTTCTCTGCAGCAATGCAATAGTAACATTCCCAGAAGTTTCAAGTTTTAGATTGTACCAACTTTAGCTAAACTATTTAATAACCCATGGCAAATGTCCTAATTGATATAGCAACACTACGAACCTAGAGTAAAAATGAGACTTTTCCTACCATATCTGAAAGGGTCAATGGATCAAAAAAGAGCTGAAAGGCTAACCTTTCCAATCAAAACAGATTTAACTTTCTTGAAACTTGCACCGACCTTCTCGTACTCTGGAGCAAGCTTCTTATAGTGCCCACACCTACAAATTCATCATGGGGAAAAGAAAAAGAAAAAGAAAAAGAAAACTTCTTTACATCTTCCCTTACAAGAATAGCTCAAAATCACTTCAAATCAGCAAACATAATGATGCCAAAAATCAATTTCGCATTCCAACACAGTAGTTTTCCATGCTAGTCCACCTATCTCCTAAATAGCATACACGGTGATAGACGAAAAATTGGCAGTGCACACGAATCCATACACAAATATACAACAGAGCAAAAGCACAGCAAAGATCCGAATTCGACTATTACAACCAAAAGAAAAGAAAAGTCACGGATCTAAAAGCAATTAAACACATAGGACTCCAATTCATCAAAACCATCAAAAAACTTACATACAATTCACCATGACCAAAAAAAAAACCTCTAAAAATAACAAATGAATGAAATCACGGGCAATCATCTTGACCGACCTCTTTCTCAAAATTCTCTTCATAGGGTTGTTCGTCCCAGATGGTGTTGCACCCTGTTGTTGAAGCTGTTGAAGAAAAATCCCCTGAAAAATAAAAAGAATACAATCAGCCAAGATAAAAAAAAAAAAAAACCACTAAATGACCATCTATTAAGCCATAGAATTTCAAGATGTTTTGGAAAACCAAAGCAAAGCATCACAAAAAGCAAAGGCATCTTCGCATGTAGACTGGGAAACAGGAAAATAATCGAAAAGCCAAAAACACCGAAATACTGCCTAATATTGATATTCAGGCTGCAAAAAAAAATGAGGAGCAAAAAATTTAAAAATAAAATTGAAGGGCGAGAGAATGGAGATCGAGGGAGGAAGAGCAGTAAAAAATGCTGATGACTGCGAGGATCTTGTGGTGGGATCGAAAGTCCTCCCAAAGGCTGGGAGGGGATCCGACGACGACGAACTTGAAGCGCAGGGAGGTGGAAAGGAAATCACAGGGAGGTGGGAGAAGGGGGACTCGTGATGTTGGGGGTAGAAGGAGCTCCTAGAGGAGAGGGAGACGGTGTGGTGGAGAAAGTCAGAGGAGAAAATAAAGAGGTCAAGATCGAGTGTGTGAGAGAGAGAGAGAGGAAGAAGAATGATCGGGGAGAAAGGTTGAGGAGAGAGACGAGAAGAAAGGGAAGGGAAGAGAGGCGGCATTTTGGTCTGACCTAGGGTTAGATCGAAAAGCCAAAAACACCGAAATACTGCCTAATATTGATATTCAGGCTGCAAAAAAAATGAGGAGCAAAAAATTTAAAAATAAAATTGAAGGGCGAGAGAATGGAGATCGAGGGAGGAAGAGCAGTAAAAAATGCTGATGACTGCGAGGATCTTGTGGTGGGATCGAAAGTCCTCCCAAAGGCTGGGAAGGGATCCGCCGACGATGAACTTGAAGCGCAGGGAGGTGGAAAGGAAATCACAGGGAGGTGGGAGAAGGGGGACTCGTGATGTTGGGGGTAGAAGGAGCTTCTAGAGGAGAGGGAGACGGTGTGGTGGAGAAAGTCAGAGGAGAAAATAAAGAGGTCAAGATCGAGTGAGAGAGAGAGAGAGAGAGAGAGAGAGAGAGAGAGAGAGAGAGAGAGAGAAAGGAAGAAGAATGATCGGAGAGAAAGGGTGAGGAGAGAGACGAGAAGAAAGGGAAGGGAAGAGGGGCGGCGTTTTGGTCTGACCTAGGGTTAGAGTTCGAAGAGTCACGCGCGAGGAACACATTGGCGAATAATACAAAACGACGTCGTCAGGAACCACACACAGCGCACGTGAGAGGACGACGAAAACATTCCAGGTCATCAGAGCCCTTCGCTCTTTATCTACTTATGTTGATAAGGTAACCTTTCTCGTCTGTGCAAGGTGACGCGGCATTTGATTCTGATGTTTATCCAAAAAAAAAATAATAATAAGAAATAGAGTGAAAAGGCATTCATTACACTTGTTTAGTGATGATTGTATGCATCTTTGGGTTGGGCTTTAACATCTACTCTCCGAGGCACATGACTCAGGCCCATTGTATTTTACTAGCAATAGGGTGCAAAAAGGGGCAGCTTTTTGTTGGGCAGCCTACAAATGCCTTTTTGTTTTTTGCAAAAAAAATAAAAAAGGAATGTTCAATATTTTGAGAAAAAAAAAACCAGAAGATCGAATCCAACTTAAATCGGATATCAAATATTCGCCGCAAAGATATGGGTGAAATCCATTTATAACTCATTTTTAAAGTTTGGTATAATAATTCTGGAATAAATATTGAAGTTTGATTTTCGAATTTTCGATTACTGATTAAATGATTGAATTTCATACATACATACAACAAATAAGATAAATGATTAAATTTCATACATACATACATACAACAAATAAGATAGAGCACTCGTGTTCACTTAAATCAGCTTTAATGGGAAGAAACTCTACAGCGAATGAGAATGAGCCACGTCGTATTGAAACTCTTGGTTTCGTTGCATCTATTACTCAATCTGCAAATATTACTTAGGTATAAGTGATGCAAATACAAAGTATGCACGCAGAGGGATCCCTTGATTTGTATCCCTCTCTCTCTCTCGGGTTTTTTGCCTTCTTTTGGGTCTTCTTTTCTTAGTTTTCTTGTTTGGTAGTCGTCACTCCTTTAAACTTTTGCTTCGTCCAAAAATTGTGCGCCCCTCGATTTACACAACCGGAATTTCATACATCAATTTTCAAACCAACATTTGACCCACTAAGCTTGCAGCTAACCGTCAGATTTTCTTGACACATAAACGGGCCTTCCAGCGAACTCAATTTGATAACACATTGCATTGCAGGACTGCTTTAAAACACACACACACTGCTGCAATAACCAAATACAGAACATGTTGGAAATACAGAAAGCCACCAGCCAAAAAAGAAAATAGTAACCGTAAAAAGAATAAAAAAAGAAACTTTAAAGTAACTCGGGATGCCAAAACGCCATGCATTCAATGACAGAAAATCTTGTTTTTCTTTCGAGGATAAAAAGTAATACTACAAAACAAGACAAGCAACAGACTCCGTTCTGAACTCTAAGCAAACAGTCAAGTATAAGCCACATCCCAGTTCGACCATGCTATTGCTTTCATCAGCCAAGAATAATGACGTTACAGCAGAAGCTAGGAATCTAACTGTTACAAACTGTTACAAACTGTCATACTACATCTGTTCTCAACTCTGCAGTGATCACAATTATCATCATCATCACCATCGACTCGTCAAAAATAATGTTCAACTAGCTATAAACTAACTTGGAAACTCATTGATTGTGGTGAGAAATTCACGAAGCGAAGGGTGGTGTAAGATGGAGACTAAAATAGACAGCTGCCTTGAAAAGTAGGATAGCATCTTTGTCCCCAGTTGATATATGGTCATCACTCCCATCATATCTTAAACAGAAGGCCGCCATGAGTGGCAAAAAAGGGAGCAAAAACAAGGGACTCAACAGCCATGAGCTTGATAAGAATGTTAAGTGAAGGCCCTGAAGTGTCCTTCAGAGGATCCCCGATGGTATCCCCAATAACAGCTGCTTTGTGTGGTTCAGATCCCTTGGGTCCAAGGGTTCTCGCATGCTCAGAAGCGCCAGCCTAGCATTAAATCAAAATTAAATAAATATCAATTCCATCTCAATATTCAAATCATATGATCACTGTAGTGCCATTTGCCATATATTTACCTCAATATACTTCTTGGCATTGTCCCATGCACCACCGGTGTTAGATGCAGAAATTGCAATCTGTGTAAACATCACGTGCAAAAGAGCAAAAATTAACAAGAATCAATCCTCACATCAGCTTCACAAAAAGGAATTATCAAAAACTTTAATGACCTTAGCACCATGCAACAGATCATGTAGCCAATGAACGTTATGTCAAGAAATTATGTCATACCTGGACACCAGAAACAAGAGATCCAGCAAGAACACCAGAGAGAGTCTCCACACCAAAGAAGGTACCGACAATGAGGGGTGTAAGCATGACAAGAGCGCCAGGTGGAATCATCTCCTTGATAGATGCATCAGTAGAGATCTTGACACAAGTTGCATAGTCCGGTTTTGCACGGCCCTCCATGAGACCAGGAATAGTATTAAACTGCCTGCGAACTTCCTCAACCATCTTTAGTGCAGCACTACCAACACTCTTCATTGTCATAGCAGAAAACCAGTATGGGAGCATGGCGCCAACAATTAAACCAATGAAGACCTTGGGAGTCAGAACATCAACTGTTGAAACTCCAGCTCGACTGACAAAGGCACCAAAGAGTGCCAACGAAACAAGAGCAGCAGATCCAATAGCAAACCCCTGGAAACAAATGAAAAGGGTAAAATTTTAAAGAATGCACAAGCACTAAAAAACCATCAACAAGAGGTTCAATTTAATGAAGCACAAGAGCCCAGCTACAGTCACTGATATTTTTCACATGATGTGCATTAAACTACGAAAGGTAACGCCAAAAATAAACACTACACACTCTTGGAGAAGAACAATAGCCCTGGGATCCAAAGAACAAGCTATTGCTGATTGTAAACCTAACAAGCAAAATGCATCAGATAATATCACTCAGCCACAGTTTAGATAATAACATCAAAAGGCAATAAGGCCACAAAAGGAAATATCATGGTACCTTTCCAATTGCAGCGGTGGTGTTCCCAGCAGCATCAAGGGCATCAGTTCTTTCTCTTATTCTGTGGCTCATTCCAGCCATCTCCGCTATGCCTCCAGCATTATCGCTGATGGGACCATAAGCATCAATTGCCAACCCAGTAGCAATTGTGCTCAACATTCCCAGAGCAGCAACTGCAATACCATACATGGCAGCAAACGAGAAACTAACAAAAATGCTGATTGCTATAGCAAAAATAGGGATGATGACAGATTTGTATCCCAAGGCAAGGCCAAAAATAACATTAGTTGCAGCACCGGTCCTGCAGGAATCAGCAACATCTTGCACAGGACTGCAAAATTGAAGTAAAGTAACTACAGTCAAGCAAGTTTTTACTAAGAAGCACTGCAATAAAAGGCAGAAAAAGAAAATGCTCATCTTATGGAAACCTGTATGCATTGCTGGTATAGTACTCCGTGACAAAACCAATGATAAGCCCAGCCCAGAGACCAACAGCAACACACAGGAAAAGCTGCCTGCAAAACCAGAAAAGCTGTCAGTCTCGATCTGGATGAATACATGCAGGGCTGTCTAATCGTGATAGCAGCTGCAAAATTGACAGGAGTGTGAAACTCAGATAGTAAAACTGAGAAAAAGAACCACCAAAAGTCAATAAACGTGAATTGAAATTACCTAAGGTTGTGTTGCTTCAAAAATAAGAAACAGAAACTACGAGATAAATAATGGAAAGAGGCAAAAAGCTCCACAACAAATTTTCTCTCCAATGGTATGATTCACAGAACCAAAGACAACCATCTAGAATAAAACAAAGGGTGAGGGGATTTTATATCCAGGAAGCAAAGCAGTGACCGGGTGGCAAAAGGCATCAGTCAGCTTGTCAACAACACAAGGGACATAACAATTCTTCCAGAAATCAACTAAAACAATATGAGAATTATGTTTCCAAAGAACCTTGTTGACTTTCAATATGAAAATAATGCTTACCAGTTTTTCACAACCTTCTGAGCACCAAAATTGAAGATTGTAAATGTTGGGGGCACACAAGTCCAGGTAACTATTGCAATTCCAATAGTCATAATAGCAGTGGAGATAATAAGCTGCCTCTTCAATGCTGGTTCAATTTCCTTCACAGCTTTGATCTCAAAGAAGTCGGTAGCAAAAAGAGTTGTGATCAAGCAGACAAGAATCCCCATGGAACTAATCAGCAAGGGATACAACATGGCAGTGAAGTCATGATCGATTCCAAATGAGGAGATTGAAGCCACAACAAGGGCAGCGCATGATGATTCTGCATATGAACCAAAAAGATCAGACCCCATTCCAGCAATATCCCCGACATTGTCTCCAACATTGTCAGCAATCACCTGCAAAGTAGAAGAAAAAAAAATTTTATGTCAACTTTCCCCTTGAGATTCAAAGGCTTTAACATCAAGAAAGCACTCTTGACTTACAGCAGGATTCCGGGGGTCATCTTCAGGAATGTTCCTTTCAACCTTTCCAACAAGGTCAGCACCGACATCAGCAGCTTTGGTGTATATTCCTCCACCAACTCTGCCAAAGAGAGCCATTGATGATCCACCAAGACCATAGCCAGTGATTGACTCAAAAAGGCCTTCCCAATCATCCCCATAATACAGCTTGAAGAGACTGATTGCAATATAGAGCACCAGAAGGCCATTTGCAGCAAGCAGAAAACCCATAACTGCACCAGACCTGAATGCAGTGATAAAAGCTTTTCCAACACCTTTCCTAGCTTCCAAAGTTGTCCTTGCATTGGCAAATGTAGCAATTTTCATGCCAAGGAAACCAGAAATAACTGAGGTGAAAGCACCAAGTAAGAAGGATACAGTGCTAAAGGCAGCAGTTGCAAGAGCTGGCTTGCAGAATTTCTCCTTGTTAAATGTGCATGGCTGGCTCTTTGTGCTGAAGCCCTCAACAGAGCCCAGGAAGAGGAAGATGAGAATTGCAAAAGCAACCATGAAAACACCAACATATTGATACTCAGTGAATAAAAATGATGTTGCACCTGCCACAATAAAGCACAACATCAGTCTGTAGCATTAATAAACATGAAACAGAACACAGTACCAACAACTCTACTCCAGAATCAAGAAGATGATCACATCCAGAAACAGTAACTAAACTATAAATCTAATACTCCTTGTTACCAAAAAGAAAAATTGGATTCTTTAAAAATCAAAGGCAGCCTCTGTAGATTTTATTTAAGGTTGTCAACGTAAAAATTTAACTCATCAAACCGTACAAAATTTGTAGGCAAGTCAGATAAAGTCAGATATTAACCAAAGATGTATCCAATAAAGTTCAAAATTTGAGCAGCCAAAACTTCCTAGCAATGCAGGTCATTGATAAGCAAATTGCCAATATTACCAGAACTCCAGCTATTAAAATTTCCAGTGAAATTTATCATCAGATCCACAAACCAATTGCATGAAAAACACAAGAATTTTTGTAATCAACAGAAAAATGCAGATGTCCTAAGTCTAAAGATATAAAGAACCCGTCTCTCACAATTACAACACTGCCAGCATGAAACACTTTCACCACAGAGAAAGATTCTTTTCCTTTAAAATTTGGATTTTTGTTTTAAGGTTTACTGCATAAGAATATTTACCAAAAAAAGGTTGGCCAATGATGCATAATGATATCAATTAGAGATTATAAATACATAAAAGAATATAATAATGCAAATAAATAAACCTTGTGAAAAAGACAAAAACAAATGCCTTTGAAAATAATTGATTTCTATTCTTTGTTATATAAAGTAAAAGCATTACATAGTAGTGCAACAGAATCTACCCAGAATAAATTAAGCAAGCGAAACAATAATGTTCACAGAAGAATTCATCACATGCCAGATGGCACCACGTGCAGCACACATGCTATTGATATCAGGCTTAATATAATAAATCTCCAACCACTGGCATAAATCTAGAAAGCTTTACCAGGAAAAGATAGTGGAGAATCAACTCCCCCAGTTAAACCTTAATCTTTCACAGTATTTACCAATTAATTATTAATCCAATCTTCCAAAAATCGCGGTACACTTATCACAAAATAACTAGAGTCACAGCATTTATAACAAAAGTATTCAGTTCCCTATATCAGATCTATCCAAAGTGCCACCTCAGCATCACGTAAATACGCCATAACCTCATTACTATCCACCTCTCCCACCCGAAACCCTAAACCCGACATTCGCCGCCAATAAGATACAAATTATCAATATAGTTCCATGACCGCCAAGAAATTATACAAAAAAAAATTAACTCAAAACAATCACTCAAAAGTACAAAGATTCAATTTTTACTAATCACTCATTATCAGGATTACAGCACAAGCAACTAAATTAAGCAAAAACAACGAAACTTTAACTTTTCTTTCGATCTTTCCTCTACTTTCAGGCTAACAAGCAGAACTCCACCAAAGATCTATAAATCCAATGAAAAGCTCAAACAATTTAAGCTAAAAAAGAGGAATTAGATGTAGAAATGCGCCATGAAGATCCAGACAGCTGAAATCTTACCCTCGGCGATGGCGCTCTGAATGTTGGCGCACTCAAGGACGACGTTTTGTTCATTGATGCCTTCCTCTTCTTCAATCAGGCAATCATTGAATCCATTCTTACTGTTATTATTCGCCTCTTTTCGCTCCGGTGAGAGCTTCACGCGCGAGACGAGTACCCATTGGATTAAAGAGAAGATGATTCCGATGACAGCGCACACCGGAATCACGATCTCCGTTCCTAGATCTGGCAACAACGCCATCCTTCCTTCACCTAAGCTCTAGACAACTCGCCGGAGTAACCGGCCGGAAAACTAACAGGGAAAAGATAAATAGAAAACTAGAACCCAAGACAGAGTGAGGCACAGACACTGTGAAGAATGGAAGGGTTTGGCCGAGGCTTTTATACTCGGTGGAGAGAGAAAATCCCAGGATAAGGTGGAGTAATATGGTGTAACGCGGTCTGTGGGAAGCGATCGTGGGGCATCTCAATTCGACCGTCGGATTGATCGAGGTTTTAGAGAGTTGGAGACTCCATATGATCGAACGGTGTGGAATTGTTGATGAGGTGGCGAATGGTGAAGGTGGTGAGAAAATGGCCTTGCATTAGGTTTTTGAAAAGGGGAAAGAGTTAGCGGGAATGCAGGCTAAATGCAGCGCGTTATTACACGCACTGGCTTTTTTCAATTCTTTTTTATTTTTTGTTTTATTTATTTATTTATTTTTCGTTTCAACTTTTTAAGTTGGTGATGAGGAATCTATTCCGTGCTCCTCGCAACTATCAAATGCCATACGCTTTCTATGATGGCAAAGTATAAGTAGCTAATGAGTGCTCGTGGGACATAGCTTGTGCTTCCATTTTTTATTGTTCATTTTTCTCCAAATTTTGAGTGGGGCTTTTGGAAGGATAAAAACAATATTTTTAAGAAGGATTAAAGAGATTTCTCCATTATTCGCCACTAATCACGTGGATCATTCTTTGATTTTATTTTTTTATAACGTTATTTATGTTATAATAAATTAGGAAAAAAGTTAGATTGATGTTAAAATGAAAGAAAATTAGGATGACCCTTGGGGGGAAAAGTCCTTCTGGACAAGCAGCAACCGATGAAATGGATCATGGATTTTTATCATCTTGAAGACGGTTACTTCTACAGTTAAAGGGGGTGGGGGTGCATGGCCTGCAATGGACTTGTGAACAGGTTAGAGTTGCTTTGTCTGTTGTATCGTAGGATAAAGAAGATGGCATTTTTTGGAAGTGGTCGAGCGGTAGATGACGTTACGCTGTATTGAATGGCGTGCACAGACAGCTCTGCTCCTGGTTTCCCATCAGATAATCTTTTTGTTTTTTTTTTTAAATTTATTTTTATCTTCAGTCTCCAAAGTCCTTTCCGAACTTTTGCTGTTTTTGTTTTTTAATCCCTTTGTCCTCCTCACGTCAAGAAAGTACTTTTCGTTAGTTTTTGGTTTCTTACTTCTTACTTCTTAGATTATACTCATTTTGGCCTCCATCCATCATCAAGTATCCCACCAAAGTGGAGATACCGCTTTATATTTTATACATCCAATTGTCATAAATATATATATTTTTTTTATAAAAATTTTAAAACATAGTAATTCAAACGAGAGCTTTTGTATGTATAAAACTTTAGGTTTCGGTTGTGCAACGTCTACATATATTTTAATGCAAGCTGGATTCAAGTATGTGACCAACAATCACTCATGGCTAAGCAAAAGATAGAAGTAATAATAATAATAATTAAATTTCAGTATCTAGAAGTTATAATTGAACAAAACAAGGAATCCTGCGAAATGTCTTGATCGTCTTCTTAATAAATGCACGGGCAGTTGACGTGATTCGCTCTATAAAAGTACAAGTGGCATTTGATGTCTAATCTTCTTCTGGTTTGGGTTGGCATTTATGCAGTACTCTCCGCAAAAGCACAAAGCGCATCAATGGCCGAACTCCCACAAATGTTCCAGTTTTGTTGTAACAAATAATTTTATTCCTTTTGGATTTTCTAATTGATCATCCAACTATTAATGTAAGTGTCATATCTTACCCATTCTTATCTAATTTTGCCAACTTACTCTCTCAACTCATTTTTCATTTTTAAAGTGCAAGTGAAAAATTTAGAATCCGCGAGCTCTCATTTACACTCCTTCATCCGTATCATCCAATTCATCATTTTCCCTTCTACTTGCCCCTTCAACTTAACACCTCGCATCTAAATTAGTTATATACTATTTCTTAGTATTTTCTTGTTTTTGGTTTACGTAAACACCGTTTCATCAATGTATCTCATTTTCTTTAAACCCTTTTTATTTTAACTTTTTTAAAGCATGGGATGGTTAGTATTTAAGAAGCAAGAAATGAATGAAGATTAAACTTAAAACCTCTGATTATTAGAATCTTAACCTTATTCACTAGATTAAGCCATCTTCAACCAATCAATACTAGTGTTAGTGGGCACACCCAATGCGCGTGCGATTAGAGAATAATTAAAATGAATCATTTTTTGTATAAATTTTGTTTGTTGCATGCAAAAAAGTTTATACAAAAATTTAATGAAAAATTTTGGTAGTTACAATACTTAGGATGGTTATGAGTATTTATATTGGTAAAATGTGATTAGATGATTAGAGACTTTAGAGTAAAAAATAATTTTATAAGAGTAAAATTGAAAGTTCAAAAGATGATAAAAAGTGTTTATACCAATTGTCTTCACTCAGTCATTATATATTGTATAGACATCTCATTTTTATACATAAAGAAAATACTACTATAAGAGACGTAGGACTATACGAGAGATACGAGCTAAATGATGATTCATAATTTTTATTTTAGAAGTTCTCGTATGTGTATCTATGATTTAAACGTGTCATGATTTTTTAATCATTTTTTTTGTGAAGCTAATAGATGAAAATGCTTCAAAGTAGGTGCAATTAACTAAGATGCAGGATTTGTTGACTAACTTAACGAAAAAAATAGTTGAAATAGGTAAAACGAGTCACTTGAAATAGCAATATGACAATTTAAGAGCCCACCAATCCCCCCTTCCCCCAAAAAAAAGAAAAAAAGAAAAAAGTTTAGTTACTAAAACTAGACATTGTAAATCGTTGAACGATCATTGCTACGCTATGAGCCTGTGACCTTTCTGCTTATGGTGAAGCAAAAGCTTCACCCAGTGGCAGTGGACAGATGCACCATTTGCCTGAACGAGACATTATTGTGCTTCCATTTTTCCTTTTTTTTTTTTTGGGGAGGAACCTGAGCAAAGATTCATCCAAATCCCTATGCCTGCCATAAACTTCTTTATTCTCTTTTTGTTTACGTCACTAGCTACTTTTTTTCCATTTCTCAAACACACCTTTATCTTTATGCCTTCGTCTTGCAAGAATGTCTGAGTTGGAGAATGGATCAATAATTGTGAAACACCTGGCCACGTAAAAGAGCGGTAGTGTTTCTAAGGATTTGTTTCGCAAGAAATAGACCTCCATCGTCACCAACTCACACAAGTCTCGCCAATGAATGAGGGTATCGAATCAGTTTCAAATTATCTGCAAAACAAAAAAAAAAAAGTTATTCTTTACTCGTTAGAGTGAGACTTGATGAATTTTGGTGGTACCTCATTTCAGCATTTTTCCTTTTTTCCCCTGCGTTTAGACTTTAGAACAACCTCCTGTCACGTACGTCCAGATGTATAAATAATTGCAGAGACCACCAAGCTGGTTGAAGTATATTCGAATATGCGCCACCAAACAAAGCTAAAAGTAAGTGCATGCACAACCGGTGTTTTGCAAGTTTTTTCAACTGAACAAATTTGGGTACCAACCAGAAAAGCTTTGACAGCCAGCCCTTGTGCCGACATTTTTTTTGGAAAGGAAGAGGTCCCCCGTAAATGCTTCGATCCATTTTATTCACACATACCATAAACATGAAGGAGTGTCAAAATTTGAAGCTATTCAAGTGGAAAATACCTACTCAAATGATACCCTTTTGCTATGCAATAGAAAAATGCAGCAGAGTTCAATATGGGTGAACATGAGTTGAAGTACAATTGACAGTGGCTATTTTCGAGCCTCGACCTGTTACAATAAGGTTTAAAAAAAAAGGCCGCGATATATGTTACAATAAGGCTAATCTTATCGCTATAATTTTTTTTTTCTTTCCTCTTTTTTTTTTTTTATTTTAACACTATGATTTTTACAGTATGTCTAACGGGTGCCTGTAGAGCAATCGTTAATCTATGTTTCAGATGTTATATTTGTGAAAATATAAAATTAAGTAGATAAAGTAAATAAATACAAGAAATAGTAGGTAAAATTAAATAAGAAAAGTATATAAATACAAGAAATAATAATCATTGTTGATATGTGTATGTATATGGTAGATCAAATGAATGTTAGGTGTTCCAAGGAGCGTACTAAAAACACCCATTACAAAAACTAATTTTTAATACGTACTTATTTTTCACACACAAAGGTGATGAAAACTATTCTAACTTGCGAGGAAGCCGGGGTTGGGTCTTTTTGGATTCACTTCTCGGTAGCTTTACACGTATTGATTTTGGTTTGATCAGGATTCAGGATTGGTGTTAAAGGTGCCTTGATTGCAGACTTAGAGATAAAAAGACATTAATTGTAAGATTAAAAAAAGATCAAACTACAAGTTTTTGTGTTGAAACTGACAGAATGTTGCATCAATAGCCAAAATCTTATTTCAACGTGGTTGAAATTTTAGAACTTATTTGAATTGTCATTTTTTTCCCAAAAAAAATATTTTTTATGAAAATAGTTTTTATTTATCTTTTTATCTTACATATATCATATTGCTGCAATATATTCTTCTACAAAATTTATAGAAAATAATAATCCAAATGGGCAAGAGGGCAGCCCATCTTATATACTCTTTCTATCCCACTTTGATAGTTCTATTTTTCTTTTTCGTCTGTTCTAAATTATAGTCCACTTTTCAATTGAAGAATATAATTATATTTTAATTTTTCTAAAATACCCTTATTCAATGTAGGTTGTTATTAGTATAAACTAACTTATTTAATATAAATTGTTATTGGATATAACCTACTTCATTTAAAAAATTTAGATTTTCCAAAGTATATTGATATATAAATGAGAATTGATTCTTTTTTGACCATCAATTAAAGTTTCCATAAACCATTAATTAAAGTTTCTATGAATAATTAATATAAAGTTGTATTTTATTTAACATAAGAATATTTTAGAAAAATAGCAATGTAATTTTGTTTTTTTAATAAAATTAACTGCTTTTTAAATTTTGTGAAAAAAATTAAATTTATTAAAATAGGACGGAAGGAGTATATATATATATATATATATATATATAGAAATATTTGGTTGGGAACTTCGCATTATCTGGAAATAACTCGGATGACTGAGCGCGGGCTACGGTGATAACAAATCAGAGAAAGGATACCTGTGTGTGTCTAGAAGCTGGCCTGACCCACCATGTCCTCAATATCGGTGAAGCCAAGAAGATTGATTGGTTAGAATTTTGGATAATCTTCCAAATTAATTGCAATTGGATAACCTATTACCGACCATCCAACAAACAAACGCTGGCATTGAAGATTCCACGCACGCTGTCAGTAAAGGATTAGCAAATGAGAAAAGGAGAGAGACTTGCTTAGTTGCTCGAAGGTCCGGGCTGGACACGTAGATGCACTTTGAAAGTCAAAATCCAGCACAACTACTTTTTCAGGTTGCAGTTAAATATCTCCATGATTTGTCAAAAAAAAATATTTCATGTTCAAAGAATTTCCATAAAATCTGTCAAGTTCGATTTTTTTTTTCTTTTTATCCCAAAATACATTTTTTTACTCCCTCAAATCATGTAATCAGAATCGAAGTTATATGCAAATTTAATACTTGACTTAGCTGTAGCTCTCAGTGAAATATATTTAATGAAGGAGACAGTTTCCAAAATAAATTAAAAAAAATCTTTTTAGATAAAGTAATTGGACAAATACTACCCTTTGTTATCTCCACATTTTACTCTTTAACCTCTACCCCTTCCCGCATCTCCCCTATATGATTTGACTCATTGACTCCAGCCAAGTTAACGAACTCTCTCTGTTTTCCTCCCGAACCACCGCGCAGCAAACGCAAGAAGGAGAAAGAAAAAATGCCTGGGGAAGAAGTTTTCATTGGGTCCATTGATCAAGGCACAACCAGCACAAGATTCATCATCTATGACCGATCAGCCAAACCTATCGGATCTCACCAAATGGAGTTCACTCAGTTCTATCCACAAGCAGGGTAAAGTTCCGCTCTTTAGAATATCAATAATCAGAAAGTTGCTATTTTTTCTCTCCAACTTTGTGAAAATTTCAATATTTTTATCGGGTTTAAGTATTGGGTTTTTTTGTAGGTGGGTTGAACATGATCCCAATGAGATTCTTGAGAGCGTCAGAGTTTGTATTAGCAAGGCGATTGATAAGGCGACTGCAGAAGGACATAATGTTGATGGTGGATTGAAAGCTATTGGCCTTACTAATCAGAGGGAAACCACTGTTGTTTGGAGCAAATCCACTGGCAGACCGCTCTACAATGCCGTTGTTTGGATGGATATTCGTACCAGCCCTATCTGCAGGTCAAAAAAAAAAATGTTTTAATGAAGTTTTCTATTGATTCTTTGGTTTATCTGATGTTCTGATTCAAAACTGTACTCTTGGATCGAGAAATTTGTTGGTTTATGGCATAGGTAAAAGTTTAGCTGTTAATATTTTATTGGATTTCCAAACATTTGATATTTTGCATATCCCGTATTTGTCCATAGTTGAATGGCTTCTACGTGAGATTGGATTTGGTTGATCATGATTCTGGACTTTGCTTAATACTCACTCCATTTTTTTATAACTGACGTTTAAGATTTTGCACACCAATTAAGAAAAGTTTTTCATTGCTTAAATCTGTACACTACTTTCCTTTTGTACCCTCATTAATTGTCCAATTCACCCATATTTTCTCTCACTAGAGTACTAAATGGTGCTGTTTTACTAGGTCAAAAGTAATGCAAACTAACTCCCACCAAACTAGGAGTAGTAATTAAGAACCTTGTATTGGAAAAGAGAGATAAAAGGGTAAAATTGTAAAAAAATAATTAATACTGTATGGGGATAATAAAATGACAGATAAAAGTACACTAGAGCAAATTTCTTAAACGTCAGTTATAAAAAAAGAGAGGGAGTAATTAGCTATAATTATTATTTTTGCTTGGTTTGACTTTTGATACTATTATCTGTTTTTGTGTAGAAAATTGGAGCAAGAGTTACCTGGGGGAAGAACTCACTTTGTCGACACATGTGGCTTGCCGATAAGCACTTATTTTAGTGCTTTGAAGTTGTTGTGGTTGTTGGAAAATGTTGATGCTGTCAAGGAGGCTGTGAAATCAGGGGATGCCCTGTTCGGGACTATAGATACGTGGTTAATTTGGAACTTAACAGGGGGGGTTGGAAATGGTTTACATGTCACTGATATTTCCAATGCATCGAGAACCATGCTGATGAATCTGAAAACACTTGACTGGGATAAGCCTACGTTGGATGCATTGGGAATTCCGAGTGGTATTTTACCAAAGATCATTAGTAACTCTGAGATCATTGGAAACATCACTAAGGGATGGCCGATTACTGGGATTCCTATAGCAGGATGTCTTGGTGATCAACATGCAGCAATGTTGGGGCAAGCTTGTCGGAAGGGTGAGGCCAAAAGCACCTACGGTACGGGGGCTTTTATACTTCTAAACACAGGAGAGGAAACGATCAAGTCAAATCATGGGCTATTGAGCACTTTGGCCTACAAGCTTGGGCCAAAAGCTCCCACCAACTATGCTCTAGAAGGCTCCATCGCTATTGCTGGGGCGGCTGTTCAGTGGCTTAGGGATAGTCTTGGCATAATTAGCAGCGCAAGTGAAATTGAGGAGTTAGCCTCGAAGGTTGACTCGACTGGTGGAGTCTATTTCGTGCCAGCATTTAATGGTTTGTTTGCTCCCTGGTGGCGTGATGATGCCCGAGGAGTTTGCATTGGGATCACACGGTTTACAAACAAGTCACATATTGCTCGGGCTGTTCTTGAGAGCATGTGCTTTCAGGTGAAAGATGTTTTGGATTCCATGCACAAAGATGCTGGAGATACCGGTGAGACTAAAAATGAAAAGGGGGAGTTTTTACTTAGAGTGGACGGAGGTGCAACAGTGAACAATCTTCTGATGCAAATTCAGGTAGGTTTTTCCACGTTCAATCTGTTGATCAAATTGCATCATTTGTCAATTACTCATGGATTTCAAACTTTCGTGTTGCTGTCAACTTTATAGTATCCCTACTTGCTGAATATTTACCTACACTTGACGAGTTTGCAATCTGTTCTCTTCTATGAAAGCTTTAGTCAAAAACAAAGAATTTTCCATGTTGGCTTGGTACATAGAAAACCAGTCGTGTTAACAAAAGTATGTCTGTTCTGTTGACTCTTTACTGCTGGAGGGTACTCCTGTGGTAATAGGGGAAATTTTTGGTGCTCCTTTGATGTTTTGAGTTGATTTATATGGATATTCCTTGGGCCTTTATTTTCCATGTTCCTTGTATCTGCTTCCTGACTTTTTCTGTCTTAAGTTGATAGTTTATGGAAACATTAGTTCTTGTGTGGCTAGATAAGCATCATAATCATAAAATTCAATTCTGTTAAAATGATCTGCAGGCGGACTTGCTGGGTAACCCTGTAGTGAGACCAGCTGACATAGAAACAACTGCACTTGGAGCAGCTTATGCGGCTGGATTAGCCGTTGGCATATGGACAGAAGATGAAATATTTTCTGCTGGGGAAAAGATGAAGAAAGCGACTACCTTCCAACCAGTTCTAGAGGAAGGATTGAGGAAGAAGAAAGTGGAATCTTGGTGCAAAGCTGTTTCGCGAACTTTTGATTTAGCTGATTTATCTCTGTAATTATCCCTCGCCTACAATGTGACATATTCTCAACTTTCGGTTATCTTTTCTTATCGTCTTCGTTTCCCTCGTTAATAAAGCTATTTCGGATGACTTCTTTGATCTTCTTCGGTTGAACCTCCCTTTCGGTACTACTTTGCAGGAAAAGAGAAAGTACCTGATTTTATAACCATGCTTGAATCACAAATCACAAATACCTTTGCTAAACCTCTGCTCAACCTCTGCAGTATGATACAGTTTAGGTCGCCATTAGTCGTGCATGCCCATAGATAGAGTTCCAGCTTTCAAATGTTTGTTTGCCATGCATTTTGTGGTTACAAAAATGTCCATACTCCATACTGTTAATAAACACAAAGAAACGCTCAGCCGACGTCTACGAAAGCCAAATTACCTTTGCATCCGGAGCTATGTAAATTGTCAAGTTCTTGTGATACCGAGGAATCAATAGACCTTGGATGACCAGACAGACCAATTAATTGTGACCGATATGGTATCTGAATTTTTGTTTATTCATGTTGTTCTAAATGAATTTGACTATGGCAGAATTTCTTTCCCCCATCAGAATTGTTCTGGCGCACCAACAGGCCACTTTCATTCGTCCCAAGACTAACAAGTTCAAGCTTCTAAAGTACCATAATGTGGCTAAACTTGCTTTAAGTAGGCTTAATGCATTATAATGAACCTTAGGGAGTGGAACACACATACACCTATCCTTAAGGCTAGAAGTGTCAAAATAGATGATTCGACGGGTTATAATTGAGTAATGGGTATAAATGATTACCCGTTTAATAAATGGGTATGGATATATCCAATTATCCGTTTGTGAATCACTCAAACTCCAGCTTATTTTTTTTTTCTATTTTTACGCATGTTTTATTGGACAAGAAATTATGGCATTTTATTGTTATTAGATTGATATTTGAAAATTTTTAAACGTATTTATCATTTCATTTAGTTCATAATAGAGGATAAATTTTTAAACGTATTTTATTTTTAAAAACACAAAAGCAGTTATAAAAGTACTAAATTTGAGCTTTTATTAAAAGTACTTTTAACATCAAAACCTCCGCTCCTAATTTTATGAAATGATCGGGTTTGTTTGGATAGTGGGTTATTTCCCCAAATATATTTGCTTACATCACCATTACAATTTCCAATACAATTTTTTATCTTCCCAATTACCTTTTTATCTCACATACATCACATCACAAAAAATGCTACAGTAAAAATATCTCAAATTACCCATATTTTTTCCATCCAATTACAAAAGACTTGAAGATCTAGCAGAACTAAAGGCAACACCTGAGTTGGAAATAAATGATGTACTATTTGATAAGATACATACACTGCACAGTATATATGAAAACAAGCCAGAATTACTACAATTAGTGTCCCGGGATAAATGAAAATGTGTAATTTGACCTGAATGCTTCAGGCCGGCAAATGTTGCATATGCATACACAAGATATTTTGACCATTTATTTTATTTATCAAAAGAGAGAAGGATGAATTTAGGTGGGCTTCCCGAGTAGGTAAAATATGGGCTGATACAACACTCAACTACTTGGAAGTTACCTATCTTGTTTTTGGGTCATTCAAATCTTAGGATTTTTCCTTCTTCATTGTCTTTTTCAGTGCTGGATCATACACAAAAATCACGAGAGAGTTGTGATCGCTCACGAGAGAGTTGCATTTTCCCTAATTCAAGTATACTTGAGAAAATAAATTTGTCTATTGTCCAAAGCTTTTTTGGAGCAACACCATAATACAATTCTCTAATGCCTATAGCAGTATTTCTTTTTTCTCTCTTTCTTTCTTTAATAAATTCTTTAGATGGGTTGCTAAAGTAAAGCGTCGGTTCACCTTGTGAGTTGCTCCTCTCCTTGTAAGTTCCAACTTTAATTATCTGATTCCTTGACATAATAGTAGTTCTTTTGTTTTAAAATTACGTTTATAACAGACAAAATGTGAAAAGAAATACCATTTTGTAATCAGTGAAGACTGCTGATTCCATTAAAGTCAGTCTATATCATATCATGATACTTATAATAGAATCCACAAAGTTTAAAAAGAATAAAAGGTTCTTATATATATATATATATATATATGAATAATTTGGAAGGAGTGAGTAGTAGGGTCCCCAGGAATTAAAAATGGATTTTCATTATCTTCAGTTTTCTGAACCTAGCTTATTTATTGTTGAGTTTTCATCGATAGCTTGGAACGGGTCTGAAGTTGCTTCATCAGGTATCCAATTTGAGGTTGATTCATCAGGAATCCAATCCCAATTTGATGTTTGGCCTTTATCAATGGTTTGATTGTTGTTTAGTTCTCCATCACAGGTTTGCACCCAATTAGAGTATTCTTCAAAGAAACAGTTGTTTGTTTGTTTCTTTTCTGGATGGTATGATGATGAGCTTCCTTCGTCTGCCATGTTTCTGCAAAAAAGGAATTAGTTAGTTTATCTATATATATATATATATATATATATATTCGCAATGATAATATTTTTTTAACTTAATCTATCATATTTTATAGGGAGAGGGAGCCTAAAAAGATTGTGTAACGGACTAGCAGGTATGCAGATTTGACTAGATTAAAGAGGCGTCTGGCATCTCCTTTGAAATTTCACCTTGAACCTCCGACTTATAATTCAAACATAAATTTCTTTTTGGTGGCCATGGAACCAAAGGTCTGGTGGTTAAAAGGTTCGTTTTATAACTACTCATGAAAAAGTTGTAGTAATTGTGGATGTGATTGAAACCAAAAAAAAAAATAATAATAACGGCGCTCATCAAGTGGATTAAGGTAAAAAATCTGTGCAACATATATAGAATATTTTGGGGAGTTTGAAATGGGAATGTAAATATCCTCAAAAGTCAAATTTTGCTTTCTTTTCAAGGCCACTATATGTGTATATATGTTCTCTTACCATTTTAATTGGTCTTGAAGTGCATATCTTTATTATGTTTTTGAACCAATAATGAGTACGTCGTCCTCACAGCCACAGGGTTTGGAGACATGTATACATGGATTTGGTGTTTATTTTTCAATCCACTTTTTGTTCGTTATATCTTTAATCATAGTAGGAGAATTCGAGCACATGAACGTGTAAATATTCTGATCTCTCGTCAGTTCAATAACCAGTCCGCTTGAAACTTCTTGGCGACATATTCAGCCATGCTATCATGTTGTCTTCCACACAGACACAGGGCTCTTTATGATTGAGCATTGCGTTCACATCATTCTTGCGGTGTAGGGAATTCCAAAGCAACACCTGGACGAAATAACTTAAGTTTTGACTACAGCAATAGATTCTTTCGTTTCTTGTTTTTGGTTTGTTCATTTAAAATCTGTCAATGGATACACACCCGCTAATGTCTAGGCTTAGAATGATGATTAATTAAGATTCTTGGATCCCATCACAATTGCTCAATTAGTCAATGCTACTTTGTTCTCATACTTTGGCATTGCAAAATTAAATTATGCAATCGTGTTTAGATTTTTGTCACTTAATAACAATTAAACAATTTTTTTTTAGTTCAAATCCTTCTTCTTCGCCGTCCTCGCTCCTTAAATTTCATCACTCATTGTCATTACTTAAAAAAAAAATTAACAGAAAATTGATAATTTGGCAGTGAATCTTTTGCTTTTCCTTGAAGCTATCAGAGTACAAACTTTAACCTAGCTATCTTGTACTAGTTACTGTATGGGTGTTTGGACAGCCATTTTTCACCGAAAAATTGCTTTCATGAACACATTTCTCTATCACTTTTTTATCTCACATACATCAAATCGCTACAGTAATTTTTTAATAAAAAATCCAGAAAAATACAATCCAAACACAACCTAAGATTTTGTGTGAAAACACAGTAGTGGAAGAGATGTACGAAAATGCAAATACGCAAAGCACTGAGAAGAAGGGCGCCAAGCACTAAGAAGAAGGGAAGGGTGCAAATGATTGGATAATGTGAAGCGAAACATTCCAAGAATTCAAATTTTATGAAAGAGAAAGGTTCCGTGAGATAAGATAACAAAGTCTGGAACCAAAAACAAAACCATCCCAGCAAAGCAACTGATCGATCATGGAAACGGAAGAGAAGTGTAAAGCAAAGAAACTGCATAAACATAGTACAAAAAAAGCCCAAGCTATGGAACAGAAAGGAAGAATGGTGCAATCTTTTTGACCCCATTTTCAAAGTTCATTTCCTTCACGCAAACGATAGGGAAGAAACCAGGGTCGTTTGTTGAAAACTTTTCTGGTGCAACTGCTGTAAAAATGTGCCCTAGTGTAACAAGTAAACGAATTACTAGCAAAGCTATTTTTGCCGCATGCATAGTCTTAACATGTTTTCGTACTACATACGTTCTTAGATTTCAAAGTTATATGCAGAAGTTCATCAAGAACCACAATAATATTACTTGCATCAAAAAAATAATGCTAGTGATTAAGGAGTTGATATACCATTTGAAACAAAAGTGACTTCGAATAAGTAAAAAAGATTCACCAGACATTTGGTTTTGACTTGTTTTTTTTTTTTTTTATATCGATTTGGTAACCAAAAATGTTAAATACAACTGATATGTACCATGAAATTCAGTGATTTCTTATGCTCATGAAGAAGTCTTGGAGTTACTTTTTACCTGATGAGAAGTGAAGTAATTTCTTTCCTATATGTTCGTAAATGCAGCAGATGCTGGATTTGTCTACAGTTCTTTTCTTTTTTATTTATGGGTAGGGGATGGATTAGTTTACAGTTGCGTGTTAGGATAAGGGTAACTCTTTAGCACAGCTATGTTACGCAGTGGAAAGAAGATAGAGGAGGAATGAGAAATCTTCAGAGAGTCTCCCGTCCCGGGGATGGAAGAAGATGAGATGAGGAATCTGAGCAGCAAATGTGCCACTGTGGTTGGTGCTGCCAAGTCTTCCTCGTTTCCCGTTTCAACGCCCCGCTGACCCCGCATGACTCATCCATGGCCAGCTAGCTAGCTCTAGATTGAAATTCCCCATTGATTTTATATATTGTTCTTTTCTGCTTCTTCCATTTTCAAACTTTTCAGCTCTTAACGCCCCCACGCAAAAATTTCAACCCTGCCTACTACTAGCCTGGTGCCTATCCATTTTTCACCCAATCGACATTCAATCCAACCTTCCACTGTTTTATTATTCTTCAGGCAATTCTTGAGAAACTTCTCTGGATCATTTCAATTCCGTGGCATCAAAATGATTTCGTAACAAATTGCCTTCAATACAACAACTGTTCTATTGATGCTACCAAAAGTACAAGGTTGCACTCTTTCGCCATGATCTTTCAGTTCGTTTAAAGCTTTTAATAAAAGATTCCTCTAATTTGCATTATACCCGGATAAATGCTTGATCAGTAGACTTGATGTATAATTAAGTTGTTGGAATATGCATTAAGCAACATTAACGTTTTCTAACATAATTTTACGTTCACAAAACATATAATTAGTAAGAAGACTTGTCATAGTTCATAATCATATTTAAAGTCTAACATAATATTATTATGTTAAACTCGGGTAAGAGGTCTTGTCGCTTGTGCTTGAATCTCATAATTGGGTGTTTGTGGTAATCTAAAATATATTTTTCGTATGTAAAATTGGTAAATCAAGACAACAAAACTATTTGAAGAAGTTAACTTCGTATATCCAACAAGACTTAGTTTCTTTTGTTTTCTTAAATTAAAATTATGATTAGCAAATGAACCGACGCTATTCCTTGTAGTATTTGTTTTAAGCATGATGTTTCTTTTATACGTTATTCCACTATGTTTTTGGTGGTGCTGCATATTTGTACTTATCCTCTTTTTTTCATTGCATGTTTCTACTAATTAATAAATTTGGGATAAAAGAATATTTTTATATTTCATGTGTTGAAAAAAAACAAGGGCATTTTCTTCGGGTTATATATTCTTATTCGCGTAACACAGTTGTTGAAAAATATGTAATTACAAATCACAATTTGATTTACTGACATTAATGCCTTGTACGTGTTAAAGTTGTGAGTTAGTTCTTATCCAACAAGACAACAGCAGTATGTATGTATCCAATATCCATCCAAAGTCCAAACTTTGATGGACTAGTTCTCCACCATAAATGGTTTGTTATGGTTGTAAATTAATTGTAGTATAGTGCAAGGTCTCCCTCCATAAATAAATATATGTTGTTATAGGTTTAAGATTGTAGTTGTCCACTCAAAATCTTTTTTTTTGACGAAAGTTAGATATATAAACTAATCTCAGAAGAAACCTCAAAAGAAAAAACTCGGCAACTTTTGAGGTCCTTCCAGGGACTTACAAACCCAACCCCAAACCCCCCTAAGAACATTAATTTTACTCAAAATCAAAGTACATTATTAATTTTACTCTTGTACTAAAATGTCACCTCAGCCGAGAAAATCTATACTTGCTTGCATTTTTCTTGGCCATAAACCAAACAAATCTTCTGAGAATGGAAAAGTAATGACACAAAAATCAAATTGGCCTATCTATAAGTCAACAAATATCCCAATTTGGAATAACAATTAATTGAGGAATAAATGCCATTTATTCAAACCAAAATTTAATGAGGGTATCCCAGCGTTGAAATTCTAGCCCGTGTTGCTCAATCCTTTAGGCAGAGCCCGGGGTTGGTAAAATTCCCCCATTTGATTTGTATATAAACACCCCACTATTTGACTAACTTCTTCCACAAATCAAACAAAACACCTTTCTTTCCCCATACCAAAAGCTCTCCAGTTTCATGTACCCTCTGCTTACTACTAGTAAAGTATATAAGTTCATAGCAATTTGCAGGAAACTTACTAGCAACAATTCATTCATGCCTTAATTCCCTGTACTTGTACAAGACCTCTGCTGATATCTGGTTTTTCTTTACTTCTAAACATGAAAAAGATCGCCAGAATCTATGCCTAATTTTCCGCTTCTCTGTTCAGTGCAGTTTTTGCATCATCTTTCACTACCTTGATCTTTTTTCTCTCGCCTTTCATGGCTTCTCCATCTTCCAACAAGAAAACCAACGATGCCTACAGAATTTTACCAGCTTCCTCAGTCAAGGAAAAACCCCCAAGCCGCAGGACAATCTATATAGAAACTGACGTCTCCAACTTCAAAGCCGTGGTCCAAAAGTTCACCGCTTTACCCGAAGAAAATCCACCGACCGTTTACCCGCATCCTGTCGCCGGGAAACCACCCTCCCGCGACATGGGTGCCCGGAGACCAGGCCTCAAGCTCCATGAACGAAGGCGGAGCGTATGTGTGCCGGAGATCAAGGTTAACAACAATGGCCGCCTCCTTGACTGTGGTGGTAAAAGTGGATCATCGTCGTCGTCGTCATCATCATCCTCATCCTCCACTTACTCCTCCTCCTCATCGTCCTCCTCCTCCTCGGGTTCTTCCGCGAGGCCAAGAAGAGTTTTTGGGTTCAGCTTCGACCAGGTGACGGTGTCGCCGATGGAAAATTTGGCATGTGGGAATACAAAAGCGCCGCAGAGGATAACTTGTTCAGCACCGTTGGATGAAGAGATGCAGGGGATTGATGAGAAGGGTTATTATTTGCTCCCCACTAGTAGTGATACTCCCGGAGGATCTAAGCCACCCCCGCTTTTGCCTTTGTTTCCCATTCATCCAAGTTATCCAAATAGTCTTGATATTGATGCTGTTGAGAACGAAGACCCTACTTCAAGTGCTTAGTTCTTTTCAATGGTAATAATCATATGATCATCATGATATAGAGAGAAATTTAGAGGGAGATAGCGGTGAACAAACATTTATCTGTATATGCTCAGTCTTGTTAGTAAAACGGGAATGTCAGACAGGAGGAACAATCTTTACATGATTAGTTGATGGAGCTCAATGGAAAATTATCCAAATTTCTATGACATTATTATCTTTCTTAAAATTGTTTTTATCCTTTTATTAAAAAGTGATTATCAATGTGCCGTGCCTCTCTTTACAAAGGTAAAAGGGAAGTAAAATGGGCCTAAAGAGTTAGTGGAATTAAGAGTTGCTTGCTTGGATTGAGGACTTTAGGCGTTTCCATCAACTGAATAGCAATGCTGAAGATAGAAGTGTAGCATTGATAAGTCTCTTTTTTTTTTTTTCTTGGCAATAGTGCATGAGAACTTCCACACGGGACAGTTTGCGGACAATATAGGATGTGCCGTACGTAGGATTAAGTGCTTCCACCTTAAATTCGCGTCTTAATTCGTCATTCTCGTATGTTTTTCAAAACTTCAAATTCATGCACCAACAAAACAACTTCAAATTCAAAACCCCTCTTAATTAGCAGAATGGTTGAAGCAGTCAGGGAAAGAAACATATTGGATAACATGTATGTGCAATGGCCGCAGCCGACAACGAATTCTCGACGTCTCTTTTATTATTTGTCTTTCTAGTTAATGTCTATATTGGTCATATATATATATATATTTCATGTTCAATCAAAATGCTTTAGATGGAGATTGCTATGCAGTATTAAAATGGATCCCGGCCGGGGAAAACCAGTTTGGATCTCCCCAAGTGTGAGATGTAGAAATATAAGCGTTGTTTACTAGTAAAAGTAAACACTTCTTGGTCATGTTAGCTGCTATAAAGTATAAATTTCCCTTTGTACACATTCATATAGTTCCAAATCCAGTAGTAACATACGTTCAAGAGAATTAGAGGTGCATAAATGACACTAAGGTCAAGTATCTTATTTTGGAAGTCTGTTAGAACAGTGAAAGTGTCGACCTCCAAACATAGAATAAATGTTGAGTTTTTCCCTTAAAAAAAGACTTTAAAATCTTCATCCTTTGAAGTAAAGATGATGACGAGACACGAGCCTTGCAAGAAAAGGACATCCGGGTCGGTCTTTAATTCTGCGTAGATTATGACAAGGAGGGCCGAGCCGCAGGGCCAGGGTCATCAGGAACCTTTACCCCCCTCTTGTTTTCTATTTTGAGCTTTGGTTTTCTTCAGGGATCCACATTTTTACGGCTACACGCTTTAGCCGAATATGACAATTCCACACTTAATACTTTAGATTGCCTAGGAATCAAGAAATATGTGTACAGAACCGTGTTTGCTTCATTAGTCTAACGAAAGAGACCTCTTCTTGAATTGCTTGCTAAATCAAACCCTTTTCTCCTAAAGGAAATTATTTGCTTAGCAGATGTTACCTGTTAGCAAATTTGTTGCAGAAATTTCTCATCTAAGTTTTGAGTTTAGACTTTGCGTGGTCTAAACGACTTTCCTCATCGTGCCTATCGCGTTGAAATGAGTCTGCATTTTCTTCTTTTCCTTCCCACACCATCCTCTCTTTTTCTTTCTTGGATGGTGACATGTGGAAATTCGGGTAACCGAGTGGAAATTCGAGCTCTGAATCATACGGTTTTGCTACTTTAAGACCAATCTATCGACCATTAAGTTAGTTTACAGAAGTCAATATGTTCACATCAACGTTGGGTGTCATTTCTCTTCAAAAAAAAAAAAAAAAGTTAGTGTTGATATTGTACGCTATTGAGGCCATATCTTAGTATGATGTTATCATCGACTGGGAAGTTGGTCATATTGTCTTTGCTGTTAATTTTGCATGATAACGTTGTTGTAAAATATATAGTATTTCAAAATATTCTTTGTCCCACATCGAAAAAATGAGAAGTATTATTTTCTCTGTCCCACATTGAGAAGTGAGAAGAGGTTGCAGCCTTTGTCCCACATCGGAAGTGAGAAGGGTTGCAACCCATCTGAAGTCTATAAATAGGATCCATTCTCCTCAGAAGATCACCCCAGCAGCTTCAGTTAATATCTTTTGATAGCTGCTCTATCCCTCTCTCTCTCTCTCTCTTTTATTTTTTTGTTAGTTGATATCTTCCTGATAATTCTGTTCTCATCCTTTTTATATATATATCTGCTGGTTTTAATTTGCTAGTTCTGGTCCTTCTAGTTTGCAACAAGAAGAAAGTTTGTCTTTCTTGTTCGCAATAAATAGAAGAAGGCTTGTTTAATCCTGGGGAAATATTTCAATTTCATGAAATAGTTTCTTAGGACAGTGCTACGCACGACTCAAGCAGATAGTGTTAACATTGTTGTAGCCAATTATCCAACAATCTAAGAAACTATGGCATCTGACAATGTTAGCACCCCGCAGCCTTCATCAGCAACTGTTGCAGTGGCACTACCATTCGCCAAGCCTTTTCCAGATATCGCCAAAGTTGAAGTCTTTGCCAATGAAAATTTCAAAAGGTGGCAAGAACGAGTACACTCACGACTCGACATCCATGGAGTGGTCTATGCACTAACGGAGTCCCAACCTGCTTCAACCACAGATGTCAAAATACAAGAATCGTGACAATATGCCAATAAGGTATGTAGACATACTATTTTACAAACACTCTTAAATGAATTATTTGACGTGTATTGTAGCTATATGCAAGCCAATAAGTCCCAGTATAATAGACCAAAAAATTTCAATTACAAGCCTAATATTCCCAACTTTAAGAAAAAGAAAGGCAATTGCCATTATTGTAGAAAATCAGAACATTATGCTGCCCTGTATAGATACAATAAAGGTGACAAAGCAAATGGTAATCCTCCTAAGGTTAATTTAACCAAAGGAGATGAAATAATTGCTGCAGTCATCTCTCAAGTGAACATTGCAGCTAATGTTAAAGAATGGGTGGTAGACTCTGGGGCTACTCGGCACATATGTGCAAAGCGAGAAGCGTTTTCCTCCTATACTTCAATAGGGGATGATGAAAAAGTAGTCTACCTTGCAGACTCACGAACTGCTAAAGTTCTGGGTAAGGGCAAAGTACTATTGAAACTCACTTCAGGAAATACTTTGGCTCTTAATGATGTGCTGCATGTTCCAAATATTCGGGCAAATCTTGTTTCTGTGGCTTTGCTTGGAAAAGTTGGGGTGAAAGTGTCATTCGAATCTGATAAAATTATAATGACAAGAAATAATGTGTTTATTGGGAAAGGCTATTGTAATCAGGGACTTTTTGTACTTAATATTTCCAATGTGATCAATGAAAATGCATCTTCTTCTGCTTATATTGTTGATTCCATTTCTTTATGGCATGCTAGATTGGGACATGTTAATATTGGTTATATAAAGAAAATGCAATCATGTGGTCTAATTTCTGGTATTAATGATAATATGGACAAATGTGAAACATGTGCGGAAGCTAAAATAACAAAGAAAAGTTGTATAACTGTCCATAGAGAAACTGAATTATTAAATTTAATTGATACTGATTTAGGTGATTTAAAACAAACAATGACTAGAGGTGGGAAAAGGTATTATGTCACATTTATAGATGACTATTCTAGATATACCAAAGTTTATTTACTTAGAAATAAAGATGATACTTATAATGCCTTTTTATCCTATAAGTCTGAAGTAGAAAATCAACTTAATAAAAGGATAAAAAGAATTAGATCAGATAGGGGTGGAGAATATTTAACTTTAGATAACCTTTGTGAACAGGAAGGCATAATACATGAAATAACTCCACCTTATTCTCCAGAATCTAATGGAGTAGCTGAAAGGAAAAATAGAACGTTAAAAGAAATGATGAACTCTATGTTAATTAGTTCTCATGCTCCAGATAATTTATGGGGAGAAGCTATATTATCTGCATGTCACTTACAAAATAGAATCCCACATAAAAAGACTGGCAAAACACCTTATGAGTTATGGAAAAATTATAAACCAAATTTGAAATATTTAAAAGTTTGGGGGTGTCTTGCTAAAGTCTTGTTGCCTGAACCTAAGAAAAGGAAAATAGGTTCTAAAACTTCTGATTGTATGTTTATTGGATATGCTGAACATAGTGCTGCATATAGATTTCTTGTGTTAAGAAGTGATATACTTGATTGTAATACAATTATTGAGACAAAGAATGCTGAATTTTTTGAACATATTTTTCCACTGTCTAGTAAAATTTCTCATGCACCTGTTGAAATAAATAAGGAAATTATTCCAATTGAGGAATTAAGAAGGAGCAAAAGGCCAAGAAAAGAATTTTCATTTGGAAATGAATTCCAAACCTTTCTTGTTGATAATGATCCTTTAACATACTCCGATGCTATTTCTTCTCCTGAGTGTAAATTTTGGAAAGAAGCAATTAAATCTGAAATTGATTCTATCTTGTCAAATAAAACTTGGATTTTGGTAGACTTACCTCCTGGTGCAAAACCTATTGGTTGCAAATGGATTTTTAAAAGAAAATATAACTCTGATGGCTCTATAGAAAAGTACAAAGCTCGTTTAGTAGCAAAAGGATTTTCTCAAAAACAAAATATTGATTATTTTGATACATTTGCACCAGTAACTAGAATTGCGTCTATTCGAGTTTTATTTGCTTTAGCTTCTATCCATAAACTTGTTATTCATCAAATGGATGTCAAAACAGCCTTTTTAAATGGTGATTTAGAAGAAGAAATTTATATGTTTCAACCTGAGGGATGTATTGTATCTGGACAAGAAAATAAGGTTTGTAAACTAATTAAATCTCTTTATGGCCTAAAACAAGCTCCTAAACAGTGGCATGAGAAATTTGATCAAGTATTGATGAAAGATGGATTTTCGTCTGTAGAAGTGGATAAATGTGTATATGTCAAAATTATAAATGATCAATATGTGATAATCAGTTTATATGTGGATGACATGCTTATATTTGGTACTAGTCTAGATATTGTAAATAGTACTAAATATTTTTTGTCTTCTAATTTTGATATGAAAGATTTGGGTGAAGCCAAAATAATATTGGGTGTTAAAATCATAAGGAAAATGTGATGGTATAATGTTGTCACAAGAACATTATACAGAGAGACTTCTTAGGAAGTTTGAAAATTATGATGTGACACCTGTGAGTACTCCTTATGATGCTAACACTCAATTAAAGAAAAATAATGGTGACCCAATTGCTCAGTCTAAATATGCTCAGATTATTGGGAGTCTGATGCATCTGATGAATTTTACTAGACCTGATATAGCTTATGCTGTATGTCGACTGAGTAGATATACTCATAATCCCAACCGTGAGCATTGGTTTGCATTAGTCAGACTAATGAAATATTTGAGAGGTACCATGAATTTTGGTATCCTGTATAGTGGATTTCCCACTGTATTAGAAGGTTACAGTGATGCTAATTGGATCTCTGATTCAAATGATACGAAATCCACTAGTGGTTATGTGTTCACCCTTGGTGGTGGTGCAATAGCATGGAAATCTGCTAGACAGACAATCATTGCTAGATCAACAATGGAGTCAGAGTTTGTAGCTCTGGAACTGACAGGGACTGAGGCCGAGTGGTTGAGAAATTTCTTAGCTAACATTCCTTCAACTAAGGATTTGTTGCCTCCTGTGTCCATACATTGTGACTGTCAAGCAGCGATTGCCATAGCTAAAAATAAATCGTATAATTGTAAAAGTCGACACATGAGCTTGAGACATGATGTCGTAAAGCAGCTGCTTAGAGATGGAATTATTTCCATTGATTATGTAAAGTCAGAGTTGAATTTGGCCGATCCTCTGACTAAACCCGTAGGAAGAAAATTGATTCTTCAAACTACAAAAGAAATGGGACTTCGACCAACAAGTTGTCAATAGAGACAGTAACCCAACCTATGTGATTGGTGATCCCATGAAGTAGGTTCATATGGGTAATAACAAGTCAATATTGATGGTAAAGCACTTCAATTTAAGTCCCTCCAGAGATAAGTGCTTTGAGTAAATGTGAGGATGAGTTAAAACTCTTAATGAATTCATATCCCATTAGGGAGGTGTAGTTAAAGCAATACACACTTGATGAATTCACCTATATGAGAGTGGAGTGGGGCCGCTCCTATAAGATTCATTGGTCAAATCTTTAGAGCTCTCATGAATAACCAGGCAGGCGCACGGCCAAAAAGCGCAAAATCGCGTTAACAGCAAATTATGGGTTGTAATGTGATTGATAAAATCTCTGTCACATATCAAGAGTTATTGGTTCATAGAAATTTATATTTCACCAATAATTCTGTAGATCATATTTTATCAATCTATGTTTGGTTCATAGTCCAAAAGACACCAATCTAATTACATTTCAACCAAATCCAGCAGAGTACTTTTAAAATTCTTCCTTTATCCAAAGAATTTTTTTGAAATAGGTGGGAGATTGTTGTAAAATATATAGTATTTCAAAAATATTCTTTGTCCCACATCGAAAAAATGAGAAGTATTATTTTCTCTGTCCCACATTGAGAAGTGAGAAGGGTTGCAGTCTTTGTCCCACATCGGAAGTGAGAAGGGTTGCACCTCACTCTGAAGTCTATAAATAGGATCCACTTCTCCCTCAGAAAATCACCCCAGCAGCTTCAGTTAATATCTTTTGATAGCTGCTCTATCCCTCTCTCTCTCTCTCTTTTATTTTTTTGTTAGTTGATATCTTCCTGATAATTCTGTTCTCATCCTTTTTATATATATATCTGCTGGTTTTAATTTGCTAGTTCTGGTCCTTCTAGTTTGCAACAAGAAGAAAGTTTGTCTTTCTTGTTCGCAATAAATAGAAGAAGGCTTGTTTAATCCTGGGGAAACATTTCAATTTCATGAAATAGTTTCTTAGGACAGTGCTACGCACGACTCAAGCAGATAGTGTTAACATTGTTGTAGCCAATTATCCAACAAACGTTACATCAATCTACAGGAAGCGAAGTTAACAGATTAAAAAATAACTCATCATTTTGGCAGATCGATCAGTAATGTCGTCGGATTACAGAAGCTTGAGCAGGAGAAAACATTTACTGCATAATATACAAAGAAGGGAACAAAATTTCTGGGCAAGAAAACTTTACAACTATTACTAGAGCAACCAAAACAGGAAATCAGGATTCTCTATTAATGAAATCTAGAACTGGTTATCTAGTGAGCCGCCACTGTTTTGTTTCTTGATTTGATGCAAAGATATCTCCGCCATGCTTGAACTGGGAGAATATTATCATACTCTTTGTGCTCTAGTTCATTCCAGGATTACAGCTTGACCCTCTTCAACGCACTGAAGCACATATAGATCGTGGATTATACAACCCATTCACCCCATTCGTGAAGTGCTGCCTATTTCTTCTCCGTTTTGTAACAACAATAAATCCTTCGCCATCCCCATGCCTATTCTTATTCACATCCACTATTTTTGGCTTTTCATTCTTGTTGCCTTCAGACACCATTTCTTTCTTTCCTTCATTTCCGTATAGGATTTTTATTATTGCACTGTCATTTGCAATTGCTTCAGCAGAATTTGCAGAACCCTCCCGCTTCTTCTCACTGACAAGGGACTCACTTTGAGAATCTGAAGAATGCTGCACCGACTTGACAATAAAGCTTAGTAGTATTTGTCTCGCTAACTCAGCCTTTTCAGCTTCTGAACTACTCTTCTTTGACCTCGCTTCTTGGAGCCCGTTGCTTACCTTTTTATCAAGCTTCTCTTCTGAGGAAACTTCAGGATCTGATGCATTGGAGTCTCCAGAGGAATCAGAAGAAGTAGATCCCCTTGAACCTTCAGTTGCCGCAGACTGGCCCCAAGCTTTTCTGGGAACAAATTCCGGTGCGTGAGGGTTCATAGTTTTTGGCGAAACAGATTCATTTCTTTCCATTATAGGGATTTGGTAATTTAAGATCCCATGTTTCATTCGGTACGAATGGCTTGTTCTGTAGTATAAAGGTGATCTAGGACCACAAGGAACTCTAGCCGCAACTGAGGGGAAACCCGCTGGTTCTGTGAGCATGCTTTGACTTGCTACTACATCATAGACACTAGTTGCCGTAGGGGAGCTCAATGAGTGGACCAAGGGGCAGGCACCTGGATTAAATGGTGGAGCGGCAGCTGAAAGCTTGCTCCCATTTGTTTCTGCATGTTTTTCTTGATCATTTGGATTCAAGTCATCGTCAAACTCCGGGGTTGAATTCTCTGCCTTGCTACCACTTCCATTAACCTCACCTTCAACTGGTGATCCTGTATCTTCAGGATTTGGTAATGCATCGTCTAGAGCTATGCTTTCTTTCCCATTCTCTGATGTCTTGGGTTGACTAATGGAGATTGGGTTATCAGTGTGTGCCTCGTTTAATTCTTCTACCTTTTGTTCTACTTTCTCCAGAAAGGGCTTTGGAACCGTACCTGGTGCTGCCACGGCTACATCTTTATATGACAAAGACTTGGAAGCCGTGGGTGTGAGACTGGCAGGATTTAAGGACACTTTAGAAGCTGATGTTGGAGAAACTCTAGCATCCAAAGACTTGGCTGGTGGTTTACTTGAATCTTCAATAGCACCAAGACTAGCAGTCTTAGCTTGCTTCTGCAGAGAAATATCACCTGACATAGTCTTGGATGATGGTTTACGTCCCTGTGCAATAGCTTCCTTTCGCTGACTGTTGTCTCCAAAATTATGCCATTCAGAGTTTAGCTTTAACTTCGTAAGATTTGGCCGCCTGCGGTTGAACTTCCTTCCAGACCCATTACCAGACCGTCCTTTTGGGTTAGCTTCTTGCCACCCCTCATCTGAACTGATATCTTGGACAACTTCTTCTATAACTGGAGAAGTGGTAATGCTGCTATCAATGACCTCGGGCTCCTGGATGGGAACCTTGATTGCCTTTGTTTCCACATTGTCACTTCCTGCTGCAGTCACAATCATATCAATAACATCACCACTTGTGGACTCATCATTTCTATCATCATGCAGCCCCTGCTGGAGTTTATCACCCACAGGCAACACCTGAGAGACCACACATAAAAGAACGTCGTCAACTATGTATGCATTCTGAGAAAGTTGATCTCGTAGTCGGAATTGAATCCTTTCCAGTCTGACATTAATGGAATATAAGCTTTAGCTTGAGTGAGTTGGAAAGTTAAATTTCTTCAAAGTTAACTTCACATTTCTGACTTCGGCTAGCAGGAAAAAAAAAAGTGAATTTATAAACAAGAAAAATATAGAGAAATAGAGGAAAGAAACCTACCTTTGCACGTCGCTTCCTCTGTGCATCTGTGACTCTTGAATCTGGATCAGGACTTATGTAATCAAGGAGATCAGATACGCTGCAATACAAGATCAAAGATTTTTGTTCATAGGGGCACAAGTGCTTGAATTATAACTAAAGTAATTTGGGAATACCATATTAATACCTAAGATGTCCTTTGCTAGCTATAGATGCATCAGGTTTTGGGGTTCCATTCCTTGCTGCTTCTTGCTGTTCCAGGGCTTTTGATTCAAAATATTCCAGCCATGCAGCAGCATCCTGAAGTTCATTACTATATCACTCTCCAACTTTGGACATCACAATAACATGACATTTCTTTTTAGACTACAAGATAACAAAAGCACCACATTTTGTGCAGTTGTAAGGTGTTAACCCAATTTAAAAGATACTATATTCTACAAATCATTTGTATCATCATAGTCCATTGTAGTTTTTGTTTTAAAAAAAAACTATTTTTTTTGGGCATGAAAAATTTCATGATGAAGCGCCACTTTTCTCATGATCATGACGTCGTATACCCAAAACCATATGGTGCACAACATTATTGGTATCATCATTTTCTTCTCAGGAAATTGTTGTTATTTCATGTCATGAGTATGCAAAAAGCATGGTAAGAACACTAGAAAAGAGGAAGTACAAAAGCCAATAGGCGGGTAGTTCAATTTGGACAAAGCAGCGTAGCCTGATAACCACGTCAAGGTAAATCATATGCTATAATTTTGGGCTCACCTGAGTTCGGAGATCCTCCAATCCCAGTTTAGCTTGAAGAATTTGTAGTGTAGTTTGTTCATGTTGCACACTAAGTGAATATGCTTCCATTAATGAAAGAGCTATGGCTATGGCATGATAGCTAGCAGCAGTCTTCACAAGCAATAAGAAACATAATCATTATGTACTGGAAAAGTGAGTCATTATCGAATATGAACCAGAAAGTGCTTTAACATACGTGTATGTGATTGATCGAAAATGCAAAAAGAGAGAGCTACCTGTATATGATCTGCTCCCAGTAATCTTTGGTTGCATTTAAGGGCTTCATGCAGATATCTGAGAGCCACATGAACATTACCCATTCCCTCTTCCATCATGGCCACATTTATATACGTAGCAGCTGTATTCGGATGAGATAGTCCACAGGTAAAATGAAGAAGAAACAAAGCACGGTTGACATATCTGCCATATAATAACAATTAGGGTTGAGAAAGGAACAGTATGGAGAAAAAATGAAAAGATCAGCGCAGGGCAAGAGATATTTGAATCATTTCAAAAAGAAAAGATCTCAGTTTGGTAGAGGTGGGACAATGAGGGTTACTACAAGCACTGAGCTGAAGCTTTGGAAACATCAGAAAAGGGACTTCAAAAAGCACTACATATGCTTTGGGTGAAAGAAAGAGTGCGATATGTTAATAAGAAAATCCAAAACTTTTCTATTGAAACAACCATCCTGCCTATGTCTTCATATGATATCAATAAGAGGAGAAAACATACTTTTAAAAGCAAGAAACATGCAATTGAAATTTGAAGCATGATACTCACTTGAGTGCCAACTCAATGTGCTGAAGACGATAATAAAACACAGAAAGATCCCCATAACTTTTCATTGTATCGGGATGGTCAAGTCCTAGCTCCCTCTCATTGATATCCAATGCCTTTTGTTGATAGACAGTTGCCTGCACAACAAATGGGAATGGTCAGGCAGAAGAAACTTTCATGGGCTTATGTTGATAGCAACCAAAGCATGGACACGAAAGTAACACTAAGTGTAGCATCCAACATACCCTTAAGTAATATTATGAATTTTCATTAACTTCAAGACACTTATTATGGCAAATCCAGTTAATGAACTCAAATCTTATACTCCTATTTGGACATGGCGCGCTTAAAATGTGGCGAACTACCCCTGACTTCGGTCTACTCTTATATTCCTATTTGGACATGGGTCCATATATGCACACAACCTTTCCAACAATTAAATCAGAAAACATTTCTCCAAAATTATTCATTATACATAAAAGTAGAGTGATGAAAATATGTGAAATGGAATAGGAACCAGCAATAAGCATCTAAAGGTATGCATCCTTTTTGACTTCTACATAATTGTAACACAAGCTGAAATCATATACCAAAAATTTAAATTGTTTCCTTTTCTGATATCATGCTTATATAGAAAGCTAACATGTAATGACACTTATATTTCTCCCCTGTAACTGGTCTATATTTAGGAAAGATGTCATATTTCGCGTTGGATAATCACAAAGTCAGACCCATAACAATGAAATGAGAAGTATATAAGTGTCTTTCACTTGTCTGCATGAAATACCAGATACAAATCTCATGCAATCAAAAGATTTAACAAGTGCCTATGCTTTTTAGATGGAAACTTATGGGTATAGCTTCTACTTCTTCAATTGACTCCATTGCAGGTAGATGTTAGATTGGAGTCATTCTAGTACAAGTAAAATACAACTGTTTCTCTAAAAGCATAATTTGTCATTCTCTTAAAAAAAAAAAGACTATTCTGTCCATGGCATTGTCAGAGCAAAAATAATTATAAAAAAAAAAAGAGAAAAGCAGGAAAAAATGGAAAAGATAATGCTAAGATGGTTAAAAATCATCAACTTGAAAATGAAAGAACCTTCTTTCACCTGATTAAAATCTCCAGTGTGATAAAGAACAACAGCCAGGAGACTGTAGGCACTTGCAGTTGTTCGATGATAGGGACCGCATACAGCTATCATCTTCGCAAGAGCCTGCAAATTAAGTCACACAAATTAAAATCAAATTATATACCTAAGCGGCCATCAACCAATGAAATTTACCATAAACTTGATTTGTATATTACTTTTGTTCCATAATTAACAGCATCTTCAAGCTTCCCTTTATCCAGTGCAATCTTGGATGACTCTAGTAAATTTCTTCCATCAGCAGAAGAGCATCCTACATGCTGCAAGGGTACATATTAAGAGCAGGTTATTCCGAAGCCATTAACCAATAGAATGTACAAATTAAACAGAAGATCAATTGCAGTCTAGAGTCTACATGCACCAAAGAGTGAGAAAGAGAGCATACTTTACAGACAGGCACCACACTGATAATATCAGATGGTCTAAATGGATTTGGGTTTCCCATGTCATAGTCTCTTGGAACCAACTCCAACCCGACCTGAATTAAATATATACAAATAAGAATAAACATCTTAAAATAAGGTAGGGTTTTTAAAAAAAGTTTGATGAAAGTAATACCTTATGACAAAGTCCCCGAAGAATTGACAACTTCCTCAACTTCAGAATCTCATCTTTCAGCCTCCAACCAAATCTTTTTGCCAAAAATGTCCTCAACCATTCTAAATGGAGTGTATAATCATCACTAAAGTTTGAACCAGTGTCCTCAGCAGTGCAGGAGCCAAGCAAGAAGTTAAGTGATGACGCAATTGCTACTGGTAAGTTGGCCCAATTGTCAACAGAAGCAATAACTGCCTTAAGTACATGCTTAAAAGCTCGAGTAACCATCTCATGAATACAAAGCGACTGTATATGAGGAAGCTTCTCCGCAAGTTCAACCTAATTCATTTGGAAAGCAGTTTCACTAAATTAATACCAATCCAATTCATATGAAAATGATTTATTTATTGTTTGATACTCATGAAGATTGTTTTCTACGTGTAAACAATACAAACAAGCAGAATGAGGAAGAGTATGTGTAACTTGCATGAAGAGAGAGAGAGAGAGAGAGAGAGAGAGAGAGAGAGAGAGAGAGAGAGAGAGAGGGAGAGGGAGAACAGAGAATTAGTATCTTACCACCCGACCCAAAGAACACATCCGCAACCCTCTTAGATGCATGAACTCAGTGAGCGTGCGTCCATCAACTGGGGACAGTTCAAGAGATGCAAAGTCCGTAACCTACAATAGACAAGATATCGAGCTATAACACTGTGCAGACAACAATGGTAGAACTTCTTAAAACCCTCCAATTTAGAACCAAGATACATCTTACCAGCTTAGGCAAAGCAACTTCGTCATAATACTTATGGGCCAGCTTCATGAGCTCATCGACAGACTGTTAACAGAAGCTTATAAACTCAGGAGAAGTATATTTCAATGGCCAATCAAATTCCATTGAACACAAAAGGAAAGAAAATGAAAGGCACAGGATGAACCCTTATAAGTATGAAACAAACTATATACAAGAATAGTTTCCCTCTATGTACTCGTGTCCTTCCTCTTCTCATAATTTCTCCCACTTAGTGTGTGAGCATGTGTGGGAGGGGAACGGTTGAATCACTCAATTGACTTTGTGTATAGTAGCATGACTTTTGTTTGTTGAATTAAGCCTAATAATACCTTGAGATGAAGACCGGTTCCACTTTCTTTCAGACGTTGATAAGCTTCTTCAGAAATAATATTCCTCAACTCATTTCCACATTCAGAGTCATTGCTATTTAACTCATCAATGCTGCTTTTGGTGTTGGAACCGCTGACTCCGCCACTTTCTTCATTTTCTTCTATGCTACTTGAACTATTTGGTTTCCTTTCCCTCTTCTTCAGCATTTTAAATTGCTTCCCTAAGCCTTTAACCACTGGCTCAACCTTGTTATCATCCTCTTTATTTTTTGAACTGTTTTCTGTTGGTGTTTCCTGTTTTTGTAGATGCTGTACCCAGCAAGAACCAAGTTCCCACCTGATAGTCCTATCATGCATAGCTTCGTCTGCTAATTTACTCAAACTATCTTCAACTATTTTTCGAACAATGCACCTTGATTTCTCAAAGTTACAGTAATGGGAGTTACGTGATTGGCCTTCCCCAGATGATTCAGAAGTAAATGACTTGTGAAGCAAAATGCGCAAGCTGCCAAAAACCATAGAACCGGAGTAAGCATGAAAATCCAGAGCATTTATGCAAATTTTGACACATTACAGCAGGAACTTTGTGTTCAATCTACTAAACAAGGCTACTAAAAGAGATTAACTTTATAATTATGGATGATTAAAAGTTGTTTAGCAATGTTCCCCTTGAGACCCCACGCAAAAATAAAGCTTCACATTTTGAAAATTAATTCCATAGAGTTTGACTTCCTCTGAAATCCAAGGTACAAGTTTAGTTGCAGAACCAAGTGCAAGTGCAACTTCTTTGGCATTTTGCACATTGTATCAACTGATAATCATATGAACTCTTTTTTAAACAAAGTTGGCCGTACAGATTTCTGCTTTGCACCACCATCCACCCAATGAAACAACAATTCTACAATTTCTAGTTTAATTATGAGGTCGGCGGATTCCTACCCACATGAACTTCCATCCTTAAAAAGAGGAACTGTAAATTTGTTTTGAGCTGAAACTTCATTTTGAAGCGTTATCTGACTTCATAGATTCAAAGTGGAGAAAGCAGAAATGTCATGGGTACCTGTTAATGTTGAGTGCATTGGCTCCTCCTTCCGGTTGGTCATCAATTTCTATGTTATTCACTAAATTCCTTCCCCTCTTGACATGGCCAATAACTTTAACTGTTGCAGTATATCCGCAATGTCTCACAACAACAACTCCCAATGAGGGAGTATCCTGCAACAGAATTAGTTATATTCTTAACCTCTTCAGATAAGATCAGAAAGGAAGTCAATGACTGAAGAGAAAGGGGGAATAAATTTTTGTCTGATAATTCCCTGTAATTTCTGCCAGGAGAATGTTTCAGTTGTGAGTGGTGGCACACCTACTTTCGACATAATCATCTCAGATCCAAAAGTTTCTTTCAAAATCAAGCTAGGACCTTAATTTGATAGAAGATATTGTGCAAAAAAAAATCCACCAAATCTACCTTTTGACTCTTTCCTTCTAGTTAAATAGATCCTGAAGGACCATAACCCCATCAACTCTGGATCTTACTATCAACTAATTATGATAGTTAACATGTATGATGAGTACCGACTAAATATTCCAATAAAAGAGTGGCAAGATGGTTTGTTGGCATTCAAAAGATTGTGCTGGATCAGGTGATAAAGAATAACAAAGCAGTGTCAAGAGAAGTGGAAGTTACCCACATGCATAACTACACTCTCATCTGCAGTCAACCCTTTAAGTAAGTTTCTTTGAGTCACTTCCTGAGAGGATTGGTTAGGAATTCCCGAGAAGATATTTTTAACTTCTGCTTTTGAGCTCGCATCTGTTGCATCTCTTTTTACTGTTATAGACAAGTCTCCAACACGATCCTCAAGCAATATTGAACCTGTAGAAGAATTGATTCTACCTTTTGCAGTGGAATCCATTAGTTCACCTATGGCTGAAACTGCTTTGAAGGTTGAAACCTCAACAAAAAGATTGTGAAGCAAAAAGGCCTTCCGGTCGCGGACCACCCTCTCCTCCTCAGTTTTACAAGGAAGGCTTGCCAATATTGCAAATTCTGTAGCCCATGGTCTCAACACATACTCTCCATGCCTTCCCTGACCCCCACCATTGCCTCCCCAATTTTCATCCTCTGCTGGCAGGGGTGCAAATTCCGATGTAGGATCGGCTACAGATGGAGGGACAAGCCAAGTGTTGGCCCGGAAACCATATGGAAGATTGCCAAACTGAAGAGTGCATTGTAATCAGTTCACTTCTTCCAATTTATCGTATTCAAATTTTAAAATAGAAGCTTGTATAGTACAACAGTGGTCACCTTATTGTGTTCTATAAAGGATTTCATTAATGAATCATATGCCTGCACAAAAGTCACAGCTATTACTCATCAGTAAGCAAATTAGGTACCATTTCAACACATCTGTAGCTGGAGAACTCACATGCCATGCAAAGATAAAAAACCAAGTCACGTCATTTGGAGAAAATTATCCAAGTTTTCAGTAAAGTAGCCATTAACTGAGTCTAAAAACGGTCAAACAAATGCCTTTTTTCCACGAAATGAAGTTGGAAGTTGGAACTATTGCTCAAGATTTAGCCATCATTCAAATGGTATTTCTCTTAAGTAGAGATATTAGTTGGAATCGGAACAAAATCCAAGTTTCAGCCATAAAAGGAAAATGGCACACTTTGTAATATACTGTAATAAATATTTGTGCTTGACCACAGCAAACATTTAACTTGTCCATGCACAAAACGGAATCATACGAAAGAAGAGTGCAAGATCATATCATCAACTCTATGCAAATTAAGCAGCTGAAGTAGTTAGCAGTGAAGCATTACGAAAATAGCTTACATTAACAAAGGCTTGGCTAAGCTGCTGCAGAAGATCAACCAAGGAGTGGCTTTGTAAAAATTGCTTTCCCATAGTATAGAAACCTTTTCTTGATGCAACCACTTGTATTAATTTGCCATTGCATATTTTGATCTACATGCACACAATTTCCATCATCAACGTCCTCAATTTCTAAAACTTCTATACTACAAAAGAAGGAGGAGGGTTGGGGGGGGAGGGGAGAACGACATCTTTACAAAAACAACAGGAGTAGAAGAAAAATGCACCTGCATTTCGAAAAAATCTCCTTCGCGCCCCATCTCTCCATCTTTACGATCCACCCTTTTCAAATCTGCATGAAGCCGAAATGGAAAGAATACAGTTTACATTAAAAAAATGGATAAAAAAGATTGAACTTTGGAATTAAATACTCCACTAGTAGAAAAAGGAAAAGGAAGAGAAAAAAACCCACTTAATATTGGAGGAGTTAGGTGGGAGAAATTGAAGAACTCGTAGAAATCGGAGAGCTTCGGAATCGGGTGTATAGCCACCATATCATAGCCTTCACCTACGGCTGCCGCCGGCGCCGGCGACGGCGATGGAGAATCCGGTGGCCGGACTTCTCCATCAGCCGGTGAGGACGGTCGGCCAGATGGACTATTTTGCTGGGTTTTGTTCTTCTTGGCACGAGATTCTGTTCCGCCGCCAGCGGTGGCGGCTCTTCCACCTCTGGTCTTGGCGAAGCGTGTAGTGCACGCGACTATGTCAAGTAGTCTCCGCACGTGGGCTAACACTTGAGACACCTCTGCGTAGTCCTCTGAGGAAAGACAAGTGAGTGGCAATTTTGTCAATAAGAAGGAATAATTGGACAATATGTTTAAGACAGGTAATTACTAGTACTTTTTTTTTCCCCCCTCTATTCCTTCTACGTGGCAATTACCACTGGTTCAGTACTACTAGTATTATGTAGGGCCATGGGATTGAAATTAGCATACAGTAATTTTGACTAATTTTTGATGAGTTTGAACAATTGAATTGCAAAATGGGAAAATCTCAATATTATGTTTTTGGGTAATAGAAATCTGAATGATGGACGCCGAAGCACCAATAATACGTGTTGGTGCATTTTTACATCAACCACGTGGATCGTGCGTTTGTTGTCCAAAACAACAGTAAACAAAAACGTTTATCATTCGAACCAAAACTCGTTTTAAAACCATGAAAAATGAAAAAATGTTCCCATCAAACTCAAAGTGGTGATCTTTGACTCAATCAAGAGTGTTTTGAGAAACTACAGAGCCGTCTCATATCAGGGTCCAAAAAGGCAACAACACAATCACTTTGGGTTTTGTTTTTTTTTTTTGGTCAAATTGCGTTTTATTTCTTCTATCATGAAGAATATTTTGTTCAATACTCCATACCCCTTGAGGATTTTGTTGGCATTTTGATCTTGACTTGTACTTCCTTCCAAAATAAAAAAAAAAAAAATCTTGACTTAGACTACTAGTACTTTCTTTTAGGTGGTAGGTGAAAAAGTGAGCTTGCTGACCTGCTAAGTGCCAGCCCATCTTTCTAGTACATCGATTCTGACGGGTGTAGTGGAGTCAAAACAAAAACAAAGACACTGCTGCTACTGCTAGGTCAGTACATCTATTATGACTCCACAAAACATCTTTCATGTGAAACGCTTTAAATTAAGAATGGTCGACCCAATGCGGAGTTTACGAGTTCTGATTGTCATCTTCTACTATTATTGGCCATTATTTTTTTTTTTATACTAATAATAAATAATAACAAGTATTTGCAAGCTGCCAAAACAGGAAAAGAGCAACAAATGGTGCATAAACATAATAGGTTTTATAACATCATATATAGATATAGTAAAAACTGTAGAAATGGTGCGACCAAGTATATGCCTTCTTCTGAGAAAAAAAGTATATGCCTTCTTCTGCTGTTCATTTAACCTAGCGGGACCGCAGCCACAGGAATCCAAGTTGATGGCTCGTTGTATTATCATCTAATCTAATAATAATAAGCCAAAGAACATTTTGAAAAGCACCCTGCTTTGCTTTATTTGTTTAATATAAAATTTAGAGAGCGCAATAATATAATAATGCTTGCACTTATCGTTCATTTACCCTCGACCCCTCCCCTCCTACGAGAAAACCCACTACACAGCCTCGAAAATTCCAACAATTAAGTAATGGACAAGGACCAGTTGGGCATTGGCCAGGAACAAACAACCTGTACTGCGCCGAATGCAGACTTGAATGTGCGCCCGTACATATATATATATATAGATTGGCTAGAATATTTTTACTATGCATAGGATTCTTAAAATGACTAGCAAATCATATATAGATAGCATAGATTTAACGGCACTAGGAAGAGCCACGAGGGCTGAACATATTGGTATTATAATCATCACCTACCTTCGACCATCTTCAGCAGACATGGCTTGAGGGTGACAACCTCCAACTTGTCATTTAATTTTTGTCCTTTAACCTGCAGTTTAGGCTATTCCATTTTGTTAATCGAATCCGACGACTAAAGCATGATTAAAATTTTTCATCAGCCAAACACTAGGCATATAATATATACACCTACCTGGACTTAACTTGTAATAAATACTAGTATGAATTTAGTTTATACGGACGGAAAATTTTTTTTTTTTATTTTTTTAAAAAGAATTCGTCATCACCTCATGAGATAAAGAATAGTTTGTAAGGTGGCATGTTTCAACATTGGCAGCAAGCAACTTCTTCACATCCAGTATCTTGTCCGTCGAGATGCCCTGGATTCCCAAAGATGAAAAAAAAAAAACAAAACAGTTAAAATTCTCTTTTAATCAATAACTGAGCAAGCTTAACAAACAAAGAAAACAGTAGTGCAAATTCGTCAGACCGGTCATTCACATTAACTAACTAAACCCTTTCTGGCATGGGCAAAAAATCAAATACCTTGAGTATGACTTGAGTTTCATATGGGGTGATGACAGTTATGTCAAGAACACCAGGTACAACTGCAAGTGATAAGACAAATCAAACGACGCTATCAATCGTGAATTCTGAAATGATAAGATATCAAAAAAAATCCACAGCTGATGAATTCACAAAGAATTCGTGTAATGTGAAACATTCCAGCATAGGAGTACATGGGCATAATAAAGTAACATTTATATGAGATTCTAACCTTTCTCTTCTTTCTTCTTCTTATCAGTCTTAGCTTTGTTTCCTTTGCCCCTGCCTGACCTTGGGGCCATATCCTAATTCTTTCTTTTTCAGAGGAAATATGTATAAGAAACGAGTTGAAGGGAGCTGGCTAGCCTCGCTATAAATACGACTGGGATTGAAACTTGGATTATTAGTGAAAGTTATGCATTAATGGCCGCCGGCATGCCCATGCAAAATCGGATGGAAGAGCTCTTCATAACTAAAAAAAGGAAGAAGAAGAAGAAGGAATACGAGTTAGGGAGCTGAGAGATAGATAAGAGGAGTACGAGTTAGGTGTTATTAGGTGTATTGGATGATAAAAAGGAAGAAAAGGGGTGAAGGGAAAATCTTAAGGGGTAGAGAAAGAAAGAAGATAGGATAAGGGTTTTAGGTTGAGGTTCTCGTGGATTTGTAAGAAATCCTGACCTCTCCTTCTTGCTTGCTTGATATATTACAGATTACAATTTACACACGCACACACACCACAACACTGATGGCTGCTGACCCAGTGACCACCACACACACTCTCTCTCTCTCTCTCTCTTTTACCCTTTTTTTTATTTTTATTTTCAAAATACAATTTTCTTTTCTTTTTTTTTTATTATTTGGGGCTCTGCTGATCTCATTTATTTTTCCACGCACAAAACACACACTAGATGCGATGCTCCTTTTTTTAAGGGGGAAGGGCAGCAGGCAGCCCCATCACCCATATACATTCAGACAAAAACAAAATTGGTGGGGAAACGAAGGAGACGGTTCAGTCTCGTGCCACGTGGCGTGAAAATGGGCTGGGTTTTTGCTGGTCTGGTATGGTGGCCGTGTTTCTTGTTTTCTCAGCTGGCTGGATTCCGCTCCTCCTAGAGTCTTACATGTATTATTTTCTCAACCATCGGGAGCTGTTTCTGAGACTACTTTGTTTTTGGCACTTTTTGAGTCCATTGGGAGGAGAAGAGATGCTGGTTCAATTTTAAGCGAAAACGTACAGTTTATTTTTTCAATGACACGGGTTTCATGTTGTGTTAACTTGGTGCTTGCTCTTCATCGTTTTCCTCGGCTCCTTTTTTTTTTTAAATAATAATGAGTCCATTTTCCGACCAGCAAGCTTGGAAATGCTCACGAAAATCTCGTTTGCTGACGCGCATAAAATTTTATCTACTGCAGCTTTTCAGCCAATGCCCAACGTCTTCAAAGTTCAAAGCACATGACCTGGCTCTAATTTCTGAGCAACAATTGCAATAATTTTTGTAATAGAGTAAATCTTATATGCGCTGACGACACAGTGTATACACTGTCATTCTTAAATTCATGAAATTCAACTTTTGCAAGTGTGTATAAAAGTTGAATTTCATGAATCTAACGATGACAGCGTATACACTGTCAGTGCAGGAAAGATTAATCATTTGTAATATGATATACGTGAATTTTTTAAAAAAATATAATCATAAAATGTGTAAAATAAAATAATAATATTTGAGAAAAAAATATGTATCTAAACACGCCCAATGATTTTTTTTTTTTCAAATAGCATCGATCGTATGACTTCGGATTAAGTGTGAAATAGATAAAGAATTAAACATATATTTTGCGGTTGAAGAGGTAGGGACAATATGTGGTCAAGCAATCGTAACATTCCTGGTTCACTTCACTTTCAGATCGCTGTTTAAAGTCTTCCTCAAAACAAAACAAAACGAAGAGAAAGAAAGGAGGAGGCAGCAATTGTTGTGTTTTATACGAAACATGGAATCGTGCAGGCTAGAAGTGGTTTAGATCAAGATGAACACGGTAGCACGCAAACTCGGGCCTACTTTCTCAACTTGTTTTTAGTTAAACATCTTCAAATCTCATCAAAATACTTGATTACTTAAATAAACAGATTCACGATCTTCTTAAATTACATGACGATGTAATTGTTATTATCACTAAATGAAGTCATCAACGACATTCCTTCTTGGTTTTGACTGCTTAACTACCTGTGCTTTAAATGGCTTCAAGCTATTTCTTTTAGGTGTTGGTTGGTAGCGTCGTCTACTTAGGTGCGAGTATTAATGAATGAACAGTCCAATAAATTTTGAAGGCTGCCAAGCTAAGAAAGCTAGTGGAGCTTAGAGGGGGAATAGATAAACGAGATACCCACATTTTTAGTTAAATTTTAAATCACAATTTGAGAGAGAGAGAGAGAGAGAGAAGGAATCTTTATAGTTCTCTACTTTAACCAATATGTGTAAATTTGAAGGAAACTGCCTTTGCCTGAGTGTGTTCAAGTTTAAAAATATTTTTGTAGATTTTGTTTCCAATCGGGAATGTTTTTGAAATATTATACTGTAACAGTGTATATGAAAAACTATTATACATGTTTTTTGAAATATTGATGATATATTATATGGATGAAATATTTTTTGAATTGTTTTTGTTTGTGTATTACTATATTATTGTATTTGAAAGGCTTGTTTTTGAAAAATAGGTTAATCCAAACGGAGTAGTAGATACCAGACAAACTTTAATTGGTTAATTAGAAATACTTGTATTAATAAGATAAAGAGTAAGGTTTATATGACACCAACTGTGCATATACATCGTTACCATTAGATTCATGACACATATATAAAAATTAAATTTTAAATTCAAAATTTACATAATTATCATTGATCTAAAATTAACAATGTATACAGTGTTAGGATATAGATAATTAATCCTAAGATACAAGTCATCTACCTTTTCTTTTTAAGATAAATATCATCTACTTGGAAGATTGTTGTTTTCTCTACTTGGAAGATATCTACTTGAAAGATATACTAAAAGAAATTTGAGATATTGGAAACTAAAGTAAAAACTGAAAAACTACTATTCTTGGATGAAAAAAAATGCTAATCGTGGTACGAGTGAAATACTTATGTACAGATCGTATTCTCTACAATTATAGGCGCAAAGGCAAATACCTTTTTAACGGTTTGAATTAGGCCCCCCGTCTTTCAACCATGCAACCCCACCAGTACTCAATCCTTTTCAAGCTATTGATCATTTATAACACCATCAAATCTGGCAACTTTCAGAGAGAAAGAAAAAAGGCTGACAAAGATTTAAATCCGTCCACATGTCCGAAAGATTCTCTCTCTTTTTTTTTTTTTCCGAAGGAGATGTCCGAAAATTTCTTTTTTTCTTTTTTTTGAAGGAAATGTCCGAAAGAAAGATTCAGAGACATGAGTGCATAATGAGTGAGTTGTTAGGTCACGGTGACTACTGGTACGGTGACAATCAATTTTTATGGTGCACGTGGAACACATGGTCTCAGCAGCATGGTAGTGGTATCCTACGTTGGTTGAGACGCTTCTTGACCTTATTACCGACTTATAAAACTTTCTCAGCAGCTTTCAGTTCATGAAATCAAACGGTAGATAATGCAAATGTATTCTGCTTCAATTGTTAGTAGCTGTTGCCGGCGGAGCTAATCCCAAATTAATTTGAAAGCTGGAGTTTTTGGGCTGGTTGAACTGCTTCCATTGTGAATGACGACGGTTTGCAAGCTGGATTTATGCGACAATTCTTCGCTAAAGGCGTTTTCTAAGTTCGCTGCTTTTTCTTTCTTCTTATTTGGGCAGGCTTCTGAGGTACTTAAGAGAACAGCAGCAAATCAGCTCAAAAGTTAGTTGGTCAATTTTTTTTTTATTTTTTATTTAGCAACAAACAATCCGGGGGGACAAAACCGAAAAATAAGAAGATGATTACGAAAAGTAAATGTAGAATCAACAATATGTCATTGCAGAGGCCTCGATCAAGAATCTGGGATCACTCTCCCCCAAAAGGAACTGACTTCTACGTGGAATTTGATTGTTTTGTCCAATGCCAAGATCAGATAATAAATATTTTGGACGGTCGACTTCATGAATATTCTTAAGATGTTCCCTTTGGCTTGTTTTGATATGTCTTGTCGCCTGCTGCAACGAGAGACGGTAAGTGAGCTTATAAGAATGTGATCGGGGAAATAAAATAAAATGGTAAAAGAAAGTGTTTGGCATGGACGCATTCAACCTTTTTCCTCGCACAGAAATACCAAAGATGTGAAGAAAGAAGTCAATACAACGCTTCAGGCATGTTCTTTGTTCTGGTATCTTTCAACGAAAAATACAGTGCCATCCTGAAATAGTTGTCCCAGTCACCCATGATCCAGTAATTAACATATTATGCCTCCAACGACAACATGCGTGATTAGGGTACGGCCTATCGTGTAATATAGGGCCAACTTAAGTTAGTTACCAAATTAATGCTACAACTTATAATGCTGTTTCTTTATTTACGGCGGGAATTGATAGAAGTTACGCAGGTTGACTCAGTGGTTTGTTTGGATTGGGCTTTATTTCCCCAAATTTATTTGCTTACATCATCATTACAATTTTCAATACACCTTTTTACCTTCCCAATTATCTTTTGGCTACTTTTATGCATCACGTATTTGTGGCTTCTGCCTCCTCTTGATAGAAAAGAAAATGAATTATGAACATAAATAGGTTGTGTAGCCTTGTTTGTCAGCTGAATCTTTGTTTATCTTTTCTTCCTACGCCTAAGCAAGAATGCATGCCCTCTTTTTTTTGTCTTAACGATAATATTTCTATAAATTAATCTATCCTAATTTATTAAGAGGGGGAGTCGATGAGAATAGAAAATCCATTAAAAAAGGTCACTGAAAACGACCACATATATTGGCAATTGGTGGAGAGTCAACACCACTAAAACTTAAGGGGATGGCCAAAGGGCTGCTGGCAAGATGCATGTCCTCCCTCTCCCAATTTATTGCCGTTTCCCCGACAACATGTAAAGCAAACAACTACTAATTTTTTTTAATGGACCAGAGGTCAAAAAAATCCTTTTTTCCTTAAGTTTATTGGGCCTCAGAAAAATCTTTGATGCAGGCTGGGCCCCGTGGAAAGGAAAGATTGATAATCCAAGTGCTAGAATTGCGAAGACGATGCGAAGTCGTTTCGACCACGGTGAATCGGGTGAAAAATCTTCAAAGCTAAAGCCCCGGAGTTACTGGACTGGGGACAAGAAGAGAGCATAACAGAAAAGCGCGCCAAACATTGGCACACACCACACACACTGTTGTGAGAACGGGAGGATGCCGGAGCTTCCGGAAGTCGAAGCTGCTCGAAGAGCTATAGAGGAGCACTGCTTAGGCAAGAAGATTGTTAAGTCAATAATCGCCGACGACTCCAAGGTCGTCGATGGGGTATCTCATAAGGACTTCGAAGCCTCCCTAAATGGGAAAACCATCGTCGCCGCTCATCGCAAGGGGAAGAACATGTGGCTCCAACTCAATTCCCCTCCTTTTCCCTCTTTCCAGTTCGGTACAATCCCATTTCCCTAGGAACCCTAAAGCTCATGCAGCAGTAAAGTTAACATTTTTATTTTTTTAAATTGTTTATCATTTTTGTGTTTTTGTTTAAAGGGATGACTGGTGCGATATATATTAAGGGAGTTGCAGTTACTAACTATAAAAGGTGAAAAGTTTTTTCTTGCTCTTGCTCTTCTTTATTTGGTTTGTTTAGGTCCCAGTTTATAAAGTGATAATCTTGTATCTCGTAATTTTATAAGATGTTGTGCGGAAAGCTTTGAAAATTTTTTTCCCCGGGAAAATGCTGTTCTTTCTGGAATTAAGCTGCTGCGTGAGCTGCTGCGTGATTTCTGTCAAAATGGTTTTTTGATGTTAAGATTGTTGCGGATACAGATCTGTATATGCATGTTCGAGGCTCTGCAATTTTATTATTTAGATAAAGACGGAGATCAGAAGACAGAAGTAAATTGGCTGAGTCAATGGAAAAACAGAAATAGGTGATTATTGGGGAGTGCACTAAGATAACGATTGTGGAAGTTAAGGTTCAGATTATGTTCTTTTTCTGAACTAAGTCCTTCCATTCTTGTTTTTCCTTCCTGTTTTCATTAATTTGTGTGGAGGAAACATGGGAAACCAATCATATCTTCTCCTGTGCTTAATTAAGTTGCACTTGATACTAATGAAAGAACTTTTCTATTATTGGACTTTGTTACAGATATGGTTGCTCTTTTTCAAAACTTTTGTGTACCGATGAGGATAAATTGCTTTATTACTCGCAGGTCTTCTGTAAAAGACACTGATGAGTGGCCTTCGAAGTATTCCAAGTTCTTTGTTGAGGTAAGCAGCATCGCTGCCTCATATTAATCAAACTATTGCCTGCTTTGGTTTTAAGTTTGAACTGCAACTGCTACTTCCTACCATAAATTAGCAGTAGACTTTACTATAGAAAGAATGTAAAATTTGAACAATGATATATCATGCTAGGTTTACAGCATTATATAGGTTTGTCAAACCATATTTCATGTCCTTGTTGGATGTTAAGCGTTCAACATGCATATTTGGCTTATTGTAGGCGAGTCCACGTAACCTAAACTGTATGTCCTTGTCATATGCCTGAGATGGACTTTGGTTGGTAAACTCACGAAGTACTTCTGACCTTTTAGTTTTTCTGCTTCAGAATACCAGAAGCTATTCCTGGGTTGTGTGGAATGAGTAGCCTATTACCATCTCTCTGGAGCATGCATGAAGATATTGGGCCTGGTTAATGCTCTTTAGTGCAGCTTTGCCATGTTGTTGTCATTTTTGTCTGAAACCTCTCAGCTTAACAATGAAAATGCTGGCCTAACATCTGTAAATTTTTTTCTAAATGTAAACTTTTCCCTAGGGAGTTTTAAGTCTTTATCTGCTATCCATCTTCTAAAGTTAGAAAAATCTTGTCTGATATTTCAATGCTTAATTTATCTATTTCTCAGTTGCTTGGTTGTATCTGAATTAACGAAAAATCATGTTTAGCTGTCAAAGTTTGTAATCATGCCAAGGAAAAGAATGTTCTTTCATTTTGCAAGTATTTCTTCTTACACAGTGGGTTTCTTCTTGTTCTCTTGTGCAGTTAAATGATGGTTTGGAGCTCTCATTCACTGATAAGAGGCGTTTTGCAAGAGTTCGCTTACTTGACAATGTATTCGAATACTCATTGTCTTATTTTCGCAATGTTGTATGTGCTTTTGTTCTTAGAGCAGGTTTCCATTGAAATGATGATCATGGATCACTTTTGCAGCCTGTTGCAGTACCACCAATATCTGAACTTGGTCCAGATGCATTGCTGGAGCCTATGGCTGTAGATGAGTTCCATAAGTTGTTGAGTAAAAAGAATTTAGGCATCAAGGCTCTTTTACTTGATCAGGTTAAAAAGTTTGCTTTCAGCTTGAGATTCAGAATAATAGAGAATGACAATAATCCTGGATACGTGTGATTGTTTGCTTTTACATTGTTTTATCATTATGAAATCCTTGTTATATTTTTGTAGTGGGTTAATTATTTGAATTACCCATAAATGGTCTCCATCTTGACTAACTGATGTTTTATTTTCTGGATACTGATGAAATTGATGCTGAAGTAGTTAATGGAATGCATATTTTTGGCTTCTGCACCCCTCTGGTCACTTGTGTGGACCTTTTAAGATTGTGTAACAGAAATGTTGATTGGACTACTATTTGGCCTCTAATCTGCCAATACACATTACCTTGCAACTTAAGATGGTTGATATTTTTGGGATACTGTTTCATTGTGTCTTGTTAGAGTATGTAGTTAGAAGATTCTTAAAGTAAATGACAAATGTGGGTGTTATTTAGTAAAGCAACTGAATTTTTTGAGACTTGCTTCCCATTGTAGACTCCTGGTTAATCTATCATATCCCCAAAAATTTAGTTACGAGGAAGATGGACTTACTGTGAAAAACGTATTTAGAAAATAGAGAGAGCAGGGGGCGCTTTTTTACGAGGATGTTATGGTCATTCTAGTCTTGGGGGACAAACATGTTTATAAGATGATTTAGTGGGATTTGATTAATATCTTACATTCCACTATTGAATGTTCTTTGTAATGCTCGTATTCTAGCTGTGCAGATGCAGTTTGTTCGGTGTACGATGAGAATGGTTAATGCTGTTTCAACGTATCTTTAAAACATGTCTAGTGAATGTAATTATTCTCTTTTCAACTGGTAGATGTTTGAACTGCTTTGTCTCAGGGTTTTATCTCAGGAATTGGCAACTGGGTTGCTGATGAAGTTCTATATCAGGTGAGTGTCTATCATTTTTGTCAGTTCATTGGGATTTGGTTCTAACCTTAGGTTGCATATATTTTGTAGTTACACGGGGAACTCTGGAACGTTTTTTGTGCATGACATCCCTCTAGGAAAATAATAAAGAAAATTTTAGGCATAATAGAATCATGTACAAGTGTGATTTCTTTGTTTTCTGTTTCTCTTGTCTGATAATGCTCTTTTAAGATGAGAATTTTCTACATTTTCCAGTTAAGTTTCTGCTAATTGTTTTGAAATTTGAACTGCATATTCATGGCTTTAGTACATATTATTTTTTTGGCCGTATAGTGGGAGTTTTTTTTTATTTATTCATTATTTATTTTTTTCTGTGTGTCTATTTGTGAACAGGCTAAAATTCATCCCCTGCAAAGTGCTTCCAGCATGTCCATAGAAGTCTGTGGAACATTGCTCAATTGTATTAATGAGGTGACAATCCAATGTCACAAGTTTTTTTTTTTTTTTTTAAATTTTTTTTCTTTTCTATTTTGATAGGTTGTTTCATTGAGAATTCATTATTCATGTCGTGCTATGGAGACTATACTTCTAGGTTATACAATTTGCTGTACAAGTTGATGCTGACTGCGGTTCTTTCCCTCGTCAATGGTTGTTTCATTATCGGTGGGGGAAAAAGCCTGGAAAAGTTAAGGGTGAGATAATTTAAGAGTATGCATCATCTTGACAATACATTCCATTTTACAGGTGATTGGAAAGGCTATTGAAGTCGGGGCAGATAGTAATCAGTTTCCCAGTAATTGGATATTCCATTTCCGGGAAAAGAAGCCTGGCAAGGCTTTTGTTGATGGTTTGACTCCTGACTGATGTGGTATCTTGCGTGTGTCATCGATAAATGCTTATTGTGCTTTAACGTGTTGGGATAAGCCACAACTTTTCAAGATATTGATATTACACTACTTCCAGTTTAAGCCCTGTGTAATAGAAGGCTAACCAAAGGAAAACTTTGACTAGAGGCCCTGAATTGTGCCACATCACTGTTGTGCCACAATTTTTCTATTTATTCTTCTTGAATTCCTGATTATAGTAGTGAGTAGAGAGTAGTTTTTCCTTTTATCCAAGCATGCGTTGATTTGGAAAACAAAAGCGGGATTTTTAGATTTGGTCTTGTGCATCTATTACCATACAATCTTTAGCTGTTTTGAGTGGTGTACCGTTGGGATAATAATAAATTTCTCTTTATGCCAGGGAAGAAAATTGAGTTTATCAATGCTGGTGGCAGGGTATGTTTCTTGCAACTTGTAGATTATGATATTCTTGTATCTTATCTGAAGCTGCCTGCTGCTTTTACCTCAGACGACAGCTTACGTGCCAGAACTTCAAAAACTCGGGGGAGCACAAGCTGCAAAAGAAGCAAGTAAACCACAGAAAAGCTCAGCTAAAAACACCAAAAATTCTAAAAAAGGTGTTGGTAGTGATGATAATGATGATGATGAACCAGAAAGTGAGGAAGATGCAAAAACTAGAAAATCCAAAGTGATAGGAGGGAAAAAGGCTGCTAGAGGTACAAATGCCCCTGTGAAAGCGAAGCCCAAGAAAAGTCCCAATGTGGCTGGTGATGATTCCAATGATGATAATGATGGAGACTATGGCGATGAAGATCCAAAGAAAAATGGAAATAAGAAACTTACTGCAAGAAGTATGCCCAAGGGAAGCTGCAAAGATGATAGTGGAATTGAGTTCAAGAAAGATACAGGGAAAAATTCTGCTAGGAAAAGAAAGCCAGTTGAAAGTGATGATGACAAAAATTACGATGGGAATCAGAAAAATGGAAAAGAAGCCAAGGCTCAGAAGGCACCCAAGGAAAAGGTTGATACCAGTCAGACCAGGAGGTTGACCAGGAAGAAAGTATAATAGTTGATGATATGCATTCGTCACTTGTGATTTGTCTATACTCCCTACCCTTATTCTGAAACAATAGGGATCAGGTACCAAGCATGGTATTGTTGCTTTTTGTAAGGAATTTACAGTGCCTCAAACCTGTTGTAATTCCCTTCATGCTCATTTTAGTTTTGATCTGCCGTAGAAACTTTGATGATTAAGTTTCTGTAGGAAGTTGTAGATGCTCCTTTTGAATGATTGGCAATTTAGCTAATTCAATGAAGCCTTAAGTTGGACCTTCCCAACAGTTATAACTGTGAATCCCCACCACGGGAAGCAGTAAAACAAGAAATGACTATAGGCGGAATCTAGCTTTTAGCTAAGAATACATTTGACTTGTATGCGATCTTTTGATGTTAAATTTAGAATTGCGGTAACCAATAAAGTACATTTCCCCAAGTAGTTTCCAAGGTTCAGTCACATATGGGGGCTTGTCGTTGATGTACGCAATGGGTTGGCTCCTTGCGGTTCAGAAGGATATTCTCAAGGCATCAACAACTTTCTCTGGCCTGTTAATGGTAAAACAGCAATAAAAACCAAGCACGTAGCGGGAATTTTGTTGAGTAAAGAGTTTTGAGTTTTATACCAGTCCTCTTGCGGCATATGACCTGCACCTTCAATTAACTCAAGCTTGACAACCTCGGGATTTCCTTTCTGGAATTCTTCTGCCACTGATTGAGGAAGATACTTGTCCGATATTCCCCATGCAACTAAGATTGGTTTATCCCACCTGTAATCAGTATGCAGATCATTCCAGTGTCAAAAGCACAACAAAAGCAGTGCTAACAGCCTTAAACAACAAAAGCTATCAGTATAAGATTTGAAAATTTGCTGTGGAAAGGTTTCGTTTGATAACATTAGATTCAACGACTTTCAGAATTGCAGGCCCAATCAGCTGTAGTGTATATGATTATTGCTGAATAATTCTATGCGGTTTTGCAGCACCGAAAGTTCCCCTAACACTTTTGCTTCAGCCTATTAGTTACTCAAAAACATGATTTTGCACTTCACTTCAAAACACATGCTTGGTTTAATTCATTGTTAGCTACATTCAGCTGCAATGACTTCTCCACCTGAAGGTATACTTTACAGGTAGGTATACATAGCGTACAAACATAACAGGGATTTGCAACTCCTGTTAACACTATTACAAATTAAATACATAAATTTACCTTCCTGAAGCAAACCCACATGAAATTTCACCCAACAACTCATTGAAGTTCACTTTTTTTGCTGCTTCAAGCAGTGCTGGAAACCAAAACATACAAGAGAACATTACTACGAGAGGGTATCTCGGAGGAAACCATTTTTGCTCCAAAAAAAAAATGATGCTTTTTAGTGTCATAGCAACAGTGAACTGAGAAAGACTAGCTGGTAATCCAACATGTTCATTTTCAATAAAAAGAGGAAGCATGATGATTAGAGTGAAAACCAGACCAAATCCGGGTCCGCTGCTTGACAAATATGGTAATCTGTACACCTCAGCCTTCTCCAGCTTCAAAACATAACTGCCATGAAAGCCGGTCTCGTGTTTAAAAAAACAAAAGAGCACAAAATGAATCAAGAAAAATGCGAAGATCTAGTTAGTTTTGGAAGCCTAGAAAGGCAAAGGCACAGCGTTTCCAGTTTCATAATGCTTAATGTGTATAACTTACATACATGAATTTTGGATGTTCTGTTGGACATTATATGTGTAACGCAAGATGGCCAGAGCAAATTCTTATCCCATTAGAGCTGGTTTATCTTCTGTTTTGATTTGTTATACTTTTCTGAGATTATTCGTTCAAGTTTCAACATACCCTACCATACAAAGTTACAATCTATCTCACTGTAGTTCAATAAAAAGTATCTATAATGTTACTTCCAGAACAAATTCCAGATACATACGCGCTACCTGCTTCAATAAATCTCTCAGCCATAATAGCATTCTGGCAAGTGAACTCACCCAAGAATGGAATCCTATAGATAACAGAGATAGTGGAAAGAAACGGTAATGTAAGCATACTTTCTAAGAACATACTATATAAGCTTTAGTGGCGTATAATACAGAATTAAGACAACATAGTATACCATACTTTGAATAGCAAACAAGATCCTCGAGAAAAAATATGGCAGCATCTCTGTTTTTTATGATGTTCATTTCTTCATCAGCATAATAAGTATTGGCAATCAAACCGTGGATAAACCATTTGTAGACTATTAAGGAAACAGGTCAACCACTTTCTTCAAATTGTGGATTATAAGCCGAATGAAAGAAAATGGCCATGAGACATGAAAGCATATCATCAACAAAAGCTCTCTATGACATAGCCTTTACACTCTTTTCCGATGCAGAAGAAAAGAGAGTTTCCGTGTCAGCCTGTTGCTTTTGATGTTTGACGTTAAAAGTAAAAGGGCAGTTATCAACTGTTTTCAGATTGACCTCTCCACTTCTCTCCTTTTCCATTTCACCAAGAACAAGAAGCATGGATCAATACAGTCAAACAACATACTGAGGGGTTCAATTAACATGTCCATATGGTCAGAAAGTACGTCACTGTCTAATTTTCTTCCAAAGTGTCACTGCATCAGAAGCAGGTATACGTGGAATGTTTAGCCAGACAATATGCTGCTTCTGAGTTTCCTATAATTACTTTTTGGGTGTATCTAACGAGAAATCTGGAAGCAGATGCTTCCAAGAATTAGTAATGTCAATTATTCTGAATTAACTGCTTTTAACTGTTATACAGTAGGATGACTTCATGAAAATCCAAGTCTCAGTTGAAACGTACAAAAGATGTATAATATTACTGAAGTCAACTCACTAAACTTCTGTTTGAATATGCTACAGAGGGGGATGCCGGGAAAAGGGAGGGGGGAGGGGGGAGGGGGGGGTCACATATGCATATTATCTTCCAAACCTAAACAAATTAGTGGTTAACCATAGTGACTTAATCCCCCAAAAAAGAAGACAACATGTTATGAGAGATTCAAAGAAGACAATATTCGTTGACGCACTAGATAGATTCTCAAACTAATTGAGTAAAATCAACATCTCCAGATTTATATATGAAGAATATAATTTGACTCATCAATTTTTAACGAAGTTACTGCTTGATGAATTTACACCAATGCTCAACACTTAAAAATTAAACCTGAGCTGTTTAAAGAGTCCAGGAATAGGAGATGAAACTGTCAATGGAGTGTTCAGAATTGCCAGCTTTGATATTTTATTTTGGTTCTTTAAAGCCCAAGTCAATCCATAAGAGCCTACAAGGAATCCCTGCGCAAAAATGATAATAGGAGAGTTTAGAAATGTGATTTGACTACCGTTAGATCATGATATTCATACACCACGGCAAATCCTGCAACTCTTGAGCAATCAAAACTTGCAGTGTACGATGTACATTAAAAACTAAATATCAAACAATTTTTTGAGGGTACGTGTTGCTTTGCATGTACCAATAAGAATATCACTTCTATAGATCTTTAGCTTGATGAAACCTTTTCTAACCTGAACAACGAGGAAAAATGGAGATGTGACCCCAAGGACATCTAGTAACTTATCAAATCCGTCATGGAACTCTTTTTCTGTCACAATGAATTTCTCATAATCTCAGAAACGAAGCAATAGAGCCACATAAAATTGTTCTCTAATACTGTCAGATCTGAATCTTTGCAAAATTTACCAACCAGTGTAATCAAAACCATATCCAGGCTGTGGCTTGTCACTAAACCCAAATCCTATCCAGTCTGGTGCAAAGCAGTGAAACCCAGAATCTGCCATCTGGTAAACAAAGATGTTAGTCACAGATTAACACAGATGAAATGATAAACCACCATGTAAGATGGTGTCAACAATAAATGGATAAATACTTGCTCAAACATGTATAATTTTACCAATGTAGCACTGTAGTGTTTTCTGATTGCTAACCGTGCATTCTTTTGTAATTTTCTTTTTCCTTTTGCATTATCAGATTTATAAGTTCACTAAAGTACGACAAAATTTTTCTTCTCTAGAGTCAATACTTTTTGTTGCTTTAGAAATGTGCCAAGTTCTCAAAGACATGTACAGGCGCAAAACAGTTGGCTAACTCAGAACTATAAAAGTGAAATAAAGAGGAAAATTGGAAAAAGGCAAAAAACTTAAGCTGCAGTAGCATCCTGGTTTTCTGATTGCACAGAGTTCGATACAACCTTAGGTTTAGCTTAGAGAGGAAGCTGACCCGAGACATGACATTACGATAGCTATAAGATTGTGTTGGAGCCCCATGAAGAAACACAATGGTTCCACGTCTGCTTGCAGCTGACCCTGCAAAGGGCAGACAGATTTTCTTGAGTCCTGTAGAAGAAAATAACCAACAGCAGCAAAATGCATAGTTGACCTGTTTCTCTCACAAACCATCTTAGCCCTCCAGATTTGATGTATGAGCCATATTCCCTTCCTTTGTCTTCTATTCTCTGTAAACAGGAGTACAAGTACATTAACCCCTGAATGCTAAATCATCACATCACACTGAATGAAGCATTTCTCTACAAACTGGAAAGACGATGCAGATATCTCCCTTCCACACCTTAACCTTTCTCACAGGAAGCATCTTCTTAAACAGAAAATATAATTCGAATGCAGAAGGAAAAAAAATCAGCAAGAAGATTTATAAGGAGTTACTGTCCAATGCAGTTTTTCTTGTTCACTTTTGCCTTTGGGATCACCTTGCGCAGCAAGCATGACATTGTGGATGCTGCATAAGTTTTGTCCTTCTAAAATGAGATATAGATTGATAAGCTCAAGTCCTTAAGTGGTGATTTCTATTCAGGTTGCACTCGAGGTGCTTCAGCTTTAATTCGAAAGGCCAACAAGTTTTTGTTTCCCTTTCAAACAAACATTAGAGAGAGATTTACAAACAATAAAATTGCACAATTCACAAGACTCCAACAATCCTAGCTAGCTCAAGGTTCTACATGGAAATTTCAATGCAAAGATCTTGATTGGCAGCGTCTAATCTTTAGCCGACATGACAGTTTTTATGCTCACATCGAAGTCCACTGTAACTTTCTAAAAAGTGGGGCAGAGACAAGATTTCAGTTGTTCAAGTTGCTAAAGCGGGGAAGACTGCTAAGTTATTAGGGCATAGGCATTAAGGCATTCATCGAAAATGCCAAAACAAACGTAAATTACAAATAACTACTAGAATGTGCATACACATTTTAAGATACAAAGGCCAAAAAGACTGCTGTAGTATTGACAGCAAAGCAGATCGGAGTTGCTTACGGAAAGCATTTGGCCGACATTGCCGTCCTCGGCAGGGGATTCAGGGAGTTGAATAGCACTCTTACTGGAAGGATTATCGGTGACAAATCCAAAAGGGTTGAATGCTGGCTTGTCATTGTCCTCCTTTTCTGAAGCTTTGGCAAAGATTTTAGGAAACCTTGGTTTTCTTTTGCTTCTACTAGTCCAAAATCCATGGACACGTCCAGCGGTGCTGTTGAACCGCGAGGAAGATGAGGAGGTGGAGCAAGATGAGGAAGCTTGGAAGTTCAGGCGAGTTGGTGGAGGAGGAGACCCCAGAAAGAAGGCCATTTGATGATATGAGGTTGAGAGAGTGGAGGGAATTTTGAGCATAACCAACACCACTGACTACTTAATCTGCCTTTTCAAACTTTTGAAAGCTCCACCTCATACTATTGAAGTTCTCACAAAAAAGTGGTATCTTTTGATTGATTTCACAGTGCCCCCTAAGGAAGTTAGTGAATATTTTGAGCAAGTGAAATTGCAAAAATCTTGTGTTATTAACTTAATTTCTTTTCAGTTGGGACTATTTAAAGATTATTTCTTTTCCATTCATCAACGTTGTTAATACTGTTTGCCTCTTAGCCAGTAACAAGTATGTTAAGGCAATTTTAAGTACCTTTTCTCGTTCAAAGACGTATTTAATTGAAGTGTTATCTTAATAAATAAGAGACTAATCTTGTATACATTAACAATACATGTACTAATAGACATAAATATCACTCTCTTCATGCTTGCAATTTTTTATTTGTTTAATTCTTTTAGCTTTTTATGTATCTTTGTTATATATATATATAAGTAATTTTAGAGAAATAATGTTCTAATTGCCAAAGAAGAGATAATTTAATCATTATAGATGATTGCATTATGCTTAATATTTTTTCTTCTCTCACCACATTTTATAGCATATTATTACCAACTTTTTGTTTTTATGTCTAGATCAATCAATTTACCTCTATATTTGTTACTACTACTTCCAATATAAGACCCTAACGCTTTGATGATGTTCCAATTCTACTTCTTGCCTTAAATGTGTTCATTTACTCTGCTCTTATGCTTCGGCCTACGCTTTGCGTAAAACCAACAAAATACAAGGGCCAATAACTAATAAAGAAAAAGTTGAACTAGGTCGAGAGAACATTAACCTGCCCGACTTTGACACAAGTCACGTGACAGCTCCTACCTCAACCATGACGGACGACCACAATTTTTCTCCGGCCGACGAGGGCTTATCGCCGAACCCAGATATTGAAATCACCGTAAGAATCTCTTATTTGTCCTCTCTTATCGATTAATCACGTTTCCTATGCTGTCTACGTTGGATCATTGTTTAATAAATCTTTTTTTTGGGGGGTTATGTTCTTCTTCCCGGAAAATTGTGGAGTTTCAGAGCATTTAGCTGCTTAATTGCCGCATTGTGTGAGTTCGTTTTAATGGGGCTTGCCGTAAAGTTGAAAGTAAAGCTGGGTAACTTGCTGCTTGCTGTATAGTTACTTAATTTATTTAACCCCAAAGTGGTAGTAGAATAGAAATTCTTGGAATTTTAATTTTACTTCAGTTTATCATTTGTGGCATGATTGTTGAATTTACTGGAGAAATGTTCAAGGAATTGAAGTTTAATATAGTTGTAGCTACTTGAAATTCACCTAGTTTGTCATTCGTGGTTTGTTGTACTGGTTTACTATTGCTCCATTTGGATTAGCTGTTTTTGGGAGTGTTTTTGAAAAACTTTACTATAACAGTGTATATGAAAAAGTTTTATATGGAATTTTTTTGAGTTGTTTTTGTTTGTATATTATTGTAGCATTGTATTTGAAAAACTTGTTTTTGAAACATAGGGAAATATGTTTTCTGGTCGACTTATTTTTGTCCTTTCGGACTCCAGATGGAAGGGAGTTCAGAGGATGGCGAACAACTGCACCAAGATGAAGGCAGCGAGCAAGAGATTGATGGGGAGGAAGTCTTCGGATTTGAAAGTACTGACCTTGGAGATGACACTAACCAGGTTCTTGCAATTGAACATGTTGATATAGCTAACACTGCTGATCAGATGCTTGGAATTAACAGGGATGACCTTGAGAATGACATGCAGGTGCTTGATTTTGAAAGGAATGGCCATGATCATAATAGTGAACAGATGCTTGAGATTCAATGTGGTAACCTTGACAACGGCATAGATAGAGATACAGTCATAGACGATCAGAATCTTGTCTCTGGGGCAAAGGACTATCTTCCACCTGTGGTTGGGATGGAGTTTGAATCTTATGATGATGCCTATAATTATTATAACTGCTATGCCAAAGAGCTTGGATTTGCAATCAGGGTTAAATCTTCGTGGACAAAACGTAACAGCAAGGAGAAACGTGGCGCAGTGCTCTGTTGTAACTGTGAAGGTTTCAAAACAATGAAAGAAGCAAGCAGTAGAAGAAAGGAAACAAGAACCGGTTGCCTAGCAATGATAAGGTTGAGATTAGTGGAGTCCAACAGGTGGAGGGTGGATGAAGTGAAGATCGAACATAACCATCCATTTGACCCTGAAAGGGTTCAAAACTGTAAATCACACAAGAAGATGGACCCAGGGAGCAAGAGGAAGTTGGAACCATCTGTTGATGTGGAAGTACGGACAATCAAGTTGTATCGTACTCCTGTAATTGATACGGTGGGCAACAGAAGCTCAAATGAAAGAGAGAGTGGGAACCAAGTTGACCAGTCCAAGCATTTGAAACTTCATCAAGGCGAAGCAGAATATATATCGAACTTTTTTGGTCGGTTGCAGTTGACAAACCCCAATTTTTTCTATGTTATGGATCTAAATGATGAAGGGCATTTGAGGAATGTGCTTTGGATTGATTCCAGGTCCAGGGCTGCATATGGTTATTTTGGTGATGTGGTAGCAATCGACACAACTTGTTTGTCAAAAAGCTACAATATTCCTCTGTTGTTATTTGTTGGAGTAGATCACCATCTGCAGTCTATTTTGTTAGCTTGTGGCTTCCTTGTAGATGAAACCATGGAGACTTACATTTGGTTGCTGAGAGCATGGCTTTCATGTATGTCGGGACGTCCTCCACAAACAGTTTTAACAGACCGCTGCAAGGCCTTGCAAAGTGCAATCTCTGAGGTTTTTCCCAGGACTCACCATCATTTATATTTGCCCCTTGTCATGCAAAGCATTCTTGATAAATTAGAAGTGGGGGCATCGAAAGTCTTTCAAGATGTACTTAATAGAACAGTTTACAATTCACTGAAAGCTGATGAATTTGAAATGGCTTGGGAGGAAATGATCCAGCACTTTGGACTCAGAGATCATAAATGGCTTCAGACTTATTACGAAGAGCGAGAAAGATGGGCTCCAGTTTACTTGAAAGATACATTTTTTGCGGGACTAGTTACTTTTCCTCCAGGAGATTGCATGAGCCCTTTCTTCGATGGGTATGTAAATAGCCAGACAACCTTGAAAGAATTTTTTAATATCTATGAATTAGTTTTACAAAAGAAGCATCAGAAGGAAGCTCTTGATGACTTGGAATCAAGAAAGTATATACCCGTGTTAAGAACAAGGTGCAATTATGAGGTGCAGCTGTCTGAAGTGTACACAAAAGAAATATTTTTGAAGTTTCAAGTTGAGTTGGAACTGATGTCCAACTGTTTTAACGTGACACAAATTCATGCTAATGGCCCCATCATCACATACGTGATAAAAGAACGGGATGCTGAAGGAGACATGAATAATGCAAGAAATTTTGAAGTGATGTATGATAAAGTAGGATTAGAAGTTCGCTGTATTTGCAGCTGCTTCAATTTTAGAGGTTACCTGTGCAGACATGCTTTACAGATTCTTACCTATAACGGTATAGAGGATATCCCAAGTCAATATATCCTATCACGGTGGAGGAAGGATTTTAAGCGCTTGTATGCACCTGATATTGGCTCAAACGTGATTGATGTTACCAATCCTGTGCAATGGTTTGATCACTTGTACAGACGTGCCATGCAAGTTGTCGAGGAAGGGATGACTTCTCAAGATCATTATACGGTTGCTTGGCAAGCATTTAAGGAGTCTTTGAATAAAGTTCGTCTTGTAGCAGACAGGCATGTACAATGAAATTATATGCTACTAAGCTAGTGGTTCTTCTTCTGTACAGGAGCTATGCCCTATTGTTCCATCTTCCATACAATCATACAAGCAGTCAGTTTGTTGTATAGAGCAATATTGCCTGTATAGTTCCCTTACATGGAATAGGTGCCCTATTGGAGCATCTTATCGCGCGCGCGCGTGTATATATATATATATATATATGTATGAATGTATGAATGTATGCATGTATAGTAGAATAAAGGATATTTGTTGTGTTTGGGTAGTAGCAATTTACAAAAAATAAAAACTATTTGCTTATATCACGAACACATTTTTTAATAATTTTTTTATCATTTTAATCACCTTTTTATTTGACATACATCATATCACAAAAAATGATACACTAATTATTCCAAATGATAAATTATTTCAAATAATCTCCGGTCGAAACATACTTGAATGATGTCATAGTTGTGATTTTTATATGTATTTTGTTGGCATGGGTACCATAGTAAATTGATGTCACGGAGCAGACTTTTTTTTTTTTCAAGAATTTCTAGATAATTTACTGCCTTTTTTTGGGGGAAAAAAAGCGTCTTTAATAAAGGTTTAAGCAGGGATGGTCACGATTCAAGTTTGAATTAGAGTCGAACCAAAATTCGACCAATAATTTGTTGAACTGGAATTGGGACTGTAATTTGAAAATCAGAACTGGAGTTGACTAAAGATTTAAATTCAGATTTAACAAAAAATTTGAATCAAAACCGAACACTTGATACTGAACCTATTTGACTAGTTTAGAATTTAATATCAACAGTCATCACCCAACACCAGCCGTCCTAATTCTAATCCCACAATCTATTGTCCCATCCCATTAGTAAATTTAGATTCTATAATTATTCTAAATTCAAGACTGATATAATTCAATCAACAATGAAGTATTTTTTCATAAAATTTGCATCATTTTTCTTTTTTCTTACACATGACAATATAATAAATTCATTTTTTTTGTTTCCTTCATTCGTTGTCATATTTTTTAGAATCAATTTTATAACAACATGTGTTTAAATATAACTAAGGAATTGGAATCATAATAAAAAAAAAAAAATCAGAACCATAACTGGAATAAAGCCAAAACCAAAATTAGATTAAAACCGAAAGTTTAAGAACTGTCGTCGTAACTGTTGTCTGGTTCACGTTTCACATTTGAGAAGAACCAAAATCATCAATTTTAAAATTAGAATCGCGGTTTAAATAAACATGTTTAAATAAATTGATGAAAGTTTTCATTTCTGCTTATGAAGAAATGAATAAAGTAGAAAATTAACTTTACTCGTAGGACACCAATAATAATATAATAATAAAAGAACTTAGCATAGCATGGTGAACTCTTAACCCACCGGATCAAACCATAGCCAGCTCCTCACTCCTCCGCCATATGGTTCGACAAAAAGGCTAAATTGGTTCGACCGTGCGACCGTCTAGACGAACCTGTCAGGCACTCTCGCCGGAGAAGCACCTGTGATCCCTCCGGCCGGCTTGTTCGCTACCTCCGATCAATATACAGTAAGTCCAAGATCATTCTCTATTTAAATATAATTTCCTTTCAAAAGTTCCTTATTTTCCCCTCTCAACAGGTAAAGATCAGGAACTATATACCGAGATATAAAGTCATTGAAATGCTTAATTTCTTCTGGGAGCTATCACTGCATGGCCAGCGTAATAGTTGATAAATGGCCAAAGACTAAATCTCCTTTTGACCTTTTAATATGTATGCTAGTATAGGTTTACTTTCTTCAGTGAATGTTTAAATTTCTCCAGGCTAATTCAGTATTAAAATGGAATCTTTGGCTGCCGGAACGGTACCGAATCTTATTTGAAAAATAAATTTTCAGTCTTTCCTTGGGAGGAATAAGTTGAACTTTCATTGTAGTTTGGCTAATCCTATTTTTGAAATTTGTCAATTATCTGGAGAATAGGTTTCCTTGTTCTGAATCTTGTCTCGTTGGCACTACAGTGTAGAATTTACTCACATACATTGGCTATGATGTGTTTGTGTCCGCAATGTGACCTTTCAGGATTATCAATGTTGAAACAAGAGGAATATCTCTGGATATCACGCAAACTTTTGGATATTGAACTCTGTAACTGCAGCAGTAGACCGTAGTTTTCACTATTTAGGTAGGGGTTTTTCATTTTTGTTTTGTATATCGTGAATTCTGTATCCCTAATCTTCTATAATATTGTTAATTTATATTAGAGGACTTTGTACCACTCTTATGGGAATCAAGACTTTTGGAGTGTATATACTCATCTGGTTTCCTTTCAATTTTCAGATGGAAGAAGTGTCTGTTAACGGTGTTAACAGCGAGCAGGCAATTGAGGGACAAGGCTGTGAGACTTTTCTAGAAATTGATGATGAAAGAGCTGATTTGGACATTCAAAATGGTATTCCTGATGGAAGAAAGGAATTTGTTGCACCTGCTGTAGGGATGGAGTTTGAGTCATATGAGGATGCTTATAACTACTACAGTTGCTATGCAAAGGAGATGGGCTTCCGTGTTCGAGTGAAAAACTCATGGTTTAAAAGAAATAGCAAGGAGAAGTATGGTGCTGTGCTTTGTTGCAGCAGCCAGGGTTTTAAAAGAATTAAAGAAGTAAACCGCCTGAGGAAGGAAACCCGAACTGGTTGTCCTGCAATGCTAAGAATGAGAATAGTAGATTCTAAAAGGTGGAGGGTTGTTGAAGTTACACTTGAACACAACCATTTGTTAGGTTCAAAGATCTGCAAGGCTGTTAAGAAGATGGGCACTGTATCCAAGAGGAAGTTGCAGTCAAGCTCTGATTCAGAAGTACGGACAGTGAAGTTGTATCGAGCACTTGTAATTGATGCAGGTGTTAATGGAAATTCAAATATTACCGTGAGAGAGTCCAGAAGTTCTTCTGATCATTCTGATCAGCTGAGTTTGAAAAAGGGTGACGCACAAGCCATCTACAATTACCTTTGTCGAATGCAGTTGACTAATCCAAATTTCTTTTACTTGATGGATCTCAATGATAATGGCTGTATCAGGAATTTTTTCTGGGTGGATGCTCGGTCAAGGGCTGCTAGTGGCTACTTTTGTGACGTGATTTTTCTTGACAATACATTTTTGTCAAACAAATATGAGATTCCCCTTGTTGCTTTTGTTGGTACAAATCACCATGGTCAACCTGTGTTGCTGGGTTGTGGCCTGCTTTCAGGTGAGACGACTGGCTGTTATACCTGGCTGTTCAAAGCGTGGCTCACTTGCACATCTGGACATCATCCACACACCATAATTTCTGATAGATGTAAGATTCTGCAGAGTGCTATTGCTGAGGTCTTTCCAAAATCTCTACATCGATTCAGTTTGTCACACATCATGAGAAAAGTCCCTGAAAAGTTGGGAGGACTCCGCAATTATGATGCCATCAGAAAGGCACTGTGTAAAGCAGTTTATGAGGCCTTGAAACCATTTGACTTCGAAGCAGCATGGGGATTTATGATCCAGCATTTTGGAATTGCTGATCATGAGTGGCTTCGGGCATTATATGAAGATAGATCTCAGTGGGCTCCAGTTTACTTAAAAGACACTACTTTTGCAGGTATGGCTACTGCAAGACCTGGTGAGACCTTGAATGCATTTTTTGATAAATATGTACACAAGCAGACACCTTTGAAGGAATTCCTTGACAAATATGAATTAGCTTTACAGAAAAAGCACAAGGAAGAAGTACTTGCAGATATTGACTCAAGAAATTCAAATCCAGAATTAAAAACGAGATGTTCATTTGAGTTGCAGCTGTCCACAGTGTATACTAGAGAAGTTTTTAAGAGGTTCCAATTGGAGGTGGAGGAGATGTATTCGTGTTTTAGCACAACACAGTTACACGTTGAGGGGCCAGTAGTTATATTCTTGGTGAAGGAGCGTGTTATGGGGGAGGCAAATAGAAGAGAGATCAGAGACTTTGAAGTTCTGTATAATAGAGCAGCAGCTGAGGTTCGCTGCATCTGTAGCTGCTTCAACTTCTATGGATATTTATGCCGGCATGCTTTATGCGTTCTGAACTTCAATGGGGTGGAGGAAATCCCATTGAAATACATTTTACCGCGTTGGAAGAAGGACTACAAGCGTCTGCACATTCCAGAACAGGGGTCCGGCAATGCTGTTGTTACTGAAGGGATTCAGTGGTTCAGTCAGTTGTACAGAAGCGCACTGCAAGTTGTAGAGGAAGGAGTGATCTCCTTGGAACATTATAAAGTTGCATTACAAGCTTTTGAAGAATCATTACACAGAGTTCATAACGTTGAACATAAGATTGAATGATATATTCTTTTTACTTATTCCCAACATTTTTGTCTTCCGAGGGGTTATGTTTATTTTAAGTTTCGTATGTGTACGGCGTAGTGCTTGAAAAGTTTCATACGGGGTGTAATTCTGACACCAAAACGAGTTCGGAATCGATTTGTTATAGAGGCAAACAAGTAAGGTAAGGACATCCATTTTAATTTACTGATTTGGAAGATAATAATATATTACTGAGATTAAAAAAAGAAAGAAAGAAAAACTCTTATACAAACACACTAGTCAAAACTAATTTGAATTAGCATTTGGGTGTAATTCTCTTTATTGGCCTGTGCCGGTCTGATTTTGTTGAACCGTTTCTTGTCCTAAAGATTTGACTCCAGTAAGAGTAACTCACATCCTTCAAATAAAAAAAAAAACAAAAAAATGCAACTCATTGTAGGCCTCCGTACCCACCATGCCCACAAAAAAATAATAAACAAGTACATCTTGCCTAGACTTGTTAAAGAAATCCCTGAGGTACGATGGCTTCCGTGCACCCGCATAGCCATATAAAGCTGACAGCTTGAACCTCGGCTACTCCACCGGTTTGCAGTCTCCTCCGGCAAGGTACCCCATCAGTAAGACCAACTGAAACACTTTCTTTTTCTGTGCTTTTCAAGGTAGTTAAAATGAACCCAGATGTTTATAATGCTGGTATCTTTTTCTAGAATTTAACTTTCTTTGTTTTTTTGCTCTAATTCTTCATGAACAGCTTAAACTACTAACATTTGTGTCTAGAATTAACCAAATTAGTTGTTGCGGACTGCACTTTGCCGTTAAATTTATGCAATTTACTTCTATATCGTGACTTATTTACGTTATAGGTGCTTGAACTATACAAGTGGCTAATTTTGGGATCAGTTGTCATGGTAAACATTTTATTCAAGCATTGATCAAGTCTGGACCTTGTTTCTATGGTAATGTTTTGATTAAAGGAACTGAAGAGGTATAGCAATTAACTAAAGATTTTTGCGATTGAGCAAATCAAAAGGCTGCACTGACCAAAAAAGGGAAGAAACAAGACGAATGTAGTTCAAGAATGAGAAAGCTTGATTAATTTTTCGATCTAGAATCTTCTCAGCTGATAATTTGTCAGAAACTCTGGCTTGCATTTATGCGTTCATCCATTTTATATTTATCTTCAGTGGCTGCGAATGTAGTGATGAGAATTTCAAAATCTCTCATGCCCTTCATGCCATCTCACCAAGTTAATGGATTTTATGGATTCGAATGTGAAAATTCGGAAAAAAATGGTGAACAATAATCCTGCCAATGATACTAACTGCGAAGGGCTTATATCACAAGAAGGTTTCTTTGTTGGTGATTCTTTTGCAATCAAGGAGAGGAAAACCATTGGTTCTTATGCATGTAGTGCACAGCATTGAAAGATGCTGCTTTTAACCGTTTTTGTTCCTTTTCATGTAATTTCTGGGCTATAATGATTATCCCCCTTCTTGTGTCTGGTCTTGTTTAATACTCTTTTCTCCCTTTTTGTTGCTTTTTAGATGGACGAAGTGTCACTTAATAGTGAGCCTGTGTATGATGATGAGGCAGAGAATTTTGAGATTGATGGAGATTGTGCCATGACTGAATACGTTGGTGAGGCTGGTGTCCTTCAGGGGGAAAATCCCCTGCCTCCTGCTGTTGGAATGGAGTTTGAAACCTATGAGGATGTTTATTACTTCTACAATTGTTATGCTCAGCAGCAAGGATTTGGAGTCCGAGTCAGCAATACATGGTACAGAAAGAGCAAAGAGAAATACAGGGGAAAGTTAAGCTGCAGCAGTGCAGGGTTCAAGAAGAAAACTGAAGCAAACCGACCAAGACCACAAACAAGAACTGGCTGCCCTGCAATGATAAAGTTCAGGTTGATGGAGAACAAGAGATGGCGGGTAATTGAAGTGGAACTTGAACACAACCATTTACTCACTCCAACTAGTGGGAAATTTTATAAATCTCACAGGAATGTTGGCCTTGGAAGCAAAAGGCCCCTGCAGGTCGATGGTCCTGAAGAAATTCAGAAGATTAGGTTGTTCAGAACAGTTATTATTGATACAGAGTATAATGGAAGTGCTAATGTTGATGAAGGTAAAGTCAGGAATAATGTTGATCAGTTCAATAATCAGCTGAGACTTAAGCAAGGAGATGCTCAATCAATACATAAGTTTTTCACTCATCAGCAATTGATGAATCCGAACTTCTTCTACGTGATGGATTTAAATGAGAAAGGATGTCTGAGGAATGTATTCTGGGCTGATGCAAGGTCAAGAGCTACGTATGGTTATTTTGGTGATGTTGTTGTAATCGACACTTCATGCTTAACCAGCAAGCATGAGGTGCCATTGGTGATATTGACTGGAGTTAATCACCACGGACACTCTGTGCTACTAGGATGCGGTTTGGTTGCAGGTGGTAATGTAGAGTCATATATATGGCTGTTTAGGGCATGGCTAACATACATGGTAGGACGCTCTCCTCACGCTATCATCACCGACCAAAATAAATCCTTGAAAATTGCTCTTGCTGAAGTTTTCCCCAGAGCTTCTCATTTCATTTCTATGACAAGTATCTTAAAGCAACTTCCACATGAACTTGGAGGAGTGAGTGAATGTGAAGCAATTATGGAGGCATTTACTAGGTTAGTTTACGACCCATTTAGGGCAGTTGATTTTGAAGCAGCCTGGGAGGATATGATGGATCGCCATGGAATTAGGCAGTATAAATGGCTTCAAACATTATATGAAGACCGTAAGCACTGGGTCCCAGTCTATATAAAGGAGACATTTCTGGCAGGAATGTTTCCCATGAAAGAAAGTGAAAGAGTTACTTCTCCTTTTGAGGGATATTTGTCCAAAGACACTTCTTTGAAGGATTTTCTCAATAGCTATGATCAAGCTCTCAAAGAAATTGATCAAAGAGAGGTAATGGCTGACATGGAATCGAGAAATCCTTGTGGGATGTTAAAGTCAACATTTTATTTGGAGTTGCAGCTGTCAAAGTTGTACACAAGCAACATATTTATGAAGTTTCAAGAAGAAGTGGTGGGAATGCTTTCTTGTTTTAATCCTAGGCAGATGAGCATGGATGGATCAGTCATAAGTTACCTAGTCACAGAACATGCTGAAGTTGAGGATAACAGGAGGGAAACAAGAGACTTTGAGGTCTCTTACAATACATCTGATGGGGAGATTCTTTGCCTATGTGGTTTATTTAGTTTCAAAGGTTATTTGTGCAGGCATGCACTGTGTGTTTTAAACCAGAATGGTGTGGAGGAGATCCCGCCTCAATACATCCTTTCAAGATGGAGAAAGGATATTCATCGCAATTATGATTTTGAATATGGTTACGACGGTATTGACAGTAACAACCCACTTCACAGGTATGATAACCTATATAAATGCATCACAAAGGTTGTTGAAGAAGGGAGGAAATCTCATGATCGATACAAGTATACCCTGCAAGCATTGGATGATATACTCAGCAAGATTCGTCTTCAAGACGATCAGCTGGTCTAATTCTAGGACTCTATATCCTTGTATCTTCTCTTCCTATGTCTCTCTTGAATGTCTATTTTGTAGAATCCGTGCTTCTGTTTGGTTACACTCATAGATGGTGCATTATGCGGCTCAAAGCCTGTAACGTAGATGATGTTTGTACTATGTAGAATTGGCTTAGAGACACAAACATCTCTAATTAAGCGACAGTATTAACAAAATGCCAGCTTCCTTGAAGGGAAGAATCTCACTTGGAAAACTGAAAAAAAAAAAATTTTAAGAAGTGCTAATATTGCCGAAGAGGGAAAAATGTGAAACTGTGACAAAAACTGAAACATTAAAGATAAAAGGTTAAGAAGAAAAGTATCAATCAATTAAAGATTTGGCAAAAGTTTGCTGAATTCTTGTATCGTGTACAATTATGCCGTCTGTTCCATGGCATATCCAGAAAAACACCCAACCAGACTACAGCTCTACGTGCTTGTACCGAAGGCATCAAGATATGTACATTCTAAAAGGGTGCGGGTACTTTAATAACTCGTTCCCTTCTTTCCTATGGATCTTGCTGCTGTGCGTGTCACTGCGTGATGACTTCATTTTCCCTCCCTCTCTAGTCTTCACTCGTATTTCTCCCGCCATCTCTAAACTGCTCAAAAACCCCTCCACAAAACCCTAAGAATTCGAAATTCGTCAATCACTCAATCCAAAAAAATCTTCCTTTCGCCATCAATATTAAGGCCATTAAAACCATTATCAGCAAGAAAAGATGAAGTTCAAGGCAAACTTAACCGATCATGGTGTAAACTTATTAGAAAAAAGATTTTTGCCAGCCCTAGACAAGATGGGAAAAATCTGCCATCTTTACCTCACTAGAGATCACTTCTTTTTCCTCCACAATCTCCTTAACGGTGATGGGATCCAATCCATAGCCCAGTTCAAAAAAGAAGCCCTTTTCGAAGATTATCGAATTTCTAGCCAAAATGAAGACAGAATTGCCTTTGCCATTGATCTTTCCCTCCTCCACCGTGCCCTTCGCAGCATTATTACCGTTTATGCTGAATTTAGTAGCCATGGCGTTGGTGGGGTGGTGTCGAATCAGATTCAGATTAGACTGGTTAAGAAATTGCCTGCTCATTCTCAGCAGCCAACGCCTTTTTTGACATTTGAGACTAAAGGGTATAAGTCTGCTGTGATTCAAGATGTGCCCATTTCGAAACCTTTGTCGAGGGCTGACATGGCAGAGCTTCAAGCTGCGTTGGATACTGCACAAGAAATGCCGAGGACTTTGGTTAAAGTGAGGGATATGAATCAGCTTGAGCAGTTTGTTGATAGGATGAAGCATGTTGGTGATGTGATGAACGTGTCTATAAGCAAGTATGGGGATTTGCATTTGCAAATTTCAACAACTTTGATTACGTTAGGAGCCGAGTTTAGGAAGCTGTTGGTTTTAGGTGAGCAGGCTGAGGTGCCTGGTGGGGAAGGGAATTTGAGTGCTCAGACTAGGACCCAAAGGGCTATTCAGAGAGGTGATGCAATGATTGTGCAAGTTAGTGTCAAGCATTTTTTCAAGAGTCTTCAGTGTCATTTGGCGAAGCCTGATTGTGCTTTCTATGGGATTACTTCACAGGGTGCTTGCTTGACTGTGATTTTTCAGTTCTTTGTTCCTGGTACTCGTCAAACTGACAAGTCGATAAGTCTTCATTGCAGGCTTCCTGTACTTGATCCTGGCTCTAATTGAACGGGATTGTCTCTTCTTCCTGGGGGATTTTTTTTGCTGCCTATCAAAGTATACTTGTTGGTCTAATTCATTTTTAGTTGTATATTTCTATATAGTTGAGTGGCTAAGAGCATCACATTTACCAGTTGTAATTTGCCCTTCTATGGGGTAGCTTCTTCATAGTGTTTTCTTTGTGAACTACTTTCGTAGTGAGATGCTACTATTAAATCACATTTACTTGCTATAGTCAGAAAGAGTTGGCTAGGTAATAGCGCGATTGCTCTTGGATAAGGAGGAAAATTGTACAATGATGCATTAGGGAAGTCGTTTCATGTCTCACCAATAATCCTTACAAGAGCATGACCCTTGCCTGAAATGGTGGAATCTAGTTCGATCTCTTACAATCAGTTCTCTCTCGTAAATGCTTGACAATAACTTAGCTACATGATGACAGTCTGTACACATCCTAAGGTTTTTCACTATTCTGATCACTACATCAGGTCCTGAGCTCAGCAGACCAAAGGCAATAGCTAATTTCTCACTGTGCCGATTGACTGCTTTTTCTTTCTCTTTTTCTGAAATGTCAAGGAACACCTCTGAAGTATCAGGGAGATACCCTGCCAATTTCAGATTTTCTGTCATCTCCTCCAGCTTCAAGTATATTTCTTGAGATTGAGGATGGGATGTGTCTCCAGCTACAAATTCATGAACTCCACCATTCATCTCGATTAAACTGCAGCCTGGTGTTTTCTTGATGCCTCTTTCCATAATAATGCTTCTCAACTCGCGCAAGTTATCCCACTTCTTGCAAGCAGCATATACATTGCATAGGAGAACATAGACAGCTCCATTTTCAGGTTCTAACTGAAGAAGCTGTTTGGCTGCCATTTCAGCCATCTCTACATCTTTATGAACTCTACAAGCAGCGAGAAGAGCTCCCCAGATAATTGTATTTGCTTTCATTGGCATATCCTTTATAAACTTATGTGCCTCTTTTAAGAGCCCAGCTCGACCAAGAAGATCAACCATGCACCCATAATGCACCACGTTAGGTACTATTCCATGCTGGGTGGTCATACTGATGAAAAAACTTCTTCCTTCATTTACCAAGCCAGAATGAGTACAAGCACTTAAAACGCCTATATAAGTTATTTCATCAGGTGTCTCTGAAACATTCAGCATCTTCGCAAACATATTAAGAGCCTCTCTACCACGCCCATTAGTAGCAAGACCAACAATCATGGCAGTCCAACTGAATTTGTCCCTTTGGGGCATTCTGTGAAACATCCTTGTTGCCTTTTCCACATCTCCACATTTGAAATACATGTCTATAAGAGCATTGCCGATACGTATATCACTGTCTATGTTTAATTTGTCAGTGTAAGTTCTCACCCATTCCCCTAGTTCAAGGGCACCTAGGTGTGCACAAGCAGTGATGATGCTAACAATAGTAAATTTATCAGGTTCAACATTAGCAGCTTGCATCTCACGGAAAAGCAACAAGACATCTTTAAATCGGTTGGTTTTGAGATACCCATCAATCATTGCAGTCCAAGAAACAGAATCCTTTCGAGGCATCAGATCAAAATATCGTTGTGCTTTGTCAACTTGCCCAGCATTGATATACCCTTTGATCAGTGCTGTCCATGATATTACATCTCTGTTGTTCATACTACTAAAAATACCAAGTGCTACATTCACCTGCCCACAAGCTGCATATATGTCAATTAGAGCGTTATTCAGTGTCAGATTTGACTCAATCCTGCCATCTTGAATACACTGATGAACGTGTTTTGCAGCATCCAGATCCTTTAGCTCTGAGCAAGCTGATAATACCAAAACAAGAGTCACTGAAGTGGGCAACGCTCTCTTCTCCATTTCTTTGAAAAGCTTTCTTGACTCCTCAAATTGTCCCATTCTGTTATATCCAGAAATCATTGTGTTCCAAGTAACTGCTTCACTTTTCTTACTCGTGTCAAAAACCAGCCGAGCCATATCAATCTGGCCAGACAAACAATAGACATGGATCAAAGATTGCTGAACAAATTCATTAGAATCAAAACCAAATTTACATATGTGGGCATGTGTTCCTTTCCCACATTCCAAGGGAAAATCTCGATTAAACCCCTTGAGCAAGAAGGGGAACGTGTAGTTATCTGGTTTCACGTTCTTCTCTAACATCTTCTTGTACAAAACAATTGCATACTCAGGATAACAGGTTTGGGAATAACCCTTTATCATTGTATTCCAGAGGAAGACATTTGGTTCGAGAATTGTGTCAAATACGTGGCGAGCATAATCCATGTCACCAGCATCTTTAGCGCAGCCAAAAGAAATGATTTTTGAATACGCTGAAACGTCTAAAGCTAAGCCTTTCTGGATAGCTAGGGAGTGAATTTGCTTGAGTTGGTCCAGGGTTTTGCTGTTTTGGAAGGGATAACCCAGATTTTGATGGGCTGCTGGAGCGGTATGTAGGCTACGAATTGGGTAAGCGGTAGAAACTGAGATAAAATAAATAGTCTTTTTGACAGCTCGATTGTGCATAAGAGAGTACAAATGGTGCATGATGCAAGTCAGTCCTCCTAGGACGCGAAAGGAGTGGCATGCTATGGAACCCAGAGGTGAAACTGGAAAACGTCGAATGAGTTCTGTTCTGTACTTTCCGGGGCCATCTGAATTGTGTATATTAGTATTCAGTAATTTGGGTGACGGAGGGCTGACCGGTTGGTTGAAATACAAGTTGGAGGCCATAAATAATTCAACATTTTGGTGAGCAAGCTGGAGAATGTCTTAAATGTTTACATCCGAGCGTTACAATTTGAAATGGAGCAATTCCCAGAGAACTTGCAGTTGTTCTAACCGAGGTATCAGAGTATGAATGTCTTTATTTATAGCCTAAGAAAGCAAGTTTAAAGGCCTTCTCCACGATTGATTTTCTATCTGAAAAGGTGATATATGTGCTCCAATTACTTGTTTCATGGGCATTAAACTCAATCGCTCTAGAAAAGCAGGAACATCTAAAGTTGCAATTTTTAGACGACCATTGAGAATCCCTTGTTCAAACCCATGTCTATCTTCAAGTCCAGAGCAAAAAGGGGCGAAACTAGCCATCTCAGAGTCCCGTCCATCATCATTTCCTGCCATGTAAATGGACACTTACTTTATCTTTCACCGTCCTTGTTTCTGTTGGCTTGGGCTTCAAAGGTTTCTGTCGAATAGGCTCCAAGTTTAATTAGTAGAAATCCAAAGTTATTTTGAACAGATAGATGTATCCATGCTTTAAACAACTTAACTTCAGGAGATGGTTTTCAAATTTGAAACAATTAGTATAATTTCTCTTTATGTTGTATTGACCAGCAGAATCAAAGAATGAATCTCTAAATCAAATACAAAGGTACCAAGTATTTAAACACCTCCAACGACCAGTAAGTAGAGGACAGAGAAAACGGAATGACTAAGAATACGCCATACTTGAAAAGAATTAACGAAAAAGAACAAATCTATACGAGAAAACTTCAATATGTATACCTATAAAAACCTATCTTTCCACACTAACAATTGCAGTTTGCATATCCAAACTTGTATCTGGAGATTCGAATTTGAGCCAATCCTTCGAACAGACAAGTGCTTCAAGAGTTGTTGGGCTTAAGGTGCTTCGGAAGCTATCCATCTTTCTCTCTGCGGTATCAAATACGGAATCAGGAGCAACTGTTGAGACGGGAATAGACAAAACATCTGATGCCATTCTCGATAGGGTTGGATACTTCAATCTATTTAACTTCCACCAACCCAAAGCATCAAAATCCTGTACACGAGGCAAAAGAGATTCTTCCAGATACTGATCTAGTTCTGATTTCATTTGGTTGCTACTCATGATCTCTGAGATATAGATGTCAAAATCGGAAAGACCATCAGCACTTGAAAGTAGACAATCATCTTGAGATATCTCTGCTTTTATGACGGATTCACTAGCTTCGTCCAAGAACGTAGGTGGAGGAAGTGACTCCAGAACATAATCGAGATAGAGTTCATGCAGTCCCTCGTCAACAAGCTTGATCCAAGTTTCAGCTTCATTTTCATAGATCCTGGAAAAACTGAACTCCACAAGCTTCATCTTGAATCTGGGATCCATGACAACAGCAACAGCTAAAACTAGGTTGCAGTCCTTCCAATATCTATCAAACCTATCCTTCAGAGGCTTAGTCAGGTTTCTAGTAAACAGATCTGGGCTCCTGGCAGCATGCATCAATTCAAGCTGAATTTTCCACACTTCATGAAAGAATGTATTTGAAGTTGGGTTAACTTCGGCAGTTAAAATGCTGGCAGCATCATGTAAAAGCTTCAAATATGTGCATAGAGTTTCAACTTCCCTCCACTCATCCATTGATGGAATTATTTGGTTCTGTGTATCAGAGATATCTAAGAAATAAAACACTTCCTTTAACTCAGAAGCAGCCAATAGCATTTCGTAGGTAGTATTCCAGTTGGTTTGGTCATCAAGGACCAAGCTCTTTGTGCTGGGCACTTGAAGCTTTTGTTTCACTTCAGCAAACTTTTCTCGATGAGCTTCCGAAGTAATCACATACTTCACAATTCGACGGACTTTTTCAAGGGTGTTCCTCATTGACCACAACGCATCCTGTGCAGTACTACCTAACGCATGAGCATAGCAGCTGCCAATAATCAGTTGACCATTGACAATAACCGAATTCTTGATCGATAATAGACCTCTAAGATTTGCTCTAATAGTCTCACTACTGAAGGATTGATTAAGAGTGAGGGTAAATAGTTTGTTCTCAAAACACCAATCTGTAAAGCAAGCAGCAACTGCATGATTGAAGGCAGATTCTGAATCAGGAAATGGCAACGTGATAACACTAAGGATCCGCCGGTGCAAGTTCCAATCACAATCAACAAACTGCCCTGTTAAAATTGCATAACCTACAGTTTGATCTGAAGTCCACAAATCCAAACTGAGGCTAATGCGACCGGGAGCTCCAGCAAGAAGGCTCAAAAGATTTTGCTTCTCTCTCAAGTAGATGTTCACTACATGAGCTTCAATCGTGTTTATGTTAACTGAATTATACTGAGGATGAAGAGCCCGTGCAAACCTAACGAAACCAGGGTTTTCCACTATGTGAAGTGGATAATCATGTTTAATAATCATTTTCGCTATCTCATGGCTGCAACTTTCCTGATCAAAGGAAATGGCTGTGAGTCCAGAGGTAGCCCTATGCCGCTTCCTTTTTCTATCAACAGCATCTGCTGAGCCATTGCTTTTGGGGTTTGGAATGTAGGGAGATGACTGATTTTTCTCCTTATTAAGCTTGCTCACCGGACAAATTCCTAGGGCAATATGCCGTTTGAGGTGGCTTGTGCCAGCTAGTTTTGAACCAGTAATGTAGGCAAATGACTTTTTGCACTGCTTACAAAAGGCTCTGGTACAGTCTGCATCAATGTTTTCTACTGTGAAGTGTTCCCAAACAACAGACTTTTTTCTCCTGCGCTTATTGGGTTGTGCATCTGAATTTGGTGTTCCGTTGTTGTCAATAAGGGCAGCCATAAATGAACCCTGAAACAACAAAAATCCCAAAAAAATCATGATGGCGTACATTCCCGTCAAATACCAAATCTCCTAGGCCAAAATGATGGCATAGTCTAATTGATATACCTCAATACTAGTTTTCATGATGATATAACTACAGCTAGCAAACTGCACAAGGATAGTAACTGACGTATATCAATCCAAGAGCAGAAGCAGCTACAAAATTAGAGTTTAAGTATTGCAGGGAAATCATGATTTAGAAGACCTAATACATTTATAAATTAACTGCACTCTCGTCCCAGGCCAAGGAAACAGAAGGTGTGCTTAAGAAGATCCTAGAGAAAATTTATAGAAACAGAATTTCAGAATAAAAGAGGTAATAACTAGGCTAGACAGAACAAAATCACAGAAACATTCTTAAATGCAGAACAAAAATACATTTTCTGTTCTGTTCAAAAGATTGAGCTTTACAACCATAGGCTCGGCCATTCACAGACCTATAACATAAAAAGACCTAGTACATGTGAAATACCATATCTGATATCACAAGACTATAATAAGTAGCCAATCACGAACTCCATCTTTTTTTTTCCTAGGTAAGCAAGAATAGCAACTATAACTTGCCTCAATTCTCATCTTTTACTACATAAGATAAAAAGTCATTAGCATACATACGCTGTATCCATATTGATAAATTGTCAATTCACCGCCTATAATGCGAGCAAACAAGCAGCAAACAACATTTAAGATCCCCATAAATCCCCAGTTCCCCAAAGAAAAATAGTTAAGATAAAAAGAAACCTTTTTGCCAGCCATAAAATTCAAAACCACCCGATGAAGCAACATAAAAGACAGGTACGCAGCAAACAAAATTTAACAGGCATATGAACCCCACAATAGATATGACACAAAGAAACCTTTCTGTCAGCTATAAAATACAAAAGCAACCAATAAAACAACATGAAAGACATGTCTTTTGATCGATAAACAGCAGTTCAGTTTGAGAACAAATTACAGTTTAGCGCAAAAAAACCAGGACGGAGCCAAAACCTATAATACCTGAAGAAAATTTAAGAGTCATAGCGGGGGGGAAAAGAAAAAGAAAATTCTTTTAACCAAATTGAAGAATAAGAATAAACTATTGCGCGCAAGACAATCACATATGAACCATATAATATGCCAAACCCAAAAAATCTATTCGTAGAAACTCAAAGTGACTCTAAAATACAAGACCCAGAAATCTGTTCCAACATTGTCAAATTCAGTGCCCAAAAAATAACAAAAGGAAAATCTAAAAGAAAAGATTAAAAAAAAGGCGCCAACAGAATAACTGCAAGCGGTTGCAAAATCAAAACCGCCGAGAGAAGAAGAACTTACTTTGGAGACTGAGGGTTGGAACTCGAAATCAGAATCAACGGAGGACCGGAAGAAATCGTCGAAGCAGCAGAGTAGGGTTTAGGGTTTAAGGTTTTGAGGATTAAACCAGAATTTTTTGAATTATTGGGGGAAATTTTTTTGAGGAGGGAGGGACGAGGGAGAAGAGAGAAAGATGGGCTTGAGCCGTGCAGGTATTATGAGAGCTCCAAACCCTAAATGGACCCTTTTTAAGCAGGGCTGAGTTGATACAATGCGGCTATGAGCTTTTAGGTATTCAGGCCTTATTTATAAGACCCGACCTTCTATGTTCTTGACTTTAGTCTATTGGTCCATTCTACAATTTCGTATTTTACTTTTTAGTCCTTAAGACTTTCTCGGGAAGTCTAACCCATCACAACCGCCATAGGATTCAGCCCACCGTCATTCGTGAGCTCTCAGCCGTCTATAGTTTGGATTGGTGAATTGGTGGGGTCTTCCTTGTGTGTCCTTTTTTTTAAAAAAAAAAATATTTACTGTAAGTGGGGGTCTTACTATTATTAGTGTGGTTGGCCTTACTCCTTCAAAAAAAAAAAAATTTCTTCAAAAATTCTTTTTTGCTTTGATTTAAAATCTTTCGGAAACTGATTTTTACTCTTTTAGGTTGCAAAAATGAGAAAAAGTAAAATATAAACGGATTGGCTAACAATTGAATGTGATTAAAAACAGTAATTGGATTATGCTTGAGATAGTAAATAACGTATTAACAAATACTTCTCGAGCCGGTTAGAAAATCAAATATGAAAGGGTGGAGAGGGAAATTAGTGAATTGAACAAAATTTTCAATTAAAAAAAAATAGTACAATTATATAGGTTACTTTTTCTTGGATATTTTCCAAAAATTGGTATCTTCTCTCTTTGCCCTTCATCTTTGTGACTGATCATGGCAAGGGCTATCGATTAATCTTGGTCAAAGCTTTTCTATTCGTTTTAACTTCGCATTGAAAGAGTTGAGAGACTAACATCAAATATAAGTAGTATCAGTTTGTTGCATCTTTGATCTACATTTGAAATTAATTAGCAGTATCAAATAGCAGTCGTGAGGGTCTTAACCGATGAACTAAAAAGAAGCAGGCCACTAGATTAATGTCCACCATTTAACTATTTGAAAGATTATTACACTAGAAAAATTGAAGTATATGCCCAAACCTGAACCGCACAAACACTCGTCCTTCATAAAGTTTTTTTTTTCTGTCAACACAGAGGTATCTGGTGTCCATGGACTGATTACCGTACGACCCAACTATTTCTCTGCGAGTCGGGAGAAGCTGCCCAACATCACCGACCGTTGCACCCAGAATTCAAACCTTTGCGGTGGTACTTACCTAATTAAGCTACTACCACCAGCTCTAGCCCTGGGAGCTCGTCCTTCATAAAGATTGGGGAAGAACTTTTGTAGGTTTGCTGCTTGTAGCATTAAATTAACCCATCATCTCATCCCATAAATATAATTCCTGGGTCGGTACCGAACGCTTTGTTTAGATTGACATTTTTTTCTAAAATTTTTTTAAATATATTTTTTAATCTCTTTTTTCATCTCATATATATCAAATTACTGTAATATATATTTGTACGGAAATTTCGAGAAATAATAATAGTAATCCAAATGGTGGGCTAATATGAATTAGTTTTTACCAATTCCCAAGGACCTGTTGGAAGGGCTTTCCAAGTTTCCAGCCAAGCAAAAGGTGAAAAGGTGCAAATCATCATTCATTCTAATGAGAAAACTCAAAACAGTGGATCTTTTCCTTCGTACAGTACAAAGGGGCTTGTCATGGTTCAAGTCACTGTATAGCACCAAATTAAGGTCAACTTGGTTGGACGAACACAGCCTTTTAAAAGCTCGTAGAAAAATTAGCAAGTGATAGTGAGTTGGCTGCAACCCTGAATCATCGTCAGAAGATGGATACGTGGCCACGCAGTTTATAGTACCAATTTGCTGCAGGAACTGAAAAGCAAATTAAGCTACCAGCACAAGAATACTCATCAGGCATGATGGGAAATATTCTTAAAGTTGATTAGCTTCTAGATTATGTTTTTTTTTTTTTTTTTTTTTTTTTTTTTTTGTCGACGGAGTGGGTGTCCGGGTCAAGTCCTTAAAGGCGGCCCGACTAATTCCACTTCGGCCCAGCCCAGCGCCCCAACCAGACTTAGCACGTTATATGCACGGAGGAACCGATGTTGTTGCGGAGATTCGACCCCGGGACATGAGGACCCGGGGCAGAGGCGCCAACCACCAGCCCATTCACGTGGCGGCTTCTAGATTATGTGAAATCAATAATAGTTGATAGATATGAAAAATTGCTAGCTACCACGCAATAATCCAAAGACTTTTTATATTTGGGTAAAAACTAAAAACACACAACAGTTAGTTACCTAAAAGTTATCATCAAATTGTTTATCAGGTCACCCGTGGGGGCCAAAACCCGGTTGGACCCCTCTTCTGGCGTACATGCAAGGACATTTTCTCTGCCTCACTCTCCATCAAAGCACAGGCGCTGAATACATGCACGCACGTACAACCCAGAAAGCAGAAAGGCACGATAAATTTCCGAAAGCAAGTACCGCCGGGCACCAGGGGGAACGCAGATTGGAAGTAGTAATATTTCATTCAAAGAAAAATCGTAATCAGTGATGGTGGTGTGGTGTGATAATGCCTCTACACTGACTCCAAAATCAGACGTCCTATGGCTAAAATTGTGGAACCTATCAACCAAACTCATGAAAAGGACATGCATCAGAAATTTCCTACTATATCTATATCATTCTAGCTAGCTAGCCCGGTTAGCCTACCATGGTCGGTCAGTGGCGGAGCCACATATGGTTGAAAGTTGGCAATTGTCCCCTCTCAACTTTGGTAAAATCACAAAATAGCCTTAGGAAATTTCAGAAGTTATATTATACTATTTGTCTCCCCTAAATTTTGTGCAATTACCTTTTATAGTTGCATCTCCCCCCCCCCCCCAAAAAAAACCAATCATAATGATTGGGCTTAACAAAAAATAAAGATATCATAATGATTACCTTTTGTTAGGCTCTTGGACCTTCTTCGAGTTATGTAATCATTGATCCATTTGGATTGAAAATTATTTGAAAAATATTCTTCTTTATAGCAATTTTTTATGTGAATTATGTGAGATAGAAAACAATGTTAAAAAAATGTGTGTTGAAGACAAATAAGAAATGCTTTTTGAAAAAAAATTCTAAATTTCTTATGTTCCTTACTCAAATAAGTAGAATGATCTTATTGCTGCTAAAACGAGTAAGTTCAATTAGTAAGAACGGATCACTTTCTCACAAAAGGTCGTGTGTTTGAATTCCGCTGCCGATGTGAGGATTGTGTGAGCTGTATTGGTGGATGAATCCGGCTATCAGATGTGAGGGCTGTGTTGATGAGCGAACTGTAAAAACATGTTTAAGCAACCTATGATTCTTGAGGTATCACCTACCTGTGGTGGTGAACGGAAACAAATCCATCCAAACTTTTTATTTAAAAAAAAGGATGATCACAAAGTTAGCTTTAACAGTACATGTAAAAATATGTCCATCAAACAATTTTATCACATCAAACACAATAGTTGCACATTGCAACCCCCTGATTTACGTTAGGATCCTGACTCCGCCTCTGAGTCCATGGTGTATTTAGTAACTAATCTCTTAACTTCGTCACTAATTTACTACCTTTGAAGCTCCAGATTTAAATATATTACTTAAAATTTAGATAATCCTAGGGGTGGCAATTTTCGACACGACCTGAAAACACGACACGAACCTAACACGAAATTAATGGGTTTGGGTTGAGGTTTCGGGAATTCGGGTCAGAATCGGGTTGGACCCGATGAACCCGAAAAGAAAACAGGTCGATTTCGGGTCAACCCGTGGCGACCTGATATGACCCGATATGACCCGTTTACGAATTAAAAATAATTTAATAAACATAAAAATAATTTTATCTAACTAAACTAAGTTATTCTTTTTTTCAAAGGCATTAATTACTTAATCCTAAATGAATTTATTTAATTTGTGTGAAGTTGAAATTATTATATTTAGACAAATAATATATTATATTATTTTTTACTTTTATACTGTTTTAATTTATTTTATATTTTGTTTGGGATAAAACACTTTTACGGTGTTTAATTTATTTTAGATTTGGTTTGGAATTATTTATTTAAATTTTTATTACTTGATTATGTAATTAGTTTTGTGAGAAATTGATTTTATTAGAAATTACAGTGATAAATTAAAATTAAGTTTCGGGTCATTTCGGGTCGACCCGCCAACCCGTCAACCTGAAATTTTCGGGTTCGGGTCAGCATACCTGACCCGTCACGGGTTGGCGGGTCGGGGTCGGGTCAACAGATTTTCTGACGGGTTGACCCGAACCCGACCCGCCAACCTGATTTGGACCCGAATTGCCACCCCTAGATAATCCTGCATGATTTACTCCGAACTCTTTTCCATGTCCTACATACATACCATGACTGGTAAATAAATCCCTGGTTGGCCGCTTAGGTAATTAACCTAATTAGTTCCTTAAGTTAACTCATCAAGCTAAGTCATCAGGACATTTCCTTCCCTTCCTGAATCGCGACAGTTAGGTGTGCTTTTCTAAGTTGCTCCTTCATTGCTTATTTTTTTCCCCATTTCTTTTTTAGGAGGTTGTTTCATTATGCTCAGCCTCCGGCGCAATTATTAAAGCTAATTAAGGAGACCATTATCCTTAATTTTGTTTTTTTTCTCTTTTTAGCTAGTAATCGGTAGTCTGTGTAGGGAGGAAACTAGAAGCACTTTAAACCAATATTTTTTAGTACAAGATTTTCCGGAGTAAACTGATGGTTGAGAAATGACAAATCCTATATGCAGACCTATTTGTAGAGATCTAGGGCAAACTTAAAGAAGTGAAATCATTTTTCACCTTTTTTTTTTGGGTTTCTCGAGTGAAATGCATAAGGTGAAAACAATGGCATTAATTCACTTCAAACCATTTTTTTCTAAGAATTATGTAATGAATGTGCAGTTAGTCGCTCGAAGATAGAGATGATGTTGGTATATGAAAGATACTCATCTGAACAAGCAATTTTTTAGCAACAATGAACGAAAACCAGGAAAGTTCTACCGCAAAAATAAAAATGAATAGGCACCAGAAAATTCAAAGAGGACATTACCGGCCGGGGACCGTTCAAGAAGATCTCCAACTGTTTTCACTTTTTAATTTCTGCCTTGCTTTAGCTTGTTTAAGTTCACAAAGGGTCTCACTTGAAGTGCATGAACGACAAAAATAAGGCCAAAAACAGCTGAAATAGTACTGCAACAATTTAGTTCTAGATGATGGACAAACAAGATGTAGAGGCAAGAGTCAAGATCAATGATCACGACAAATTAAGACCCACAAGACTCTGGAATGGACAAGTCCAAATTTTGTTCATAATAACATTGACGCTACAATGCAGCATAAAACTTAGTTGAAAGGGAAGATGATTAAACAAAAAATGAAATAACGATTTATCGAAAATTTTGGTTTACATATTAAGATTCTTTAAAACACCACACAAGGATAGTAAAATTACCAGGGTTAGCTGTTCAACATAAAACCGTATACTGCTAAACTCCAGCAAGTTGGAGAAGAAGATATATATAGGAAGTTGGATCGCCGCTAAGATAAAATCATGAAGTCCTAATGTGCCTTGTTTTCCCGTAGCTTTCTTGAGCTTCTTGATTAGCTCAAAGAGTTAGGATAGCAGCTAATAGAAGTTCAAGAAAGCTGTGGAAAAGCATGGCTGGACTTGCAGCAGCTAGCCCTCCGGTCTTCAATGCTGTAGAACAACATGACTCAATTATATTGGAGCATGGAGATGAAGGTGGTGTGGAGAGAAACGGACGTGATACATATGATCATCAGGACCACCTCTAGCCTGTAGGAATACGCAATCTGCATTACAGCTTTAAAGAATGATGGCAGAGTGGAGAGAAGAGTGGCCTGTAATGTAGGGTTCACTTCCACAGCAAAAAGTTAAATGCACGTATATAACAACTTAGTAGGATTCGGTGCCTCCACAGCCAGAATAATTCCTCCCCGGTATTCCCCCGGTTACATGGGCTCGCTCCTTTTCTCTGTCTAGATCTATATATTTTCTACTTTATTTTTTTTTTTTTTTGGTTGCGGAAAAAACTTAAGAGGCAAAAGAAAGTTGTGTGTGGAGAAATTGAGCGTTGCCAAAAAGTGTAAGGATTATTGTTAATTTTGAGTGTAGGGGTAAGGGTAATCTAACATCTATGCTTTTTTTTTTTTTGGAAATAATAAGTTTAAATGAGTTCAATTTTGACTCCCATTAAACATCAAGACATACAAATTATTAGTCGCTTATAAGATTTTAACAGTTCGTCAATTAACACAACAATTCTTATACTAACAGCAAAACTCGAACACGCAATTTTTATTGAGAAAATAACGCAAGGACAACTGCCCAGACTAAATGATTGACATGCCATACGTGCGTATATATATGGGTTTGAGATTGAGGGTCCGGTGGGCAAGGTGAATAGAGCATTCTAAACTTAAGAAGCTGCAGATGAATACTTTAATTTCAGCAGTTAGACTAGTTGGTTTCTCTACTATAGTATGCATGTGCTGTTGGTCTTGAATGCATTGTCTCATCTATAAGCTAGTTCCCATCCATGTGGTAGTCGGAGCTGGTGGGCACAAATACAATACGTTGCTATTACTTTCGTTACATCAGTCAATCTTCTTCTCTTTTTTTCTTTTTTGCCTAGCCTGCCTTCGAACTTGTCATTAATTACGTAACGCAATTCACACGAGTTTGTGATCTTCGTCAGCTTGTCATGTATCCACCACTGTACATGGTACAATTATTAGTGATTGTGGTGGAAAGGACGTAAGAAAACCAGAGTACCACTACATTTATGTTGGGTTGCTTTTGGTGAAAGGGAGACGAGGCTTTTTTTTGCCCCTCAAGTCTTCTCATCCCTCTCTACACTCTCTTTGCCTTGACTATCGGGATTTGAACCCTAAACTTAACATCAAGAAAAAATCTAAGAGACCTTCCCTAATTTTTTAAAATTTCATTTACATATTGTTTGTTTGCAGGGATTTGGATTTTTTTTTGCACTGAATATAGAGCATTGAAACATACTTTCTGTGCAAAGGTTATTCATATGGTGCAAGCAGTGTTTTGAAAATTGAATTGGACGGTCGATTCGACCAGTTGAACAGCGAACCGGCCTTACCTTCAATTTGGTTCAATAAATAACCTAAAAAATTAATTGAATCGATCATATTTGGTCAAGAATCGGTTGAACAGATCAAACTACAAATTGAAAAGTTTTTCGATTCACTCTATGGTCCGAGTTTTAACATATTGGTGCAAGTTATGATTCTTCAAATATTGTGGCAAAGATCAATTCTTTCTCAATCCCATGTTCCATGTTAGTTTCATACAAAAAAACATGGGATAATTTCAAAAACCTTTCCTACGTACTATTTGGAATAGGTTGATAATATTACAAAAGGTTAAAAATAAGAGAACTATATATATGAGATTTCTCGAAGTTTAGAAGTACCGAGTGATATTGTTATACACATTAAAGGGGGTTTTTGAAATTGTCCATTAGCCTCCTAACTAAAACCATATTTTCGTACTAAAACATTGACTTAGCTGATTTATTATGGTTATCTCCATACCATTTAAAGGTGGATGAGTTGCCATCATGACTATGAGTGTTATCAAGTCGACTTAAATTCTTATGGTACCATATTCAGGTTCAAACTCAAGCATTGTTTATGCTATTTGAACTTGAACCAAAACTCGAACGAGTAGTAAGCTTGACACTCAAGCTCGACTAAAGACCACAGTACGCATGTTGTGCACAACTCGGATAAGCTTGAGTTCTCAAACTTTATTTTTTGATAAATTTTATAACTCTCCTACCTATGAATGTGATTTTGCAATAAATAATTAAATCATTCATATTATTTGATAGGGTTCAATAAGTACTCAAGCCTTAGTTTTCTCTACTCTTACTAAACTAAAATACTTTAGGGAAAAGAGTCTCAATGGCCCTCGAACTCTTTTCCAGATAAAGTTTTAACCCTCTAACAATTAACAGTAAAATTTTGGCCCTCGATCTAATAAAATAGCATATTTATGGCCCTTTCCGTCAAATTCAGCAGTTAAAATTGACGGAAAGCATTATCTCGTGAGATGCACGACCAAATATTAAGGGCATTTTTGCCTCTAGAGGAAAGAACTTGCAAATCTAGAAAAAGAGGATCTTCTAGCTTTGGCTAACCCGTCACTCTTCGCCGCCACCTCCTTACCTCTCTTCGCCACTGTCTTTCCTGGCGAGGAGTGGGAGGGCAATTGAGTCTGATAGTGCATCATTACCAGTAGGCCTAGGACTTGGGCTGCATTGTGATGGTGGGTCTAGCTTGAAGGAACTGATGTTGGGAACTCCATCTGTATTTGGTCCTAAGCATACTACACTTGACCTTCTTGGATTAGGGATGGCAGCTGGTGGAGGCCATCAGGCCGATTTTCTGCTTTAATGACATCAATTGGCGACGGAGAGATTGTTGAGTTGGAGCTGAGTGAGGGCCATGAGTGATTTGAGGGCGTCGGAGTAATTGGAGAAAGTATAGTTGTTGCCGGAGATGGGTTGGACCCAAACGGCTGTCACGAACCCCAGCCATTTGCTGGCTGGGATGTCGGAGACGGCAAGGAGAAAGTACCCATGAGACTACAACTGTAGTCCAATCAAGACAGCAACAACAAAAAAGGGGCGCAGTTTTCCGGTTGAAAGATTTTGTGGGGGTCTGATCTGATGATGATTTAAAACTTAGAACGGGCACATGACATCGCGCAGATTGTTGCTACTTTCTACTTCAGTAGAATTGAATAATTCCACTTGGTTTTTGTAGACGCAAAAAGTACAACTAGTAGTACTAGTTTGCATGAATAGGACAGCGATCCGTCTCTATTTTACTCTTCAAGTCTTCGCCGGGAAGCAACCCGGACTTGCGAGACTATAATAAATAGGCACTTGCCTTCTGTTTTTACTCTTTCTTTGTTCAAAGATTATAATGCCCTTATTATTTGACCGCACATATCTCGCGAGATGATGTTTTCCATCAAAATTAACTACTGGATTTGACAGAAGGGCTACGAATATTCTATTTTATTAGATTAAGGGCCAAAACTTTACCGTTAATTGTTGGAGGATTAAAACTTTATCTGAGATAGAGTTGGAGGGCCATTGGGACTCTTTTCCCAATACTTTATTAAGAATTTGACTTGAATTTAATTAATATCGAGTTCGAATCGAGCATTAGACTGAACTTCTCTCGATTTTGAGTTAAATAACTTGATTGATTTACATCTCTCGTCATCACGGTTAAGTTGTACCACCTAATAGCCAAAACCACACCGATTTAGACAAACAGGTCATTTTAAATGTTTGCACTAGTAATTTTCGTTTAGCCTGATAAAGGTCACCTCTTCTACAAAATTTTCTGACAACGTTATTAAAGCGCGAAGTGCCAAGTAGAACAAGAGGCATATATCGCCCATAGAGTATTATTTTGGATAACTTATTATTTATAGGTATTAGTATTTTATAGGCCTGTCAATCGGGCCTAATGAGCCGGGTTTTGATGAGCTCAAGTTCAACTCATTTAATTTGAATTATTTTCGGGTTTCGGGTTATGAGTTTAAGGTTCGTAAATGTGAAACTCATATTCAACTCACATAATATTCGGGTTGTGAGCCTTAATCGGGCTTAGCCCAAGTTCACTTATTACTCCTTAATTTTCTTAATATAATTACTAGAACTATTAAGTTGTAAACTAATTTAACATTTACAAGACTATAATATTAAAACTAAACATGAACAAATAATAGTTCTTAAAACGTATATAAACCAAAAAATTTTCAACAATATTTATATTTAATCCATTCAAAATGCATGAAAAATAGTAATAAAAATGCGATCATAAGCCAATACATCTTTAAAAGTTGAAACTTTTTTTATAATCTTGTGATTTAAATCCAAATATGCTTGATGATTTTTGTGTTTGTAGACCAAAAAAAAATCAACCAATATTATGCCAATACAAAAATTTACTCAACCAATAAGAAAAATTAGAGATTTAGTTATGCATTACCAATATTGGCTCTCAAGAAAGCTCGTGAAAGAGTTTTTAGATGTATTTTGTGTTTTGTAATTTATGTATATATTTAGTATTTAGTAATAATATATTTGGATATATAATTATACATAATATCAAAATATAAATATTATATATATATAGGTAATTAAAGGGCAGGGCCGGGCCTATATCGGGTTTGAACCTAATAAGGCCCAAGCTCGGCTCACATTTAATTCGAGCCTAATTTTTAGGCTCAAACTCAGACCGGCTCACTAAATGATCGGGCTCATCGGGCTTTCTGTCGGGCCGAGCGAGCCGAGCTCGGGCTGGCCCAGCCCCATTGACCGTCCTAGTTTTTTATTTGTATCATAAAACTTTTTTTTAATTATATATATATTTTAAATACATTACTGCTGTTCTTCCAAACACAGCCAATTTATGAACAGTTTTTAGCAATATTTTGGGAGCAAGTCATCTCCTTTTCCCCTGTCAGAGCTATTATGGTACGACTATTAATGCACCAGGTATAACACCCCACTCGAGTCCTTGTGATGCCAGTAGCCAACTACACCTGGAAATATCAGGTATAAACCCCGCTTTGAAGACGTTGAACGTCGGACAGACACCGGCACACTTGGCGTCGAAAACCCAACACCACCAGAAGGAGCAAGGCGACGACGGGGGACGAGGACGATGAATATGTATGGAGGACACCACGATTACTCGCTCTACCTATTCGATTTGGGCGCCACCGATCCTACTCTCATCGAATCTCTGGCTCTCCATCCCACAAGACGACACAGTTTGGATGAGAACAACAAGAGTAGGGGTAGTCCGCCCCCGAACCAGCACCGACACGACGGTACTTCGCCGCTCCCATTAGGCATGGATTGGAGCCCTCCCCCTCGCATTTGGGTACTAAGCTATTATTACTCTGGTGAATTATGACTGTGTTCTGATGTAATTCAAGATTGGACCTTTTCTTTTCCTGGATTTTATTCAAGATTTCTATTTTTTTCCCTCGGTTTAACTTTTCTGTTTCTTATCTGGTTTAGTCTTTCGGTTTTTTGGAGCTCAAGATTGACTGGATAGGCAATTGAGAATCAGAAAGTTAGAATCTTTTCATTTAGGAAGCTATATGCTGGTAGATTTTTGTTGCTGCGGTAAATTTTTATTGCTGTTGGGTTATTGGGGCCCAGCCGTGAATGGGTAACCAATTTAGAAGAAGAAAGTTAGAATCTTTTAACATTTGCACGAGCTAGCCGAAATTTTGTAGTTCTTTTGGGTCGTTGGAACTCAACCGTGGGACGATAGTAAATCGAGAATCACAAAGTTAGAATCCTTTAGCATTTTCAAAAGCTAGTTGTGGGTAAGTTTTTACTTGAAAATTTTTCCTTTTTCGTGTTTTGTGGCCCTAACTTTTCCTTTGTGCTGCCAAATGATCTTCAAAAGTCAGGGAACCTTTATTAATTAAGCTTCCAAATGCTGCTTCAAACAGGCTCTTCAATGCCTAGATTAATATAATACTTTTGCATACCGTAAAATTACACCATTATAGAGTCTATCCTTCATGCAAAAGGTCATTTGAATATTCGCCACCATCATAATTTTTCCTACTATTTCATTTGGTATAGTGACATACTTGAACTTCTGCTGGTGAGGTTTAGTTGCTCGAGTGCAGGCCATAATTGGCTACTTTAGGATGACTTTTAGGGTGATTTGCTGTATGATCTTCTTTTCCCCCTTTTATACTGGCTCTGATCTTGAGCTCAACAGTTTAATTTTCTGTATAAGATTATTTTCAGAATTCAAGACATGCCTTTAGTAACAGCCAGCCCTATGTGTGTGCTGTTACAGGAAGGACGGAACTCTGTTTGGCCACACGACTTTCGTACAGGGTGGAGCTATTGCGTCACAGTTCCTTCTTGGACTATCATACCAAAAGGCAGAGGTTTAGATCCTACTGTGGTATATAATCTTCTTCATTATACTTCTATCACAGGCCATATTTGGTTTTTAGTTGGGAGTTACCTTTAATTTGATGATTCTACCCTAAATGATTATCTGACATCTGTTTTGAGATCATTACTTTAGCATTTTTTATTTTTTACCTATTTTATGTTTCCCCAACCCCTTCTGCTTGGATGTCCCTAATCAAATGAATGCTTAGAAGGGTATGGGACAACTTTATGTGATTTACCTATGTAATTATATGATGCAAAAGTTGTCTGCCTTTATATGCATGGATTGCAGAAAAGCTTTTTACATATGGTTGGTTACTGTTATTGTGGGTTAACATTCATAAATGACAGTTCTACAGGGTCCAAGTTGGTATCCAGTCACCAGAAGGATCTACTACTTTACGAGGAATATTAAGAAGATTTAGCGATTTCTTGAAGCTATATTCTGATGTGAGTCAAATATTTTCATCAGGTCTTAAGATGTTTATGTTGTATCCTCTGAAGAAGTGATTACTGAACGCGGTTAAATACTAAAATTCGTTACTGCTTCAAGGCTTGGTAAATGGAGTCATATGCTGTACTATGGAAGATTTTAAAATCATTTGTCTATTCTAGTATGGGACCTTGAGTCGTTTTAAAACCTGAATAATTTTTTGCTAAACTTTTCTTTTGCAGCTTAAAAGGGCATTTCCCAAGAAAAAGTTGCCCCCAGCTCCATCCAAAGGGCTTTTGAGGACAAAAAGCAAGGAGCTGATAGAGGAAGTTAGTAAAATTTTACTTTTGTTTCTTTCTAATTTTTCTTATCTTTGATTTACCATTCTTGGGCTTGTATCTTGGTAATGGATAGGTATTACATGCACATATATCTTATTTAAACAGATATCTTTCCAGTTGGAAGCTATTATGGTTTCATAAACTCATTTTTGGATATCACTCTTAAGTTAGTTGTCTTTATATCAGCGTAGGTGTTCTTTGGGGGATTGGATTGAAAAGTTGCTGTCTGATATTGATTTGTCGAGGAGTTTTCCTGTTGCGGTCTTTCTTGAGCTTGAAGCGGCTGCAAGGTCGTGTAGGTGTTTTGAACATTTACCTTTGATTGTTCTTTGGTTTTTTGTTTTCTTGTGCATTGAACTAGTTGACAAACTTTTGGCTATACTGATTTCTCTTATTTATTATGATAATTTTCAGCATTCTATGAGGCAAATCAGAGTGCTTCAGATGCAAATTCACCTGCTACTTTTTTTGTTCCCGCCGATCAAATTTTGAACTATTCAGATGGTTCTTTAGTTACTGGTTCATCATTTGCATCAGATTATGGGAATGATTCTAGTTACAAGGCATCTGAGCTTGGGACAGCAAGGCATGGAATGGAAATTCACCATGAACTTGGCATGGGTAATGCATCATATGAACCAGAAATCACCAGTGCAGCAATAGCGAGTGTCGAGGATGGCGGGTTCTCTGTGAATAATTTGAGGCCTTCAAAGAAGCCTATTGAAGGGAATGAAAAAGGTTTCCATCATAACATGACGTTGATTGACAAGGATACTGTGACAGACCACCACATGCTTAAAACAGGTGCTTCACAGTTTATAGCTAATAACGAAGACAAAATGGAACCTCTTTCTGGAACTCAAAATCTGAGCAATGCTAGGACACTATCGGGAGATAGTATTGAAAGTGACGCAAGTTCTGTAGTGCTTGAACGTCCTGATGGTTCTGGTGCTGCACAAATTGATGTTTTGCTCACAAGCTCAGGACATGATGTATCAATTGTTCTTCCAACTGAAGAACAGAATAAGATGAACAGAATTCTCAATACTTTAAAACAAAGGCTAAATATAGCAAGGACAGATGTAGAAGATCTCACTGCAAGATTAAGTCAAGAGCTTGCTGTCAGACAATATCTTTCAACAAAGGTATTTTCCAACTTAACTTTTGCATACACGGACCGAAAAGCAATAGTATGCAAATATGTTGAAGATTAAATCCCAATCAATTTTGATATAGGAATCCTTTAGGAAATAAGATGTAACTTCTCCTTGTTGCTTCTAGGAATCTTCCATGACTTGAGATGTAATTACTTTTCACTTATTTCCTGCTAGAGTATTGTAGATTTCTTTTTTATTCTTGCTGGATTTTAAATTAAAATGTTATGGATAAGTTTGTTGAAGTTTGTCAGTGGAGGAAAATGATTTAAGTGAGCTAAGAGGCAAGGGTAAAAACAAAGCGACCTCCCTTGTGGGTGATTTAGAGGAGAATTGTCTTGGAGACCCTTTCAGGTTATTGGACACTTAGCCATAGTTGTTTTGTTATACATATTGCAGTTCATCCCAGCTTGCATAGACTCTTTGACAGTATTTGCTAGCTTGGATATTTTTTTCCCCGCCCCGCGGGTCCGGGGACCAAATAGTCCATAGCTCAAATATATCCGAGCAGTCCTAGCGTTACTTGAACTTTTCGCTGATTATGTTTACTTGGTTTGATTTTTTCCTTTTCTTTTGCTGTCTTTGTTTTTTTTTTTTTTTTTTTAATAATTAACACTTGTGAAGTTGGAAATTAATTTTTTTAAGCTCATGGAATAACTATGACGCTTTTCAAGAAATGCTTCATTTTGCTGTTGAATTCTCTTTCATTAACTTATTATTCATTTTGGTCCACCGTGTTAGCCTGACAACTACATATATTCTGTCTGAAAATGATGTCTCACTATGAGTTCTTGGAGTTATAATTTCTGATGGGTTCAGAAATTTGTCCTGTTGAAAACAGTGCTTGCTTTGTATTTCCAGGTGAAGGATTTAGAAACTGAACTTGAAACCATGAAGCAGACTGGAGAAGAAAGCTTGCAGCAGGCAATCATAAATGAAAGAGAAAGAGTTACTCAAGTGCAATGGGATATGGAGGAACTTAGGAGAAAGTGTATAGAGATGGAGTTGAAGTTGAAAAGTGAACAGGTGTAGGTTCTTTGTCTCTCCTGTCAAAACTTCTTGAGATCTTAATGTTTTTAGCAGTACATGACTTGACCATAAATGTTCAGGAGGAGAAGGGTCTTCTTGAAACAACCAAAAACTCCATTGTCCTTGACAATGATAGGTTGCGGCAGGAATTGGATGTTGCCAAGGAGCAGGTTGAGAATCTCCTAAAACATCATGAAGAATCAGAAACGAAATCCAAATTGGACCTAAAGATCCTTGCTAAGGAAGTCAAGTCTCTTCGAAATTCTCAGTTAGAGTTGAAGCAGGATCTTGTTAGGTTGGCAAATGAAAAGATTGAAGCAGAGGTAGTATTATGGATCATACTTTTTTTGTTCATTTGGGCTCAACAAGTATCAAGGATTTCAATTTTGTTGTCCATACATTTGATGTAGAATTTGGAAGGATTTGATGGAAAAAAACATAAGTTCCTTTTTAAATGAAAGGGTATAGGAAATTTCATGTATCAACATAGACATGGCCCATTTAGGATAGATGAGCTGTGTTGTGTGGTTCATATATAAGCATCCATTTCCTTTAATCCTTTTATCTTCATGTGATTTTCTGATGTTTGTTAATGTATCTGGTATCCCATGGATAATAAAAAGGCTCATGATTACTGTTTCAGAGGATTCTTCAGGAGGAAAGGCAAAGAAGGGAACACTCTAATGCTGCTAATGCGAAGCTGCTGCATGAGTGTGAAGTTCTCCGCAGTCGACTTGAAGAGTGCAGTGTTAATTTCCTAATTGAAGAAGAAATTAAACTCTCCATGGACACTTCATCTCCTTCTGAAGCAATTGATATATTGGGTACATCCGATAATCGAATAGGTCTTCTGCTTGCGGAGGTATGTCCTACACCGTTAGGTTGGTTTTATGGTATATTGGAGTCAGTTGTGAGCAAAGTCTCAGCAGTCATGATTTAATCGATCTTTCATGTTGGTAATATAGGTGTCAAGTAGGCGACTTAGCTAACTATTATAAGACAATGTAACACACAGAGGGATGGCTCCATATTCACGTTTCATTCAGGCATGCTTTAGATTATTTTGGTGAGGCACAATAACAGAACGATTCCGAGGTGCTAAAATAGCAAATGAAGACGTCTGAATCTTATACAGCTGCATGCTTGGTGGTTTTGAAGAGATTGTATACATGGTTAAGATTCTAAACATAAAAACCACCTGCGTGCTTGTGAAAAATATGGTGCTAATACCTAGTTTGCTTTCTCCTTAATCATTTTAAAGGGTTTTTGAATTCATAAATAGAAGTTTAATGGAGAGAGAGAGGGTGCAAAGTCAGTCTATCTTATTAATCTGGAAATTTAGCTGGATTTTGTACTTTTGGTTTGTTGGACGAGAAGCTTAAAATGTTTTTGAGCGACATATTGGTCAGTTAAGGAGGATGATAGCTTTTGTAATCTTAGCTTGTCTTCCTGAATCAAACAGGCACAGCTCCTTGCAGAAGACGTTGAGAATATCGTCGCTTCTGCAAGTTCCAGTACAGCTGGCCGAGCTACAAGAACACGGGATGATGAATTGAGGAAGATGCTGACAGATGTGTTCATCGACAATGCTAGTTTACGAACCCAAATTAACTCTATTCTTCGCTATGCTCTTGATAAATCTCCTGATAAATCTGAGAAAGATGCTGAAGAAACCTCCTCTAGAGAGAGCGTTCTTTCAAAATTTTTAGAACGGTGATTTGATTAATGTATAGTCCGGGCCATCAATACCATGCATATATCAGACGCTGAAGACGTCTCCGAGCGTTTCCTGGATGTGATATACTGCTTTCCTGAGCTGTGTAGCATATTAGTCATGAATAAATAAGTGAACAATGCTACTATCTTGTAATTACAAATTGCAGTTCCAGATGAATCATATGGACTAATATGGCAGCTCATAGTCTGAATACTTGCTGAAATGGGGAATTCAAATGGTTAGGAACATAGCTTCGTGTTGCTTATGAAACATTAGATGTTTGTAGATTGCTTTTGAGCCTTGATTGACGAACTTTGGTAGGTAAAAAGAACGGTTGAAAAACTCGGGAACGCGTAGCTCATTTCTTTCTGCAGGTGAAATGGCGCAACTGATGAAGCTTAATTACCCAACTGATGACTCAATGAAGCCCTAAAAATTCAACACTGCTTCCTGCTTCTGTTAACTGAAGAGACCGCATGCAGGCATCCTTACTTCATTGAATGTTCTACATGTTAGTAATTGAAAAAGAAAAGTTGAGACACATCTTAACTTTAAAGAGGTATCAGACCAAAATAATCTAAACCTATTCCATGGGGCCAAAAAAAAAAGCTTTCCACTAAATACATACAAAACTGAAAACCCAGTTGCTACAGAGGTATAAAACAGGGAGATCCTTCCGTCATTAAAAATTCAATTACTCCATCACCCTTGCGTGATTATCAAAAACTGATGCGCAGAGAGTAACAAGAGACGACCAGGTGCTTCAGAGTCACAATGGCCGTCCTCTCAACTAAAACCACTTAGCATGTGAAGACAGATCAGTCACCCATTTGTCCAAGATGCAAAGGAACTACTTATCTCCACCTCCAAACATCCCCATCATCTCTTTAGCAGAGCCCATCGAGCCCATTTGCTTCATCAAGTTTTGCAGACCTCCCATCCCACCAATCTGCTTCAGCATCTGAGGTGGGAGAACTTTGCTCATGTGCTGAGCGTTCATATTTCGAGATAAGGCACTCATTTCTCCCTTCTTTGGGATTTTGAGTCCTTTCATCTTGCTCCAGATCTTGGCAAGGCGCTTGTACTCTTCGAACATTTCCATCACTTCTCTTACTTGACGACCAGACCCCCTTGCTATCCGCATTATCCGTGATTCATTGATTAACTTGGGATTGGAACTATCCAACTCTGCAGTAAACAACGGGAAAAAAAAAAAAGACCATGGTGAAACAAACTTGCATGAAATTCTTCATAGAAATATGTATTCAAGGGCAGACTAATTCCAATTTCCAACCTAACATAATAAACATACCTTCGTTCGTCATTGAATCCATCATTGTCATGTAGCGTTTGATCTTTGCCTGGCTTTCCTTTTCATGACCTTTTGGCATCAACTCTGCACTAAATCCTGGGAGCATTGAGAATACCTACAAGAATCAAGCAAGTCATAAGAGCCACTTTCAGAAAAGGTCAACTGAAGAACAGAAATTATTTACAAAAGTCGCTTCTTGCTCTTTTTGTTCCTGTCTGTAGGCAGGGTGGAAGGAATTTTGTGGATGATAATGTAAGCCAATAGGCCGTGATTCCAAGTTTTCATTCAATACCATTCTAATCCATCCTAGAGGGAATAAACATCAAAAGAGCCAGCTGTATCTGAATATGCGTAAATGGAAATAGCAAAAAAAGTCCAAAAAGAACAATTTCTAAGCATTTCAATAGGATTGCTTTAGAAGGTTATGTTGTCATTCTTGAACAAAAACTGGCCTTCAAAAGTGTTGACTGAAACTCTCACTGCTTCTGCATGCTTCCACGTCCAAAGTGAAATGGTTTAACCACTGATTCTCTCAAATTGAAAGGCTATTCTTACTTCTGAAACTCATCCAAATAACTCCAGATACATATGGTGAAACAAGAAGAAATAAACCTGTCCAATTGGTCCCATTTTCAGTATGTTCTGGAATTGCTCGTACATAATCCTCAATGTGAAATTTCCTTCAGAAAGCTTTTGAAGCAGCTCAGGCTGTTGATCCATTGGGACAACTTCATGAATTTTGTCCATGAAGCCAGACCAGTCACCCATGCCTAGAGCAATTAAAATTATGAACATCAATTGTGAGCCATAACAGGGTAGCCGAGAGATAGTTCAACAGAAACATTGCAAAGGCAAAGACAAGTATATCAGACTACAGGAACAGAATTACAAACCTAAAAGACGGCTTACGAATGGTTTTACATCAAAAACTTCAAATTCATCCATATGTTCACCAGTCCCAATAAATATGACAGGACTTTTAGTAGCTGCAACCCTGCACATGGAAAGTAGAAAAGTCATCACTTCATTACTCCATGAAACTGTACTACCAGCATCTCAATGAGGAGCGTCTAGGTGCATTCTAAAATTAGACAAATCAAGCAATACTTTTATTTATTTATTTATTGTCATTAAATATGTCATCTTTTCTTCCTTGAGAGTAACAATGAGCTTTGTTTAGGTTTCTGCAGATTCTAGTTTTGTTAGCCCACTAAATATCATCATCTACGTAGTCTTAGTATAAAAAGGATGACCCAGCTAACTTCACAGAACTAGTTTTCCAGCAAATGAGAAAATTATAAATGTCTCAAATGACCAACAGATAAGTCCGTATCCAAGGAAAACGTATGAAGTCTGCACTTACGCACTAAGAGCACCACCTCCCTTTGCATGACCATCCATTTTAGTAACAATAACAGCTCCAACTGCAACACTTTGCTTGAATGCTTGGGCTTGATCAAAAGCTGCCTGACCGATACTGCTATCCATGACAAATATAACAAGATCTGGATTCTGAAACCATCAGATATAGAAATTAAGCAAGTTCCAGTTCCTGAAACCTTCAGGAAGGAGAAATTTGGATCTTCAAAAACATATAAACAATGGAGAGTAGAAAAACACACAGTTGCTTCGGAAACTTGACGCATCTCTTCAAAAAGGGCTGCTTCCTGTTTGTGGCGTCCACTGGTGTCAATAATTATAAGATCACAGTTTTCCTTCTTGAATCTTTCAACACCTTCAACTGCTATTTTAACCGGATCTGACTCCATGTAGCTGTTATAAAATCAACACATGCACAATGAACTCCTAGCATAAGCAGTGAAAGAGCAAAAAAAAAGTGAAAAGCAAAGAAAGAGCAAGATCTAACCCTAAACATCAATTGCCAAAGTACTCAATTTGAGCATTCAATTAGATTATTCCTTTAAAGAATTGATGCATTAAAAAAATTGAACAATGCTCAAACTTCAATCTCAACTAAAGCAATGTCTCAACATGTATGGATTAAAAAAAATGAATAATAAAAAAAAACTAACAATCAGAAGATATGAGCTACTAAAAAGGTAATGAGAGCCCTCTTCATCAATTGTCTTCCACTAACTAGTTAGAAAGAGCAACAAAACCACAAAAGTTTCAAGTGAGCAAATGATACATAATTTCATTTATCTAAACCATATATCTGGTAATTAATAGCAACTTAATGACATTTCGTAGAAATCTTGGCAAGAATTGTGCCATGGAAATGGAAGGATTATGTAAGCTCATCACAATCTAACATTACAACTGTATGAAGGCCCTAAATCAATGAAAAGACACAAAGTTTGATACTTTAGTGGAAAAGGTACCTTCCATAAAAGGGGATTTTAGCTTTTGTTGCATTTTGCTTCAACTGATCAAAAGCACCAGCCCTAAATGTATCAGCACATACCAAAGCAGGTTTCCAGCCCTTCTTCTGGTGGTAGTACGCGTATTTTGTACATGTAGTAGTTTTGCCCGACCCTGTGAATTATTCATGAAATGATCATATGTATCTCATCAAAGAAGAGCACAAGCAAAAGAACCTTCTGCAATGACAACAATTTGAGAGATCTAGACGAAGAAAGTTAGCACGATAAAGAATTTCACTGGAGCCAATCAACCACATGATATTAGGATAGATCCAACAGCTGATAAAAAATGTTTCAAGTTTGTTAAGTAAGACAGAACTCAGAAGGCATCAGTCAAAACATTCAAGTACCTTGCAATCCTACAAACATTACGATACTCGTTTTGCCTTTCTTAGGGGTGAATGAAGGTTTTCCGGGATCCAGCATCTTGCAGAGCTCATTAAATATCGCCTACAAACAAGAAAACCATCCTAAAAAATCAGAAGATGGTAAGAAAGAAAAAGAAAGAGACAAAGGCTGAATGCAGAGGGACTGTTGTCAGACAATGTTAACCCAGAAGAAAAAGAAAATATCAAGTCAATGCATCTTGTAAAAGTCATCAAAACTTGGTAGACAACTCGAAATATAAGGAACCAATCTTACAAAGCAGTCCTTTTCCAAGCAACTCTACAAAGTAATTGCATAATTTCATATGAATGGCATGCAGAATCCCATCCTAGATTAGCAAATTTAATCCCTCCATACAAGATGCTTTCACTTTTGACCCCCAAAAAGTTCTAGAATGTAATAGAAACGATTCAAAAAACTAATGGAATCCAAGAAGAAAAAAATTGAAGTAATGGAAAGATCTCATAATGAATTTTTATACAGAGCACAATACATCTGCTCTTGATCTTATATTGAGAAAACAAATACTTCCACTCGAATTCCATTCCATTTGTATATTCATTATTGTTCAGCCTGCATGCCGTTAAAAGATGTAAATGGAGGGATGTAAATTTCCAAGTTAACCCTTGAAGCCTTGTTTGATAGCAGCAAGAATGACACATCGAAAGCATCATATCTATTACAAAATATTTTAATATCATTGTACAAATTTGTCAGTTTCATACAAAATCAAATCAGAAACAGTCCCAAGTCCACAAGACAATAGCTCTTCAATTTCACCTGGCAAAAGGTCCACCCGTAGCTTAAACTGCTTCTCTACGATCCACAATCAAATATTATGCTCTATAACCAACACCAACAACAACAAAGACACTGCTTTTCCAAGCAATAAAACCTCATCCGACTGTCACCCACCTAAACCAATTCCGCAGTCACCACCCTTCGCAAATATACACTCAACCTGACCTCAACCGAAATTTGTCCTCTTCTGTTTTCCTATTTTTCACCCCTTAACGAATGATTGAGTCCAATTTCAAACCAGCACCCTCAAAATTCAGTTCTTGGACCCAAATCATTGCAAAATAAATTCCCTTCTTTTCTTCTGACTAAATTGAAGCATTCATTCAATTCAGTAATCAACTAATTTCTTTTTGCTCACTCCTACGATTCTCCTCCTTTCATTAACAATTTTATCCCAAACTAAAAAAAAATCATATAAAAAATAGAGAAAAGGCCACAATTACAACACCAAAACTATAGAGACAAAACCAAATTAATAATCACGGACTAGAAATGAAATATACCTGCTGGATAATCCTACGCTTATTGTGACCAGCAGCGAGGTCATCCAGATTGACGATCTTTTTAATATTAGTCTGCATATCTCGGACAAGTTTGAATTGAACATCGGCTTGAAGCAAAGCCCTGGTGATCTCGTTGAGGCATTCGTTAAGAACTTTTTCATCGATGATTGTCGCATTGCTCATCTGCTGAAGAGCACGCGAGATGCTCGATCCTAATTGCGCTAACACCATCTTTACTGCTTTGTTTCAGGTTTCCCCCCAAAAAAAGAAGAAAAGGCTAATTTGATAAAAACACTAGCAAAATTGATTGACTTTATTAAGGAAGTAGAAACAAGGATTGTTTATTGGGAGAATTCAATCCCAGATAGACGGAGAACTACAGAACAATCTGGTATTATTTAGGGTTGGGGATCAGCAATAAAAGGTTTCACCACCGCCGGTGAAGAGAAGAAGAAAGTAATGAAACGTTGGAGACTTTGGAGCGGAAAAACTGAAACGGGATAAAAGTGATGGACTGGGCCTGTGAGTTAGGCCCTAGGGAGGATTACATATTGGGCCCCCAATTTCTGGTGATGGGTACATAGCCTGATTAAAAGAAAAAATCCTGGATTTTTTAATTTTTAATTTTTATTTTTACCCAGCATTGAAAGGAAGGGTGTGATTAAGAAGAGAGGAAGAGGAAAAAAGATTTGAACTCAAACTCTAAATTTTGAGATTTCAACTTTAATCAGTGCCTAACTTTTTTTTTTTCAAAATATCATTTCTTTTTTTTTTTTTGTCAAAAAAAATATCATTTCACTTAACTGTCAAAAGAAATGCGTATGCTTAAATAGGAGATTGTTTGGTACATATGGCATAAAACAAATGTACTAAGTACAATACGGGGAGGCAATTGAACATAACTATTTTTATCCACACTTTTTTTTTTTTTTTTTGGCAGGCAGAAATGTTGGTAAACGTTGGATCGCTATTAGCCAAGGGGAAAGCAAATTTCCACGTTAGGCTCTCAGGCCAAGCCGGAATCACATCGCAGTTAATTCCTGTCCACATAACTGCTTTTTCTGTTGCCTGTTGGTACGTCGAGTTGACGGATATGGCAGCCGTGGCTTCTGCAGCCGCTCCACTAGTTCTAAAGAGTTGCTCCCCGGCTTCCAAAAACCCACCTCCAAATGCTATCAGAATTGCCTTTGCCAACCCAAATACATGCTCTACCAAAATTTCCAAGACCAGCGCCGGTCTGGTTCGAGCTTTAGAGTCTGAAAGGGAAGAAGCAAATTCCGACAAAGATAACCCTGATGACATTGCATTCTTGTCCCAGGTTAGTCCACCCCACCCCACCCCACATCTTCATGCCCAACTCAAACCTCTACAGCACCTTTGGTTTAAAGCTAACCCCTTTGTGTTCTATTTTGAGTTAAGGAAGATTTGAACTACTTGGTTAAGCTGGGAGGTGGTTCTGTGGCGGGTGCGGCTGCAATAAAGTATGGAAGTGTTGTTTTTCCAGAGATAACAAGACCCAACATTATTGAGGCTCTTGCCCTAATTTCTTTCCCTGTCATTGCCGCAGTCTTGCTTTTGATCAGGCAAAGTCGTTCACAGTGAAGCGTCTGACTGACGTCTTTTGCCGTAGATATGAAATGTTTTTCTTGCTACTCGTTTCTCCATCGAGAGGAACTTAGAGAGGAGGAATATATTGGTTAAATGTGTTCTTTAGAAATAAACCGCTGATTTAAACTTTACTGCAAAATTTCTGTCTTTTTACATGCAGTAAGAATTCAACGTGGATGCCACGTCCTTCAGGTTTACTTGACCGTGATATGTTGAATTAGTCAAATTTTATTTGTTGTAACGATGTAACAATACGCTTTCCGGCCAGGCAGAGAATGTAGCTGCTGTTCAATATGCACAATTCTACATATGAATTGATCACAATGAGAAGCAGTTCCTCTCAGCTGAATCCAGCTCTAAAAGTCTCGAACTAAGTGTAATTGCAAGCAATGTAGATTTACAGGGTTCACCCAAAAAAAAAAATAAAAGAATGGCAACTAGTGTTTTCCTCAGTTTCTTCAACAGAGCTTGAGAAAGATTCAGTTCGAAGCAAACAATGCCGCACCGTCCATCTTTGCTTGTTAAGCGAGGCGCCCAAAGCATAGGATATGCGTTGCAAGAAAAAGCAGGCACCTAATGGGACTCTCCTGACCACAAGGATGACTATAGGTTGTCTTTCAACCATTTTAGTGCTCCATTTGCAACAGACCTGCAACCACAGAATCATGCACAAGTCAAGATAACATTTCAAGATATGTGGCGTTCAAGGCATAGTTAACAAGGCAATAGCATTCGAAGACTTCAACATTCAATTATTGAACAAGTTAAAATGACTCAGCAGCATAAAAGATCACGAGAAAGCATGTTTATTTCCACAACTCATGCTAACAGCAAATTCAGTTATAGCAGACACTTACTGACAATTTATTGAACTGAACAAGATTCTGAGGAAATATTCTTGACAAGATAACTTCATAAACTAGAGAAATTGGATTAAGAAGTCTGGAAATTAACTGATTAGAATGGGTTTGTCCTATTCCCCAGCTATCAACCATGTTGGTCATTTGGCTACCTTAATATGCTGGTAACTACATAAAACAAGCCAGCTAGTTAACAATGTAAAAGAGAACACGACAAACCCAGAATGGCAGGGAAGAATTGAAAGGTCTTACAAGAACCGTCTCTCAACGGTACTAACCACTTGCTGAAAGCATAACAATGTGGGCCAAATTCTGAAAAATTAGTATCTACGACATAATTTTACAAAGTACAGGGAAGGAATTTACCCAGCAAAATCTGTAAACTTCTTCCACAAGTCGTTCTGTTCTTCGGATTCCTCACTATTATTCGTAGCAGAATCTGTTTCGCTTACAGTTTTAGCTGTAAGGTATAGCAATATTATCTGTTGTTAGAATCATCTAAAACGATGGCAGCTAAAGTGCATTTAGCATGAATAGGTACAAATGGTAATAACACTGTAAACTCAGCAGCCAGGAACATCATGGGTTGTTCATCAGCTGAATAAAAGGAATGAAAGGCCCACAGAATAACGGCCTAAGAGAAGCTTCGTCTTCTGTCCAATAGATTATAATCAATACTTACTGGTTTGCTGAACGTTAGGGCGAGTTTTTGAACGTTTGCCAGGTTTACTACTTAGAGAAGCAAGTTCTTCAAGCAATTCACGTTCTTGTGAACTGTACAACCAAAGAACATTAAACAATAAAATGAACCATTATGACAGCAGAATAAAGACATAATGAGGCCATTGTTTTTTTTAATTAGAAAAAAGTCTAGCTAGGCTAGTATGCATTCCTGAAAAAGCTTTTTTGTGAGCATGAAAGTACAACATTCTCACAAGACCATCTAAGACAGTACCAGAGACATAAAAAGTTAGTAATCATGAGTTAAGCGTCAAAGGATACCTTATCTTTTTTGGTATACTAACTTTAACGGTGAACAAGTGATCACCGCGTATTGATGGCCTGTTCAATTTAGGTGCACCTTTTCTTGCCAAGACAAGAACATCCCCAGGCTGAGTGCCAGGAGGAATTTGGAGATCAGTAAGCCCTTCAACCGTTTTAACCTATAACAATACAAGGACCAGACTGATTGTTATCATTTTTAGCCACAAATAAAATTTTTCAAAAGAGACATGCTGATGTTTAAGCAAAACTAGCAGTCACCACAGCAGATGTATACTAAACACCCTGTCCATGGGCATGATTAAATCTATATGGTACACTTAATAATCATCAAGAGTAGGTGTACCTTGGTAACTGTTCCTAATATAGCATCCAAATAACTAATTGAAACAGTAGAAGAGAGATTTATGCCATCTCGTTGAATCTCTGGTATCTCTTCAATATCAAGATATACATAAAGATCTCCAGGTGGTCCTCTGCAGAAAATTAAAGGGGAGGATTCAACAGTCAGAGACAAGCACATCCAAGACATCATCTCACTCTGCATCATCCTTTTGTTATATCTTTTGAAGCATTAACTAGAATGTGTAAAGGGCTATAATCTTAAAATGTTCTGCAGTTGACCTTCACAATGCATCTAAAGAAACCAGCTTGATACGTAATGGTGACTACCCTAATTTTAGATGTTAAAATAACAGTGTCATCAAAATCTAAAACAAAAGGAATCGCATAAAAAAACTTTCTCATGAGGTATAGCCAGTACAAACTACAGGTGCACAATAACATAAACTATAATTCATCAATCATACCCCTTTGGTCCAGCATCACCCTCTCCAGCAACTCTGAGAATACTGCCCTTGCCGACTCCAGGAGGAATTTTGACTTTGATATCTTTCTTCACTCGAATCCGCCCCTGACCAGAACATTTACGACAGTACTCAGAGATCATTTCACCATTGCCGCCACAATTTGGACATATTGAAACCTGTACGGTTGTAATGATAAAGTAGAGTTACTAACTGCCATAAGGGGGATAATAAAGCGAGAGTATCAACAGAGGAATTTGAAGACAAGTTGCGCAAAGGTAGATGATAACTGCAAATAAAAGGCAAATGCATATATATGATTTCTATTATTGCTCAACCCCAAAAAATTATACATCATTATTGCCAAACCCCACATAAACCTCCAAAATATGAACCATATATTTTCATTCTTTTGTACTTGAAACTTCCAGTTTCCAGAGTGTATGTCATTTAAGCAGATTGATCATTAGTCTCTCCTTGGATAATTATCTGAGACACATCTCCTTTCTTTACTTCAGGTGCTCCAATCAGTATTATTGACTTCCAACAACAATGCCCTTGCATGGTTGACATTGAGATTTAGTCAGTTCCTTTTGAACTTTTCATTTATCCACATATCGTTCAGCAAATTTTGTTCTTAGTGCCAGCATAAGGACAGGGTAAAATGAACTTCAAAAATGAAAACAATGAACTTGAGAAAATTGAAATTACTACAGGCGATGGAGTTATTAGAAAAGAACTGGCAGATTTAGGTTTAAAGCGCACATTCAACACTAAAATTCATCAAACATGATGAAAAGGCAATTTTTTTCCACCTCCGCATTCTCAATAATGAGCTTCTTTTAACGGCACCATGACATGACTGCAAAGATGTTACTTAATCCTAGAGTATGGACTGAAACTGAAGAAAATGATCCTTAGTATATCTGATTAATATAATAAGTAGAAACTTCATAGTTCTATTGACAAAGCATACACCACTAGTTATTTCACTATACTTGAATGCATATAGATAGACAAGAAAACATTTAGATAACAGGCATGCATTGTGTTTATATACAGAGCAACCGGTATACATTCCATTCGTCGGGAAGAAAAAGTATTGAAATACCTGCGAAAACATTCCAAAAGGTGTTTGTTCAGTTCTCATAACCTGACCACGGCCACCACATGTTGAGCATATCCTCATTTTAGAGCCTGTCTTTGCTCCAGTACCAGCACAAGCTTCGCATGTCTCAAGGTGAGAAAGCTCAAACTCTTTTTCTGCTCCAAATATAGCAGCTGAGAACTCGAGTCTTATGTCATAACTGAAATTCACCATGTCCATGAGTCGACTCAATTAAGGAATGCTTAACATATAGCACCTCATGAAAGATATACTAAACAGCAGACAGATGGAAGGCAGAGAAGCAGAATAGACATAAAACTTGGCATATGGAACACGTATCCTTTTATCAGTCAAAATCAATTGAAGACAACGCTAAATTAACATACTTCAAAGAACCATCATGCAGAAAAAAGGTGGAAACTTTACACCATAGGGCCATAAAAAAATATTAGCCTGCCAGGAGTTCCATAAAATTAACTGCAGTAATTCATCATCTTACCGTAAATCTTCACCTTTAGTGACAGTACTTCGCTGACGTGTTCCAAAACCAGTTGCATCCATTCCAGGGAAACCCATACTAGGTCCGAAAAAAGTCTCAAATAAATCAAAAGGGTTTGTCTGTTATGTGATCAAGGAAAAAATGTCAGATCAAAGTAGTATGATGATGTGGTATAATCACATACATCTCTTTCATGTTGATCTCATGGTTTATCATAACAAATGGATCCACTAAATGCTTATGAACCATCTATTAATCTAATTTTAATTATGGTGATGTCCTATTCCTTTAACTTGAAAGTAAGTAAAGTAAGTGCATCAGAAACATTATCTTGAACCATTATTGAAATTGGAGCACAAACAGAAGGTGAACTCTGAACCTAAAATCATAAACCTGTATCTAAGAGCTCATAACTATGAGAAACTGAAAAACATTATAGAAGACATTTGTTCATGTAATACTTCACTGCAATAAGACTAGGAAAACATCTACCAATAGTATATACATGTTTTTATCTTTTGACTGATCAGCGAGAGAAGAAAAGGCCTTTGAACAGAAGGGTACATTAGTTTATTGCTATACCAAATGCCAGGAAACTCTGCACTCATATGGAAAGAGTAGAAAAAGATCCCTAAGCTAGAATAGGAGAAATCACATCGTCACTAATTTGTTAGCAATGTAAACAGAGGACATCACATCACCAAAGTGATACATGACCATGATATACACTTTGGGAGTAAGATGAAGCGTAAATATATGCCTCTCAACAAACTTTGCAATAAGATGAATGGTTAATAGATGCCTCTCAATACAAATTATCGAATTAACTTTCTTATATGAACAACTTCGAAATCTAAAAAACTAGAATTTCAGTGAGTACCGTATAAGCCCCTGCTTGTCCCCCCATAGAACTATTAACTCCAGCTTCACCATATTGATCATATAAAGCTCTCTTTTTGTCATCTGATAGCACCTGACCATGTTACAATTCAGAGTCCGCCATTTGATAAGCGGCAAAAAATGTAAAGCAGGGAATGAATCAAACTATCATTCTTTAAGTTGTGCCACAATATTGCTCCAACTATTTTGAAACAAAATAACATGTGCAATTCTCTCCTAATAGTCAGCAGCCAACAAGAAAAAGATGCTTTCGGGATTGAAGTGTTCTAGTGCATAATTATCATTCTCCAATAGCAGAAGGAAAATTATGAATAAAAATAGAGTTCATGGTTGATATCATGATAAATACATTAGTTCATCCACGTCAAATTCTTTATAACATTAGTTATATCCAAATAAATGAATAGAGAAACATACAATCAGTCACGTATTGAATATTACTGCAATAACTCGTCAGTCAAAAGCAGTTACAATCATGAATTTCAATTTAACCCTTCCATTTGCAAGAATTGTAAACAATACCTCCACTGCAGTTTATAATCAGACAAATAATACTTAAAGAAGGAAGATTTCATGCACCTCCACAATTGCAAGTCAATCACACAAAAAGGTGGAGATGATGGAAAAAATGTGAAACTATTCTGATTCCTACAATGAAATTCTACAACAGGAAGTTGTCAGCCACACTCCTCACCTCATATGCAGCACTGATCTCCTTAAACTTCTCAGTTGCTCCAGGTTCCTTGTTTACATCAGGGTGGTACTAAAAAAAAGTCATATGTCACATCACTTCATAAAATGCAAGGGATGCAAGCAATCCCAGATGTGGTTTTGTAAAGTCAAAGCAAGAAACTAAGAGAGGAACATAGTCAATGATCCTTGCATAAGCACAGATAGTTCTGCATGTTTGATAGAATAGAAACACACCCATGACAGAGGAAAGGAAAAAAAAACTTGTAATATCGATCAATCAGGCAGCTAGATGCAGCTGTCTGCTGTGCTAAATTTAAGTTTAGAAAAGAACATAAAGAATAAGAAAAAGCAACTTCCTGCTTAAAAACAATCGACAATGACTGCACAATATGGAAAGTGAAAAGGCTTTGGTTTTTTTTTTTTGGGCCGGGGGGTGGTTGTGGGGGGGGGGAGGTTGGGACTAGACAAGTGAAAGATGAGTTACTTTTCATTTCAACAAAGAAAGCTGGAGGAAGATATGCAAGGAAGCTCTAACTTCATTTGCCACAAATTTTTGAAATGGAAATGCACAAAGCCACTAACTTGTTCTTATAACTTGGCACCTAATCTGCATCAGGATTTCCTCCATTGGACCATAAATAGATTATGATAAGTTGGGATGCATAGTCAATTACTAATCATAAACTGCTATAAACTTATCAGATTGATATGCAATAGCGTAACTTCACCTCATTGCTACTAAGATCAAAATTCCCACATGCACATTAATAGATAAATGAAGATCTACCTTCAATGAACCATGGAATCAGAACTTTTGACAAACCCGATAGAGTAAATGTAAGTCATAGAGAAACAAACTTACAAACGCATAAAAATGACTTGAGGCCAGTTGAGTACCTGCCGAGCTAACCTCCGATAAGCGGCTTTAATTTCCTTACCACTAGCAGATTTTGAGACCCCAAGAGTAGAGTAATAATCAGCTGCAGCCACAACCAATCTTCCAAACCGCCTTGCTGAAATCTTCTTGCTGAACTGAGAGGAAGAAGAAGATAAGGAGACAGAGATGAACTTCTTGTGACTCCGCAAATGGGTCCCACCAGCAAGAAACGAAGATGAAGATGAAGAAAATGGGAAGACTGGGGCAATCCTGCTTTGCGGAGGCTCAGGGGACGATAGAGTGAGGGTTGCAGAATTCGCCATTACAGCTGCAGGGTTCATAGTAGAAATGCAATCAAAGTGTTTGATGTTTGTCCTAAGAGAAATTGAAGAAGCCGGTGAAATTTTTAATTTTGGTCATATTTTTTTGTTTTGTTTTTGCCTTTTCCTTGGAGAAATGGGCAACGTTTTTTCTATGGACGGAAGAAGGTTTACTGGAAAGGACGGGAAAAGATGTGGTGCGGGTACGCGCTTCGGCGCTTGGAACTCTCGCGTCCTATTGTCAACGTGTTTACGTAGGTTAAAACATTTTGGGGAGAGTAAAAAGGAGGAGTACCTTACTAAAACAAAAAGTATTCATTTTTTTTTTTTGTTTGCCAGAATTGTATAATCTTCTGTTTAGCAGGAATTACAAGTAGGTTGTCTTAAATTTAAAATCTATGTCTAGTATAATGTTTTAAATTCAAAATCTCTTACTCATAAAAAAAAAGTCTATTATATTATTGTGTCATTTTTTCACATTTAAAAAAAAATTCTATTCCGGTGGACATTTTCACGACAAATGTAAACTAACAGATAATCCACTTCTTAATTTTTTAAAGAAAAAAAAACAGTGAGCCTGCAAGAACTTTAGAATTTTAATAAAAGTTGAAGTAAATACTAGCATATGTAGGAAAAAAAATACTAGCATACGAGCCTTACATCTTCTTAACCTTCTGATTTGAGTCGCTGAATACTTTTTGTAAGCATTTGTACCAAGTTGAATTATGATATCCATTTTCGTTTCGAACATACTAACTAGGAGTAAGTTGGGCCAGAAACACCAAGGCCACTGAGTCCTCATGTACGAGGGACTTGACATGTTTTAAGTTAGCTTCATCAGTTTAGCAAGTCAAACTGCTTTATAATTGGAATCAATGCAACATTGAGACAGAAGAGATGATTAGAAGCCGTTGCCAATCAGACGGTGATGCCGGCATGCATCTTAAAATTAGGAATGTAATCGAGTCGAGTCGAGTCGAGCTCGAGTATACTCGAGCTCGACTCGACTCATATGTACCTAGGCTCGAGCTCGACTCGAGCTTGACCGAATCCAAAAAATCGATATTCGAGACTTGACTCGAGGAACTCCCTTTAAGCTCGAAACTCGACTCGATAAGGCTCGACTTTTAGGCAAGTCTTATCAAGTCGAGTTTAATCAAGTTTCTTGACTCGACTCGGTAAATGTACACTTCTGCCCTTATGAAATTTTATTATAAAGAAGAGTATATTATAAATTCAATATAAATTATACCCATAACGGTCATTTTATAATTATAATATATATATATTATTTAAATACACCCCAGCTCGACGTCGAGCTCGACCGAATCCAAAAAATCGATACTCGAGACTTGACTCGAGAAACTCTCTTTAAGCTCGAGACTCGACTCGATTCGATAAGGCTCGACTTTTAAGCAAGTCTTATCAAGTCGAGTTTAATCAAGTTTCTTGACTCGACTCGGTAAATGTACACTTCTGCCCTTATGAAATTTTATTATAAAGAAGAGTATATTGTAAATTCAATATAAATTATACCCATAACGGTCATTTTATAATTATAATATATATATTATTTAAATACATCCCGGCTCGACGAGTAGCTCGACAAGCCACGAGCCTCAAAATATTGACTCGAAACTCGACTCGAATAACAATCGAATAGCTCGAGACTCGGCTCGAACTCAGTCAAACCGAGTTCAAGCCAAACCATTGACTGAGCTACTCGCAAGCTACTCGCGAGTAGCTCGGCTTGCGTACATCCCTACTTAAAATGGGAAAGGAATTAAATTTTGAGAATGATGGTCTGTAAATGTGAAAATAATTGACAAAACGAATCATAGGCCCTTGAAATGGACGTCAAGGAGCGAACGATTATTTGAAATAATTATTATTTAAAATATTATTTAGAATATTATTTAAAATAATTATTGTAACACTTTTTATGATATAATGTATATGAAATAAAAAGATAATTAGAAATATAAAAAAATGAATTGAAAAATGTGTTTACGATACAAGCGAAATATTATTATTTAAGATATTTGTGATATCCAAACACTCCCAATTTAACATGCTAAAGAAATTGTACGCTAGGGGTTGAGGATGGTGAGGTACAATCAGTTCGATATGAAGGATACTTGTACCTGGTAGTCAGTCTGCTGCGCTGCTATGTTTACTAGGTAGTTTAAGCAGCGAGAAAAACTGTGGTTTGGTTCTAAGCGCTCTTGAGAAAGCAAAGAATAATATGGTTGGTTTCTGAACTCTAAAGAAGCCATGGTTCAACACACCAACTTCAGTGTTGGCTTCTTAAAAGCAAAGCAAACGAAACCAGCTGTCCTTGTTTTAAGTTGTAAACAACATCCAAACAAGAGGGCAAACATTAACATAACACTTTGGCCCCTAGGCATAAACTTCGCATCCGGCCTTTAATCTGCTATAACTTAAAACCACATTACAACTTCTAGGAACACCCTTTATGGCAAACAAATAAGCTTAGCGGCTCTATGTTGACAACTTCCACATCCTCATTAAAAGACATCTGGATGGAAACGTCCAGGGATGGAGTTGCCTTGCTGAGCCTGCCGCAGATGCATTGTCAAGGCATAATTATTCACCTGCAAAGGCAACAAGAAGTTGAGATGGTTAAGATTAAGGAAGCCAACACGACAAAAAAGAAAAAAATAAAGGAAAACTTGTCTCAAAGACAACTTTCCATGCCAGCAGACAGATTTGAATGACAGAATCTCTAATTTCTAGAAGGCAACACATACTTTATTCAACTAAATCATAATTAAAAACAAGAGGAAGCTCAAGAGGATCGATTTTTACCTCAAGAGTTCTCAACTGCTGTTGATACTGAGCCACCAACTGCTTCAACTGCTGCACTTCTTGGTTCCTATCATCATACTCCTTCTGACGCTCATGCTGGATAGCAACAGCTCGCTTGAGTATGGAATTTTCTCTAAGAAACACCTCAATTTGCTCCTTCAGCATCGTGTTCTCCTGCAAAAAGATAAGGACATTAATTGCAGAACCGCACAGGCTGACTTGTGCATGAGCAAGCTAGTCAAGTGCAATAAGCAATTCTTTCCAACCTTGGTAAAACTTTCAGCTGCTTCAGCACCAACACGTGCACTAATTGATCTCTCTAAACTCTCCAAGACTCTTGAGGCACGAGATCTAGCATCATCTATGCTTGTAGCACTCATCATTTCCCTAACAAACAATTCCACCCATTCTGCTCCATCAACTGGAATGTTGCTTTGGGTAGAAGCATCTTCTGGAGCCACAGACACCCCTTCATCAGAGGAGCTAATACCTGCCAATTTGGTGTGTAATCATAAATTTCATCTTTTAAATTCAACGACTCCAAGTACCAAAGTATGAGATGGAAACAACCTAGTCCTAAGCAAAAGGAACCCTCAAAATAATAAGACATTTATCACTATACAGATCTTAATTAATGCATCACTAATATATCAGACAGAGTACTAATGAACCGTAAAAACTGAAGCATTATGCAATTGACTTCCAACCACGCATGCTACATTTATCCATAAAATACCATTCTTCCCACGTGCATGTGCTTCCACCACAGAATGCAGCTCTCCCTCCACATATCCAAGACGAAGCTTATTCAAGCTTTTAATAGCAGAATCCAAGTCATGACCAAATTCTTCCAATGCTTTCTCAAGAAGCTGAAATTAAATTTAAAATCCATCAGGGATTGTCCTAAGGGCATCATAAAAATGCGAGCTTTGGTATCCAGTAGTCTAAAATGACAACTTTGAGCAAACAGGTAGAGCAAAAGATCAAAAAAGAAAAGGAAGCCAGAAATTTAACCAAGCAATTGCACCAAGAAAGAAGTAAATCACAGGGCATATGACTCGAGTGTTCAGACAAGTTTTTTTTCCTCCATCACGGAGAGCACCTTAGTAATAAGCACGTTTAAGACAGCTCAGATCATGCAATTTGACACTCAAAGTACTAGTATTTTCTTCAGCAGATAATAATTTGGACCAGGTCATTCACTACTCAATGGGATAAGATATCTCAAAAGGCTAGGACTGGAACAAGCACATCAAAACTACATTGTACTCCCATGGCCCATTAGTGAACCTGGAAACTTGAAATCCAATGGAGGAAAAACAGTCATAAAACTTGTAAAATTGAAGAAATGCGTCCATCCAGCACAAACATTAAAGAATTCATTCCATTTATAAACAAAAAGATCATGACTTGCAATCGATACAGGACCGGTGAATCATGCTTCAGCCAATCTTCATTCAGCAAAATCATGACTTTTCTACAGCTCAAACAACCAAACAAATTTGAAATTTTAAGAGATTAAATATGCATAACAAAGCTTTTTCGTCAAAATCTTTCTAATTTTACAAGATTCGAAGAAGCAATCGTCAACGATTCAAACCCATCCGCTAAACCCTAACCCCTGCAAAGTTCATCAAAATCACCCCGCCCTTCCCAAACATAGACCGATAGATGTACCTCCTTTTCCATATCAGGAAAGGCAGCCATGAGGCGATCAATAAGCGGCGGCTGCTGTGGCGGTGAGTGCAAAAAACGAACAGGGGAGGCAGAGGAGATGCACCGATGCTTCTTGGCTGCCGGCGGTGAGGAAGCGGTCGGCGACGGCGATTGCAAGTCGTCAAAAAACGATCTCTTTCCACAAACTATTGCAGACATTGTTCAACCCGTCTGCTTCTTTATCTCTAAAATAAATAATCCAGACCAAATCCTAATCCTATGCAGGAAATTCAATAGAATTTCACCTTAAAATTGTCAATCTGTTTTTGGTCCTTTCGCCGGTGAAAATCAAATTTTGGAACTTGGGTTAAATTAGGGTTTTGTCAAATCTCCTTTGACGTGAGAGACAGATAAAAAGAGATTCAAAGCTTTTTCTTGTAGTGGAGGCTTTGTACGTTTCTTCGGTCACACTGCCTCCTACTTTTGTGAGTTGGGGAAATTGCCACTTTATATTTGAGGCGGTCGAGGATAGAATGTAAACGAATTGGCGTTGATTCACGTGCTATGGGCGAGCGTAGTTTAAAAGTTTCCTTATTCTGTGTAAACGTAAGGCCAATTTGATAAAACTGAAGTCTAAAATCTAAAATTTAAAATTTAAATTTATTAAATTATTAAATATTAAATTTAATATATTTGAGTACATATCATATTTAATGATAACTAAATAACTTATCACTTAATTTTGGAAGTATGTTTTGCCTAAAAAATTTAATTAATTCAGATATTTAATTTTTACTTATCAAATGGTATGAATATATTAAGATCTAAATCCATTAAATTTAAGTGTTAAAATGAGTTATCAAACAGGACCGTAATCTTGCTGGTTGTTGCTCCCCATAGATTCAATTTCTCTTTTTTATTTTTTTTCCATTGCCAATTTGATTTTTTTTTGCTTATTTATTTATTTATTTATTTATTTTTCTCTCTTTTGTTAACACATTCTCTTGCTAATTTGTATGAAGTATATTGCACACCTATATTATATTTTACTAAAAATTAATTACACATAAATTAGCATTATTTATTTTTTTAAAATCAATAAATAAAATTAAACTTATTCTATATAATGTTTTGTTTATTAAAAATATAATTAAATCATCTTCAAAATCAAATTCGAACTCGAGTTCAAACTCAAATTCGCCCGTATAGTTTAATGAGCCGAATTTGAGTTCGGACTCAAATGTTTATACAAATAAACGAATCGAATTCGAATAATATTTATAATTCGTTAATATTCAAGGCAAACTCGAACCCTATTCAAATAATATACAAACAGAGACTAAACATCAAGTATTCAATTTGATTCTACTCGTTAAAAGCTCTACTTTCTTCCTAGGTGCTGAAATTAAATTAACAAACATTACATTTGTTGTTAACCTTATTTTGACGGCAGTAGCTAGTGTAAAGTCTCTCCACACAATTAAAACAACCTAATATGAGTTTGCTGAGTTTGTAATTGATGGTCTCATAATTTTGTAGTGACTGTTCTAGATAAATAGGGTGCTTAAAAAAACTAGTTTTCTTTAAATCATGTAAAAGTGTGCATGATGGAGAGGGATATGATACCTTACCTCTTAATATAAATAAAATACAAGACATGCTTACATTTTAATAGGATAATCTCAACATGCACCATAATGATGAAAATATGAAAATATTGCAGAATTTGACTTGAAATCTTATCTTGTTTGTATCATTTTATCAGTATTTGAAAAAAAAAAAAGATTGATCTCAATGAGTGTAGTTTTGGGGGAAATGATGGTTTGGATGATATAGAAAGAGGGAGTTTAAATGAGAAGTTTAGACTTGAGACCTTTCACATACACTAATTTTTTTTTGTGAAAAAAAAAAAAGAATGGTCATTTTTTCCTTCTGACATTAGCAATCACGCTTATATTCGCTGCTATCCAGGAAATTTGGACAAATTACTTGTTAGAATCAAGGGCCTGTTTGGTAAATGAGTTTTTGGCCAAATTTGTCTCCTACTAGCTTTTTAGCAACTTTAATTACAATAATTTCAAAAAAAAATCTCAAAATTTTTGAACTACACACTTTAAAATACTCAAAATATACAAAAATAAATAAATAAAATTTCCCTTCCTCATTTCTTTTTCTTTCTCCCCCGTATCAACCCACCACTATCTCTGGCGCCAATCACCTCTTTTGGCACCGGTAGAGGTAAGTTTTTTTTTCTCTTCTCCCTCTCATTCTCCTCTTCCCAGCCATCTCCCCTCTCTCCCGCTCTCCCTCTCCCGGCTAGATTGCACAGGGGGGAAGGAGAGGAGGGTGAGAGGTAGGGAGAGGGAGAGAAGAAAAAGCAAAAAAAAAAAATTTGTTGTTGTTGTTGCAACTTTCAGCGGGTAGGGAGAGGGAGCGAGAGAAGAAGAAGAGAGAAAAGAAAAAGAAAGAGAAAAAAGTTTTTCATCTTTAAAATTTTTCTTACAATTTCTATAATGAATTATAATAAAATTTTAGATAAATATCTAAAAAACTCATTTGCAAACGGAGCCTAGTCCACTACTAACAAATGATGCTATTGAGGAAGGTTGACTTGGTGGAAAAAAATTTTTTAAAAAACTCACAGCGGTTGAATGGTTCTGCTCAAGGGATAAGGATCAGAAATGGTCTGGTTTGATCTGATGATGGTTACGTTGAGCCCATCCATTTCAAAAGATGGGCTCCGGGTGAATCATAAAAGCCAGGCCCAAACAATTGACCAAGACTAAAATGCAGACTCAATTGGGGGAATTCATACACTATCTTTTTCCGCAAAAACTTCTGTAGACCCAGTCTACAGCCCACCCACAAACCGAGTAGTCTAAAACTGACCACGTCAGTGCCACCCATTTAATATTCATAACCTAGAATTCACTCCTGCTATTAAGGTATTCTTTCTTTCCCAATTCCGCTTGCCCTTATTACCCACGAAGGCCACAAAGGCTGCACTTGCTAAACCTCAACCTACCGTAATCAGATGAAATCAACCACCAGCCCACCAATAAGTCCTTAAGACTTCGTGGCGTGGGAAGTCAAGGGTTTAAACCCTTGACCTCACATCAATTATTATAATATGTGATTTCTCTAAAAAATTCAGATAGATGTATAATGGATTCATTTGATCAAATAGTAGTTCAGTCTTCATCGGTTCCTATAGATCCAATTAGGTTATTATCCAAAAAATTCCGCTAAGCCAAGGAAGAGTTTGATATCAACCTATTAGGTTATTATCCAAAAATATATAAGAAAACCCTACTCTACATATATAAGAAAATCCTACTCTAAATGATGACTGATATGATAAACACAAATGAAATGATGTCCTATCACTTTCATTTTATGAATTTCTCATGTTTATATTCATTTTCAATTTTTTATAGATAAAGTCAAAAATATCACACTAGAATGCGAGACGCAACCCCGTCAATGGCCTGTTTGTCCCCGACACGGGAATGGCTGGGATGATCGGTTGTAAGGCGCAATGACAAAATTGCGAATTCGAATCATATCTCATTCATTGCCATTTAAGGGCAATGCAGGCACAATAAACAGATCGCTCGTTGTATGAAGTTACTATAGATTTTGACGCCCAATCAACTCTAATTTTTATTCGACAAAGAGTAGCCCTATGTATAGTATGATTTAATCACAATAAAACCCTATAGTCTCATCTTGGTATCACCATTGAATTTTGGTCGTTAATAGTATGTGATATCAATTATTGTCATCAAGCTGCAAAAATATACAAACACAGAGTGATGTAATTGAATTTCGTAACTATTTAATGCCAAAAACGGATACACGCTACTCGAAGTTATATAATAGGAGTAGCTTATTCCTTGGGTCACTTGGACAAAAGCAAGAACATCCAAGTTTGCTAAGACCAAAGAAGCCGCGAAGGACGAGGTTGAGGTTAAAGTTGAAGAATGGTAGGTGCAGGTGTAAACAAGGGTTTTTTTTTTTTTTTTTGTTTATTGTTACCGTCTACACCTACTTCTAATTCTACTCTAATCTATACCTACTTCTAATTCTACTCTAATCTATAGTAGCCGGTGACCCGACGGGATCAAGGGAGTCAAAAAAGAGAAACAAAATCTATGCAGTTGGGGGCAAAATGACTCCTAGCCATGATAATTAGTTGGGCTTGGGTCCAAACCTGAGTTGTAGAGATTCAAATTTAACCAATTCCATCGTTGATCTTAGAGTTTGAGCTTGCGCTTGGTTGGAATTAGAAAAGGTGATTAAAAAATGTATTTGTGAAAAACGTGAAAATTTTTCTGCTGAAAATTGCAATCCAAACAAGGACCCGAGAGATTAGGATTGTGGAGATTGACCTGCGCATTGCCCGGAAATATGGTACCTAATCCCACTTAAAGCCCAAACAAGCGACTGCATTCTACCTTTGCTCACAAATAAGAAACCCTAATCTCCAATCGAAAGCAAATCTCTCCAACTCCATATCAACCATCTCACAGAAGATATAGTCATCATTTTAGAATTGTTAATTTCAATTCTTTGAACAAGGTGAGATCAGAACCGCTCTTTATAAGAATAGTTACGATTGTAATTTTGAAATTTCTAATTACGATTTCGGTTCTTTCTAGTCTTAGATAAACTTAGAATGGAAAGGAAAACAAACGAAAGGAAGGGGATAAGGGTCCTAACCAAATGTAATTTGAGCGGTGCAAGATGCGGACTGGGGAGGCGTACACTAAGTCCTTTACTAAAAATGTACTACTGGCTGGCATGGATGGCAGTGTTTAAGGTTAAAATGGGTCGTAAATGGTCGGATGACAACTTTTATTCTCTGGTTAGAAATGCGATAGTAGCTAATATCACAAGCCGCATGGACACACTAGGCTCTTGTGTATTAATTCGCAAATTGGTTGGGGAGAACTGTTTATGAAATTCAGTTCCCAAACATTGATGAAGAAGTTACCACCCGTCGAAAGAAATACAAGTCTGTGGTGTGAATTGCAATCGATGACAGAATCCTTTATATTAGCCGCCCATAAACGAACTTAAATGTTGTAAGATATTAATTCCAGCAGAGACAATTCCATTGGGGACAAACATTAGCACTTTGAAAGTACCAACCGCTAATCATTTATTGTCGAGGTTCTACGAGGATATACAATGGCTTCCCGTTGAGGCTGCAGCGACCCTGCAAAACAAAAGATTCAACTATTAGTTTCACTCGAAAAAGGAACTCATTATGATAATTGGGCTCAATACAACAAATTGAAGCCAATGCAGCTCTCAAATCGGACACCCTTAGATTACATGGTGCCACTGTACAAGTAAAAGCAAATTGAACAAATGTTATCCATCAATAAAACATGATTAACCACGGAGATATTTCCTGACGGACATTTTATGACGCGATCTAGAGGTAGGGAACATACGAGACGCGGTGCCATCAAAGGTACAGATTGTGATATATACTCAAACGTATCAGATGTTACTACTTGTAACAATTCAATAACTTAATAGATTCAGACTTCAGTTTTATCAAATGCATATCCCAAGTATAACCGATGGTGGGAAAATGCCATCTGAAGTCTGATCGTAGATGCAGTAATCTTCCAAAGGATATTATATTAGAACAAAGTGTACCCAATTTATAGTTTTTTAGTTAAAACCATAAAGATTAGCAAGCAGTCTACTTGAATTAGAGAAAATTCACACAATTACCTTAAACTCTGGCACCCCGATAACACAGCAACATTCAACCACCTCAGCCCCAACTCGATCTAGTGAAAAAAATATATAGTCACACTGAAACGCAAAGGACCATCAACAAAGGTGTAGCCAGGATCTTACCTAAAAGCCTTATGGCTGCAGACAGGGTGCCACCGGTTGCCACTAGATCATCGATTACCAAAACTCGTTCTCCAGGTTGTACTGCTCCAACATGCATCTCTAAACAATCACTGCCATATTCGAGCTCGTAAGCTTCAGAGATAACACTCCCTGAAAATTCCAAGTTTCAACAGCGGGGCGAAAAAAAAAAAAAAAAAAAAAGGAGTGTTAACCCAAAAAAGTAAATTTTGTAGGCCAACTATTCCTTCCTCGGAACTCATTAAACAATTCACAGTCATTTACTATTAGTAATGCATGGCATGTTGCCAGCCATACATGCCAGTGTGTGAAAATTGGAACTTTTGCTCCCTGTAAGTTCACTTGAGAATGATCAATTTATGTTAGAGAATACTTATGGGAGGAAAGAAATTACGAAGGACGAAAGGCAGAAGACCACCAAAAGATTTTGCTGAATCCTCACTAAAGCCCCCCTTCCTTCTTTCTACATTCCCAGACTTCTCAAAAGAAGATGATGAATCATTAGAACACTGATGGTTACTCCTCCGAGAAAGTCAAGAACGCAGCGTCTAAACGTACCTGGCAACTTTCCTGGTTTGCGTAGGGGCAGAAATTTTGCACCAATTGCCAATGCAATTGAAGGACCAAACATGAATCCTCTGGCTTCAACTCCTATGATATTATACAGTAACCAGATAAAATTTTGTAAGGGATAGTGGGCAATGCAAATAATAACAGAAGTTAAAAAAGCAGTCCACCTAATCCAAAAAGCAAGCTCTTTTTTCCTCCAGCAATTATTGAGTCCAATACTTTTCCTTTATAAATTCACATGATAAGTTAAAATATACTCCTTACATTGTAATAACAGTGACTTACCAGTTCATTAAACTGAAAATCCCACCGTCTTTTTAGTGCGAATAGTCTCAGAACTTATCACTAAACGTGGTAAAATACAAATGTCTCAAACAGGAATAATATCAAGAAAGACAGTACCAGCAACGACAGATATGTCCATTTCTCTGTAACGCTCAACAAAGATATCAATGGTGTCCTTGAAGGCCTTGTGATCCAATAACAGCGTGGTTATGTCCTGAAACATTATACCTGCAATCTCAGACACAAGTCAAATAGATTAAGCATAATTCCACACTTAACATGGGAAACATCCCTGAACGATAAGCGTTTCTATGAATCAAGAACATATAACAAAAGAATCAGGTATAAGTCAGTAAGTAACGATGCTTGTTCTAGTCTTAGAAGTTAGAATATAGTACTAATCGTGAAAGAACATAAGAAGGACCTGGCTTAGGAAAATGAGGGATTACTCTAATGGCATCGGATATGCCCTGCAACCTTGGGTCACCCCTCAAACCATTCTCTTCTGCAAACATTTTATTGAATCCCTTTTCTTTTTTTCTCTTTGTCAACTAATCAATCTGTCTCTTAAAAAGTGAGCGAGTGAAAAGGGAAGAGGAAGGAGTGTTGCAAGGAAATGGAAGAAGCTGAAGTAGTAATAGCAGCAGTAATGTCTTTGTTGGCCAAACTAGCACTGACAATCCCAACTGCTGAGAAGGGTCATTATTTATACACTCAATTTTTTAAGTAATTTACTTTTCTCTTTTATCCGGCAGTGCCTAATCACATGCTTCGATGATAACCTTGACTAGGGAGTACTAAACTGTACAAGCCTACCAGGTTTCGTGCTTATCAGCTGTACTAGATAGACAACACCTTTAGATTACTTATATCTAATCCCCAAAAACACATTTTAGATTAAGACCCCGAGTCATTACCAGTCAGCAATGTCGATATTAACTAACACTAATCAGAATTTCGCTTAGCCCTAAGCAACTTTGCTTTAATTTTTTACCTGTCTATATATCCTATCGGCTTCGGTTTTGTAATCCTAAGCCCCAAGTCCAAAGTAGGTAATAGGTCCATTGGTCACTTACACGTAGTGTGACCAGGCAGATATATACATATATATATGTATATATATATATTTCCTCTTCAAAGTTGGTTTTTGGATTTAATGGGATTCAAGAGTGGTAACAAAATGAGAGCAGGCACAGTCGTACTTGAACATAATCGATTATCAACAAACAGTGATGAAGTTCTTAATGCTGACTTATGAAAGATACGAGAATCTACCTCAGTAGAGATTTAGGTGGAACTTTGTCATCTACAAAATATGCCATCATGGACATACAAATGGTTCAAGACCCACACCATTGTCTCCTCATTATTGGAGAACATGGCAAAGCAAGTGGACACACACACATATATACACCCACATTTGTCTTTGGCCTTCATTTGGTTTTGAATCTTCAGAGTCTGGCTATAGAATATCATCAAATGTCACCATGAATATCATCAAACTTTCATTTTTCTTTTTTGCCCAAAATCCAAATCCAAGTTTAGGTTGGGCATTATCTAGGAATTAGGATTGGATACGATCTAGTCATGAAAGAAAACATTTTTTTTACTATAGAAAAATGTTAACGGGACTCTCCCCATTTGTCAATAAATTGAGTGTGATTGGATAGGTTTTATTTACAATTTGCTTGTATTATAAACATATTTTTTAATACATTCTTCTATCTTCTAAATCGCCTTTTCATTTTTTTCACATATATTATATTACAAAAAAGTGTTACAACAATTATTTCGAATAATATTTCAAATAATCTATCGTCCAAACACACCTGATCACTTACAAGCACTTCTTATTGTTTAAGTTGTAATTAAAATGAAAAGTAAAAGGAACGTGAATAAAAAAAAGTCAAGGGCATTACGATTAACAAACAGCAGAATGTGATTAAATATTTACCTCGTAATATTTCAAATAATGTACCGTCAAATACGCCTGATCGCTTACAATCACTTCTTATTGTTTAAGTTGTAATTAACACGAAAAGAAAAAGGAACGTGAATAAAAAGAAAGTCAAGGGCATTGCGATTAACAAACAAATATGAGAATGTGATTAAACATTTTCCCCATCGAGTAGGACTAAGAAAATGAAAATGGGAAGGGCAAGGGCATCAACGTGATGTCACAACACAAGTTACGGCTCTAGGATTGACAGAGGATCCAGTCGCAGCAGGCGATGTGGATTTTGTTTGATGGTCCCGGCTCTCGTAATCGGACAGCGTGGCAGCGTCTCATCATATAAAAATAAACATGATCCCTTTCCAAAGATTTGCCGATAGACCCACCCAGTGAATGGTCAAGATCTCGGGTCAGTTTTTAAATCGTTGCTCCTGATTGCGTGAAGGAAATTACTTCAGCCAAGTTGAATGTCGATGCCTGAGGGACTACCCAAGTATGTATGTACGTGCATCATACGCAATAAATGCTTGCCCACGAAACCCCAGTTGGGGTACGGCAACCCGGGATCGAATTCCACCCCTGCTCGCAATTGCATACTGAACTCAGAGACTACAAGAAAGTACGTAATTAGCCCGAAAAGCACACAAACTACAAAATACTACTCCACATTATCATGCTACACAGTAAGAGTACGGAGTATAACTTTCTATATAAAGTTTGAGATAATTTAAAAATGTTATCATCGTAAATAGAAAATTTATGCAGTTGTATAATTTTATTTTATTTTTTTTTGCAAATTCAGAACGTATATCATCGCATTAATCAAAGTAGAAGGAAAGCAATTGCCGGAGGATATTAACAAAAATGGAAAATGATGCTCACATATAAAGTACTAATACAAGCAGGCAGACGCCGCTATGGAGTGGAGTCGACTAACAAGCAACAACCATAAATTAAAGAAGCCCCATGTATCATTGTCCATGAGATCTGCTGTATCATATCGCAAATCTAAATTGGATTTGATTTGATCATCAAAGTATTGTTGATCTCACATTCCCATTTCCATAATTAGCAATAGTATAGTCCCTTTGTGGTCACTGAATTTAGTGCTCTTTATTCTAGTTTACAGATTAATAATAGTAGTGTGTTTAATTTGTTATGGTGGAAGTCTGAGTTTCATTAGAGAAAAACCGAACATGTTCATTGGATTGTAATTTCTAAAGAAAAATTTTGGTGAACACATTTTTCATTCACTTTTTTATTTCACATACAGCAAATTGTTACAGTATATTTTTTCTAACAAATTTTTTTTTAAAAAAACCAATCCAAACATGATCATTGTATCTCGACAAACCATGCTTAAGCTCATAGACAGCCAACATCGCCATGAATTTCCAAGGCTTGATGAGGCAAAATTTACACCCACCTGGTGATCTTGTGTGTGTGTTTTTTTTTTCTTTCTTTCATAATTCCGGTTGTGGGTGTTTGTCAGAAATGAGAAAAAAGTGGGACAACATGAATATCTCCATCCTTATCCTAGCTTACAAAGCGCAAGAGAATGAGTTATTTCTATTCATCATTAACTCACGGGCTATTCACGAGGCAAAGTTCAGCAAATTTGTCACGTTATTGCAACATAGATAGCACTCTGCTGTGTGATTTTCGTGTCAGGACAACAAAGTGGTATGTCTGCGAAAATGTTCAAAGGTGACTTTGTCGTAGTCTCTGCTGCCGAAACATGCATGGCGTCCCATATGAATAGAATACATGTGGGCTGCCAGTTTCCCTGTACTGCTATTAGTTTTGGCATGCTCGACTGGGAATTTCCCAAAGTAAACGTCAATTTTGCGGCATTCCAAGACGTCGTATTTTTCATGCACTGCAATCTCAAGTTATAATCATCGACTGGATAGGAATAGGATAGGATAGAGTCAAAGAATCATTGTCCAATCAATTTTGCGTAAACATCCTGTGCTTCAAAAATTACCTAGAGAAGAGTTAACACGGCGAATTTGAAAGGAAAAGTAAAAATATTAGAACTCCGCAGTACTGAACGTGGTAAATTTGCTCATGCTGCCGGCAACCCCAATCAATTAATCGAAGATAAACAAAACTTATTAATTAGTATTTCCAAGTTGGCATGCAATTATTTCAAGTTTTTCAACAAAGAGTGGCCTACCCGCAGATTAAATTTCAACAAAAAGTAGCCTATGAATCTAAACACGTACGAGCGAGTAGAGTAGAGTGGGAGGATAACTTTTTTGAGTCTTTCCTCAAAAAGGGTTTTGGTTGCCCGGTTACTTGCCTTATGATTGAAGGACCCACGAAGTAAACTCAAGAAATCACTACTGTTTATGTGCACGCCTGGCCCTAGTGTACTGTCAAGCATGATCACCTGATAATTAAATTGTGCATAGGCCCCTCCACTCTCAGTACATATTCTCCACCTCCGAGCTCTCTTCATCCACAATCCCATTTCTACCCACTAATCAGAAAAAAAATAAAAAAAAAGGAAAAAGGTAATAGAAACAAAATCCTTTGGTACATTCTGGTCGAGGCCACCAAAGTTTGGGGATCCCAATTCATCACATCATCAGTTTACTAAGTACTTTCAAATCTAGGAGCATGAGATTTTTGCTTTTTACTTGCAAGCCAATGCTTTTGATATCACAATTTTGTAAAGCAGCTTTAGTTTTGATCTAAATCTTCCCCTTTCCCTTTTTGTTTTCTGGCCCTATAATTAATGATTGGCTCTTGCCTTGCCATCCACAGCTCATGAACAAGCTGTAGGTGTGAACAACTTGACCAAATCATCTGATTATATCACTGATTTGTTGTTTAATAGATTCGATTTGATAAGGTTAAGAGCCACAATGTGTTGCTTATTATCCAAGTTATAATAGAAAGAAGGATTTAACTAGTCAGGGAACACTTTAGGCAAGTACAAACAATCTTCGTGTTTACTTTATTGTAATACAGATAATTACCAACTTTAACCCGATAACAGGATAAAGAAATTGATTGGATGGTATGAAAATAGAGGAAGAGAGCACCGGTGAGATGTGTCAAATTCAATATCTCCCACCTATACTAAAATATGTAACAAAATAACTTTAGCCCGATAACCTTTTTTTTTTTTTTTTTTTGGTCGTAATGACACATGTCTAGCTTACTCCTAATAGGGGGCGGGGGAAGAAAGAATCTACTCTATGGGAAGACCCAATGAAATGAGTTGGTTGCCCGATAACCATCTTGGTTGAATATATTTCTTTGTATTCAATTCTTTTATTGGTATGTTCCACTGTACGTCCTTTGCAAGATATGATCTTGATCTACAGCAAGATATCAGTGAGGTAATTCTTCACAGTTTTCATAGCCACTTATCATTATTGATCATTTAATTCAATATTTAAATTTAATAGATTTAAATTTTAACATATTCAGACGTGTTTGATTTAAAAAGATTTTAATTAATTTAGTGGGTCTTAATTATGCAAGCAAAATTTATTTCAAAATATAAGTGGTAAACTTTTTATTTATCATGTGATGTAAAATGCACTCAAATGTTAGCATTTTTATAATGACAATTCAACAACTCAATGAAATTAGATTTCATATTTCAATTTTATTGAACGCAAACTAAGTCCAAGATCATGATACTCACTTTCGTGTGAATGTCTGATTATGCCCCTTCCAGCCTGGAACTAGACAAAAAGTTCAGGATAAACAAAACCCTTTCCTTACTGTATGGTTGACTAGGACCAACGGCACCGTATCTCTATTGCCCTCGTCACACCCTCAAATTTTCAAAATCCTTCTATAAGCCTTTAAAATAATAAAAATTTTCATCCATATCCTCGTAGGAATCAGATTTTCCCCCTCCCCCTTCCACAAATTCTATAAATCTTTAAGATTTTTCATGTAAGCATTGGAGTTTCTCCCTCAAAATTTTTTTAAAAATATATAAGAGTACCTTATTAAATGAACATCTCTACTAATTTTATCCCCTTGAACTTTAACCTGATCTTGATTCCTCCGGTAAGGAACTACGACGAAAAGGTTTGCTTAGGCTGTGACTTTGGGGTCCTAAATTCTCTTCCTTCGAATTAGGTTGGCTATATAGCTACTAGTATCTATTTCCTTCACGCGTGGGGTTAGACATTCCTGCATGGTTGCTGATATATTTATGGACATAAGCAAGCTAATTTAATGCCCCTATCTACTTTACGTACTAGTGAGATTTATGAGTCCCAACTCCAAGAATAATAATGTACGTTCCTTTTTGTCATGTTGAAAATGATGACAAGATGGATGTGATGGCAATTTTATCATGAACAATCGAAGTTGGAGGCGGGTTAAATCTAAAGATTTCTGTCTTAAAATGTTTTGCCACATGAAGTTAATTATTTAACACGCACATGCATCTGTACTTGATGGCCAAATGTACAATCGAACAGTCGAAGTTGGCCGCGGGTTAAATCTTAATTAAGAATTTTGTCATTAAGTGTTTTCTCATAGGCAGTACATTCCTACTTGATAATATTTAAAATTCAACATTTAATGGATTTAATATTTAATGGATTTAATATTTAAAATTAAGTTGTCCGATTCAATATTATTTAAAATTAATATATTTAAATTTGAATATGTTCAGATATGTTTGATAACTAAAAATTTAATATTTTAATAAGAATTGTGTCATTAAGTGTTTTCTCATAGGTAGTACAATATTGTTTGATAATCGGATTCAATATTTAAAATTAATAGATTCAGATCTTAATATGTTCATACGTGTTTGATAATTAAAAATTGAACATTTAAATTAATTAAGTGACACTGAATTTTCTAAACAAAATTTGTTCCAAAAAATAAATGATAAGCTATTCACTTATCACTTAATGTCATATACAATCAAATGTAATCAAATTTAGTATTTAACAATTCAATAACTTAACATATTCAAAATTCTATTTTCAGAATTCAATTTTATCAAACGCACTCTTAATAATTGTTCATTATGCACATGATGCATGTGTATTTGACGTGATGACTTCCAACATTTCATCCGAACTAATTAGACAACCTAACTACAACAAGCAGTACTTATGTGGCCTTGATTTTTCTACATGTGATAAATTGATGAAGGCAGTTGTAATAGTCCTATTAAGATTTATGGATAGTATAACAACCCCACGTGAAAAGCTTTTTTTTTCTTTTTCTTTTCTTTCTGATTCACGTTCCATGCAAATTGGCAAGTTATTCATGTGGAGACCAAATGCTAGAAGGACCCACAGCACTTGCATTTCTGTTTCGTTTGCCGATGTTAGAAATCTGATTTGATAAGGAAACAGAAAATTTTTGAGTGGTGCTGGCCACTTTTATTGGTTCAGATTTAAGTACTATAATCGGACTTTATAAGCTACATAACTTAGTTCAAACTAATTCAAAAAACCTAAACTGACCAATTATTTAAAATTAACTGCCCAAGAGCTTTATTTATGATCCTTTTCATCTCTAGTAAGACAAGATGCCAGCTTGGACCATATTTTATTCCTAATGTGCCTCTTATCTTCAAGAGCTTTATTGCCTTTCGTAAATAGAAAATTAGAAAAGGCTAATTAGCAGCAAAGTATAGGCCCCCCAGAGATGATTAGTTGATTACCCACATACGATGCTGGAGTATTAACAACTAGCCGGTTGAGCCAACTGGGGCTGATCAAATCTCAATTGCAAACAACTACTGCTAAATTATTACTACTTCCTTCATCCCACTTTGATAGTCTTGATTTTTTTTTTGTCACACAGTTTAAGAAAAATTTGTTAAAAGATAAATCTGGCCTGTTGTTTTACTAAAATACTTTTACATTAATATTAGGAGTATCAATATTAATCACCATACCGGAGAGGACTAAAGAGCATCGAATTTTTAAAAAAAAAATTACTAACTTGATTGAACCTTGCAAATGAGATAATATTGATTCTTGAAAGAACTATGTGACAATTAGTACAATTAATAGCTTTTTATTTTATTTTATTTTTTTAACTGAACAAGGATAAGATTTAACAAGTTGGGAGGGATGAAGCGGAGTTGAACCTAGGGCTCAATAGAACAATGAGTACCTAATGTCCCAGGGAAGAATTTTAGTGAGGCTTTCATCACCATTATCGTCATGGCATGGGCGACAAATGGGCATTAGAGATTGTAAATGGACATACAGAATAATTGGCTAACCCACCAATTTAACTCAAATCTGATCGTTTGTTACTCCTACTTTTCGGGGAGGAGGGGATGGATTTATTACTATTTACAAGTAATTTGGGGTATCTAAGACTGAATGACAAGATGGGCATTTCATTCCTCAATTGCGGTGCAAGTGTACTTCTTGTGTCATCATGCATTAGCAGAAAATGAGGACAAAGTACCATGATTGTAAAGTGGGTAAAAGTCTGACTTTAAAGTTGGTGAGGAAGAAGGAGACTTTAAAATTAAAACTACCAAGATTTGGAAAAATTACAAAACCTTGTTCACAATGCAGAAAATTTTTGTAATTACACACTACTACTCTCTAATATACAAGCACATAATAGAACCAGTAAATGCCTTGTTCCATCATGAATGGATCAAAGTAGGTATTCACCGAGTTTTTTTTTTTTTTTTTTTTAAAATGAGAGAGAAAAAGTTAGGTGTACGGGTCATTATATGTAAGCAGTAATGAGGAAAAGCTCTCCAAAAACTGAAAGAGATTAAAAAATAAGGGATTAACAGCTAAAGATCCCCCAGTCAGCTGCATTCGAATGCTAACCAGTTACATTGGAGCATAATTTCCAATCAGGTTGGTTCTTTAACCTGTCCCCAAGTTTAGAACCAGTCTTGCCAGATATTGCTGAAATATACATTCCATAAGATCAAACCCTCCCTGTCTATATCTAATCAATATTTTCAGAAGCCAAATGCAGACTTCAGAACAACAACAGCAGAGAGAATAAATCTGCATGAGATTTGAAGGCAAAACTTTCTTTGTTTCCTTCAACTAACGGCTGCAGCTATACAGAATCACATAGAGTACTTTGAAATTAATGTCAGGAACTCCTTTTGGATATTCTATCTTAATGGATAGTGCTGTATTTCCTTCCTTGAAAGGATTTACTTTTTGCCTTTGGCGATCTGGAGTAAGTAGCAAATTGGTGGATGGAATCTTGAATAGCAGAAAATGCAACTAAGAACTCTGCAGCATCAGTTTGGCTTAGCACTTTCTTTATCACCAACTCCAATGCCTTGAACCTGTTTTGCAAAGGCACAAATGTCAAGTGTCGCAGATCCAAAAGATTAAAGTTTTCACAAAAGATTGAATTTTTAACCGCGGAACTAGGAGGAAAATGGACCTGAGCATTTTAGCTCTGCTGAGGACCTTGTAAATTTTCTCAAATTCGGTCTGGATAGACTCCAGGGGAGTAATTTTGCTACTGTATTTCATTGGCCCAAATGGGAGATGCAGCACACAGGTGGCTTGAATTTCAGCCATTTCTTCGTCAATCACACTCTCTTCAATCCGAATCTCATTTACCAACTGGGGCAACACCTGTTTTACACCATTGGACTCTGATAGAAAAGGGGAAAGTGACCCCAGAAGTTCCAAAATGGAGGAGGGTCGCCAATCACCAAGCCAAGTAAATGCTGCTAATTCAAGGGGTGGAGCTCCTTTGGGCATGAGGAGTTGGGCAACATCTTTGAGCCTAGTTGGAACCGTAGCCTTGTTGTAGTCGGTCTGGAAACAGTTCAGCTGGTCTTCAATGAGCTTCTCAAGAGCCCATCTCGCTTTCAGCTGTTTCTCAAGCTTTGCTGCCCTTGCCTTCTGTTCATGGGTCCAAATTCCATGTTTTCCCCAAGAAATTTCTTCATCTGATTTACCAAATTAACTCAATGTCATGTGCCCTCTTAATTTCAATTTCAAGATTCTACGATGCCATTCACCAAATTGATGCACCAGCTCACATTATTATGCGGGAAAGATCGAAGTATGAAATTCAGCAATAAATCTGTGGTTTAAAAGTTAAAAACATGCACAATCATCTGATCTATCACTGCGCCCCTGTACTTGATTCAGTAACTCAAGAAGTCTCCGACCTTAATAAGTTTAATTACTCCACCCAATCGTAGTTTCTATTTAATTAAACAAATGTAAGTGCATGAATAGCGTTCTTAGCGTGGTGGGCTCATTTCTTCAAGAACATGGAAGAATCCTTATTTTTCAAGAAAATGCCAAACCCCTTTCAATACTAATAATCACGAAAAATAGTAGTGTTTTTCTTGCACGTTTTCCAGGAGAAACAGAAGTCCAAATCTACGGAAACAGCAGTAAAAAGGAAAAAGTGGGATGAATCTTACATCGCTTGATGGGCTCTCTTAAATTGATGTTCAGGTGAGCAATTTTGCAGGCAATGGCGCCAAAGATATCTTCTTTGTCTTTATACAAATCTCTGCATGTCTTTCCCGCGCTTTTGGCTTTTTCTTCACGATCACTTTCTTGAAAGTATTTCCTGAGAAATAAGAGTTTCTCTGGCTGGTGAGAAGAAAGAAAAAGAGAATTGCAGGATGGAAGCCACCCATTGTGAATATGCATGTCTTCTTGAAGTAGAAAAAAGAAAAAGTAACTTACAGCAGGGGTTGAGACGAAGACCTCTTCATCTTTGCTGTGCTCCAGTTCTTCTTCTTCTCTACCCCGCGGAATCTGAATTTTGATATCACAAGATGACCGAAGCGACAAGACTTTAGACGGAAACGATGTGAATGTTATTTTGCGCTTTAATGCCACTGCCCTAGAAGTTATAACTTCTTAGTGTATTACTGAATCTTTTTCTCTACTTTCTGTTTTTTGGGGGTTTGATACGGTTTAGGAGATGTGGTTGGGTATGTTATATGGCCGAGAAGGTTTGGCCACACGGGAACTTTAAAAAAGCCAAGGACGGTTTCCATAGAATCAAGAATGCTAGGCAATCATCCTTCGCACCACCAGATTGCAACTGAACGAAAAATATACAAAACTAGACTTCGATAAACCGTGACATATCACATCAAAGCATCACACATAAACATGATCCATATCAGCGGCGTAGTAGGAGCGGAGAATACACAAATAGTGGACCAAAAGCACACAAATAAATATTATTATGGCAACTAAGCACTAACATTCTGATGCCTACAGTCGGTCCTTGTATTTACAGCCTGAAGAAAAATATATACATGTGTGCTATGATACAATAACGTTTATAGTTTGTGAATCACCTAAGAATATTCATTCCATGTTATCATCCCTGTTGTGATGAAGCGCCCAGCAGGGGAACCACCCTAAAAGAGGATTTTTGCAGCTGAATGCCTGCGTGCCGAACTGCCACCTCCATGGCCAACTTGACCACGGCCTTCATTGTGTGACTGATTCGTATGGCCTTTGCTCTTGAATTTTGCACCTACGTTCCTACCAACAAAGACTCCAACCTTTACTGTTGTATACAAGCCAACTGCAATTGCTAAAGGCCGCACGGCCCAGTGAAAATCCTCAGCATGCTGGTACTTCTCCACTACTCCAGGACATGTATCGAAAGAGACAAGCTCCACTTCAGCTGGATCTGCCAGGAAACTTTTACATTCTCCCCCAATCACAAGTATTGCTGGGAATTTCACAATGAGGCACCCATTTGGAAGTATTTGAGAAATTCTTCCAGTTGCCCACATACCCCCGCCTTTACGAGGCCACTCAAAGTGGGGATTCACAATACTTGGCTTCAACCTCACAAACTGCCCCACAAAATACGGCTCTGCCATTTGGAGATCAGAAGGATGTCCTTTCCACAGAGTTTGTAGCCCTAAGAAACCAACAGCAACATTTCCATCACGTTGTATAAAGTGTAGAATACCCACAGATGAGCGTTCTTCGTTTTCCTTAATCAAGCGGACCCAATCCCCAGCAGCAAATCCAGATGTAACCCTCTCGAGAGTTGAAACGTTCAACCTAAGAGGGTTTGGCAAACTAGGGATTCGCACAAGAACATATCCATCTTGATCAGTGTCCTTCTCCAAGCCAACTACAGTTCCTTCCGTTACAGCCATTGTCTGAGTACTGCAAGAATTTACTGCCTTCCGTGAACGCACTATGTCACCAACTTGAAGGTGATCTTTTGAGAGAGACCATGAGGCATAGCTCTTGCAAGTTGACTTGTCCAAGAGGAGTGTGCTCTGAGGACCGCTCCATTCCCCTTCAATAGTAGCAACATTCAGAGATCTGCAAGCATCCGTAAAACTGTTAGCTATAATCTCTCACCCTCTCTGTTATCTAATAATCTCTCTCTCTCTCTCTCTCTATATATATATATATATATATATATATTTCATTCTTAGTGTGCTATTGCAATGATATTTCTGCACAACTTCACTTTTCTTTTCTTTTTTCTGTCAACCCATTTCTATAATATGGTCAAAATACTCGAGGGTTCACTATACAACACAAATGTACGATGACAGTCAAAGAAGGCGTCGGAATTGCAAAATCAGAAGCAAAAGAAGATTAAAACAGACCTTTCAAACACTTTAAGTATATCTTGCACAAGAGGTCGATTGCGTGGATCATACTCAAAGCACCCATAAAGAATATTCTCGAGTTCAGGAGGAAGCCCGCTTGGAAGCTGTGGTTTTTCTTGATTGATTACAACCGAGCGATAAATTTCATTATTTGATCTTCCAAACCAAACTGGAACACCAGTCAACATCTCCACAATGCTGCACCCAAGTCCCCAAGAATCAGTCTCATAGGTTATGGGGCCCCTTATTTCTGGCTCCCATTGCTCAGGAGCCATATAATTTGGGGTTCCAAGCCTAAAAGCCAAATCTGAATCAGCTAGTGGAATTCCAAGAAGTAGGTAAGGGATCCCAATATCTCCAAGAACAATTTTTTTTTGCTCATTCAGGAGGAAATTAGTTGGCTTAAGGTTCAGCACCAAGATCCCAAGTAAATGCAACTCTTGAATTCCTTTTATCAACCCGATTCCAGACCTGTAAACAGTCCATGTTGTCAGTGTGTGTCACTTCTCATTCAATTTTTGATCTTGTACAAGACAAAAAGTTTATGTCAACTACCTTAACATGTCAGACAATGGAAGCTTTCCCCCTTTCAGCCGAGTCAGTACGTCACCCACTGATCCCTCATAAGATTTCATAACCATGCAGATCTACCATGAACCCTCAAAGTAAATAACTGAATGTTATATAATAAGCCTAAGTACACACGGAAAGCAAAACCATTTTGGAAGATTCACCTTTCCAGATATAACTGAGACGCCATGCAACCAACAAACACCATCTTGCTGATGAGAAACCAACCTGATCCACAAATCGTCAAACTTGCTCAGAAAACTTCTTATGTGATCCTCCTGTATGGGATGCAACATTTTTACAGCTACTTCATGATATTCATCATAATCATCAGCAGAGCGATGGTGAGTAGCCAACCAAACATCTCCAAAGAATCCATGCCCAATCCTATGCTTAAGCTTCAATGAAGCAGGATCAATATAAGGACTAGGGCGCACTGGAGTGGTGGCAATAGTTGTAAGATGGTCAGGATCTCCTTCACAAAGTTCATAATCAAAAGAATCTGCAGATGATACTGCTTTAACCTGTTTTGCCATTTGCTTCACAGCACAGACAGAGACCAAAAAGAACAAAGTCAGGAACCAATTTTCATATTTTGCATTAAAATCCTCCAGTTACAATAGCAGCAGAGATGATGATTAAACAAAATGGTTCCTCGAGCTATGTTCAGAAAAAAGGCAATAATACCAACATTCACCAGAGAAGCAAAGCAAAACAACACTCAACATAAATTAACAAGTGAAAAAAGTCCAGAAAAGAAGAATACAGATCCATTCCTAGAATTGCTCACTTCCCATGGCTCTCTTTCTATGCAATGTTAAAATAGTCAATAGCATCTCTCATCATGGATTGATCTTTACAAATCACAAGAAAACTACGAGTCTAAAATTTTAATGAAGTACAATACAGCAACTATATCTTCATGTGGTTCATACAGTTGATGACTCGGAGTAAAACAATCAACCACTTATCTAGGCATACTCTATGTGTTCCCCTCCCCCTTCGATAACGCACATGTAAATATTATAGAGATATTCCGGAAATGATAACAACGCAAAGAACAAAGAAGGTTGAGGCCTTGAGGGTGATCCACTCTAATATACAGAGACTATTTGATGCCTGAGTTGTGATAATTTGTAGAATTAATTAATCACCGTTGAATCCCACATGAAATTATGTAGTTCACAACTCAAAGGACACATTTAAAAGAAAAAGAAAAACTTCAAACCAGAGACACAGTACCAAAACAACAACCATCGGAAAGAAGAAAGATTACATTTTTTTCCTCCTAGTTTCCACTGCATAGTACATCTGCCAGCACAGCATCATCAACTACTTTCTCAAGTGAAACTACGATCTTTCTCTTGAGATTATGATTGATTACCAGAAGAGTCGGTAAATTATGCTATGCACCAAGCTCGAATTACAGAATAATTGGGCAAACGAAAATAAGGAAAAGAAAAGCTTAAAGCGAAGAAAGGAAAAAAAGAATTACCAGTAGTATCGTGGGAGGGCTGATGCAGCAGCCCAGTAAACTGAAAGGACGAGAATTTACCAGATTAGACGTAGCTCTTTGCTGGTGCCGTCTCCTCTCTTACTACCGAAACAAGAAGACAACAAAGAATGTAAGAAATCGGTCAAGTCCTACAGACACCAGACCACCATGCTGCCACGATATCAGTAGAGAGTTTTTGCCTCTTGTTACTACAAGTCACGTTTTAGTCGAAAATTATTTCTCATTCTCCCGATTTTTTATATACATTTTTTGGGGGAATTTACTCCATTCTTTCCATTTTTGAAAGATTAATCCTTTCTTTGTATAGGTAGATTTTTTAATTTTACAATCATATGAACCCCTAAAATTATATGAAATTTGATTTAAACCATAGGTTCATTTTAACATCTTTTAGTCTTTCGTTGTGGAAATTATTACACAATCAGATTTTGGGTATAAATTGAGATCGCGTTGAAGCATTTTGTTGGACCAATTAATTGTTATTAGTATACATGAAATACTCTTTTTTTTTTGGGCTACAACCAACCTATTAAGTTACATAACAAAGAATGCCATGAGACTTGTAAATTGGAGAAAAATTGTTTGTTTCACTTTAAAATCACAAAATCATTGGATATATTAAGTGTTTGTTGAATATTATCATGCGTATACAAACAAGATATAATATACGCATAGACAGAAAACAAAGCATATAAATAATATGAAAAATCTATATCTATATGTATTTAGGAAGGGATTTTTAGCAGAAACCCTCTCAATACCTTCTAAACTTGTCATACTTTTTTCTAGATTTTTGTATTTATTTTAATACATAAAAAAGTAGTGGGTTATAACCCACCTTATCACCAATCAATATTCTCACTATCCCACTATCACCTTATCACCAATCAATATTCTCACTATCTCACTATCTTAACTCATCCTACAATCACTCTTACAAATTCTCCCACGTTTCCACTCCAATTAAGAGTCCACTCCAACTATCTCTTAATGACTCTTTTTTTTTTTTAATTCAAAATTGCGTCTTCACATAACACAGGAAAATACCTGAAAGTTATCCCATCCTGGTACCAGAATTCCGGTGCTCTTCTTAGTACGCATCATACTTCTTTTCTTGAACTTTCGGCAGACATCATGAAGCCAGCGGTGACTACCTTTCAGTAAGTGACCCTGCTCATTTAGCTATTGATTAGTATTATTGTGTTTTTTCACCTTTGCCCCAGTTATCTGCTGTCCCAAATTCAAGTTGTCCTATTATTTAATATATTAAAATTTTTCACTCAAAATTTGTAGGGAACCCATCTAAAGTTTCCTCACCATGGAATATGTCCACCTACAAGCATTTCAACAACAATTAGATTTCAAACTCACAAGATTGCAAAGAAGGAAATATTTGCTTAGAAAACGAAACATACACCACAACGATTCCACACATCAGTTGGAAAAGCTTCAACAAGTTTGCATTGACGAAGGAGAAATCTCAAATCAAATCCGAAGGACAAAATCCAGGCTACACCGATTAAAACGTCGTTCGCATCAAATTAAAAATTTCGGTATGTTGTTTTCTTTAAATATTATTCCCCATATTGTAATTTTTTTATTTTCGATTATTTTCAATAATATAATATGTCTATAATTTTTTTCCAACCCTTTTACTGATCGACTTAATTAACTTATCGAGTTAATTCCCTCACCCTCTCTCTCAATTTCTTATTTGTTTTGGATTCTTTATTGATTTTGTTTCTTTTGTGAGCAGTAGTGGAAGATATTATGTGCAGAGACTCCAGCAGAAATCAATCTTCTTGCGGCCGGCTTAATTTTCCAGGTCGATCCTTTCTGTCTTTTAAGTATGTTTTGCTTTTGCTTTGCTTTTTGTCATGAATGATATTGCATTGATTTTCTGATCATCCATTATTTCTGAAATTTTTTTACAAAATCTTATGAACGGTTGTTTGCTTATTGTTACACTGTAAAGCAAAGATAAAAAGGTATTGCTTGCTTATATAATTGCGGATGGTATAGGTTCATGATTGAGGGTTCTACTATTTCTAACATAAATTGTATATTATAAAAATTTATTTGTTTGTATTACTGAAATTTTTTAATTATTTTTTATTGCACATTTATCACATAAAATAGGTGTTACGATAGTTATTTTCATAATTTTATTCCAAAAATGATCGTGCATGAAATAAAAAAAGATTTTTTGATAATTAAAAAAAATAATTAAAAATGGTTTAAATATTTTCGAATACTTGCTTACATTCAGAGTATTAACATAGAAAATATGTTCTACGAGCTATGCAAAAATTGTGGACAGCTATGTGAAGGTCAGTTTTCAAAGACCGTGTGTATGCATTGTAATGACATGGTTGACACTGTTATTAGGTAATTAATTTCATGTATACTTAACTTCAATATATTTTTCTGTATTGCATATAATATTTTATTTGTCAAACAGGTACAACGTTAACATACAAATCAGAGATTCCAGTGATAATATGCATCTTAATCTACAAGACAGACATGTACGATTTGTATTTGATTGTGATGCTTCTTATCTTAGGACATTACAAAGGAAGATAGAATTTCTTAATATATGTTTATTTTTTATAGTACTATTTATAAATTATGTAAAAAAATACACTAATTTCGTACGTTCTTAATTATCAGGAAAATGATGATAGGTTATTCGGCCAAAAAATTAATTCATGCAAAGATCGTGCATTTTCATTTGTAGTACGCAGTCCACAAAATTCAACAGAGTTAACTAAATCACCAATTTTGGCTTTCGTACTAAAAATAGATTGGTGTGAAGAGTGTTCGCACCTTCAAGCAAGATTATCAAATCGAATGCTTAGTATTTGCAAGTATTTCATTTTAACAACATTCAATTATATTCATTTGTATAAATATATCATTCCCTTTTTTAATATAAATTTTTATTTTTTTTCAGGATCCATCTTCGGAAAAAAGATGGTTCTTGAATGATATACACATTCTATTATATTTCAAACTATTGTTAAACAGATATTATATTTTAATTTTATTGGTACAATTTTTTCACCTTTATTTGTTCATCATTTTATTTTATTTTTCAATAATGTCAGCGTCGTGCATAGCACGGGTATTCCCACTAGTGTTGATAGTATTCCCTTATGCATTATTGATTGTCCTTTGAGCTTTTTGACCATATGGAATTAGACCGTATTTTTCACTTGATTTACAATCACCCATTTTTGTGAAGTTGAAATTTGGATGAAATTTTGAGATACTTGTATTATTTTACACGGTCTTATTCAGGCCAAATTTAATCCTTTTGTTCACTTCGGAATTGTTGGGCCTAAATTCCGGCCCAACCCATTCTTGCGTGGTGGGGAGGGTGTGGGGGAACGGAACCGAAGGAAGGTTGCACGTAAGCAAGCAAATGTGGCTGCTAACAAAAGGCTTCAACAATCAGGCACCAAATGTGAGAAATGTGTAACTAGTATGAGATGAATAATTTGATGACATTAACTAGAGCAATCAAAGAATCGACCTATGATGATCTACTACCAGTTTGACAGTTTGAACCAAAAAAAATTATAATCTAAAAAGGCAAAATATGTTTCAAAATCCACTCTTTCATGTTGTGTATCAAGAAGACGGGGCATGGCTGCAGATAAGGAGGCATGTTTATGTGCTGCATCTAGTAGAAACCGTCTGCATCGAGCAAAAAAGCCACACCAAGCCACGCCTTTGGACCGATTGTCACCACCAAAGTATTAAAATTTGGTTGGATGGGAGTCAAGGATTCACATTAAAAGTGATTTGCTTAAAAAATCCAGGCGGGTGCGTAGTGCATCCGTTTGGTCCGCTGGTGGTTTAATCTCCTCCGAATTACCCCTGAATCTCCTTAGGTCCGCCCCCTCCTTTTTATGTAGAATAGATTAGGTTATACAATAGTTATCGTCCCTGAAAAAAAAAAAAAAAAAAAAGCCACGCCATACCAAAAAATATTCTTTGGGTTACTTCCTTTAAAGACAATTGGAAACTGAAAACTGTTACCTCTCTTTTTAACACTGGAATTGACCTTTCTGCAGATACAGGGCACACCCAAGCAAAAATGATCTTATTCATAGCGGACCACTTAATTCTGCTGCACAGTATCTTGTTTTTCAGAATCTGACGACTATTTTTCAATACTTTTGGTTAGATTGACAAGCATGCTAGTCAAAGTAGCACCCCCTTTTTCACCGCTCTGAACAACACTAGTCAAAACTAAATCTCCAGATTTCCAAGGAAGTACAAATAGAAGCTAGAAGGAAAGAATCTTAAACCTATCAATTAACTTGCATATATCAATTTGTCTTTGCAGTTTAATATGTAACCTTTCTTTGCAAGCAGCCTTGCAACATCATGCACCACCTGTTCCTCTGGAACCTGGGACAGGACTCCACATAATGGTGCTTTGAGTGTTAATGAACAATTTGTATAAAGAAATGATATAACATTACAAATCCAAATCTAGTGTTTTTTATATATGTGCTGACGGCTCCTATAATAGATCTAAAGCTTTCAAAATGGACTGGACCCAATTTTGTGAGTTTTTTTTTTTTGGCCGTTTAATGCTAATGATATAGTATCAAAATTGTAGCAAGTAGAAGATAAGAGAAAGTACTGAACAAATGACAACAAAGAAGCAGCAGCAAGCATTAAATAAGAAATTCCACAATTTTTTTGGAACAGTTGCATAATAGAAAAAGAATGATAAACAATACATTTCCACCTCATAACACAGTGAAATCATCTAAAGCTTTAACAGCCAGTATCGTTCCTAAAACTATATAATGGATATCTGTATCATCTGTTCAAACACAACCCACTCAAAATCCAATTTCCACAAGCCATGGTGAATATTTCAGGCTGCAGCAGAAATCTCTGAGGCTAGCCGTCAACCTTTTCAATTTCTTCCTTTTGTTCTCTGACCTTTTCACCTTCTTGCTTAACATCTTTTTCCTGCGAGATGAAGTCTGAGCTGTCTTCTGCACCTGATAAGCCATCATTATAGTCTGCAGGCCGAGTGTTCTTGAACATCTCGTCATTTTCTAGAGCAACAAACTTCTCTTCAGAGTCTCCTTTCAGCAGGTCAACAACCTCAAGCATCGTTGGTCTCTTCTCAGGCCTATTCTGAGCACAAACGAGGGCAACAAAGACAACCCTTTTCAACTCTTCCTCCACATAGTTCCCCTTAAGTTTTGGGTCTGCGAGCTCATCAAACTTACTCTCACATGCCAAAGGCAAAGCCCAATCTGTGATCGTGCGCTTTGTTGTTGCATTAAGTTTCTCAATGGGCTTCTTTCCACTAGCAAGCTCAAGCAAAAGAATACCGAAACTGTAAACATCACAGCTCTCTGATGCCTTTCCTAACATTGCATATTCTGGTGCAAGGTAACCTAGCGTACCCTTAACCCTAGTGGTTACATGTGTTGCACCGTCGGGGATGAACTTGGCAAATCCAAAATCAGCCACTCGTGCTTGAAAGTCAGAATCAAGCAATACATTGCTTGCTTTGACATCTCTATGAATAATATGTGGAGTTGCATGGTGGTGCAGATAGCTGGAATGCAGTAGGAGGTCAGCAAAACTAAAAGTAAAGGATGACAAGAGGTATGCTGGTGCTCAATACTTACGCAATTCCCTCAGCAGACCCAATGGCTATGTTCATTCGTCGGTTCCAATCAAGAAGGCATTCAGCTGAATGCTGCCCGTGAAGATGAGAGAGTAAGCTCAAATTAGGCATATAGTCATACACGATCAGCCGCTCTTGCCCTTCAGCACAATAGCCACGTAAGCTCAGCAAATTCTCGTGCCGTACTCTGGCCAGTATCTCAACTTCAACTGCAAATTCCATCTCTGCTTTGTTGCTCCACACCTTCAACCTTTTGACCGCAATCTGTAAAAATAGGCAATCATAAAATCTGGTCTCTTTTCTGTTCCATGAGTACTAGTCAGGAAAGATTCTAGATTACGCAGAGAAGCAAAAGAAGAATTAGCAAGCTTCTCTTGTCACTCAAAAACATGCTTAAGTACAAGCAGACATGAAACTCGGGCAGCAGGAAACATGGAAGAGCAAGAAAGAGTTTAGTCAAAAAAATTAGTTCATAAAAGGTCAGTGTCCAAAGGGACATGTTGGATATCATTAAACCATATGCACTAATACAAAGATAATCATAATACATCTGCTTATTTCATAATAAAAAGTAATAATGTCCCAGACGCAAGTTTTCCAAAAGATGGTAAAGAAAATAATACACAACAGTTATGAAAGGGAACAAACAAGTAACCAAAGTAATTTGTTCAGACACCCAAATGTTACAGGAACATATCCACATCTTTGAGTAAAAGAAGCAATGAAATTAGATAAAACGCTATTTCACTAGAAAAGCAAACTCCAATTGCTACACCAGTTACCCAATTCCAGAATACGTTTGCAAATTGTTGACTAATATGAGGTACATATTAGAAGATATCATCTTAGAACCTATTTGACATTTCTGGTTAAAGGTGCCCCAACATGTCCTAGCAGTTACCCAAGTTCAAAGCACGTTTGTAAAACGCGGCCTAATACGAGGCACACGATAGGAAATATGATCTCAGAACCTTTAAATTTTTGTAAAAGGAGCTCCAACACACCCTAGAAATTACGTGGCACAGTCTATCCCCAACGTTTCCTGATTATCTGGAATTGAATTCAGACCGTCAGGATCAGCCAGTGAGGCACCTAGTTTCGTCCCTCCAGGAAGTCTCTGTGCTTACTAGAGCGTTCTCGTGAAAAACAAGTTTGAAGATTGTATTTCCTGCTTCCATAACTAACTGCCAAAAACAATTTCTTAAAAACACACAAAAGTCACTCATGACCAGTGTGACAAATGCTACTGCTGTTCAAGACTGAATGCTTGTATTTCCCTGTCAAGCTCATACAACAGTAACTTTTGATATGATTTTACAATTCTTGTCTGCCCAAATATACAATTTAAAAGTTCCAGTTGACATTCAGAGAAAAGTATACTGTGAGTGAAGAGTTACTACTGAACAATCCTTGCAACTGACATAGGCAGAATAAAACTCTTAAATTTATTCTCTTATCGGCCTTGTTTGGAAAGGGATTTTCCACCAAAAAATTTCTACGTTTTCCACGAACACATTTTTCAATCACTTTTTTACCTCATGTACATCAAATCGCTATAGTATATTTTCTACAAAAACTCCAGAAAAGTGCAATCCAAACACAATTCACTAAGAGTCCTGAGAAACAAGTCTAGGCCATGAAACGTCCAATATACTTTGAACATCACTAATGTTTCTGCACCTGACCAAGGCTCAGACTTGATCAGACGCAGGTGAACCTCAAATCCTATTGCCACAAAAGCACTTAATGATTTAATCACTATCAGAGTACAAAACTGGTTCCAAATAACTACAACCTCTGACCTACCTGCAGATCTGATCAGTGAGATTGCAATTCAAACTCCCCAGAAATGTCTAATGCTTTTTGAAACTACAATAGTATATAAGATGCAGCCCAGAAATCATCACTACAGCAACAAAGGAAAGTAAAACACTAGCTTTTAATCTAATAAAAAGGCCTCCCTTGAAGAGCACCTCTGAACCTTAACATTAGCCTTCTCATTGGGGCATGTCAGGCCCATAGTTGCACTAAGAGTACTAGGAGCGCCTCTATCTACTCGTGTATCCATATTTTCAGTTTTCTTATTAAACATTCAAGTAGGACAGCTAAGAGAATCTATTTCAGTTTTCAACTACAAGAAACTTCTGAATAAACATTAATGGGATGACAGGTTCTAACTTTACCTGAGAACCATCCCACAATTGGCCCCAGTATACACTGCCAAATCCTCCTTCTCCAAGCTTGTTGTCATAGTTGAAATTGTTGGTAGCCGAGTGCAACTCCTTCAAAGAAAAAATCCTCCATGCTTGCTTCTTCCTTTGATCTTTTCTGTGCAATCATGTACTCCACCAATCAGAAAAAATTAAGAAAAGGAAAAGATCCCGTTTTGGCACCTTAAATGATTCAAATAGATGTTAGGGAATTGGGGAAAAAATTACTTCCGTCAACCAAAGAAGTTCACGTTATACCAATAGAACCAAAAGCTTCAACTTTAGGTCACTTAACTCGGAAGTTTAGTAAATAAGCAGCAAATGCTGGATGGCTGTTACTCCCACAAGGATAAAAACTGAATAACGTGAATCTGTTACTCCCCAAAATAATAATTAAAAAAAATCTTGGCAGCTCAAAACTGAATAAATTACCCGGTGAATAAAAATCGTGTCTTTCCCTAAAATCTCATAAAAACTCCTGAAACAGCAAAAAATTCCAAAGATAAACTGACCTAAAAATAGATCAAGATTCATAAACCGGTAAAATTAAGCTAAAAATTAGTAGCAATAGAACTGATCAACTAATATAAATTACTGCACCTACCGATCGGAGCCCTTAACACAACAAAAGATGGAGGGAAAAGCCATTTGACAATACTAAAACCCCAGCAGCACAGTTCACCTTCTGTCTCCAAACTTCAAATTTGTCAATTTAAACAGCAACCCTTCAAAAATGGCAAAAAACCCATATCTCCAGAACACCTCAGAAAGCAAAAAGCCATGAGCTTTAACTCTATGTGTGTCTCTAACCACTGCCCAACTGAAGTGAAGTTTAGAAATAAAAAATCGAACTTGAAGCTATTCCTTCCCCCTTTTGTAACAGCCAAACAATCCCTTCAAATCCAAGCAATGCTTTTCCTTTTTCTCACTTTAATCTCTTGATGAAGAAGCTTGAGGGACGCAAAAATCAAAACTGCAGAGACCAAAAAAAGGGTTAAGCTATAGTCCTGTTTAGGTTCGTCTGTTGACGAGTGGGAAGGAAAAGAAAGAGATGCCAAACGTAAAGGTTTTTGGTTAGCTTTCGTGGGGCTAGTAGCTGGCTGCTGCCATATGATGCAAGCAGAAAAAAGAAGTCTTAAAAGGCGAATGTCGCGCAACTGGCGCAAGAACTGCAATTTTATAAATTGAAAAAAAACAATTCCCTGATGTACAAGTTGAAATCTACTGCTAACTACCAAAATCTCGGAGATGCGAATGTGCAGTAAATGACTTAGAAGAAACAATAAAAAAATATTTTTAATTATCTTCTATCTTGTTTATATCATATTACAATAAAAAAAAATGTTATAGAATGATTCAAGGTTTGCTTTCTGATACTATTATAGAAATTTTTTGTGTTCAAAGTCTGTTTTGATACGGGGGAAAACACATGGGAGTAAATGTAACAGTGTAAGAAATGAGGACTATGGGTAAGTCCTGAGTCTCCTGTATGGTCGTGTCATGGATGTATGGTTGTTGGGCTGCTGTTGGTTCTTTCACTTTTTTATGGAAGTGTCGTCAGATTGAAGATGGGGAGCATTAGAAGTTAGTGGACTCTTTTAACTTTTTGGGAGATCGAGGATTTATTTGGGTTTATTGGTTGCATTAATATAGCAGTTCATGCGGTTATCCACCATTGTGTAATGTGTACTGCTCCATCCAGATCTTCCAAGAGTGTGATTTAGCTTGAAGCAACATCGAAGGAAGCTGTAAATTGTCTACCATCAAAAGAAAGAATACACAACTGTGGTGTTAGCAGAGTTCTAAAACTAGGGCCTGAATTGTTTTCGTAATACTACTTCATATGTACTTAACGAAGCAAAGATCAACCTTTAATAGTAGTAGTATCTTTTTGTCCCAACTCTTAAAAGTCATTAAAATTTGAAGATTGAAACCTGAGTCCAAACTGTTAAGACACAGACCCAAAGGTTGAAAGGCAAACCGTGAATCCAGAATTGTGGATCACTTTTTTCTTTTTCAACGTCATTTGATTAGGCATCCCGGTCTAGATAGGAAAGGTATCCCAATAGTTTTCAATTTGCAGTAGTAATTTGACAAGCTCCTGCCATCAATTAGATTTCTGCGCCTGCGCATCTGAAACTACTTTCAAGACAACGTTTTTGAAACTAGCACTCTTGAAGGCTTGATCTTAATTTTTCATCCGAACTCCTATCCATTCATCTAAACAAACTCATGAAGATATGGTATGAGATTGTGTGCGCTTTCAGATGGTGTCCAGCAAGAACAACAAACAATCGCATAGGGTTGCATCTCTTCATTCAAGAAAGAAATAAAGTCGTGAAAATGGTGGAAGTTGCTTAATTAGTCAGAAATTTGCATGACCTAAGATTTGTATGTATCTTTCTTTGCTTATTCATTGTATAAGTTCCATATATATTGCCATATGCCCAATAAAAGTTCTATATTGCCATTGAAGTACAGGGAATACACTGAGCATATTCGTCTGAGCACTGCCCTTAAAAATTATAAAATAAAAAGAACTCATTAATTATGTGATTGAAATTTTTTTTTTAAATTGACCGTTGAATTAGAACAGAACAGACAGAACTTGAGCGCTAGTTTAATTGAAACTAGAGTAGTTGCAATAATTAAGAAACTAAAAGACACCTACCTTTTAAAAAGGTTGGTCCCAGATATGCAAAGGGTCACAAAACTAATATTGATGATGTCTCCTCAATAGTTTTCAAATTATGGTCTTAAGTGGTTTTTTTGCTATTGTTCATGCGGCTCTTCTTGACAAGAGCTTAGGCTTGGAATTGGTTTTTTTTTTTTTTGGTGGTGGTTGTGTTTGTGGGTTTGTGGTGGGGGGGGGGGGGGGGAAGAAAAAAGAAAAAGGAGACAGAGCTTACAAAATGGTCGTCGAAGTACCATTTTGCAAATTTCTGACCCTAGCTTTCATATTTGTGATAGACGTGGCCAATTTAGCCACTTCTTAGTATAAACCTGTATTTAAATCATTAAGGATACAGTAGTGTTAAAAATCAAAGGAAAAGTCGATAATAATGCAGAGCCATATCAAGAAACGAAGGCAGGAAAAAGTCACCGACGAAGCCGACTTTGTCGTCCTGGGAGTTATTTTGCGTTGAAAACTCCATACCAAGCGAATAAATTAAAAGCATTGGATATCCCTGTTTGTTTATCTTTCTTCATTCTTCCTTATCCATACGCGTACAGATTCAAAATATCAACATCGCTCCTCCAGGCTCCAACTTGAAAGATGTTCTCGCCTACATTTTTTTTTTCATTTCCTGTCGTGTGTTTTCTAGTGGTTCAACGTAGGCAACATTTCACTTTTGTGAGTTCCTTGCAGAGGCCGTAGTCTACGAAAATCACAGGGCAATCCTCATATGTGACAGTTATGGAAGATTTGACTCTAGCACAACAGATTTACCGTTGCTCCTGTGTTGGGACAAAAATGTTGCACCGTTGTTGATTCATAAATGGATCACGTAAGGGAAGCAGAAATCAACATTGCTGTTTTACAAGTATCACCTCGTGGAATTGTAGAGCTCTTATACAGTATGAATTAGTACTTTTGTTTATCAAGAAAATGAAAATGAAACACTAGTAGTACTCCGCTAATAATGTTCTTTTTTTTTTTTTTTTCCAACCAGCAACATCTACACCAATCCTACAGGCTACAAGTTAGTGGAAGAGAAACGGTACTAACTTCTACATCACAAGAATGCAACGCTACACAACTTCTGAACCAGGTAAAATGTAGAGAATTGCTTGTTAGTAGAGGTGCAAATTAGTCAAATTTAATTGAATAGATCACGAGTTTACTTGGTCAAAACTCGACGTTGAACTCATGTTAATCAAGTTCATACTTGAGTTTGAGCAGATTGAACTGCTTGACGATCATAGTTTGATCCTAGTATGTGAAATTTGAAAGTTTGTCGAACTTCATATACACGCGCATATATATTATTTATTAGTATAAAATGTCTACTATATCCCTTATTTAAAATAAAATTATACAAAATATAAATTTATATTTTTTTAAAACTCAATTAAGCTTTATTGGGTTCGATTTGCATGAGTTTGACATGAGCTCGACTTTCAAGAGCTCGACAAGTTCGAACTCGAATTTAATGTAATACTCGAATTAGAGTTCAATTTTTTTTAACTCGAGTTCGATTAACCCGACTTGACTCTACTGTAACCATGTAGCCATGTTGGTTAGGAGTTCTAGATTTAAAAAGGATAACCCTAAGAAGTGCGTGTTTGAGATTCAAATTTTAACCTTGGGGAACTACTTCTACAGCGAGGACAACACCTTATGTGCGGCTGAATAAAATGATTCAAAATTTGATGATTGCCCAATCTCCAGTTGGTACCAATTGGTACGCCTACAAATCATTGATGTCAGAGAATAATGGTGAGATAAGTTGACAGCCGATGGTAGAGACTTGTTCATAGTTAGTAACATCCAGAGATTAAAAATTAATGCAGCCACACTAAAGAGGGATTACAACAGCTAATGCCCACTTCTCATGCACATTCACTCAGCTACTTGTCTCTTCTTATGACCTTCCTTTTTTTTTCTTTGTGTGTGTGTGTGTGTGTCTCTTGGCTCAAAGCCTTAAACATGGTTAATAAATCAAAACTAACTGCAAATCCACTGAGTTTATCAAGGTGATTATCTTTTGATCCAGTCTTTGAGAGAGGACGAACATTCGACTGGAAGTCGATGAACTGTGAATGGGATATTGTTGAAGCAGTTCATATAAGTTTTGAAGCCAGCACGCAGCAGCAGGTAGGAGTGAACTAAAGGACTGGTTGGAACTTCATATAAGTTTTGCATGGTGCCAAGGGTTGTGTTGTGTTTTGTTCTTTTCAGAAATTACCAAACAATATGACATCTGCTGGATTAGAGATTTAGGTTGAGTCCATTTAAACACAGCTCATGATCTAGACCAGACCCTCTGCAGTGGAGCGGAGTGAATGTGGCTTGTTTGTCACGGTCTGGAAAAAGGATAATTACTAGTTTTTCAATAATTTGCCGCTAATCTCGTAGCCGCATGCGAGATTACATTTGAGTTACAGCTCATTTTGATTAAGCCAGGGATCACAGCTCATTGCTGCGCTGGACCAAAGATGTACGTGGCTATGGTATGGTATGTTGCCAAATTTTGTAAGAGTTAACTATCACAAGACAAAAGTCTGGTAATTCATGACAAAACTTAAAGTTAGCAATCCGTTCTCAAGTTGCACCATTCGTGCTCGTGCATATAACCTAAAGAAATTGGGTACATGGTTGGATTAACTTCGCTAATTTCAGGCATAGTAAATGATCAAACGTGGCTTTGTTCAGATTGTTGGTTTTGTGGAAAACTTTTTTTGAATTTTTTTACAAGTATGTCGTTAACATGTCATTTAATTATTATTTTACTTCGCATACACTATATTTAAAAAAATTATAACTATTTTCTAATGAAACTCTCAAAACTTCTCTCTCTCTCTCTCTGTATATTTGTATAGACACGCAGACACTCAACTGACCTCGGGCCGTTTGTGGTCTTAGGCTTAGGGTTATGGCCTGGGGACTTTTGGTGGTGCGGGCCGGGGGCCTATGTTTCGCTCAGTATTACTCTCATTGGTCTATTACTAGTTTGGGTCGAACGAGAAAATTCCAAGTCCAGCTAATGCCCACATAGTGATCAACTGGTCAACCCTTAGGAAACTTTGTAGTCTGGGCTCCCAAGTCAATGTATCATTGGCTCAAATTAGGCCTAAGGCCCATTCTCTTCTATTAGACTACTAACTGTCAATGTCAAGTGGTATCGTCAGTGAATATTCTCGTGCTTACACAATCCAGAAGAATTAAATAACTAAAATGAATCAATTTTGTGTAAATTGTGTTTGTTACATACAAAAAATTTATATAAAATTTTCATGAAAGAACTTTGATTACATGATTATAGTAATTTGGTAGTTGCAATACTTAGAGTGGCTATGAGTAGTTATATTGGCAAAATGTGATTAGGGTAAAAATTAATTTTTATAAAGGTAAAATCGAAGTTCAAAAAATGACAAAAAAGTGTTTACAGCAACTACCATTACTCTAGCATTATATATTGTATAGATTTTTATAAAGATAAAATTAAAAGTTCGAAAGATGACAAAAAGTGTTTACACAAACTACCATTACTCAAACATTATATATTGCATAGATGTTTCTCCTGGGCCAAGTTTTTCTTTCTTTCTTTCTTTCTTTTTTTTTTCGCTTGAAGGCAAGTACATTCAACTTTTATCAATATAGAATCAATTTTTTGCTTTGATAACCGATTAAATATCTTTTTTCTTTTGACATGCAATTCTCATCCAAATTTAATCTAATCAACCCCTTCTATATTAGATATATACTGAAATATATCATTATGCTATGCTTTCATCTATCTATTTTCGTTTTCTTAAAATGTGCTTCTCGATTTGTACTTTATAGATCTATTTTAGAGGAACACAGGATAGGAATTGCAATAAAAATAAAAGCGATGAGAGTAGCATTTTTACCCCTTTTCTGAAAGGGAAATTTGTCAAATTGGTCCCTAACATTTATCAAAAACACTTTTTTAGTCTCTAACATATAAAATCAGCCAAAATTATCCCTCACATTTAAATTGTGATCCAATTTGGTCATAATGCTCTTTTTTGCTCATTTCTCTGACTAAAAATATCACGCCTCTCTCCCGTGGTCATATTTTTAGGAGCAAAACTGAAAAACTCATTTCATTACCAGTTGAAAGAAGCCATCTTTCCTTTGTCTAATCGCCTCACTAACCCATTGAAATTGAAGAGGGAAAACACAGTAGTAAGAAATTGGGAAGAAGAAACTGACATTTGAAGAGTAAAATGGAGGAGGTGCAATGAAATTTATTCTTTGGAAGGGTGCAAGGAAACCTCCTTGGAAGGGTGCAAGAGGGAACAAGTGTGCAAGGAAATGGAATCTCAAAATTCTCAACTGATACACAATCCTCAAGTCCGAGAAACTTATATCCATGTCCTGACAGCTTCAAAGTTATCAAGATCCTCACACACTTTAGCGCTAGAGAATAATAAGCATCTATTGGCCAAATTTATTGATTGTCTCCTGTATAATGTTTTGGAGCTGCAAGAACATTTTCCCAGTTTCTCGGTTCTGGTGAAGGATCAAATGCTAATACTCCATGAGGGAGTAAGGTTCCTGAGAGTTCTCTTCAGGCAGCAGCGAGAGAAATTCGACGGGCTACATGATCAAATGAAGGATCTGATTGAATTTGTGGCCTGTGATGCAGGAATTGTGATTTTATCCCTTTCAGCAATAGAAATGAAAGAAGATTTGGCCAAGGAAACAGATCTTGCATTTTTTCATCTGGTCAAAGTGCTCAAGTTCATTATGGCAGAATTACACTTCCAAGTTATGCTTGTTAATTAGGGGATGCAAGTTAGGGTTTCTTGAAACTGTAATTTGAGGGAGAAAGGTAAGAGGGGGGTAGTGGTCCCTTATCCTTTTACTTTCAACCGGTAATGAAACGGGTTTTCCAGTTTTGCCTCTAAAAATATGATCACGTGAGAGAGGCGTGCTATTTTTAGTCGGAGAAATGAGAAAAAACGAGCATTATGACCAAATTGGATCACAATTTAAATGTGAGGGATAATTTTGGCTAATTTTATATATTAGGAACTAAAAAAGTATTTTTGGTAAATGTTAGGGACCAATTTGACAAATTTTCCTTTGTGAAAGGATAGTAATGATGGAGAGTTTGAAAAAAAGTGCAGAAAAGCTGCAATAAAGAAAGATAGAGGAAGATGCATGAGCTTAGAAAATTATGAAGAAAGTTTAGTTTAGGTTTGAAAAGTGAAAACTGCGAGATTATGTCATTCGGCAGAAGGTAACAAATAGTACCACCTAACAATCAGACTTTTGTTTCACTTGGTCGCCCTGGAAACCATTACGCCAAATTAGGTTTGACAAAAGTCGAAGACATAAAACAATTTTTTTCCACTGTGTTAGGAGGGCGCAAGGCTATTGAGGGTTAATTTGTAGCCGTGGAGTACATGAATTTAGTGGGAATACCTTCAAGATTTTAATAACACATTCTAACAAATTGTATCCTTCCTGGTTAAATATTTATACAACTTCATAATCAGTCATAGGAGTACAATTCTTTGGCAACGTGCTGGAATAGAACAGAATTACTACTAATTAGAACCGAGACCTTGTTTGGAAGTCAAGTTTTTTTTCAAAGTTTGTCTGCTACAAGTTTTTTAAAACTTTAATTACAGTAACTTCAAAAAAATTTTCAAAATTTTTAAACTATACACTTCAAGATATTAAAAAAAATACACTTCAAATTTTTTTTAAAAAACTTCTACTGTAAGTTACAGTAAAATTTTAGACAAACAATCAAAAAATTCACCTTTCAAACGGGCCCGAACCCCACCTTATCAAGTTTTCATTTTCCTTCCACTAAATTGTGTTAGTTTTGGAAATAACGAACCTCATTTAATAACCGCTTGACTATTCATGTCATCGTTGCACCCTCACCCAAAAATTAAAAAGGAAACTTGCTGACTAAATCCCTGGAAAAGTTCATATGAGACTCGTATAAAATAATGATAATTACTCGTAATTACGTTGTACAAATAATTAACAATGGATTGCAGTTTATTAGTGAGTAATATGTTACATCGTTTAGAAAGAAACAATAATAGTTCTGTCCTTTCCCATCTGTCAATCCAGTGGACCCTCCACAACATCACCAGTGACATCATTTTTCATCACGGAATTTCACCCATTTCGGTAGTGTCCATCAGCTATAGTACTTGTTAGATGTACCGTGCAAATTCCTCCCCTTCGACGCTGATAAAAAGTCATAGCCTCACAGGTTACGTCGCTGTTATAATTTTTTTAAGGAAGTGAAATGCTTTCGTCTACATTTTCCATGTTTTCGATTCACGCAAATCTTGCCGTTAATAAGTACGTGAGCTTATCACCGCCAAGCCACTTGGCTTATCACGATGCTTATCAAACTAAAGTATCTTTCTCACGACCGGGACCCGCCGTTACTCAAGACCCACTCGCGCTTGACTGCAACTGTCTCCGATCCCGATATCCACGTGGCGGATAAGCATGTATGACAGGTAGTTGGACGGACCTTTTTCAGAACTGACACGTGCTTTTGATGAGGTCAAGTTAACCACGCTCTGAAAGGGCGCGTGAAGGAATTTAGGATTGTTAGAAGGCAGAGGAGCAGTGGCAGCTAAAGTCCCTTTACTGGGTTCTCTCTCTCTCTCTCTCTCTCTTTTTTTGTTTGGTTGGTTAATTCACTCGGCTAAACGATTTAAGCACAAAAAGGAAGATTTAAGAAACAAAAAGAAAGAAGAAGCACAGAAATTTCAGAAAATTGGGGAAAAGAAGGAAAACTTTTATTTCTTTACATTTTCCCCACCGGAGTGAGATACTCGTCTTCTGATTCCTCATCCGAATTCTGCCTTTTTTCCCTTGAGGTGCGTAGATGAAATTGTATACCGTTTTGTGGCTTAATTAAAGCATGAATTGAATTGGTGTTGGTTTATGTGAATAACCGTTTGTTCATTTTTATTCAATTGAAGTGGGATTTTGGTGGATCTGCGAGGGTTTTGGAAGAAAACATGTCTTCGTTAAGCAGGGAGTTAGTGTTTCTAATCCTCCAGTTTTTGGATGAAGAGAAACACAAGGAAACAGTTCACAGGTTTTTTTTTTTTTTGGGGTTCGAAATTGATTTTTATTTATTTATTTTTCTTCTTGAAAGAAATGGTATATTTCTAATGATTTCGGTCGGATTTTTTGATTGAACGGTTTGAAAGGTTGGAGAAGGAGTCGGGGTTTTTCTTCAATATGAGGTATTTTGAAGATTGTGTGACAAATGGAGAGTGGGAGGAGGTAGAGAGTTACTTGTCAGGGTTTACGAAAGTGGATGATAACCGATATTCGATGAAAATTTTCTTTGAGATCCGAAAGCAGAAGTATTTGGAAGCACTTGACAAGTAAAGCCTCGGGTCCATTTTGAATATAGTTTTTTCCTGGTTATTTTTTTATATATATTTTTTGTTTTAACTTCTTTGATGTTTGATGTTCACAGACATGATCTGGCAAAGGCGGTGGAGATTCTCTCAAAGGATTTGAAAGTTTTCTCTACTTTTAACGAAGATCTTTTTAAGGAGATCACACTCCTTTTGACATTGCGCGATTTTAGGTATGAATTAGTGTATCTCTTGTGCTGCATTCGCAGAGGAATAATGCTTATGATGACTGGTCATGTTTATCAGTTTGTAGGATATAATCTTTTAGTGATTCAGTATTTTAAACTAAGAGCCCTACTATTAGACGTTTGAAGTGAAAATTGACACTTGGTTTTGAATCAAGGAAGATGTTCATAGGTCAAATCGTGGAATTGTTTTGGAGGTCAAATCGTGAAATGGTACTGTTTTGGGGGATTTTTTCTTTGGAAGGGGGAAGGAAAGAGAGAGAGATAGAGAGAGAGAGGGGCTGGGGGTGTTCGGTGAAGGGGATCATTTCTTTTTTGGTTGTTTTCAGAAAAAGAGTTGCTTTTCAAGCAACATGTGTTGATTAGGTTACATCTACAAGCAAATGATGAAAACCCGACGACTGATGTTTTTCTGTGCTGTTATTAAATGCTTCAATCAGCCCTCTGTTGTTGTATCGGTGTCAATTAAGGGGTTCTGGATTCTCCTCAGTCCTCTGTTTTCTGACTTCATAAAGTAATATACTTGGCTGCACAAGCAAATGCTAAGTAGAAGGATCAGTACTTTGATGATCAAAATCGTTACATTCAGAGGTAGCTAATCGGAAATCTGGTAATCCAGTTAAGGTTAACAATGGTGGAAAACCTTTTGAAAATGGAAAAGCCTGGCCTTAGCTTCTAGCTATATTTCTTTGGTAAACAGGATGAGTAATAAAACAGTCAGGGCATTTTAGTTGCTTTTCATGGTTTTGAGTGGTCTTGTTCTAACAGTGTTATTGTTTGGTAGTTTTCCTTGCCATCTTCTAGAAGAGGAAAGATGGTGAAACTATAGTGGTTAAGTCTTTATTATTCCCTAAAAGTATGTAATGGTTAACTGAGAAGCCTGATTACTTTGGCCATTAAATGAATGACGTCAAATTGCAGAGAGAATGAGCAGCTTTCAAAGTATGGAGATACCAAGTCAGCCAGGGCTATAATGCTTGTTGAGCTGAAGAAGTTGATTGAGGCAAATCCCCTCTTTCGTGATAAGCTTCAGTTTCCTACCTTAAAGAACTCAAGACTGCGAACACTTATCAACCAGAGGTATGAGAGTTTGCTTTTTTATAGAATTTTAGTTCTCATGAATTTTGGAACGTCCATGGATTATGCTGATATTATTACTACCTTTTTTGGCTTGAGGAGCAGTTTAAATTGGCAACATCAACTATGCAAGAATCCAAAGCCTAATCCTGAGATAAAAACCCTCTTTGTGGATCATTCATGCGGGCAACCCAATGGTGCTATACCACCGTCTCCTGTCACTCACCCATTGATAGGATCGATGCCAAAAATTGGAGGGTTTCCACCAATTGCTGCTCATGGTGTAAGTCTTTTTGAACCAGAGTTAGTTCTTTCTAGTTTATTTCTTAAATGGTGGGGGCATATGGCCTTCTTGTCATTTTTTTGGATTGGTTTTTGAACAATTTTTGTGTCTGTCTCCATTTTGTCAGCCATTTCAGCCTGGGCCAGCACCTCTAACTGCGTCTCTTGCTGGATGGATGGCCAATCCATCGTCTGTACCACACCAAGCTGCCTCTGTGGGACCTATGGGAATGGCACCTCCTAATAATGCTGGTAATTTTGATAAAACTTGTTAACATTTCTGAAACACTGACTTTTTTCATCCCTGTTTCAAAAGCTCACTCTTTTATTTTTCCCCCCCTGATCAAAGGCTGGAGGACTAGTTAATATTTTTCCTTTTTTGACTGCATACTGTTGTTTCACTTCTTTCCAACTTTGCCATAATGTTCTATAACCATTATAGGTTACTAATGGTTGACTTTGCCTTTCATATTGTAATAGTGTCTCTGGTGAAGCGTCCAAGGACTCCTCCTAACAATCCAACACTGGATTATCAAACTGCTGATTCAGAGCATGTTTTGAAGAGACCAAGACCGTTTGGGATATCCGAGGAGGTACATCATGATATTCTGGGATATTAGACCTTTCTGTTGCCTCTCATTTGTTGGAGTTTTTCCCTTAGGTTTCTCCCTGATGTTTCCTTGTGTCAAAAATCTTAAATTTGGTCTGCTGCAGGCCAATGAGCTCACAGTTAATATATTGCCAGTCTCCTATCCTGGACAGATGCACATCCTAAGCGCATATGGTTCGGATGACATACCCAAGACTGTTGTTGCAAATCTTAATCAGGGCTCTGCTATTAAGAGCATGGATTTTCATCCTGTGCAATTGACTTTGCTTGTTGGTCAGCTCCTGGTCTCTTAAGTTAGTTGTTACTTTTTCATGGTCTAAGTAATCTGGGTATAGCTCAGTCTCACTCGAATATATCTATGTTGTGCTAGATTTGGCTTCTTTTGATTTTAAGTAGTCCTTAGTTTATTTTTATTTTATTTTATTTTATTTTATTTTAGTTGGCACAAACATTGGTGACATTGCCTTGTGGGAGGTCAGTACCAGGGAAAGGCTTGTGTCTAGAAATTTCAAGGTTTGGGACCTTGCGTCATGTACGACTGCTCTACAGGTATGTTTTAATGTCAGTGCAAAACTCTTTGTTGACATGTTTCCTATGGATGTTTCATTGGACTATTTATTAAGATTTGCTCTGCTTTGGTATCTATAGGCTTCTTTAGTAAATGAATATACTGCATCGGTGAACCGTGTGATGTGGAGTCCAGATGGGTCCTTGTGTGGTGAGCAATTAGTTTACCTTTTGAGTTTGTAATTCCTATTCTTTTCCTCCATTGTGGAGTGTTTACTCCATGAAATATAAGTTTCCATGGGTTGTTTCAGGTATTAATAGTTAAAATTGGGTTGATAGGTATTCCTCTTCATACAATGTGGTAGGTCAAATTAATTTCTCCATCATGAAACTAACACATTGAAGTTCAGTGGAAATGTATCGAGTTTGGTGGATAAAGAATGTTTCATTGCGACTGATTGGACCAAAATGTTCTTTCTTATTTTATGTTAGAGGATTCTAGTTATCAAGTATGCAATGATAATAATGTTGAGTAGAATTGAGATGCAAACAATGTAGTTGTTTCTGGTGATTTATGTTTGTTCTAATGTTGGTCTAGGTGTTGCATATTCCAAGCACATTGTTCACATATACTCCTATTATGGTGGCAATGATTTCAAAAACCATCTTGAGGTTTGTTTTTTCTTTGAGAAACCAGTCATTGCTTTATTCAGAAACGTGGTGTTCATCTAGCTTCCCAAGAACCATGTTGAAGATGCATGGATATTATTTTTGTCCTTTTTTCCCTTTCCAGATTGATGCCCACATTGGTAATGTCAGTGATCTTGCTTTCTCTCACCCCAACAAACAACTAGCCCTCATAACTTGTGGAGAGGACAAGACAATCAAGGTTTGTATTGTCTGCTTTGTATATATATGGTTGATGTCATTACATTGCAGTTATCAGAGCATGTTTGCGTGCAGGTCTGGGATGCTGCCACTGGTTCTAAGCTGTATACATTTGAGGGTCATGAAGCACCTGTCTATTCTGTATGCCCTCATTATAAAGAAAATATTCAGGTATTTGGTTCTTGGTAGCTTTGGTATATTGAGAGTCTCTGACTTTGCAAAGTTGATGTAAATGTAGTGAATGATAAGTTTTAATTACTTTTGTATTCAACCTTACCTTTACTTTAAATATCATTCTTTTTGGTGTGAGGAGTTATCATTCAGAAGGCATTGGACTGCATTCAAAATTCTAAGGAAGTTAACAAATATAGAAGATAATTATTACTGTCTGGTTCTTTTCATCTCTTGCTTTCTTCTTACTTTAGCTGCTGGTATATTCTATTTTTGGCCTTGGGGGCTGTTATCTCTTTAGTGTTCCTTTTGACCAGCCTTTCTTTGTCTTTATGTTGTTATCTGTTTTTTGTTGAAATTGTTGCACTAGTTTCAACTGTTGAATTGATTTATCCTTGCTGCAAATCTTATTGAAGAAAGTATGAAACATGTAAACTCTTGTTCTGCTGAAGTTCGCCGTTTGTTCTCTGTAATATGTCTGTAAATGTTGTTCCCATGATTGAAGTCCTTGTCTTTTGTTTCAGTTCATCTTTTCTACCTCAACTGATGGCAAGATTAAGGCATGGCTTTATGATCCCCTGGGATCAAGGGTTGATTATGATGCGCCAGGTCGTTCCTGTACAACCATGGCCTATAGTGCGAATGGTACAAGGTAATGTAGTGTCTCTTATAGCTTCTAATCTTGGTTCAGTCAATCAGCTAAGTCAGAGTTGAATTTCTCTGTTAAACTCATCGATTATTTTCCTGGAAAAATTATAGGCTCTTTTCATGTGGTACAAGTAAAGATGGTGAATCATACCTCGTGGAGTGGAATGAAAGTGAAGGGGCTGTAAAACGGTCATATCAAGGTCTCGGGAAGCGTTCTGTAGGTGTAGTTCAGTTTGACACAACAAAGAATAGGTTTTTGGCTGCTGGTGACGAGTTTGTGGTTAAAATTTGGGACATGAATGATACAAGTCTTTTAACAACGGTTGATGCAGAGGGTGGCCTATCGGTAAAAGATAAAATTATCTCTTTTGGGTTTTTCTGTGAGCCAGAGAGTGCCTATATAAAATGATAATATATTAATTTAATGCAGGCTTCTCCTTGTGTTCGCTTCAATAAGGAAGGGATACTCTTAGCTGCATCGACCATTGAGAATGGTGTCAAAATACTTGCAAATGCTGAAGGTGTTCGGATAATACGTGCCATTGAAAGTCGTATAGTTGATCCTTCTAGACTTGCATCTGGATCTGTTGCAAGAGTAAGATTGAAGTGGCACAGTGACTTAAATATGATAATAGATGGTGTGCTTCCTACATTAAATTCATATGTTAATGCAGGCCCATATGATCCCCACATATGGTTCTTCCAGTTCAAATGCTGGACCAGGTATTGGCATTGCAGATAGAAGTGCACCGCTCTCAACTATTGTTGCACTGGTGAGTAGGGATAGCTGATAGCTGATAGATGTTGATGACTAAGTTTAGTCTCTCCTAAGATTTAATGGTCTTTTTTATTACAGAATGCTCTTTTTTTTTTACTTAATTATAATACTCCTCCTTTGAATCGTAAGTTTGAGCAATTCACCTTGCATAACGACCTTTACGAATTTTTGCAGAATGGAGATGCGCAAAGTTTGCCAGATGTGAAACCTAGGATCTCTGACGAAATGGAAAAATTGAAGATTTGGAAGTTGGCTGAAATAAATGAACCATCTCAGCTTCGTTCCTTGCGGCTTCCTGACAGTTTGTTAGCAGTGAGGGTAAGTTGCTGCCAAATATGATCAGCTAGTTGATTCTTGATCAAGTACTAGGGTTACTCGTGTCCTTGCACAGTATAATTATCAATTATATGACATATAAGCTTTTTGTGATTTCTATGTGTACTTGGAGGCAGAGAATATGAAGAATTCCAATAAATAATTTTTTTCCAGTAAATAATGGTTTATGAAGAACAAAATGAGTAGCTTTATCAGTTCTTTGTTCAAAAATATTTTGGGCATATCATGTCTTTCAGTTGGCATACCCGCTGAAGTTCATTTGTTGCACAAAACCCAGACTTCTTATAAGCTTATACATATAATCCTCTTCTGGATATCTCCCCTTCAATAATCTGCAAAAGTTTGAAATGTGGTGCATTGCTATGTGCTCTGGGTTGTAGCATATTTCAATTAGATTATTATTATTAACTTTTCTCTGCAGATTATTAGGTTAATCTATACGAATTCTGGAAGTGCAATTTTGTCATTGGCATATAATGCTGTACACAAACTTTGGAAATGGCAAAGAAATGAAAGAAACTTGACTGGGAAGGTATTTAAACTTTTTATGAGGTCTTGTTTTTACTGCTTCCTTGCTCCTTGCTCAGTGATTGCTTCCCTTTGTAGGCAACTACTGCAGTACCACCACAGCTGTGGCAGCCTTCGAGTGGAATATTAATGACTAATGATATAAGTGAAACAAACCTTGAAGAAGCTGTTCCGTGCTTTGCACTTTCAAAGAATGATTCTTATGTCATGTCAGCATCAGGAGGAAAAATTTCTCTATTCAACATGATGACTTTCAAGGTGGCTGTATTCAATAGACATATGACTTTGTGGCATTAGTTGCAAAATATAATTAGGTTTTTCTTAGTTATTATCCTAGAACTTAAACATATATGCATATCTAGTTCTTTGTGATTATGGATTCTGACAATTTAATCTCGTAATAACTCTTCCTTTTGCAGACAATGACAACATTTATGTCCCCTCCGCCTGCAGCAACTGTTCTTGCCTTTCACCCTGAGGATAATAATGTTATTGCCATTGGCATGGAGGACTCTACAATACAAATCTACAATGTTCGTGTTGATGAGGTGCTTTACCTGAGCTTTTATTGGACAACTTGAGTCTTGTAGTGATTCGGATTTTAGAAGATGCTAATTTAGTTGTTGGTTTTATAATTTACAGGTAAAAAGCAAGCTCAAAGGCCATCAGAAAAGAGTAACTGGGCTTGCCTTCTCCAATATTCTACGTGTCCTGGTATCATCTGGAGCTGATGCTCAGGTAAGTTTGGTTGACTAATAATAAAGAAGGGAACTATTATGTTGGCATGCTTGCGTTTACAAGCATTACTTTTTGCTGGAAAACGGCATGTCTTCTGTTTTATTTCCTCCTTTTTGGGAGATTGAATTAAATGATCACATGATTCTTTCCTCAAACCCATCTTGCTGTACTTTGTGCTTATTTATGTTTTAGTTACTCTTGAGCTTTTGGAATTCCAGATTTGTGTTTGGAGCACAGATGGTTGGGAGAAGAAGGTAAGTAAGTACTTGCAAATTCCATCTGGGCGTGCACTGAATCCCCTTGCGCAGACACGTGTTCAATTTCATCAGGATCAAAGTCATATTTTGGTTGTTCATGAGACGCTGATTGCTGTCTATGAGGCATCAAAACTAGATTGCATTAACCAGGTAAACTACTGCCACATTCTAGAGCTAACAATTACACTTAATAGATTACCATGGCAAAGAGTCCTGATTTTGTTTGAATGTCAAGTAGCATAGTGTATGCAAAGTTTAAAAGTTGGACGCTGATAACAGTACAAGAACTAGGAAAAATTTTGAACTGTACTACTAAAAATAAGATTGATTACTTTGTGCAAATTGCCCAGCATTGTCTGGGTGGGGGAGTGTGGTAAAGGGAATGGAAAACTTACAATGACTCTGGCTTATGACAGTGGGTTCCTCGAGAATCAAGTAGTGCAATCACAGATGCTACTTATTCATGTGATAGCCAGTTAATATATGCAAGCTTTGAAGATGGGACCATATGCGTCCTTACTGCTGCAGCTCTAAAACTAAGGTGTCGGATCAGTTCTGCAGCCTATTTACCTCCCAATCCAAGGTATAGCTGGAAGATAATGACTAAATTATTGTTTATGTTGTTTGGTTTTTGACAATGTTGTCTTATGTATGTCCTTTACAGTTCAAGGCTGCAGACACTTGTGATTGCAGCTCATCCATCAGAGGCCAACCAGTTTGCTGTGGGACTTAGTGATGGCGGGGTGCATGTCCTTGAGCCACTGGAATCGGAAGGGAAGTGGGGTAGTGCACCTCCTGATGAAATGGGTTCAGGGTATAGCATCACTCCTGTTGCATCTGGGGTGGAGCAATTGTCAAGATAGCAGTCAACTTCAGCTCTGTTCATGGTTGTATCTGGATAGCTTAGTCTGTCTTCTTATTTGTTCGGGAGGTCTAAACTCTAGTTGACGTAGGCAGCTTTCGCTGTGGCAAGTAGGGGGATGGTATTTTGATTTCAGAATTGATGGTTCGGACTTGGGTAAGTCTTCATAAATTCTATATACAACTGAGAAGAGGTGAGACAATGTTTATATACATAGGTCTAGGAGATAGGAATTAGAATCAACCCTGGGGACATGTCTGAAGATATTTCTTTTCAGGACTGAAGAACATTTGAGCTTTTGTAAGAGTTTCTGTTACATTTTTGTTCTTGTAAATTGCTAGCTTGTGTGTTTGTGTCCAAGGAAATGTCTTTTGGATCTTTTCAGCAGGCGGCAGAAGATCCCTATGCTTGTCATTACGACACTAAGAAAGAACAGTTGAAAGTTAAAAAGGAGCCACAAATTGTAAAATTAGTTGGTGATGGTTAAATTAAGTGGGGCAAAAAAAAGTTGGGAAATCTCGACTGCCGTTGGGTATCAAGTGCTTTGTCACCAGGAGAAACAGGAGCTGGTTCTTCATGCCTGTGTTTGCGTGAGGAGTTTTTGGCGCTTTCAAGATGTTTCTCAATCAAACACAGCAGATGATGATGGTGCTGGCGAATCTCTCTCGTTCCTTCTTTATCAATCTTATAGTGTTATTACGCGATCAAAATAAAAAGTAACTGAAGCTGGGTAAAGTAATTGATAATGGCTGAATGGATGCATCTATTAAAGCAAATCCTCTCCAAGCTGGGTGATTGGTTGCGCCCAAACACACTGTGCGCGTGCGTGCGTGCACGCGTATGTGTGTGTATATATACATACATATATATATATATATATATATATAATTGATAAAATTAAGGAAAATTATAAGAATATTATTATTATTATTATTTAACAAGTAAATCATAACATAATTCTAACCTTTATATTAGTTATCTAGAATCATGTTAGAAAAAAATTATTATATTTTGGGATCAAAGAAAAGAAAAAATATAGAAAACAAAATTATGAATATTTTTATTTTGTATTTTTATCAAATTATTTCTAATGAGAAAATAAATGAATCATTTTTTAAATTATTAAAAAAATGAAAACCAAAGATAAAGAAGATAAAAGAGTAAAATAAAATAATTAGAGTTTAAAATAAAATAAAGAGATAGAAGCAGTTCGAACATTCAAACGCCCAATGCCTACACGCATATAAGCCTGTCAATGGGTTGGGTCCGAACCGGAATTTATTATTCCGGACCTGGACACGGACCCGAACCCGGCATACTATATCGGATCTGAATTCGGCCCATTTATCCGGTGGGTCTTCTACTCTATGTTTCGGATCCGGATTCGACGGGTCTCGGATCCGGGTTGGGTCTGCCCGGAAAAAACCTATCAAAACCTATTTTGCAACAATTTAAAAATGAAACCTATTTTGCCAAGAATTTAAAACGAAGCATATTTTGCAGTAAATTACAAAGACATTCAAAACCAATCACAAATTTAAGTCACAAATTACAAAGTTAAATCACAAATCCCTCACAATAATAGTCATTTCAAAGTGAACCACAAATCTATCTACAAAAGTCATTCCAAAACGACAAAGTCAATATGAAATCCAACAAATTACAACTTCTAAAAGGTCCATTCAAATATTAAATATCAAATACATCATTTCAAGTTTCACAATTTTCTACAACAAAAATGAGAAAAAAATATTTGTAAACTAATTTCTAACTAATAAAAAAAAAACCAAATAAGAAAAGAAATCAAATTGACCTTATTCAAATACATCACCCTAATCAAATTATATTGATAGATATATATTTTTTAAATTATTAATTTATTTATATCTGGATCCGGGTCATAATACTATATTTTATATCTGACCCTTTTTTTTGTTTGATAAAACGGATCCGGGTCTGGATCCCGATAATAAAATTAAATCCCTATCCGTATCCGGAATAATTTGATGGATTCGATCCGAGTCTGAGTCTAGACCCGGACCGTTGATGGGCCTAACATTAACAACACTCGCACCCATTCAAAAGTCCGAGCACTTGACGCTAGCCTACCAATATGGATATGGCTAAAGACAGAAGTTCCGCACCGCTGTAGCGTCCAGAATCTCTAGGAACCACGTTGCAAACACAGGACGCTCATGTACCCTCCGCCATCAACATGTGTACCTCTGTTCCCCGTATAAAATCCCGTATCCACAATTATATGTGTAATCCCAGGCCCACGCACCTTCTTCAGTGATGTTATAGCAAAGAACTCGTTTCTAAAATCTGGACAAAAGCAAGAAAAGAAGAATAGAACCCAAGAACAATGCAGCTGGCAAGGGAGAAGACGGAGATCAACCCACAGGACACTGGTGCCGAGCCTCAGCCTCAAAGTTTTGGGGACAAGAAAGTCAAAGATCTCATAGTTGACAAGAAAAGATCAGTAGAGGTTCCGTACACAGCGTCGCTGGCTGACACCATGAACGCCCTGATGGCTAACCGGGTAGTGGCAGTGCCGGTGGCTGCACCCCCGGGACACGAGTAAATTCTTAAGTTGTGATGAAAAAATAAAGTTATTCTACAAGAGGTGTAATTTTTGAAGTTAATTCCAAAAGTGTGATCTTCGCATTTGTGAAATGCGAGTTCAGATACTTCGCATTTCACAAATGCGAGGTCAGTCTTTTACGAAAAAAAGAAAAATAAGCTCGCATTCTACTCAGTCTGAGCACAAAGCCAGAGCTCCCAATCGCCATTCAAATCTGTCTCACTCTCTCTTCACTCTCTCCATCCAGCTCACTCCTCACTCTCTCCTCTTTTGTTGAGCTTCCATCTTTCTCGTCAGGCGAAATCTTGGTCACAGCTTGGTCGTCGGAATCTTGCGGCCTTCTCGTCGGAAGCTCTTCTCTTTTGTAGAGCTGTAGCTGTTCTCATCAGGCGAAATCTGGGCACAGCTTTCTCGTCGGAAGCGTCGGAAGATCTTGGCCATTGTAGAGCTTGGACCCTTCTTCGGAACCCATCTCTGCTAGGCAGTTGCGCCTCTCTCCCCCCTCCCAATTTGTCACTTTTACAACTACAACAGGACTCCCCAACCAATTTTGTGTCCCATTTGCACTGCACATTTTCTTTTCACTTGGCAAATGGCTTTCAAATTCGTGACTGTGCTCTGTTACTTAGAAACAGCATAAGGGTATGAATTTTTTTTTCCTGATTTTCTTTTATTTTTCTGGGGTTTTTCTTTTCTGAATTGAATTGGCTTTTCTGATTTGGCAATTTATTGGGCGTTGTTGTTGTTTCGGCTTGTTGTATTTGCTTTTCTGATTTGGCAATTTTTCGGTTTGTCTCTTATTCGTGGCCGTTGGTGTAATTTGTTGATGCATTTGGTCTCCTGTTTGAGGACTGTTGCGGCTGCATCCACATACTTTTTCTTTTATTTTGATTAATTTTACTGGAGGTTAGCAGTTAGCTATTGCTTTCATGTGGAGGCAGCATGGGATTAACGTGGATCAATATTGTACTGCAGAAACATGAAAGAGAAAAAAAGGAAAAGTAGCAATCAATATTGCATTGCAGAAACATGAAAGAGAAAAAAAAGAAAAAGCAGCAATCTGAGAACCACAGCTAGTTAATACCAAGTTCTAAGTAGCTAGCTAGCCTACCAAAAAAATAAAATCTTTAAGAAGCCATGCCGAAGCTGCAAAGAAACTTTGTCCTGGCTTTCTTAGTTTTTAGTCTAAAACACCCTGCCTCAAAGATATTAGTTGTCGCATGTGGTGATTGCAGTATATGTTAGGACTGTTGATATGTGTAAATTGCTTAATTGGTTTATAGGTTTGGACTTAGTTAAAGTTTTCCTTAAGCATTTGGTCTGATAGGCTTCATGAAGTTGCCCAGTTTTTTTTACAGAAATGGAGCAGAGGATCTGCCTAGTTGCTGGGCTATCATGCTATTACAATGTCTACACATTTGACTGCTATGTGTTTTATCATAGTCTACGGTATCTGAGTAACTTCTGGTATAATTTCTACTTTTACTGCTACTAGGGACATCTGTACTTGGAAGTACTGGCACCCTCATGCTATCCATGCTAGCTTTAGGATCCATCACACTTTCCTGCAAACTCTGATATGTATGTATTAAATGGTAAAAAGGATTCTCTTAAACATGTTAAGGGCTGGGGCTGGAATTCAACTGCATGAACCATGGAAATCAATGCATCTGCTCTTGTTGAATGTGAGTGGGTTATGATATTAAACAACAATGTTCGAGATCATCTCATGCTGGTCTGATAGAGGTATTATTTCATTCTGGAGTAGTTCTACTTGTTTCTCATTTTCATTGACTCAGATGTTGCAATTATTGGTTTTTTTGTGGAGTATGGCTAATTTTGAAAATGGTAGTTCTACTTGTACCATAGTCTTGTGCTACTAATTTTAATTTATTTTTCCAGTTGCAGAGGATGGACACTCGCTTGGCACGTATCGAGGATCATTTAAGCATTACTCCACCTCAGGGTGGAGCTGCAGATGAAGATGACGATTGAAGCTGCACCATTAGGATCACTATATTATTTGTGCATGGATTTGCTTGCATTTTGTTCTTAATCTGTGGAATGTTGGATGTTTAACTTGATTTTACTTTTTCTGTTTTTTAATTTACTAAAGACTTGTGCTTTTACAGTGGTTTGTGATTATTGGCTGACAAGTTGTTGGAAATATTGCTTGGATTAAATGTTGTCTATTTTGGGTTTGCTAATAGGGAGTTTAGTCCACTTTTAAGAGGAGACTCTATCAAAATTTTTTCAAAAAAAATTTATATATATATATATATTTAATCATAATAAATTACAATAAACAAATAAAATGTTTTTCAAATATCCTAGTGAAATAAATATATGTGGTTTGGGAATTTTTTTCTCATTTAATTTGAAAATGATTATTATGTGATTATAATTTTTATATTTATAGGAAAGTATATCTTTTAATCTATAAGATACATTTATATTAATTATGCATTTATAAATATATTTATATTATGTATTATATGTAATATAATACATTTATACATTTACATATTCTTATATAAATATATAAATATATTTATTTATAAATATTCATAAATGTATTATAAATGGATAAATGTATATAAATATAAAAATTATAAATTATAGAAATACGCAAAAATATGTTTTAGAAATACGTGAACAAAATAATCCAAAAAACATCTACAACAAATTTTTTTATATAGTTTTTCAAAAACAACCCCAAAAACAATTAATCCAAACGGACTTGTATTTGAAAAATAAAATGCTACATTGCTACTTTTTGAAAAACAACCCCGAAAATAGCTAATCCAACGGAGGCCAATGTCATTTAAGAAATTTAACTTTTCCAATATATAATAGCAAATTTGAGAAATTGATTAATCAATTATTAGTAGTATCAATAACAAAAAAATAAAATACTATTCTTGTTCATTCTTATTTTTAATTTCACTGCAAATAATAATTGCTAACTTTTCTTTTTTATGTGGTATATAATATGTTACTTTTAATATAAGTAATTAAGTAGCTACGAATTCTCAATTAGTTTATAGATACTTAAATTATTGAATTACTAGATTAATACACTTTACAAAAATTGTTGACTTACTACATTAATACACTTTACAACATCAGCTACATATATTTTTTAATAACAAAGAGTTTATGATAAATTATTAAGAATGAATTTAACAAATAAACAAATTAAAAAAGTAATTTAAAAAAATATTGAAATTTTTTGATGCAATTTTCTAGGAATTCGTATTTATCGGATGCAAGATACAATCCAACCAAAAAGCTTGCTAGTTTGGTTACGATTTATTGCCCCAAATTATTATCAACTATTGATGTCAATATTAAGGGATCTTTTTTTTCCTAGTTGTGATGAATTTAGAGCCTTAAGTAGTAAAATTTGTAGAAATTTGCATTGCAAATTGTAAATCATTTTATAATTTGCAGTGAAATAATAAAGCAAGGGAAAATGGCATTACAATTGAAGCAAAAACAAAAATTTTTTAGGCAAAATCTAGAAGCCAATGTTGGAAAGAACCTTAAGATGGTACATAGTGAATACTTGTTCACTAGTTTTATCACTCGCATGATGAAGCACGCACGGCTTGTTACTTATGATTATTGTTTGAGCAATAATCATAAGTGTAAGCAATAATCATAAGTGTAAAATTGCAGCTTGCACACTCACTGGACAAGGAAGCTTCTTTGGTCATTGCTGGGCGGTTACTTACCTCGCATTTATGAAATGCGAGGTCTGCTTTTGTTTTTTTTTTTTTTTTATTTCGGTGGTAGAATAAGTTAGGGAGACTTCGCATTTAGCAAATGCGAGCTCAAAAAACTCGCATTTGCTGAATGCGAAGACCTCAAAAACAGATAACCATACACAAAATACTCCCTTTGTAGAATTTTTTTAAAAATCATCATAATTTTAGAAATTTCTCCCCGGGACACTGGATTGGAGCAGGAGGTTCCATGATATTGGAGTCTGATAAGCAGACTGGTGCAGTGAGGAAGCATTATATTGGGATGGTAACCATGTTGGATATCTTGGCACATATTGCTGGAAGGGATGATGTTGAAGCTGGGAATGAAGTTGATGATCTTGCTAAGAAGATGTCTATTCCTGTTTCTTCTATAATAGGTCATTGCCTTGAAAGCCTTAGTTTGTGGACTCTCAACCCTACTACCAGGTAACTATGATGCATTTTTTTATGTTATTTTTTTGGTGTACTAATTTTGATGTTAATTGGCACACCTTTTAATTTATTGTAAGATTAGTGATCATACTTGAAATTTTTGTCTACTCTAAGTATAACCATTTGCTATTAAAGTTTTTGTTAATAATTTTGGCCAATGAATAGTTCAAAGCCGACGTTGCTAGCTCTGGGAAGTTGCTTGCTAGGACTAATTTTTAAACTTCATTCATATCGTTGAAGTTTGTCACATGTTGCACAACTAGGAGTGTGTTTTGAGAGTAGTGTCATGTATGTAAACAGAAATTCTTTCTTGCACTTGTGAAACCACTTAAATTTCGTGTATAAATTGTAGCATGCTGGACTGCATGGAAGTGTTTAGCAAAGGGATACACCGGGCATTAGTACCAATAGACAGCCACATCGAGAATGTAGCAGGAGTAGAGCTTGTGGAGTCTGCATCCAGCTATCGAATGCTGACACAGATGGATCTTTTGAAGTTCTTGAAGGCACACGAGGCCGCCCTTAGAGGTATCCTTTCTCACAGGGTCAGAGAAGCTGGAGCAGTCTCGGACATCATCTTTGGTGTTACGGACAAGGCCAAAGTCATCGATGTCATCAAGTGCATGAGAACAGCTTCCCTCACAGCCGTACCAATTGTTCAATCGTCAAGCGAAATCGAGGAGGACCATTCTCAGCTTATCAATGTATATTCTCGTGAACTAACTTGTTACTTGATAATTTGAAGGGTTTGATTTGACTATGCGATACTCCCATGATGATGCGATCTTGCTGCACATAGTAACTTCATTGGTTACCGGCTAGCTAAGCTTCTTTTTTTTTTTCATGCTCTTGATGTTGTCCTTGGTGCCATAGTATTTGTCGTCTCATAGGAGGTTAATACTTTTGGCGTTACAAATTATTTTTCCTTTAGTGGTGCTTCTAATTCGCGCTAAACCATCTTTTTGTTGGTGTCACAATCTTGGTAGTGCTCATTAGATATTTTGAGTATGTATCTCTCGAATGACTGTAGTGAGAATGAGTTTATCTCTTCATAAGATGCCTTGCGTTTTTTTATCTAACCCAAAATCAAATGCAACTTAATTCTTCAGATGAATTGTAGGGGAAAGGTAGGAAGCTTGTGGGCACATTTTCTGCAACAGATTTGAGAGGTTGTCCCATTTCTCAGCTCCAGTCTTGCCTCAAAATGGGGGTGGTGGAATTCCTGGAGAAACTTGCAGACACCCCATTGCACCAAGCAGCTTGCTTGAGAAGCTCAACAAGGGACCCTGTGGTTTGCACACCGGAATCACTTCTAGGTGAAGCTGTTGACAAAGCTGTTACCTATGCCGTCCATCGAGTTTGGGTGGTAGATAGGCAAGGTTTACTTTATGGCCTTATTTCCCTCACGGATATGATAAGAGTCATCAGGGTTTGGCTTCTTGCTGAGCCAGTCTAGCTAGTGTACTCTAAATGAAGTTGTTGCACGTTTGGTTGTAAAATCAGTTGAGTAGGTGGAGTTTTTCGTGTAGATTCTGTAGATATCCCGAGTGGGTTTTCTTTTATTTTCTTGTCTTTTTTGTTTATGATGAATCAGTTTGGATGAATTTGCCTTTCTTTTTTGCATCACAAGTTCAGGGAATCAAGAATTGCTGATTTAATAAAGACTTAGATGGGATGATAAATTGATAATATTGGGAGTGTTTGGGTAGGGTAGACCGAGCATATACCGAGTTTGGATTAATTATTTATACACTGTCAGTGTAAAATTTGTTTACATTAATTAATTGCAGTGGAATGTGATAGTTTTTTACACTAACAATTATGAATATATGTCATAAATTGAATTTTAAATTTGAAGTTAAATTATATGACATACATCCAACACTCTTGTTAGTGTATATATTAATAATGCATAGAAATTGATTAATATTTTTTATATTGATAATGTGTACGCTATCAGATTTAGATAAATGATAATTATGTAAAATTTAAATTTAAATTTAACGATAATAATGTATATTTGTCCATATATATAATATTTACTTATAAAAAATTACCGTTTCAGATATATATATATATATATATATATATTTTTTTTTTTTTAAAAAAAAAAAAATTAAGCCCTAGAGGCAGGCTATCGGTACGAGAAACTTGTTCTATCTTTGTACGTCTTGGGCAGTGTCTTGATTCTCGTGAATCATCTTTATCTGGATAGGGCAAGTCTTGAATGCTTGGCGCTTGAATGGTTTGGACCTTTGAGAGTTTCCTGTGCCGTCAGGTTTCGCACGAAACGGCGAGCGGTGGTCTTAAATTCTGCAACTGTTTCGTTGACTAGTTTTTTCTTTTTTTTTTTGGCTCAAAGGATGAAAAAATATTACAGTCCGATAGGACACTCCTAATTCTAATCTACTTACCTCTTATCACAAGATATTCATGATTTAATTTACTTATATCTTGTCACATTATTAGATTATTAGATGATTTAAACTTTTGAAATAATTTAAGAGTTGATAACTCTTATTTTATATATCTAATGATGAATTTAATCTCATCGGATAGTGAATTTAATCTTATCGCTATACTACTCAAAAGGAACAATAGAACTCCCCTAAAGGATGTAGTGTGAAGGGCAAAATCAGCATGCATTTGAGTGAAAAATCCGGGGAGCTTCTAAACTATCATAGTTGTCTACTTTGGGCCCATGATATATATATTTTTTGTTTTTGGTTTGTCCCTAAACAATCAAAAGTGCATAGTTTAAGAACTTCTGACTATTTTAGACATAAGTCTAATCGGAATTAGAGAGCATTTTTGTCCAATATTAATCAATAGCATCGAAAACTTAATCAAATGCATCGAGGGCAGGAGTAAAAGTCTTGAGAAGAGAAAACTATTCATTTTTCTTAAACTCTTCCTTAAATTTCTCCACAAAATTCTCAAATTCATTGGCTTTATACTTAAGAGGGCCATGAAAAATTTGATGAAACTTTGACTACCCAAGTATGAAATCAATGAATTTAGAAATTTTGCAAAGAAACCTAACAAAGAGTTTAAGGAAAATGAAAGGTTTGCTCTTCTTAGGGTTTCTACTCCTACTCTCAATACTTGTTATAGCCTTATAGGTTTCCAACGCTTTTGATTAAAGTTAGACAAAAATGCCCTTCAACTCCGGCTGAACTTAATTATATTTAAAATGGCCAGAAGTTCTTAAACTATGCAATTTGAATATTTCAAAGGCCAGTGAGAGATAAAAAATTTATCAAAGGGCAAAAGTAGACAATTGTGATAGTTTAAGAGCTCGAGTTTTTTTTTAACTTGCATGCATTTTTAAAAGATAACTCGTGTTTTTGGTATATATTCCTAAAAAGAAAAAAAAATAAAGAAGAAAAAGATACACACGCACACATACTCCCCTCCTAGTGCTATAGCAGAGTGGCACACCACTACTCAATGCTTGACTCCGTGATTTAATCTTGCATTCGGATGCAAAGTATACAAGACCGCAATAAGAACATGTCAAGGAATGTTGTTTTAGAGCCCTCGCATTGTAATTTTCAACAATTAACAGAAGTTAAAAAAAAAAAAGATAGGTTAAATCCTTATTCCTACAACTTAAATTTATACATCTTTAATACGCTAATGACTTTGTTCTATTAACATTGAAAAATTGTACAGTAAGCGTCGATTTAAAATTGGAGTTATTCCCACCATTGTAAAAAAGATGATAGTATAAAAATATTAAGATTGTGCCCACAAGTAGTCCGACTAATTTCGTAATCGAGTAATTATCAGCAGGTCCATGATCGACTTTCATGTATTGTCACAACACAATATCGGTCTTAATCAGGCAAGAAACTCAATCGCGCGCTCCCATGTGACAAAAACGGTCATTTATTAACTTTGATTTGTCCTGTAGAAAAAATTCGACCAATCAAAAAGTCGGCAACCAAAGGGGATTAGTTATTACAAATACTTTTCATTTTACATCACAAACAGCATTAGTCCCCATCAAATTAACATCAAATGACCAAATCACAGCCATCACCTCTGATAAAAAAAAAAACTTTTTTTTTTCCATTTCCTGATGTGGGGTGGGGATCCTTAATCTAAGCTTTCCTCGTGTCCTCCGTCTGCTAAGCATCTCCCCATGTATTTATTGTATTCAACAACCCACCACTCCTGCAAATTGCCCATTTCCGTAATCTCTCTCACCCTGCAACGCCAACTCCATCACCAATGAACGGAGACGCAACCCATCTCCGTTCCAGGAACCGCCAGCACATTAATAAACGTAACGGCTTTTCTCATTCCAACGGCGCCGTAAAAGAATCCAAAGACGATCACCGCTGCCACGACCACGACAACGTAAACCTGATGATCAAGAAGAAGTCCGGTATGGAAAACGGTAAGATAAATTGTAGTGACAAATGTGGGTTGTTTGAGAAGGCTTATTTCATGAGATGGAAAGCGGAGGATGTGTTGGGTGTGGTGCGGTACCACCCTATACCGTGTGTATTCGCAGCCTGCATGTTGTTTTTCATGGGAGTTGAGTATACCCTTCGCATGATCCCGGCGTCTTCTCCGCCGTTTGATCTGGGCTTCGTTGTTACCCTGCCCCTTAACCGTTTGCTTGCCTCTAGGCCTGGCCTCAACAATTTTCTTGCTGGCCTCAACACGGTAGTTGTTAAAATTACTAGTCCTACAATTGATCTGTGTTCTTGATCTCAGATTACATAAATATATATATATGTATATATATGCAAACATTGCGGTTTTAACAGTGGAAAATACAGGTTTTTATTAGTATTTCAATGTAAATTTGATGTTCAGAATGCTAAAAGTTAGTAAGTACATCATTTTGTTCCAAGCTACAGTTTTGCTGCATGTTTTACCTACTTGGTTAAAAAAAGTAGTTTCCATGTTATTCTAAACACAAAATTGTACTAATATATATATATAGGTGTTTGTGGGGATGCAAACGGCGTATATCCTCTGGACGTGGCTGGTGGAAGGGCGGCCTAGGGCTACGATATCGGCGTTGTTCATGTTCACATGCAGAGGCGTTCTCGGATACGTTACTCAGCTACCTGTCCCTGAGGTTCGGTTCCTGCAACCTATTTATTTCACCAACGATCTCATCATAGTATTATAATCTCATTTTATTATAGCCTTTTATTTACTGTTAATTAAAAATACAGCTGCACCGGAGGCCAACTTCTTAGTTGGATTTCCCGAGAGAGAATTTTACTTTTTTTGTTTGTTTTTGGTTATAAGTTAAAGAAAAACGAATTTCACCGCTTCGATGGTGCTACTTTTTAGGAAATTTTTTTTTAGTTTTTATGAAAGTGCTATTTCTTTTTCCATTTTGCTCTGTTGTTTTTCGCAATTTAGTAACTTAAATTGCGTGTTTGTAATATGTCGGAAGGATTTTTTGGGTTCTGGAGTGGATTTCCCGGTGGGGAATGTATCGTTTTTCCTCTTCTACTCTGGGCATGTTGCTGCATCGGTGATAGCATCTGTAGACATGAAGAGAATGCAGAGATGGGAAATGGCGTGGGCATTTGACGCACTTAACGTACTGCAAGTGGTGAGGTTGCTGAGCACCAGGGGTCATTACACCATTGACTTAGTTGTAGGCGTCGGCGCCGGGATACTGTTTGATTCTCTGGCCGGCAAGTACTTAGAAAAGCACACTGTAGGGATTACTGCCAGTGGTGGTTATAGTGCTCTCTATGCCATGTAAAGTCATCATTTGGAGCTGTAAAGGAAATTACTAGTAATAATCAGGAATCAAGAATCCTTTTTTTTTTGGGTCAAGATTGAAACGCGCTTCTGAAATGTCAAATATCTGGAAAATAAACAGGTCAAGATTGAAAGCGTTTTATACACCCCACATATTAAATGTTAAGTGCTGTTTCAGGTTAAATCGACATAATTCTTCTCTTTTTGGTTTGTGAAGCCCTTTTCCTGATCACATAGATTTTAGAGGCTGTGACATGAAGATCGATTCTTCAGTCTATACGTGCCAGATGGACACTAGGAATTGAATTTTCTTCATTACCTGCTGGGGGATCTTACTACTGTTTTTCTCTTCGACAGATAGATATTCAAATGATAGTTTAGTAATAGCCACCGTCCTTTTCAGTTTTTTTTGTCAACTGTTTTTTGCAGTAGGATAAGGAAACCAGACACGTACGTTAGATTTTAGTTCTGGGTTTACTGAAGCCGCAAGAAGAAGCAATTCTTTAGTTTCCTAACGCCTGATCAACCACTTTTTTTGGAAGCCCCCCCCCCCCCCCCCCTCTTCTCTCAAAATGGCAGATGATTGACACAGTTACCACTCCAAGAAAGCAGAAATTGTTAAACTACTATATTGAGGGCCTACAATTGATCCACCTACTAAATTGAATTAGCGCCAACATCTGTTTGTTTAGGTAATCTTGATCAAGAAAATACTAAGACAAGTAAGGCAGTCAGTAGCTAATTTACTTGTAGTAGTTGATTTTGGCAATTGGGAAACAGACACATACTCTGTTAGTTTTGACACTCCTCGATAGAGCAACTTCACAAGTAGGTTCATATTTCTCAGCCAGAGGAAGCAGAACGTGTTGGACCTTTAATTGATTTTATGATAAGAGGGGATAGCAAGAAAATTGAATCCTCGCACTGTGCAACAGGTTATAGTTACAGGGATACTAATGCATGCACGAAATGATTGGCTGAGTGATTAGTATCTTTGGAGAAAACATTTATGAAAGTGAAGGCAAATAGCAAACAGTCAGAGGGTACAAGAAATGAAAACAATCAGATAGTGCAAAAAGTAGATCTGAGAAGCCATCAGAAAATCCAAATATAAATATACCGTGGGATCTATACAAAAGCCTGCATGCATTTGGGATCGCTTATCAGTTCCATATTGACAAGCAAAAGGTGAGAAGAAACCACTCTGATTCACGAACTAACAATAGGTGACAAACTCAGGAGAATTAATACACTGAATGGAGATCTCTACTAACACTGCTAATAAGGCATTCTCCATACTTGGTACCCCGTCTGTAATCAGGATCAGACACGATATGTATGCTGCTAATCCTCTGAGTCTGAGTCAAGAGGGCAAGAGCCATCGTCCACATTAGCAAGTGGATTAAATAAGGGAGAACTAGGATCAGTGCATCCAACCACAAAATCGAGATTGCAACGATCTCCCTGCATCACCACATCACTTCCAGAGGTAAGTTTGCAAGATTGACCAAATATAATATGCAGCATGACCCGGTAGAAAATGGAAAGGACCATTCTACTTACTCCTTCCACGGATAAGTTACCGATCATAGCACATCTTGTGGCAACAACATTTGTATCTGGAAAGATTGCTTTTTCGCATGCACCATCTCTACTCAGCTCCTGTGCAAGGCCCTTTAGGAACACAATAAATCAAATCAACCATTTTGCAGGCAAATGTTCAATTACCAGAATGATTTCAACTCCTTTGACACTCTTGACAACATAAACCTAGCAGTATGCATGTCTTGTACTCTCTGACAATTGAATAAACTTTAATGGTCATTTGGAGCAATCCTATTCTGATATGAAAAGAAATAACTGCAGGTAGGATTTAAATAAACAAAAGAAACTTGTCACTGAACTTCTTTACTGAAATATTTAAGCTCTTTGAAGAATGTAGACTTGCAGTGATTTTGTTTTAGCACATGTAGCATACTCAAGCGAATCATTACCTCAGTGAAAAATTCAATAGGTCTATTCCTCCATGGCCTTGGAACTTGAATTTGCAGTCTGTATGGACCATCCCACTCAGTTCCATTTGTAAATGAAAAAATCAAACTCAAAGCTGCAATATATTGCTAAACAGAATGAGCTCCACTGAGAGGAGAAAAATAACTATGGGGAACTTGGAATGAATTTGTTAAAAGGTACCATGCTTTGGGATGCATATCTGGATAGTGTAGATCGGTGGATCAACTTTGCCTCGAACTTTCTGAAGCATTGCCCTGGGCTGACCACCACACATGATTGGCTGATTGAAACCTCCTGCAGCAGAAATGTCTCTATACACTAATAAGTAAACGGATTAATTTTCTATACACCGACAGTGTATATACTTTCACTATTGGATGCATGACACATAATCTAAATTTGAATTTGAAACCCAAATTTTGCATATGTATCGTGCATCTAACCGTGATAGTGTATACACTGTCAGTCAGTGTATATAAGATTTACTCGAAGTAAAAATGGTTTATCTCATTGTGATGTTTACAACTGTGGATCTAGATTAGCATTTAAATGCAGATAGAATCCAAGAAGGAGTAGTGTTGCATTCTTCCCCTCTTATACCATATGCTTCCTTAATCTTTGTCTCTGACCAATACACAAGAAGCTGAAGGATTGAAGTGTAGCAAAGTTTTTGATGTCAAATGCAGAGCTCAGATATTAAGCAAGAATACCATTAAATGCAATGCCAAATTCTTCATTTGGAACAAGCTTGTTTGCAGCTGGATTGTAGAAAACCTTTAGTTTCTCTCCCTGCGAAGTGTAAAAATGCATGATTAAATGAACGTCCAAATCAATAAACTAGAGTTAATATTACATGACTGAGGTCATACAGCAGTTGGAGGAAGGCCATTCATAGTTTTCCAATAAATTGGAGCTCTTCCAAGGTCAAATTCAGCCCATGTTGGGAGTTTGTAGCTGGAGAATTGAATGCATTTAGTCAGCCATGGATAATCTTGATTCTTATTGCTTGAGACGAATTACATCAGGAACTCGAACCTCAAAGATAAACTGATTCATGGCAGACTCCTTGGGACCTAAACAAAGCATGTCTCAGTAAAATAACTCACTCTGTAACTTCTTCTACAGGGCTTGCTGCAACTGACGCAGCAGCTGTAACAATTCTGGAAATCTTAGCCATCTTCCGTTTAACTGGAAAACATCTTCTCAAGGAAGCTCCCATACAGTTGGAAACTGAAATAAGATACATAGGTCAATTGGAAAATTGAATTTAAAGCCAATCCTTCCTTAATCGGTCCTTGACATTGTGTCCTGTTTCTGATCAGAGTTAGGCACTAGTGCATCAGATAATCTGAACCCGAAACCAAAATAATTATGATTATGCAGCAATGACTAGATAGCTAGCATAATCCGGAGGTACACAAGCATATTTGCTGCTCTATTTGGCTGTGGGAGTTCAAAGCACTATGAATCATATGGTTAATCAACAAGAGTCTTAGGTTCGGTCAAATATCAAAACAGTATCCTACACCCGTAGTAATGACAATTAAAATAGACAAGCTGTCCTAGTATAGATCAAGAATCTTTCTTATGCTAAATAAAAGATTAAAGCTACAGTAAATTAGCATTGAAAGGATCAAAAGATTGCAATAGCTCACCATAAGTGCTTGCAACAGATACGCTGGTATTACTACTTGAAGCAGAACGTGTTGCAGATACAATTTGCTGGGAAGAAGCAAAGAGTGAAGCACTGCTTGTTGCTGCTGAGCCGGCCGCAGTCACTGCCATTTTGCATAGAAACAGGCAAGACAGATTGAGAAGTGAGACGGGGCTTCAGATAGAGAGGATAGCATTTCTTTAAAAGGGAACCACATAACACAGTTCCCATGCCCACACAAATATGAAATATCTTTAACAACAAAAAGGGACAAAACCCCAAAATTGGCATTTTGGGTGTGAACCCACAGAAATATCTTACGTCTCAGTTTCGGCCATACAGATATGACCTAGTCCCACCGCCTTATCAGTTCTCATCTCCTTTGCCAAGCTGGCTCTCTGTCTCTCAACGGTTTGACCACAGAAAATCTTCCCTGGCTCCTACACCAAATAACCTTGATAACTCAATTTTTGAGAAACCCCTCAATAAAACAAGGGCCTTCTTGCCCGTATTCAACATCCCAAGGCCTAAAAGATGGCTTTTTTAGCAACACCATCACCTAGAGCTAAATCCTGTTCCTTTGCACCTCTTCAGTGCTCAAATCAAAGGCCAAGACGAGTCATATTTCATGAATTGAATTCATTGAGTAAAAATGCCAAATATACGCTCCAAATTTCGTATTTGCGTGCACAAAGAGTGAAGAGAGTAATTCCAATTGTCAGGGCAGCATCAGCGCCAGTGGAAGAAAGTGAAGAAAAATCAAGAATTGGGAGGATTTTACTATCCGACGTGGTGGTGAAGAGGAAAAGGAATGTGTATTGGGGTAGAAAGTGGAATTCTTTGGACATTGGTACAGTTGGGGTGGTGGCGGCCATGCATTTTTTGAGTCTTTTTGCTCCATTTACATTCAATTGGGGTGCTTTTTGGATTGCTGTTGGATTGTATGTGATCACAGGGCTCTTGGGTATCACCCTTTCTTTTCATCGAAACCTTTCCCACAGGAGTTTCAAACTTCCTAAGTGGCTTGAATATTTCTTTGCCTATTGTGGTGTCCAAGCACTTCAGGTTAGTTTGATGCCTATCCCGTTATGGGAGTTTCTTCCTTTAAAGTTAAAGTTTGATTTTTGCGAAGCACGTTCTGAAAATTTGGATTGGTTACTGTTAAAAATTCTGTAATTTTCTGGCCAGACTATGAAAGCTTCAAAGTTTTATTGGTAAAGATTGAGATTTTATGCGTGTGAATTCTGTTTGCAGGGGAATCCAATTGACTGGGTGAGTACACATAGATACCACCATCAATTTTGTGATTCCGACAAAGATCCTCACAGCCCCATTGAAGGATTTTGGTTCAGTCACATGAGTTGGCTCTTTGACACTAATGCTGTTGTGAAGAGGGTAAATTGGTTTTTGCCTTCATTTTCTTTACTCTTTTTTTTTTTCCTCTTTTCCCTTTCTGGTTGTGTTCTTCGCTGATTCCGCCGAGGTCCGCTATTTTCAGTGTGGAAATCCCACCAATGTTGTTGATTTGGAGAAGCAGCCGTTCTATAAATTCCTCCAAAGCAGTTATATTATCCATCCAATAGCATTTGCAGCTATCTTGTATGCGGTTGGAGGGTTTCCTTATATTGTTTGGGGAATGGTAAGTTGAAAAAGTATTCTGCGTTCTTTCATAAAGCCAACTTAGTAGTTTTGCAGGAGAGAATTATCTATTTCACCCTGTCAAGAGAGTTAAAAGGAACCGGCTATCATCCATTATACAGTAGACTTTCTGTATAAGGTAGCACTTCTGTGCAACGTGCATGGATTTGTGATACAGCGTATCCAGTCTGCAGAAGAGTTTAAACTAGGTAGGCCAGCACTAACATGGGGTTAGGCTTCTGCTTAGTCTTCTTGCCACTAACCATCTGGACCAGTACTACTAGGCTAGTTGAGGCAATTGGTCCCAGGCTATCAAGTGGAAAAGTGAGTGTTTGATTTTGTGGTCAGAAACCAAGAGCCACAAATATGTGATGCACAAACATCACTCTCGCAGCGCAAAATTTTTGTTTGGAACGCAATTTTTCTTGTGAACATATTTTTTCATCACTTTTCATTTTATACGCATCAAATCGTTACAATGCATTTTTTTATAAAAAAAAAAAAAAAAAACTCCAAAAAGTGGCGATCTAAACGGGAGGTGCACGAATTTTGGTAGATAATTCATTCATGCTTATGTTCTTTCTGCATCAAGAGAACAGAGGTTACGTTTCAGTTAGCTGTGAAGAGAGTGAACAAAAAGTGAGTGAGGACATGGGAGGCCAACTTAATGATATTTGCAATTTTTTGGAGAATGCAGGGAGTGAGAATCGTGTGGGTATACCACATCACTTGGTTTGTGAATTCAGCTTGCCATGTTTGGGGAAATCAGGTCTGGAACACCGGTGATCTCTCCCGGAATAACTGGTAATGACCTTTTTTTTTTTTTTTTTTTTCTGCAAGCTCTCTCTTGTTACCGATCAATTAATTCATAATCTTTTTCTTTTGTATCTTTAAATTGTTTTCTAGTAGTAAATAATAATATTTGTAAAATTTTGTCACCGCAGGTGGGTTGCATTGCTTGCATTTGGAGAGGGCTGGCATAACAATCACCATGCTTTCGAACATTCAGCCAGACATGGACTGGAATGGTGGCAAATTGACGTGACTTGGTATGTAGTGAGGCTACTTCAAGCGATTGGATTGGCCACTGCTGTTAAGCTACCGACCGAATCTCAGAAGCAGAGAATGGCCATCAACAATTGATTACAGGATTTGTCATTGATTCATTGGAGGGTTAATTTTGCGATTGAAGATTAAAAGTACTTGTAGTTCATTACTTCGAACAGACTTTGGTTAGCCGATTTTCTTGACTGTCCCATATTTGTTTGGAATGTCACCATTTACTGCTACTAGTCTACCATGACCTGTCTGTTTTCCTATACAGCAGATCGTGACATTTTTAGATTTTCATTATCTAACCATCAAATAAATAGTGACAGGCCATTTTATTGGAGAAATCTGGAAAACGTGTGTAGCAAGCAAAATGAATTCACGGTTTGATCAACTACTAGTATTTGTGTTAGGTATAAAGAAAATACGCGGTCGTACTACATTATTAGAATTCATTTTCTTTAATTTTGGACGTAAACTAGCTTCCGTAATCTCGAGTTAGGAAACTGAGGCCCAAAGTTGAGAACAAAGGCATGGTGGAAAGTCACAGAATGCGAATCCAGTCCACAACTACTTTCTCCTATTAGTGTCCATAAAGATTTCAGACTTGCAAAGCCCAAGACGATGTCAAGCCAAAATTTTATTGGAAGCAACCGGATTTAAGCAAACACCTGACCATTACTTTAATATGACCACGCTTTTTAAAGTTTGAGCCACTACTACAATGCTTCAACAATTCGTACACTGACAACTTATTCAAGAAAATGAATATTGATAGCTGAATGATTGATTACATAAGCAACCGTCTCGAGCAATGAATCGGGCGGTCTCAATTTCAAATCCCATTTCCACCACTGTCAGTAAAATAAAGAACCTCCTCGTCACACACACGCTAGGTAATTGATTAGTTGTTTGACATATAATTCAGGGTCGAAGAAGAAAAAGGGGGCGGGGGAGCATATGTATTCCCCAACATTTGGAATTTCGAAGCTCAAAAACAAAAAAAAAAAGCTTTAGGGCGGATAAAATTACTGCTGATTGAGGAGGAATTGTCGAACAAATAATACCCACAGGAACTAAGCACGGGAGCACAAAAAAACATGACTATCAAAGCCTATTATCATATGTTTAATCAGCTCATGAGAATCACTTTTTTTGCCTTCAAAAAGTGTATCACTTTCTTAATTTAAATAATTTGTGTCATTGCATGCACACTCCATCTCGATCTCTGCAATTTTTGCTTGCGTCACTCACAACCATGCGCTACTTACAACAGCAAAAATCTTCTTCTTCTTTTTTTTTTTTTCCCTTTCCTACAGAAAAATGTATGTTATGTGCTGCTTTAATTTTTCCTTATTCAGGGGGGTACTTGTCGATCATGACTTCCGAAAAACCACTTGTGTCGATAATACTTTTTTTTTTTTTTTTTTTGGGCTGGAAGTTGGTTTCTGCTATCAATTCAAACATTTTTGCGGGCTGATTGTGCACAGGAAATGTGTCTAGTTATAACGGTCATCTAGCACTGATAAATACTAGTGCTAAAGTAAAAAATACATAAGCATTTTTTTTTTTGTTAGGCTAGCATACGTCAAAGATGAAGCATGCTTAGGCAGCGAGCAACTCGAGGCTGTATAAATCAGGCCACAGAGTATTTCTCCAGCTAAAACTAAAGAAAAATTACTCCCATCCTCTGGACTACCTTAATTTGAACACACACGTTATAATAGTTTAATGCAAGATTTCCAACCAATGCGTCATTCACTGAACATTAAAGGAGACGCAAAGTAAAATTTACCTCCAAAATAATGCACAGCGGAGAAATAATGGAGTACGTCATCAATATATAGGTAAATCTTCTTTTAAATTTTCAAATTTCCAGTACAAGAATAGCTACCATAATCTCACTTTTAACTAGACCAGATAGAGTTTCTCCCACCCCCAAAAAAAGAAAAAAAAAAAAAAACTAGACTGGATAGAGTACAGCGAAAGTCCTTCAAGTTTGCGTAGTATATCATGACTATCTCGTTTTTGTAGCCAATTGAGAAGAAGTACTGAGCCAAGTTTGATTCTTGAATTTGACGAAGAAGGTGATAATTACCTTAAGCTCTCCAAGCAATCAAAATGGTGATAATTGTTCTTGTCCGATTGATCGAATGGAGGATTAATGCGGTTAAAAAGCGGTTCATCATACATTTGCGATCATCTTTTTTTTTTTTTTTTTTTTGGGTGGGGAGTTCATAGCCTTGAAGACTTCCACGATGCCCCGTGCCCAATGCTCCAATTCTACCACCTAACCATTGAAAAGTCTCATCATTCCCTCAAACCCTTTTGCAGGCTCTGCCTCCTCATGCAATTTTAGTACCACTGTATCAACACTCCCATTTTGTTGCCAAGTGTGTGCCACTATTCACTGCTCCCGTAACCTTAAAGCAAAACAAAATCTTTAAAACAAAAAAAAAAAAAACTGAATAATGAATGTCATAGAGCTAGTTTACCGGGGGCTAAACTGGTGCCCAAACTTCAAGGCTAATAGCCTGCGAGCAAGATGAGGGTGACTGGGTCAGGAGTTAGGACAACAAGGGCATGGTCTTCCTTGGTTGTTTTTTTTTTCCTTGAGAGTAAGACTTAAAAAATGAAAAATGTGAAAGAAAGAGTCAGAGGAAAAAGTGAAAGAAAAGTGAAGAGTGTAGTATGGTTTTGGCAGCATGCAGGAAAGGTATGTGCTGGTGTTGTTTATGTTGGTGTTGGTTTTTTTTATGTGTAAAGAGAGAAAGAAAGATGTGAGCTGACAAGTTTACAAGCGGGTGCAGGGAGTTGTCGGGTTGGAGGTGCTGAGGGAGTGTGCAAACGCCGCACCTTTGGCAGGCAAAAGTAGACAGCACGCGGAGGTGAGTAGTTCCCCTCCCGAAGGAAGGGGGGGGCTACAGAAGGAGGAGGTCACCGCCGCCACCATCCGCCTGTAGCGAGTGATGGTGTTTTGGATTGGACAAGCAGAGGCCAACAGCAGCAGAAGGCTAAGAAGACAAAGCACACACTTCCAGCGCCTCTCTCAATTCTGTAATCTGTAAGGTGCAGCCAGCAGTTTTTTGTATGGTCTGGCCGTAGTCCCAGCTGGTCCGGTTGATATCCCACATTCACCTCGATTTGTTCCTAATTTAACTGCTACCACCCGTCTCTTCCTAAATGGTCTTTCCCCATATGTGAACGAATTGTAATTACTGGCTTTTTCTTTTTCCTTTTAATAATGCAACAGACTGATCAATCATCAATGTCTTGCTTTGTTTCTGGCACCAGAGCTATATAGAAGTCATCAGTAATTTCTACTCATATATAGGATCTAGCAATACAAGAATCAAAGATGAGAACAAGAACGCATGCTAGTCAAAGCTAGTCGTAACTCAATTGTTAATAAAGATGCCATTGAACTTCTAAAGAAATCAGAAGAGACTCTCATAAATTTTTACCAGGAGATAAAAGGTTACCAGCAAAATCAGAGATATTTTCTGTCTGTTCCTAAAGAATAACATATTGGGGGAGCATTGCAGCTTAAGAGCTCGTTTGGATTGCTATTTTCTGAAATTTTTGTAAAAAAATTATACTGTAATGATTTGATATATATATAAAATAAAGAGATAATTTAAAAATACGTTCATAAAAATTTTTTAAAAAAATATGGCAATTCAAACAAATCCTAAATTTATTGTAATTACGTGCAAGTCACAATTTATCTACTTAATTGTAATTGAGCCCAATGAAAGCAACAAAATAAAGCAAATTTTTTTTGGCAACGCATTGAGATAAGTAAGTTGGTGCAATTTTGAGAACTTACCAATTGCATGATTAAAGAATGTAAGCAAGAAAATAAAGCAATTTTTTTTTTTTGGCAATGCATTGAGATAAGTAAGTTGGTGCCATTTGGGTAACTCACCAATTGCATGATTAAAGAAACAAGACGATCAATAAGGAGGAAGTCGTAAGCAAAAGTCATGCTTCAAGGAATTCTGAAAGAACCCAACAAAAAAAAAAAAAAAAAAAAAGAAGGGAAAAAGGGGTGAGAGTAAAGTAGTCTAGTAGGGTACGAAGAAGACAGCGGGGATAAGGGGTGAGAGCACGCGCCATGATGATACGTGTCTGCAAGAGTACAAAGAGGTACAATTTGTCCTCTTTCGCCTCAAATGAGTGGGGTCAAGTCAAGACCCCGCCCCGTCCCTAATACCCTCCACCATCGATCTGTCCCACCTCTAGTCTTAATCTCGGCCTTTAAATTGATTCAAACCAGCCTTCCACTTCTCCACAGTCGCTGTTGTTGTCATCCTTTGTCCTACTCCTCAAGAAAGAAAGCAACACAAAAGCCCTTGAAAAGTACTCAAGCCCCGCACCCCCCCCTCCCCAGCAACCCAAAAAAAAAGGTACTCTTCCTCCCCAACCAAAAAGGGAAAAAAAAAAAAAGAGAAGTCCATTAATTTGCATCCTTCCACTTCCAGTTACAGAAGTATCATCTCCTCCCTTTTGTTTCTCTCTTTTTCTTTTTTTGGAAAAAAAAAATTCAGTCAAAACGGGTCTACCGTTGTGGATGCTTGTTTTGGGGGCGGAGCGGTTACGACTAGACATGAACCGCTTGCTTGCGTTACTTTTCCACCAGGTTCTTCACCCTATTTTTTTTTGTTTGGCTTTAATCTGGCATTGTTTTTCTCTTTTGCTCTTGATTCTTGATCAGCATAGTACTAAAATGCAACTGTGGTCTCTTCTCTGAAGGGGGTGCTCGATGAGCAGTTCTTGCAGCTTCAGCAACTGCAAGACGAGTCCTCTCCGAACTTCGTATACGAGGTTGTTAACATTTATTTCCACGAGTCCGAGAAGCTGTTGAGGAATCTTCGAGGATTGTTGTAATATACACCACAACCACTACTAGTCTACTACTACTCTTTTCTTTCTTGCTCGTGTTTTGTCCTCATGATCAAACCCACAAAATTGCACCTGCACTTTAAAGCTTATGAATGATATTTGTGGGCCTTTGTTACTTAGCATGGACTGGAGAGGACAAATAAAAAGTTATACTGCCGTGTTACATTTGTAAAAAAGAACCAACTCTCATGTTCCTTTTTTTTTTTTTTTTTTTGTATTTTTAAGGGATTTATTACATATCTTTCCTTGAATAATACGGTGATGAATGACACACAGGCTGGATAAGGAGTTCTCGGATTACAAGAAGATGGGAATACATTTAAATCAATTTATAGGAAGCAGCTCAAGCATTGGTGCCAAAAGGGTCAGGGCTGTATGCGTCGCCTTTCGCGCTGCTTCTGAGCAGAATAACAGAGCTGGGTAACAACACTACTACTAAACTAAGATCAGCGCTGCCTCTCTACTTCTTAACCTTTCCTTCTCTCTGCATTTGCGCCTTCACATTCTTACATACCCTCTAAAAACGCTCTGAAAGAAAGTTTTCAAATGTTTTTTTTCCTTTAAACAGTACTAGACATTACCTGCAGCATTTCGCAAATTCACACAACTTTTCCTCGACGTGCTTCTCGCAAGTCAGAAACTAGCTGAATTTTGGCTTTTTTGGACCATGAAGCCTGAGATATTTTCTTATCTTATATTAATCGGTTTATTTCTTTGGTTTACGAGTGCATGTGTACTTTAACTTTCAGCGTCCTTGATATGGTATTTATATATTTTTTTTTTCAGGTGTTTGAGACTGTTGGAGTTGCTAGAACATGAGTACTGTTATCTCAAGAACAAACTCCACGAACTCTTCCAGGTATATATATAGTATACCTGCTGTTCTAGTCAAACTAACCAACTTCCCGGGCATTATTTTCTTAGACATTTAAATCACTTTTTGAAGATTTCAGGTTCTTATTTTCTTAATTTTGTTGAAACTACTAACTTTAGTATTTGTTTAACCATAATTTGCAATAAATAAGCAAGCATGTAATCCTACTATTTATATGCTGCTTTGACAACCAATGACAAATATGTTCCGTTTGACCGGAAAAAAGGGGAAAAAAAATCGTTCAAGCAGTGCCAATAATAGGGGGGTAGCGAGAGTCTCTTTTGTTAGTGCAAAAAACTTTGAACTAAAACCATGATATCCTTCATGATTCAGATGGAACAACAGCGAGTATTAGCAGCTGGAGTCAGGTATCCAATGCAGAATTGAAAACAGCCAATTTTAGCATCGGAAAATGAAGCCAGAAGAAAAGGGGTTGACAGGCGAATCACATAAATATTCACCTGCATTTAATGTTGGAGGTGCTGTTTTTCGAAAATGGTCTTGTTTGTAGTGTGGATTTTGGGAGAAACTTTGCATCGTACTTGCTGGCGGTTTTCTGTAGTAGTAGTAGTAGCAGTATTGAAGGCTGCAAGTTCTGATTTTGATATCGAGTCTACAGATTCAGCTTTAATGTCCATTTACTGCTTGCTCTTTATGAAACTGCCGCTTTTTTTGTTGTAAGTTTGTGCAACATCTATCCATCTATTTTTCAGGACTTCTCAAAAAGTAGTTCCCCAGCAGGGATACGAGCAAATCTCACTTTTATGTGATCAACAAGGAGGATCTATCTATATCTTCAATCAACATAAATGTGTGTGCAAAAACTACCATGCATTGGAACATCAATCAATCAAACCGACTTTGTTTCAAACCAGTCTATCAAGAAATATATGGTCAGCCAAGATTCTGTGTCATTAATGAGTACAGATCGGTCTTTTACGTCTGTCCTGCCTCGTCTTACCACCCAACGGCTCTTGACCGACATTAACATCTGGTTGCTCAACAAACATTTACCAGTAGTCCAACTCCCGGCTATGCCACACTGAATTAGTTAGTTCCCAATACAACTCGCTCGAGAAAATTTTGTTCTGATTCCACGATTTTCCATTTTTTACTTTCTATCCGTAGCAATGTAAGCCTTACAGGCCATTTTTGTTTCTGGGCTTACATTTGCCCCAAATATAAGTTTTGTGGCACGTGAGAAGCCTGCAACTCCGGCATGGGTTGATTCAATGGGCTCACGTATTATAGATATGTAATAATCGCATCTTTAACGCTCGTTGGATGTTGACTGTGAACTAGACACTTATTTATATTTTATATTTTAATGAACAAGTATTGAACTTTTTTTTTTAATTTTTTTCTACTAAGAGAGGGTTGAAATTTAGAGAGGGAGAAAGGGAATTAGAATCTAAACTTTTACATTTTAGACTTTAATTCTAACCACGAGACCAAGACTTTTCGGTGATAGTGAACTTTTTTACCACATGTTATTATTATTATTATTTTTTTTTTTGGTACCACTTGTTATCTCATATTCCTTTCTCCTATAACGAAATACATCGTGAATACATTCACTTAGTAGAGATCACTTTTCTATGTTCATTGACGAGGTAATTTTTGAACGGTTGAACCGAGTCAAATTGAAGTAGTGACTTCGGGATAATTGAACAAGTCGAAATAACCCACCTGTCAAATCTGCAATGTACGGGGCTTGGTCCCCCGATCTTACTCCGACGATCAAATCAGTTAGGGTATTCAATCGTAAACTAGAAGTGGTTTAAGAGCCTCAAGTGTGTATCTCTGAATGCATACCTTTCCTACGGATGAGAGGGTATTTATAGTAGACAGAACAGTGGGAAGAATGATGAGTTCCAATTCTCATGGATCTGAGACTGACGGGGACAGTGTTAGGATTAATAGACAGGACATAACAGTGGTCATGTCATTTTGTCACGTTACTATCATATCATCCCATCATATAGAAGTCAACTTTTTCAATGGGATGTCAGGTATTAGAGGGCGGAGATAGGTGGCTGAGCCGATGTAAGACAACCATGGGAAGACTGAGGTCGGTCTCATGGGTGAGGTAACGAGCCGAGGTGGCATAAGCCCCGAGAAGATTACCTTGGCCAATCACTAAACCGAGGAGGGTTGAGATGACCGCCCTCAGTCATATATAGGGAAGCATTTACAGATCCTAGGGAGAGGGTTGGAAGAGGACGGAGAAATAAGCAAATTACTCAGTTGGGTTCTCATTAGTAAGAAAACGGAGTGAAAGAGGACACAGTTAAAAATTTGTCCTCCTTTTTTTTTTTTTTGGCTGTGCTCTTTGTTTACCCGTTAACCAAAACTATATGGTTTCTTGTATACTTTATTTTGACTTTCTTCCATGGGCTGGGCTTTGAAATGGAACTGGGCTGAGGAATAACTAGTACCGATGCTCAAGTTTGTACGATTTGCTCCTCATCCAATGAAGGTTTTGGTTTGCACTTTGCATGTATGAATGCTGAATAGAGAGTAAGTGAATAACAAGGACAGCGAGGAAAAGAAAAACAAAGAAATTGTTTCTAATCTAATAAGGAGCCATGCCGATCCGATTACTTGCGAATAACAAATTTTTTTAAAAAAAAAACAGAGACAGAGAGAAGAAATATAGAAAAGTAATAGTGTGAACTCCATAAAGTTGGATGAGTTTGATAAACGCCCAGCAGGAGACCAGACCCTGCAAACGAGTCAAATTGAATCGAATTTTAGTTTAATCGAGTCGAATCTCAACCTATGTTTATGAGGCTCGAACTCGACAAACTCAAAATGTAAAGTTCGAGGTTGAGCTCGACTCAAATTCGAATCGAGTTGGAGCTCGAGTTTAAAAAAATAAAAATAATTATTTTGTTTTTAAAAAATAAATAAAATAATAATTTTTCTTAATAAATAATAAAATATTAGAAATATATATGTAAATTTTCTATTAAAATATATACATATATGTAATCGAGTTCGAGCCGGTTCGCAAGATAACGAACTTAGTATTTTTGAATTCAAATTCAAATTCGAATTTGATTTGGTCAACTCGAGCTCGAATCGAACTCAATATTGACCGAGCTCAAGTCAAGTCGAGTTCGGACTCGAGCCGCTTGCAAGCGGTTAGATTGGTTTGTAGTCCAAAGACCCATGATTGATCCTCCACACAACGCCCATTACTGACTTTACAATTTTGTGGCTTTCCTTTTCCATGAAATGGTACTCCTTGGACGCCTTTTAAGCTACAACTCCCCAAGTCGCCCCAGCAAAATTTCCACTTTAACTTTCCAGATTCCTAAACGCCTTCCAGAAGAAGAATGCAAAAAACATGAGTCAAATGCGTGTGGCAATAATGTCACCAACCAGACTTTTATGGACGTTCACATCAAAAACAATTTTTATTTTTGTTTGAAATTGAAGCTAACTTTCATCCACTGGAATCATCAGTAACAACACTCAAAAGAAAGAAAGTGGAGAAATTATCCACCAAACAAGCCGAGACTTCAATCTAAGCCCAAAATGAGCAAGAACATGTGCAGCAGCAATGCATTCCCTGTTCCTACACACATGTACGTAGAATCTGAATATTGCGTGTTGATGTTGAATACTAATTTGCAATCGAGCTTAATGTATGAATAATCAGGCTCATCATATGATAACTTCTCTCTCTATTAATCCATGAGAACCAGCTTCCAAGATCTCATTTAAGCCGTAGATCAGCAACTAATGATTTTCAAAATGATACAAAAACCCCGTCGGCCTTAGTTAGAAAAGAAACCGTAACTAAGCTATGTTAGCCCTTAATTTCAGTTAATTTGTAGCTTTGGATCGAATGGAACTGGGGATGTAGCAAAATTAGGGTGACGAACACATGATACTGGAAGTATGAAACTTAATTTTTAATTATTAGGTTGATTGCGGAATCCTTGTGATTATATTTTGTTGACAATTCGTAATACAGCATTTTCGCCGGTGCAGGTGGCAGTCTCTTCAGGCCAAGAACTGATTATTGCAAACTCAACACACCCTTTGAAAAGAACCTAAAAAAGAAAAAGAAGAAATGGAAACTTCTTAAAGAGTGTTTATCAGAAGAAAAAGACTGAAGAACACGTAATTCTGTCTTACCAAGTCTTGCATAAAGAAGTTATGGCTTTCCAACAAAAGGATTAGCCACGGGTTATTGTGGACAAAATCTTAATCTCCTTTTGAAAATTAGTAAAGCTGTTCAAGAATCAGGATTTAACTAGTTTAGAGTGAGGAAAATTACAAAATGGAGCGAGGTGTAATGTTGGCTGACTGTGACTGCATTCGATGACTGTTGCTAGTCCATTGAATTACAAATCCATTACTTATATGCATGGATTAAAAAAGCAAGCAATTAGTACTTTAAAAAGTCAAAGAATTTAGTATATAACAGTGTGGTTCCTTGCTGCTCTTACTTTTTATCCTATACCCACTAGATAAAGGAATGGGACGGTGGATTACCCGCTGTTTTCAGATGCCATTTACACGTACTGTTTGTTGTCCTTGTAGTTGTTGCTATCATAATAGAATCTTCCACTGATTAATTTGTTTTTCTTCCTTTTTTTTTTGCGTTTTAATTGAGTTCCACGAGCTGCTGATTATAAAGGCATCGAAAGTAGAACCCACTATCAAAAGTTTTGCTTTATTATTCAATCCTACTTCATGTACGAATACTTTAGCTGAGAAAAAGAGGCGTGGCGACAATATGTAGAGAAGATGACTAATTTGATTCATGGCACAGCTTTGACCGGGTTGCTGCTCTTGAAGCTGTTTAGATTATCCCAGAAAAAGTAGCAATAATTTGTGGTTTAGCTTTACCCACTTTCCATATATGGCATGAGATTATGGCACGTAATCGAGTGTGTCACGTCAAATTACAATGCGTGTTACCTAACCTTTTCATCCTTTTAATAATGCAATATTTCAAACAAAGATAAGGGTCATTTCGAAATTAAACATCGCGGTTTTAAGATGTGTGTCCTATGATTGTACGATTCAAATTCATGAATTCGATTCCAATCCTAGAGTTTGTTTGTAAAACAATTGTTAAATCACTAGAAGTTTTTGGATATAATATGAGTACATATTATATTATGAATTAAGAGATTTCTTGATAATTTGTAATTCAAAACTTTTATATTTAATTTCATGAATTTATACCAATGATATATAGTTTTAAATTTTTAGACGAAAACATAACATAAAATACATTTCGGAGTGACTTGAACTTTTATCTACTAATATATAATGCCAGAAAACATACATTTTACTTGAAGAACTTTACATTTTTAGTTACAATTGTATTTTCTACATCTATTTTATTTGCATATATCTTCATCAACAGGAAGTTTATAGATAAATAAAATATCGAATTTTTTTAAAAATATTTTTTCAGTTCCATGATCCTACCTATGATTTGATCCTATTACTTCCAAATCGATCCAAAGTAGGTTCCCAATTTTAAAAAACCTTGCACGGGTCAGGCTAATTATTTATTTACAAATTAGCATGATATTTAGGAAGTTCGATCGTGAAAATATAACATATGCTGTCAAGCCAAACCTTCCCCCATGATAGAGTAAAAGTGAAAAGATAAAAATAGGTGGGAGCTGGAATGGTCTATCTTTTGGCGTGGCTATGATGATATGCTGGAAGTTGAAGCCTCCGGTAATATGTTTGCCGTGATACCAGCAGAACCGCCACTACCACGCCAGTGGATTCTCTGATGTACTTGCTACACTTACACATGGAAACTTCGTTGGTTATTTTTTTAGGTTATCAATGGTAATTGTGATGATTATGATCAAAAGCAAAATGTCATTTTCAATCTTTATTTAGAATACTATTCCGTCAGTAAGGACGTCAGAAAAGCGCATCTGCAAAAGGAATATTGTCCGGAAGGGATATTTTAGTTCGCATGAATACTAGTAGTCAACGTCGAATCCTGTGCTACTGATGACTACCATCCGACAATTGCCTCCCATCAATCGTCATATTTAAAGTGGCTTGATTTTAAAATATTCAGATGGATGCATAATATATCAATTTAATTCGATGTTGATTCAGAATAGATTAAATTATATAATAGTTATCCTCTCCAGAAAAAAAAGATGACTAGCTTTAATTATTCTCCTTTGATCTATTTTTCCCCCTATAGACAAAAAAAAAGGAAACCTTTTTGCTGTTTAACACGGGAAAGCTGCCCTCTTTATTTTATTAATTCTTTTTTTTTTTTTGGGGTTGAATCGATACCTAGTTCGCCAATTCCTTTTTTCGTAAGTAGAGATCCAACTCATTTTCCTGAACTGTTTTTCCTTTTTCTTTTGCATTTTCGCACTACAAATATCATACCTCTATCCTATATCCTGTCAATACTTATCCGAACAGTTTTTTTTTTTTAAAAAAAAAAAAAATCAAGCCATTTCATAGTCTGGTGATATTTGGCGGTTAGGTATATAAAAATTGATGATGTTCATGTTATTATTAAACAAATCCAAATATGGCAACATGGCAGGACAGATGTCAAATACACAACGCCGTTGTAAAGGTTGGAGAGTTGTGCCGCGGATTTTTCTTATTTCTAGAGTGCAAAGCGTTAGACCAAGATTTACTAGCTACCTAATACACCCGCAGATGCCACTACTTGATTCAGCCAGAAATTGAGAACACAAACAACAAAATGTATTATTATTTTTAGTGGGCAATGATTGAACTTCTTAAAAGGGAAAAGCCAAAAGATAAACGCTCTGAAAGTTTTTAATTAGTAACATCAACATCTAGAATTAATAATAAGGGACAGAAAAAGCAAAATGTAAGCACAAAATGAGAACTCATGTTTTCAGCACAAAACTTATCTTCAGCAAATACATCAGCTAAATGCGCTCATTAATGGAATATATGGTCGATACTTTTAAATGCATTTTCGAAAATATATATCTGTCAAAAGTTACGCGCTGGAAACCCACGGTAAGAGATGCTCTAATTAACTAGCTATGGCTTTCTAGGTTGTAGCTATGAATTTTTCCTTCTCCATTTTATCGTCTTTAATCCAGTAAGCATCATGTTCCAAAGGACTGGATTTTGTTCCTACAAGTCAGAAGGAATATAAATTGTCAAATTACGGCAGAATCTGTTCAGACAAAGTTAGTTGCATGACATAGAGTTTTAAAGTGTATTAGCACAATACAGAATTGTTAGGTCTATTATATTATATTCCTTCCGTTCCACTTTGATAGTTTTATTTTCTTTATTCATCCGTTCCAATTTTCATGTCCAACTTTCAACTGAAAAATTTAATTAACTTGTAACTTCTCTAAAATGCCCTTATTTAATATACTTTGTTGCCGGTGAGTATAATCTACCTTATTCATTAATTGCTTAGATTCATGTCTTGAATGGTGCAACTTTTCATAATATTGTTGTTGTAATTAATGTAAAGATATAGTGATTATTCATACTCCAAATATTAATATGTGGGTATTTTAGAAAAATGATTGTTAAATTTACTCTTTCAATAAAGTTAGCTAATTTTTCTTAAAGTGTGTGAAAAAATAACCAAAACTATCAAAGTGAGATGGAGGGAGTAATTAGTATGTGAACATGCTAAGGAGCAATATTAAGAAGACAAACGATAATTAATGATTTTGGTACGATGGTGATAACCTTTTATTTCATGCTCCTTGTATGATTTTAGTCTTGAAAAATCACGGGTCTAGAATATTTAGGCTCAGTTAGTAGTTATTCCCAAACTTTAGTATTAGATTAACCAATTAATTGTATCTTAACTTAATTCCGATGTTAAATGTAGGACGTTATAATTTAACTAATCTACCGTCTATGTTTAATCTGTTATTAGCATCTTGTTTCTTTCAAGACTTTAATCGACATTCGTGTCCTTTCTTTCTTCCTTTTTTTTTTCGGCATAATACTATTGTCATCCACACATAAGCTTGTGGATTAACCAAGTCAAAACAAAGTCTAGTTAGCCTTTTCCAAAGTTTACCTTATTGAATTAGTTATTAGGCTGAGAAGCGGAACTATAAGTTGCTCGATATTCGATCAAGTTTGATCTGGTAAGAGTTCATTTGAGATTGGTTAGCAAACTAATCAAGCAGATCTCAACCTGCAGTCTTTTGTTTTGATAAAATTTTAAACTTAGGCTCGAGTTTGGCTTGATTAGTATAAAATTAAAATTTATATGTGAAAAACTTTAAACCACTCAAGCTGGACTCAAGTTCAACTTAGTAAAAACTCGTTTGACTTTAATTTAGAAAATAAACAAGCCAAACTTAATACAATTTCTAACTTGTTAATATATTTAAACGAATTTAAACGTTAGAGTCTTCGACTTGATTAAATTCGTTGTTACTCATAGTAGTTATCGGCTTAGTAAAGTTGAATGACAGAACTAATTTGTCTGGAGTATGGACCCTCGAAAAAGTTCCTTCATCTATTTACTAACTTTTAAGTCCAAACAAAATTTTGCAGTTGTTAAAATTTTTTTCCTACCCTTACAAGCAAGATTATTTTGAATTTTGAGTATGCAAGCATCATGGTCATCGACACTCCTTCAAAAAAAAAAAAAAAAAAAAAAAATCATCGACACAAAGTACAAGAAAACTTGTGGCTCGAGTAATGTCCAACCTAATGTCAATCTAGTGGAATGGCTTGAACGTAAGTTACCGACTAATTGTCGTCTGTTAGAAGTAAGAATTTGATGAATGGTGAAAAGTTGGGAAAGTCAATTGGATTCCTGTAGCATCTTTTGTACGAGTGTTCGAACTCCACATAAATTGCACCACCAGATTCGCAGCTTTAGTATTCCATTCTTGAAAAAGGGTCCACCTCCTCCGACGCCGAACTCCAAGGGCCGACGATTCTTGACGTGGACCTTTTTAATATTCCTCAGTGCGTGTGTTTTTGTGCGTTGCAGAAACATATTGTGTGCATACGTCTGCTTATAATACGATCGATGATTACTTGATTACCATTTACTTACCACCCCTCCCTCGCTCGCTCTCTTTCTCTCTCTCTCTCTCCCCCCTCTGTTGAGCTCCTCCCAAAGACAAAACCCTATATTAATACCTACGCACACGTCTCATTCATTGTACCCTCCGAAATCTACTTGACGTTAGATACTCTCCCGCTCCTCCTTTACCTCGTGTGGCCCTTTCCTCTTCACATCATCATCATCATAAAAATATCTCCCTATCTTTCCTGTCTTCCCTATCAAAATCATATTCTTGAAAGGAGTGAACTGTGTTAGATATTTTATTTTGAGATCCGGCTTTGAGGAGAAAATTCAGATAAAAACAGAGAATGAGGGGTTGTTGTGCAGTGGTAGAAGATGGGTTCATATACGAAGAAGAGACGCATTTCACAGTTCTCAAGACGTCCCTTTTCTTCGCCGGCGACGGCTTTACCGTGTATGACTGCAAAGGACAGCTGGTTTTCCGAGTTGATACCTACGGGCCCGACTCCGACAAGAGTGAGCTCGTTCTGATGGACGCTTCTGGGAAATGCCTCCTCACCGTCCGCCGCAAGGTACGCTTGTACTTTTTCACCAACAAAATCTAATGGCTCTACGCTTGTACGTGCAAATTTTTGCGTTTATTGATGTTCAATACATAATACATGCTAAAGTATCCCAATCAGATTTGGAATGAAGATCCAAAATGCGCACGTTTTTGCTTTGCTAGACTAGCCATTTAATCTAATGGAATTAAGTGAGTCTACCTGGTTGGTGATCTTACTAGCTTCAGCTCTCCTTCTTTTCCCGTTTCGAGTTTCAGCCACATAACTCAGTGCTGGGTCAAGCTTCTGGAGTTCAGAGGATTCTTTCTTGTTGACTTCTGTGATTTCTTTTTTTTCCTCTTTCACGAAAGAAATGTCAACCGACCCCCAATTTGGTCAAAAGAACTGGCCAGCTACCCTTGAATAATAAATAATTCCGAGTCCATTTACTGGATAATGAAAAAATCTCATCTCTGTTTTAAAACATCTTCGCCATTTTTGGTATTCATGTAGTAATCAAACAGCATGGGGTAAGCAGTATTAAATTTTTTTTAATAATTGGCTTATTATTAATACTTTTTCAAACCGGAGGCTGACGAAACATGCTAAGTTTTGTTTTGGTATTTGGGGGTACTGCAGAGGCCTAGCCTTCATCAGAGATGGGAAGGTTTCCTAGGAGAGAGGGTGGAGGGCCAGAAGCCAATTTTCAGCGTGCGTAGATCATCAATGATCGGACGGTCGGGATTGACGGTGGACATGTACAACAACTCCGGCGAGGAGTACCACATCGAGGGCTCCTATGCACAGAGGTGCTGCGCATTCTTTAATGCGGAGAAGGAATCAGTGGCTGAGATTCGACGCAAAGTGGACGCTTCGGCGAATGTGATGCTTGGGAAGGACGTGTTCTGTCTTTCACTACGGCCTGGTTTCGATGGGGCCTTTGCCATGGGACTGATCCTTGTACTCGATCAGATCTACGGTGATGACGAGGTTGTTGATGACAACTCCAAGGTTACCGTGCACCCCACCACCGAGGATGCTTCTTAATCTCGTACTTTGGACATATTTACCGGAGTAGCGTCGCTTTGTCTGCGCTTCACTTTGTGTTTAAATAAGAGTTTCAGCACATGCTCACTTCTTTTATCATGCAGTACTATGCAGTAGTAAGTAGTAGTATATCAGTAAATCCCTTTTCTTTTTTGGCTTTTGTTCCTCACTGGTGCTGCGGCCATCCATTGCGGCTTAACCCTTCTCACCAAAGTGATTCATTCCTTGTATTGTATAGCTTCACAGGGATTATTTTCCTTTCTTCGAAGTATCGCATTGTACGATGTTCTTTGTCGGATAAATAAACAAAAGTCCTAAATATCTTTGCTTGAGCCAAGTCTAAAATATTTACTCAATTATTTTTGATTCAATGGAGAACTCCAAATTTTATAACAGCGAAGAAGGAAGAAGGAAGAAGGGTACGTTGTTGGTTTATGGGGGGACCAAAAAATCTTTAATTAGGAGGAGGGAGGACGTACTTGAGAATCAACCGACTAAATGTCCTGAACTGGATTTTGAGGATACTTTATAGTAGTAGTGGTATAATCTCACTAGAAGAATCAAAAGTTTTCTAAAAGTTTTTTGTTCCATAGGAGTGGCGTTCTATTTGAGACAATTGTTCTTCCCTTTTCTTTTGTGCTCTTTGTTTTACTCAACCTTTTGTCCCCATGACACTCACACTCTACCAGATTAATAATAATTAGCTGATCCCCAAAACTTGGTTGATACTACTACATTTTACAAGCACTATCTACTAATTATGTTCTTGTAATCTGAAATTATCTTTTTCCCACATGATAAAAGTCTAATGAATTAAGCCCAGGAGACAAAAGAAGAAGTCAATCGTGGCTTCCACTTTGAATGAGAGTGGTTGAGGCTTTTTGGAAGGGTCGCCGGAGTGACGGGCACGGCCATTGACGGGAATAAAGGTCAGATTCGAAATAATCAACCATTCCATCCAACCATCTAGTTAGTGTATATATATATAAATATATGCCCATCAAAACTCAGCAACTAATTGTTGGCCAATTACATGCCCTTGAGGTCCTCACAACAATCGGCTCCATCTCCTTCAGAGAGTCAGTCAATCTTATGACTTTTACCCCCCACACGCACACACACACACACACACACAAACAAAGGAAAGGAAAGACAAAGTAGAAAGAGCCCCGCATTTGGTGTCAATTATCAACTTTCAAGCTTAATTAAGGAGCATTCGTCAAGCCTCCAAGACAGCCGAAATTGACATTAAAACTCTAATAAAGGACGTAAGGGCCAAAGAAAAAATGTACCGTGATCACATTACAAGGTTCAAAGTCTATTATTTAGTCCACGCAAATACCAGACACACCGACAAAAGTGCCAAACTTATTTATGTGCACCATATATAACGATACTACAACATGCAGAAATTCCTGGTCTGCAGCCCTAGTTGGTTGGTACAAGACGTAAAAGGGGGAACATAACCGTTGCGAAAAGCAAGACATTTTGACAGCTATATCCATCCTTACATCGTTCTCGATCGTGATACATTTTTAATTTATTCCAGCGTTATGTTTAATTTGTCATGGTAATGATCATTTTGGTCAGCATTTCACATACTTTGATTGGTCAACTTTTTCTAGGACAATTTTTTGTGGGGGTTCTTGAATCTTGGAGTTGGTAATTTTTCAACATTTTTGTTAGTTGTGACTTGTGATAGGCGGCAGAAGCTTCCATTTGAAACAATTAATTATGTAGATGAGTTCCAGTCAAGTGACTATTATAATTCGCGATCTTAGCTGTAACTAAGTTAGCATTTCTTTTCGAACTTTCTGAACCACAAGTTGTAGTGTAGATCACTTTTTTCTTTTTCTCAATTTTCAATTACGGAGGATCATATTACCCTCAAATATATAGAGGAGAATCTTTGGAGAAGTCTGCATTTTACTTTATATGTTTCAGGTTATTGCTGTTCTTGATCAGTTGTTTCACGATGAATGCAAGTATATATTTTGTCCAGCAATTACTTAAACTAGCTAACACTTCACCGCCACTAGTGTTTAGAACTTCAGAGACCAGTGCAATTTTAATATGATGTTTGTATTAATTAAAAGGATAATACGGAAAGGAAACTTCCTCTTTTTTAAGGCTAATTTAAATATTTTGGGGGACCACTCAATTCATACTTTACACCAAGAATTCTTTATTTTGAACATTCTATTTCTAGGTCTACAATTTTCTTCTCTTTCTTTATAAGAAAAATAATAATAGTATTATTAAAAAAACTCAATCCCTTGCTAATCTCTATTTCTAGGCAGCTGTTAAGGAAGCCAGAATGAGCACAAAAGAAACAACAACACAACAGAATCAACTGCAACAGCTAGGATTAATAGTGGAAGGAATCATCAAATTAAGAGTGGCAACGACAAGGCAAAAGGATAATCTTATAATGGGTATTGGAATCACAGTAACCGATCGATGGCAACCAACAGCCAATGATAGGATGGGCATTGAAAGAGAGAAGCTCAGGATCCTAGTTTATAGGTGAGGCAGTAGCTTTAAAGTTGGCAATGAGCAAAGCTGTAACACTGCAAGGGAGAACAGTGCAGTTTCAAGTGCAAAACAAACAGATCCCAGAAGGCTCAGGACATCAGGATAGCCGCATTGGTGGAAGACATTTATCAACTAAGTTTGTTGTTTCAAATGTGCTCTTTTGTATTGTTAACGGAGATAAGAATCATACAAGTACTAACATTAGCTCTTATGCATTAGGCATTATATAAGATGAGGAAATACTAATTTCTCAGTGTCATCATGTATAGTCAACTCAAGTCTTTACTCGCAATTGTAACTCAAGTCTTTACTCGCAATTGTAGAACAGATTACTTTGAGAACCGTAAAACAGCAGATTAAGCCCGATCTAGATTGAACCTCCGGTCAAGTTAGTCAACCGTACTAGTTGATTTTCTCGTGACTTTTTTCAATTATTTTCTTAGACCATTATACTCCCTAATTTATATTTAAAAAAAAAAAAGAGTTAAAACTGCAACCTCTTTAGAGTGTGAAGTCTGGAATAATGAAATGGTTTACAGTCTTGAGCTCCATTGGCCGCATGGAGATGGTGTGCTGTCAATGTGAAATCAGAATGAAAAAGACGTGATTCTTTAGACGTAAGCAGGCATTAATACCCCAAAAATCCATGAATTTTATTGATAACATTTTCTGATGGCTAAATACAGTAACAGTCTACACTCTACGCGACCCAAGCACAATATTATTAATTGTTGAAAGACTACCCAAAATAAACATCAAAATCAAGAATATCTCCTTCATGTCCTTCCATGTTTAGACGAAAAGGCCCACGGCAACGGATGCAATGCCGAAACCAAGGCCGGCAAACACAGCATTCGAGGATGAAGTAGGAGGAGGTGGTGGTGGGGTGGTCACGGCTGTTGGTGTTGCAGCAGAAGGTCCGTCAGCTTTGGGAGCTGGTGAAGGCGTTGGTGCACGAGCACCAGGCGGCTGGTTAGAGGGTGGAGAAGGAGCGGTAGGAGTCGTTGTGGGAGCAGGGGTCCTAGCGGGAGGATTGGCCCCTGGAGTGCCAGCTGAGCCGCTCACCGAAATGGCTAGCTTCTGACCTGCTTTGCAATGGCCATTGAAAGTGCAAATGAAGTAATGAGCTCCGGTGGATCTGAGAGTTACATTTGCTGGTCCATTCGTGATCATGCCGCCTATTGCATTGTTTGAATTGCATGCATCGTAGGATGCCTTGGGTACTTGTTGGACATCGTGTTGGTTGGTTACGAAGTTGAACACTGGAAGGAAAGAAACAAAGAAAGCAAATTAAGCGAACACATTATTGTTGTTGACTGAGTGAATGTGACGTATTAACTAGAGTAGTACAACCTTTTGTAAATTGAGAATTGATGCGAAATGAAGATGATCATGTCATTATTAGTTCATTACCTAGGATGTCACCGACTTTGAAGTTTTTACCAGAAGCCCAGTCGGCGTAAGCAGCAGCACCATTTTGGGGGATAGCCCACCCAATGGAATCTCCAACCACATACACCTCTGCTGTTGCACCTTGCTGCAGCATTGCTGCAGAAAAAGCACAGAAAACGACCATGCACCCAAACTTGCTCATCCTCAAAACTTGGAAATTTCCTATTGTAGAATTTTAGATAAGAGATTTGGAGTGATGAATGATTAGAGATTGAGCTTGGGGATTCCCATCTGCCTGTGCCTGTGGGGGTTTAAGTAGTGAACGATTTCGGATGCGGTCTTAATAAAGGTAGCAACTGCAGAGTTCTCTGAAATACCAATGCACTATGGTAGGACCCGACTTACGAAAGACTTGGAAAGCTGCAAATGGTGACTAATTCAACTTACATATATGCTGCATTTTTTTTCAAGACAAATGGTACGTCGCCTAATGGAAATTAAGTCTGAGTCGAGATTGACTAATGACTTCAGGTGTAACTAAAAGTGGTCGGGCGGCGTCATGGTAATTAATTATTGGTCGATCCCCATTACATAATTTTCCAGTGTCAATATGGCACAACTGTTGCTTTGAATATGAAGGAGGTTACAAAATATTTCTTTGAATTATTGTTAATCTCTCTACTGTGGTAAACATTGCTTTGATAACGGTGAATCTAGGAGATTAGAAGTTAAAACTATTACTTACCGTCCTTCATCTTTCGCTCTCTTTCTTCTTGGGTTAATTCCTATAAATTCCCTCAAAAAAAAAAAAATTTACTCTTCTCTCAAATTGTCCCCCCTAAAAGTTTGATTGCACCAATTTTTCTCTCCCACCCCAAATTTTCTCTTCATTTTCAGTTCTAATTCTTCCTTCAAAACTGTCGAACAAGATAAAGACTACCTAGCTTTCTATCCAAGTTTTAACAACCCAATTTTCTCCTTCCAACACGGCCTTGGACTCTAAAAGGAAGCTTGCCACATAGTTGGGGTTTTCAAACACGGAGACCTGTTTACTTTGAAGTTATTGAAGTATCCGCTCACGATTGCTATGCAGAGAATTTGGAAACGTCAGGTGAGATTTTAATCGATCAGGTATTTGCAAATTACGAATATCAAGCAAATGTGAGTTTAAAGGATAAAAAAGTGTTTAATTCGTTTTCTCCAAAGATTTCCTGGGAAGATTGAGTTAGGTTAGGAGGGTCCGGGGGAAGGGTGGATGAGTGAGGTGAAAGGCATTGCACCAATCAAATTCAGGAATACTCAAATCACAGAATCAAATAATCAATCAAATATGGATTTCAACTATGTGTACGAAGAGGAAGCTAAAACTTGCTAATTGTAAACTGATTCTGCATCAAACACGTATGAAAAAGGACTCTGGATGCCTTCTCTTTATTAATCTGAATGTCCCTGAAATTTGTCCAAGTCCTCAGATAAAGTGAAACACCAGTATTGTTGCATAAATCAAGTGAATCAGTGAGAATCCACCTAATCGATGATCCTGCAACACAAATGGAGGCATAAAACAGAATCAGTACAGCAAAAGCAACACGGAAGAAAATCTGACATTATGTTTGCTGTGATTTAATTTCTAAACCAGTTAAAAAGTTCTGTGATCCATTCAGCAATATGTAGCACCCCAGTGTTTGTACCATTATCTCAAATGTCTGTCGAAGCTAAATCTGCAGTAGGCATCTGATGCAAATGACATGTCCCCTTAACAGGGGAAACAAAAATGGCGAAAGAAAAGGAAATGTTGTTGAAGAAGATATAGGCAGAGCAGAGTTTCTATTAGATATTCCGTTAGCTTAAGAATTAAAGACGAATACATCTCTAAAGCAAAATTTCCCGTCATTACTTGCTTCAAGAAGCAGTCATATATTAAAAAGAGGAAACGTAGTTTAATTAATAACAAAACATTTTGCCGGACCAAAGTTTAGAACCCAAAAGCATGATTTATCATAAGCAAACAGCATCAGATATCAGCACTATGCATCTTAATCGTGTAATTCAAGAAGACGATTGATGAACTAAAGAAACATGCGAGGACCTTTAAAGAGTGTGCTGATGAAGGTGCAAGCCCTTTGAATCCAATGTTGTAAGAAATGCTGCCATCAGGTTTGAACAATCCAAAGTTTCTCTCAGAAGTTGGACCAGGCTTCGAGTCCTCATTGAACAGGGCAAAAATGTAAGCCCTCACAGGTATCTTGGGTCTGTAAGGCGTCCCCTTCTTCTTTAGAAGCCTCTTACGCAAGTTTTTGTTGTAAGTCTGAGCATTTTTAATCGTTGCTCCTGGCTCGTTTGCATCTCCCCGTGAAGCCCAACCGGTTTCGGAAACTATAACCGGCATCTTACTGTGCCCAACCTTTTCCAAAGCAGCATAAGCTGCATCAATCTGAGCCTCAAACATGTTATCGTAGTGCAAATTGGTTTTGGCATCATAAATACCAGGATTTCGTTGAGCGAGTGCGTAGTTGATATTAATATGTGAAGGGTCGTTGATGTAGGCCAGAAATGGATAGGCATTTATATAGAACGGAGAACCAATTTGAGAAAAGAACTGCAAAAGTGGTCTCATGTACGGCAGAATACTTTCCTTAAATGCGCCTGCGGATGGGGGAAATGTTGTGGCGAAAACAGCCTCTGAATGCGGGCTTGAGACCTCAATTTTGTCACTCAGGTGAAGCTGCTCGAGGGCATGGTATACATTTTTTACTGCAGGCACTAGAACTTCCCAGAGTTCTACATCAGTAGCTCCAAGGATCTCGTTCCCAACTGCAATTCCTGTTATACTAGTACCTGGAAGGAATGGCTCGACATTTTCCTTCACCCAAGATACAGCATTATCAGGATACACACTCATGTCTTTCAAATTCTCGTTCCCCACTCCAACAATTATCTCAATTCCAGATCCTGAAAAGGCCTTCAAAACTTCATGATCAGCGTCGTAGATTCTGATATTCTTTATCTTTGCTGCCCTGAGAAGTATTGCAACAGTTGCTGGTGGTGGAAGGTTGTCAGCTATCCTACCGTAATTTACTCCATACGTACCCGTAAAACCATGCACCATCAACACTGCCATGACAAGCCAAAAAAAAAAACAAAGGGGTGTTGCATGAACAAAGATATCATCTCTTGCTATAGTTTGATTTGCCAAGGTGATGATGATAAAATAGCAGTTCCAAAGCTACTAGACAGTGTGACATCTTCATGACGAGGCAAGCTAGTAAGTTGCACAAAATCCTGAACATGCTAAACTTGTTGACAGAAACCAAACAATTTATGTAGAAACCAAACATTAGAAGGTGAAACTAAGTCTAAGTTCATCACCAGCAGGAAACCTGGTAAAGCTAAAAAAAGATAGTATCCTTTTAAAATTTTAGCATTCTAGAAAGCACAATTCTTTTTTTAGAGAATAGAGACCTAAGTATAAGCTGATCATGAAAGCTTTTGAGGATCCATCGCATAGATAGAATCTGCATCTGCATGCCCACTTAAAAGTATAATAATACATCTAAAGAGGATAAAAATGTTCTACAGAAAAGGAGGAGGAAGGAAAAGAAATGAAGTCAAGAGATTTTAGAGAAGCATACCATTGGATAAGAAAACATTGAAGAGAAGAAGGAAGCAGAGGCCAAAAGAGTAGAGTCCCATTATCTTGAAAGTCCGAAAAAATGCTGAGTACCATTCCATTGAAGAAATGTAGCCTAATTAGTAGATGGAATTTCTCAGAATTGCAGATAACTTTGTTTGAAATCAAAACGGCGGTTGTCTTTGGAATGGAATGCTTCCAGGGGTGGTTTGCCATGGATGGAGATTACTGACTGACAAAATGAAATAAAAGATTCTAAACCCTGGTCCAGAGATGAATGGCAAATGTAGTTTCTGAGGGACAAATGTTTGGTCCTGCGGGCTTCGAATAGATTCCTAACTTTTGTAGTGTAGTAGTGTATCCAACTTTTCTCTATCTCAAAGTTATACCTTTTCGGCATTTCAATCCTTTGGTGAACACTGAACGCTATATCTCTTGATGCTTCCTCGCAAGATCAACTCAAGAGTTGAGATACAGATTTTGACGTCTCCCTCAATCCTAGATGACTGGATGTGCGGACTAATGTGAGTAAAAATCATATTGCCGAGACAGAGATCAAGAGAGACAGAAGTTGCATGGATTAACAACTCTTGGCATAATGATGTATGACTTAAAATCATACACTAATCGGTTTTCTTATCACAAAGATTCCTAACTGCCACTGATTTCAAGATTATCATGATTTTATGACTGGTACTCTATAAGCTTAGAGATATGCCTAATGCGAGTCGATTTTTTTTTTTTTGGTTCGTTCCTCTATTTCCTGACGTCCCATTTTTCCTCCAGAGAATTGAACGTGCCATGAGACATATTTATTTAAATTTGGCCATTGCTTGTGCTAAACCTGGATGCTCCAAAGTACACCCCTCTTAACCCAGGTTCCGAAACAGAACATAGCGTGTATTTGAATGGACGACTATTTGAAAATCTTTTGGTATTATTTATCACTGTTTTCTTTATAATGTGGTGTACATTAATATGAGATAAAAAAAGAAAAGAAAAGTTGATCCAAAAGATTTTAAAAAATAAAAATAAAAAACTATTCGAAATAAATTTAGAAAAAATTAAAAATTGTGAAGTTACATGACATTCGCTGGTTAGAAAGACTAAAGAAATTAATTTTTTCCGACATAGGGGGCACTAAACAACCGTCTGCTTCAATGACCATGTGCCCAAATCTAATCCACTCCACGGGACCAAAGCCACACTTTTAAGAGAGACCGTCAGATGCCTTCAAGCTCTTTTTTTCCTCTTTTTTTTTTTAGTATTGTTGGATAAAGCAACAATCAAAAATGTGGACGTGAACTTTTTTTTCATCTAATAAACAGACCAACAACGTATAAAAGATATAAAAGAGCCTATGTAGAGAATAGCCAAAAAAACAGTAAACAGTCAATAATCTAATTCTACTCAATAGCACGAGTCGTAAGAGGATCACAGCATCACAGAAAACTAAGAAAGTCATTTTCTGACCAACTACTAATATCTAAGCACTAATAAACATTAACATTATAGTCGTCCCAAAAAGTTAGACCGGACACAGGAAATTAAACGAGATGCAGACTATACATTCAGCAGGCAATTGGAGCTGGAGACGGACATTGTGCAGTTTCCCTTTGCCCCGTTTGTTCAACCTTGCCATTTTCCATCACCGCCACTCGCGCATCTTCTACCTGCAACTTTAGCTTGCCATCACACACTTCTACTTCATTAGTTTCTGCTTCAGGAGGCGCCACACCGTTGGGCAGCTCTTGCTCTACTCCATTGCTTGCTGCTGCAGCAGCAGCAGCTGTTCCTGCCTTGTCTTTTCCTGCAGCATCAGCACCATCATCTTTTCCAATCTCAGTCTCTGGTTTCTCTACCTCTTTAGAATCCAGCTTCTCTTCCCCTTTTTCAACTGCAATGGGAGCATTCTTATCATCAGTCTCATTCTGCACTCCAACATCCTTTACGCCGTTTCCAACAGTACCATTCTCTTTCACTGTGGAGTCCGGCTCCTTTCTATCTTCAGCATCTGCTTTACCTTCGCCCTCAACTAAAGTTGCCCTGATGATATCATTTCCCCCCTCTGGTTCCTCGCTATTCTTCTCAGTTGCCCCAGCATCTAGCATTTCCTCATGTCCCTTATTCTCAGTTTCCTGTTTGGCAGCATCAGTCTCTTTGTCATCCTTCTTTGCTCCTAGTGATTTACGAGCTCTTTTTTTTGGCGGCTCTTTCTCAGTGGATGGAGGTGTAGCCTTTAACTTCTCACTGATTCTTGCTGATCTTCTAGGAGTTTCGCCCGTGCTCCAATCAAATTCCGAAATTGATGGGTTTCCAGGATGGGACTTCAGGTACTGCTCCAACTGTTTCCGACCACTAATTTCCTCTCCTGTAGGAGCCACAAACACTATTTCATTCTTCCTTGGAGTTCCTCCTTTTTTTGGAATAAACTGCAAACCAACAGATGAACACCATTCTATAATTAACCGGAAGGGAATCAAGGTCAACGAGTTTCCATATTTACAAGGATATTCAATTTTGGCATCAATATGCACAGTGCAACTACAATTCACTGCTAAACTTGCCTGCAATTAGAATGGATTCCCTAAGTCAAGATGGACCTACTTCTGAACAAACTTACAAACAAGTTATATCTCTCTGCAATGATGTTCTGCAGAAGTAGTATAAAGATTTATAGTAGCAGATGACAACTTGCACTTATTCCATCACAGCCACTGTCATCTAAAGATCAGCAATTAGGAAGAGTTGCTGCTAAACCGCACGGCTTCTGGCTACATAGTAGATTGATACAAGAATCCTCAGGGCGGTACAAGACCTAGAGAAACATCTAACGTGCAACAGTAATTGGCTGGGTTAGAGGAAAACGCTGCTTTTTCAATAGGCTCTTCTAGACGAACAAATAAATGACTGGATCACAAAGCTTTCAAGGAACTCGGCTTCACAAATGATGTATAGTTATATACTAGCAAGTGACACCACGACTTGCAGCAATATACGCAAAAGAAACCCAAAATTGAAGAGTACCATGTCGTAGTTTTGGCCGTTCAAAAAGCAGTCTGTAAACCTAATTGAAACTGAAGAAAACATACATCAGACACCCTACACCTGTGAAATGCTGGATTAATGACTGAATCTCAACAACACGCATGCAACACCCAAAAGAGTTTGTACCAATTTGACTCACCATCTCATCTTCCTTGTAAACAAATACATAGAAAGATAAAGAAGCCTCAAGAAATATTTTTCCTAAATTTGCTTTCTACCAGATAACATATGTAAACTAATCACCAGAGCACATAAATCCCCATTTCCTTAAAAAAAAAAAAAAAGACAAAGAAGAAAATATAACAACAAAAAGTGCATATTACGAGCACGGCTTCTAAAACAGATGCAATAAGAGTTTTTTTTTTTGGGTTAAAAAAAGAGTCTTTTGGGGACGAATATACAGAAAAATATTAAATACCAGATATATTTCTCAGCCCACTCTAAGAGATGATTTTTACCCAAGGGAGAGCAGGCGAAAAAAAAAAAAAGAGGGAAATAGATATATAAATGATTTTGAAAATTAGCGTCTGAACACTTATTTTTTTGCACTTACAACAACCTAGGAAATGTGTCGTACAAAACAAACTACCAAAAGCTTTATCCACCCAACAAAAGTTTGACCCTCTATTATTCTACTAAATCATTTAACACAAGAACACAGGAATTCACCCCACACACAGAACAAGCACTAAATCAGCAGAAAAAGCTAAAATATGAGCTTAGCCCACTGGGAAAAAAAGAGCAAAACAAAAAGAGTATCTTGGTGTTTAAAAAAACTTATTAGTAAAAAAAAAAAAAAAAAAAAAGGTGGGTACCAATTTCTTCCAAGAAGCAGGGGCAGGCAGCTCCACTGACACAACTTCCTCCTTGTTGACAGCAATACTTGCCATGTCTTGATTCTTCTACCTGCAAATTCCAAATAAACCGCTTCAGCAGCAAAACCAACATACAAAAGTTCCAACTAAAATTCCCGACAAACCTTGGAACTTAAAACTAACCAAACATTTCCCACCTGAACTAGAAAGTACACGGGAAATCCTAAGACTTCCGTTAGTACCATATCCATACCTGAGGCCTGGGGGTGCTAGAGAGCAACTATAAAAACTGCTGAGAAAAAAGAAAAAAAATCTCCTCCCGTCGTTTTGTCTCCGTTCTCCTCTGATTTTATCAAATTTATGGTAGCAGTAGTCTTGACTCTTAAAGTCCTAAATATGAGGAAAGCAGCCAGGAAAGAAATGTGATAAACCGACCTTGAAAGGTACAAAAGATTTTTTATTATTCATTGGAAGACCTGGATTTTTTATTTACGTGACACGTGTCAGCTTTTATGTCGGAAGATGATGATTTGTCCCCCACGAAAGGTCTGTTCTCATATGTATGGAGTATAATATATTCGCTTGGCCTCGGTTAAGCTAGCAAAATGGAAGGTCCCCGATTTTGCTAACGTGTCCGTGACAGAGGAGTTGTTTTGGGATTTCGCGATCGTCCTTCGCTGTTACCTTATCTTCTCTCTTTGCATGCTAAGCTATACCGTCGGCGGATCTCCCTTTTCCTTTCGCGCGCCATTGAGCACGTGTCGGACACGATGAGTTGGAGATTTTTGGGGGAGGGGTAATTGAGATGCACGTGCGTGGGAGTGAGGGTGGGAGGAGGAGATGCAGATGGGACGTGAAGCCGTAGGATGGAGCATATAATGGATAACGTACCCGAAATGCGGTGGTGAAGTGGATTGGAATGCGGGGGTTTTAGTTCCGAAAGCGGGAAATTGCAGACGTGAGGGGAGTTCGCACGTGGACATTGTTTTGGCGCACGTGCTTTGCTTCGGTTCCGGGGTCACGAACTCAACGGTTGTTGAGATTACCCACCCGCTCACGCCGCTGAAAGTTGAAAGCAAAAAAGGTTGCGGGGAGCCGGGGCGGATTTTGGCGGGAATCACGTGGGGCCCGATCAAAGTCAAGGAGTCAACAAAACTGCAGAGGAGGCCGCAAACCTGGGCCTGTCGAGTCGATGAATGCAATTCGCCGCGAAGGCTCCCTGGGCCTTTCACCAAGGTTCACAAACAATTTTTTTTTTTTTTTGTGTAAGCCATACTGTTCTAGAATTGTAGGAGATGAAAAATGGACCCAAGTTCATTTAGCAGACAGACCCAATGGAGCTGGACCATGAACTCAAGCTTAATCAACTTTTTTTTGGGTAAAGTTGATAGTAGTTTCTGTGTAAGGGCAGGAGAGAAGAAAAATGAGCATGGAACGCCAGTGAAAAAAAAAAGCTTCCAAGCTTCGAATATATATATATATATATATATATACTACCACTTGAATGGAAAACTACTTCAAATGGAGCCCAAGCAAGGGTCGAATCATTAATCACAATCCACTATAAAATGTCACGCTCAAACCTCTAGCCAAGCAGTTCATTGAAAGGGTATTGGACCAAGCAGGCGTGATTAAAAGTAAGTAAGTAGGGTCTAAATTTATTATTGTCAGCTGGAAGTAGGATCTGCCGTCAAATAAATATGCAGTGGCACTTTGTCACATACATATGAAGGATTCCAATCACAACCGCAAGATACCAAAACTAGAAGTTTTGCAAAATTGCCGTAGTTAGATTAGACCCTCAAATAAAAAACCACGCGCAAATACTCCTCGTCACCAGGAAAAATATCTGGCCGATTACTTCAACATTTAAATGAGCAGACAACAATAATAATAACATGTGAAACTCACGTGGAACAAATACGGGAGATACATCACAACTCCAGAAAATCCCTTGCCAAGGAAACTGAAAGATCTTTTTGCTTCAAAAATATCTAAAGTCGAAAGCAAAGCCAACCCAACCCAACCCAATTCTTGACCGCTAAACTGTGGAGAGAATCAAATGCAAAACAAATTACAAAAATTCATAACAGCAAAGCACCTTTGCCACAGTAGCTTGCCCCTACAAGAACCATATCCGAGTCGAAGGAACTGCAAAAGATTTTATTAGCTTAAATGAACTACGACCGCCATAACCCCCCCCCCCCCCCCCAACCAAAAAAAAAAAAATCCCACAAAAACAAACCACAACAAAAAAAAAAATTGGCGTTTTTCAATCATAATTCCTCATCTTATCTTAAAGAATAAACAAAAGTTGATCTTTATTCATGCTAACATATACACATCAACTTTGAAACTCGTCATCAAAAATTCACGAAATTACTACTAATTCAGGGCAAAAAGCAGATGTTAGGATTTGCCAGTAAGACTCCTGACTACTACGAATTACTACTATATGAACAATAATGACTATGGCAGAGAGATGAGTAGGAGACACAGAGAATCAAGAAGCCGCGGTAAGTGGATATCCGCGTGATGCTCCTCCATAGAATGTTGCTGATGAATTACCACCATCCTTTCCATATTGGCTTGATGCATCTTCTTCCTCCTCCTCCTCCTCAGCATCCCATAGAAACCGAGCATACGAAGCAAGCACATAGCTACACCACAAACCGACTTCCATTAATTTCAAAGAGATTCCAGAACAAACAAATCAAACACAGCACAAATTTCCCAAAATTTCAGCCAAAACAAGATGATGATACATGTACTTCCACTTAACTTGCTTGCATACATAGCACCAGTAAAACCTGGCGTTTGATTCTTAGCAAATTTATCTTTGGTTTTATGATTTACCTACCGAGCTTTTGCCAGCAGATTAACCGAACTAACCAATACAGCAAAAGTCAAGACCAATTCTACATCAACCAACTGCACTATTATTAAGGAAAGCCATACTAACTGTACACCAAAAAAATCAAATCAAATAATTGTTTATATACATGGTGGGCAACTCTTACCAGTCATCAGGGTCAGTTTGAACAGCTTGATCAAAGTAAGTCTTGGCACGGGGTGCATCCTTTTGCGTTTGCCATATTAGGTCAGCATACAGTGAAAGAACATTTCCATCGCTTGGGTTAGCCAAAATTGCTCTTCCGCAGTACTCCTCAGCTTTATCTAACTCTCCCTTCACCTATTCAACAAATTCAATTCCACAAATAATCAGACTAAATGTACCAAGAAAACCCAAAAGAACTAGTACTAACTTTCTTTGAAATTAAAAAACATACTACAAATAAATAAAACGTTGTTCAAGAAAGGAGGAGGAAAAAGAAAAAGGCAAAAAACAAAAAAGATAGTTACCTCCTTTAGGAACTTGGCATAATTCGCCAGTAATAAAGCATTGCCCGGATTGGCTTCGATCATTTTCTGATAGTACGCGTCCGTACTATCATGCCCATGCCACCTATTCGAATCATACGAATCCGAACCAAATCCGGACCCATCTCCACCATCTGACCCGCCACCTCCTCCACCACCACCACAAACCCTCCCCCCACCTCCGCCAGCGCCACCGCCTCCCACCACCAGAGTCTGCAAAACCTTCTCCTTCTCCACCACGGCCACACACCCGTCCTCCTCGGCGGCAGCCGCGGGCTCCCCCAAGCCCGAGCTGGACAACAGCCTCTCCAACTCTTCTTCCTTGGCCTCCTTGAGCTTCACCGGCTTTGGCGTCTTGGGGCGCTTAATGTGGATATCCTTTTCCTTCTTGGAAGCTGGCTGGTGGTCCCTGAGATCGGAGTCATGGACGGGTCGAAGTGGACTGGCGCAACCTGGGATATCATCGATGGCGAATGAGGCAGAGAGAGAGACGGATCGGGTGCGGGTGAGTTGGGGTAGATGATCGGGTTCAGGAGATGACCCGGATGAGTTTGGAAGCCATGAATTTAGGATGGGCGAGGATGAACTCCTCAGTAACATTTTTTTGTTGATCAAGTATTCCCAGAAGATGACAGAGACCTCACCTCTCGAGACTCCCCTTGGAGAGGGAGAGAGAGGCAGGAGAGCGTTTTAGCGAGGGTTTTTATACCTAGTAGTCTGCTACAGCAGCTTCACTAGTAGACGATGGAAGGCTAATGATTTTGATGGACTTGTAAGGATTGATCACTGAATTGGGGCCGTTGGATTGAATCACGGGACAAAATGTAATTAGGGATGCAATCGAGTTTATCAATCCGAAAATTCCCCTAATCAAATTGAATTGACAAAAAAAAAAAAATTTGAATTGAGATCGATCGGCAAATTTTGTGCAAAAAAAGAAAAATTGAACTTGAATATTTTCTGACTTAGGTTTTTCGTTCATGTATTATAGTAATTTTTTTAAATTAACATGTCAATTAAAATTGAAATTGAAAAATTTTTCCTTTTCTCTTATTTTGTCATTTTGTTTATCCTTCTTCCTGATAAAAATGATTGTAAATCAGTGGAGAAAATTGAACCGTTATCGGAGCCGTTTTGGCAATAACCAAAACTGGTGAAAATGCGGGATGGGGGCGAACTTTCAACCCATCATGACTGGCTCGGGCGGCTGATAAGGATGGGGCCTCCAGGAGTTTGTCTCTGATGGGGATTGTCGATGTATGGACGGTCTAAAATCGGTGGAAAGAATTGAGTCTGTAACATCAGGTTAAAGTGGTGATAAAATGTCTGCCGGAAGTGGGGTTTCCATCATCCATGTGATTGAGGCCAACGGCACGCAATGGGTTGAAAAGATTGATGTAAAAGAGCAACTTGGCTAACGCTAGCCCCAAAAAAATAATATATAAATAGAATTGTTGAATTTCAAGTCCAAACTAGTAGATTAATTTACTGCAATTTGGCTTGGATTTTTCGACCCTCCCTCCTGCTCCTGCTACTCTGGCATCCACCATGGGAAAGGATTAATTGGTTGGTTAATAAATAAAAATACTATACCTCACCATCACCGGGAAAAGCAACAAGAAGAAGGTTTTGTTGACAACTTGATTGCGAGACCCTCTTATTATAACACTACTACTACTAGTCTCTTGTCTTTATTGTAAAAAAATTCTCACATATAATAAAAGTAGTGTAGTAGTATCTCCCAGTCCCGGTAGTGATTACAGGTCATTTCTCTGTTCTTGACTTTTCTTTATAAGTAGCACTTCACTAGACGTACAGGTTCGGATTTTAAGGAATGAAGTACGTTAATTTTTGCTGTGGTATTACCAAACCCACAACCTGAAATGTGCGCCAGAACGAGAGATGTTTTGATTCGGGCGTCGCTTACTTTCTGGGGATAATATTTTATTGCGAAATTGGCCTAGATATTTCCAGGCTGACAGAGAGACCGGCGAACAGTGCTGGCCCTCATGAGTCATGCCATGCCATCCCGTTTACCTTCTAATAAAAAGCTTTGCGGTCTACAATAAAGAGGTCCAGCTGTCGTATGGGTATGCCAGATTTTTGTAGTAATGGTAAAATGCAGGAGGGAATGAATAATGATCAGATGCCAAGCTTCTGGGTTGAATTTTATAAGAAACCAAAAAGGAGAAAAATTAACGAACTAACCCATAATAAAATCAAACGACGCTCATTCATGACTGCCCAGCCAATAACTTTACCGATTATTGGTACCCAATGGGAGCCTGTGTTAACCTAAAACACTCCCGAAGTAGCAGCAGATGGCAGCATTTGAACAATCGTCGCATATAAAAATTGCCTAAACGATACGGTACACGAGAGCTGTAATCCCTCAATAGTGAGTCGGTGTCATCAAGGGGCCCACTACCACTTTTTGGAATATATGACATATCACCAGCTTCTGTCTTCCATAATTAATCATGTCGGAGAACAGTTCCTAGTCATTATTATTAATCTGAAAGAGCATCAATCCAATTGATAGCTTCTTTTACTTTCGTTTCATTCGCGACCGCGCATGCTCCTCTGCTTCTCGTTTCTTCCCCTTCTTTTCGCAGGTGAACATCCAAAGCAAGGGGGAGAAGAGAAGTGATAGGATTTGAGGAAGCGGCGACGGAGGATTTAGCACTATGAGAGAGCGTTTAGGAGGATACAAGTTTATGTCCCACCATTTTGACTGACTGATGTATGCTTTTTCAAAAGTTGATCGAGGATTCATTCAGGTCGTTTTTGTCCAGCTACTGCAAAGAGGAAGATGAAAACACGGCACGTAAAAAGCAGGGAACCAAACCGCATTCGTACGAGCAACAAAAATTTTCTTTCCCTTCCTCGTATATGTTGCTGCTAACATAACCACCTCAAGCAACAATATCTGCAGTAGAGGAGAACGCATGCTTAACCAATCATATTTCAAACTAAGACATCTAGTTCCATTTGAATAGAGCATCTCCCACCCCATGCAGAACGCAACAAGGTATGGTGAGGAAGTTTCTGCAACGAGGCATGTTACTGCAAGACTAAGAAGGGATGCCGAGATAACAAAAAATTACAGAGACTGCGATTCAAATGCAGCATATCAAGGGCAAAACAACTCCTATGAAAAGAAAATGAGAGCACAACGGAACACATTAGCCTTTGATAAATCAGAAAAGATCAGAAAAAACACAAGGTCAATTTATAATTACAACTGCTTTTCCTTTTCCTCACCCCCTCTGAGCAAACTCCTCACACACCTAAAAGATGAAAATGGGACCTTCCCATGCTAGATACATTCGCCAAACCTGCAGCATCCCCTAGGAACATATTATCGCCAAAGGACATTTACTTCACATACCCTATCTGCTAGAAATCGATTCAAATGCACAGTAGTTTCTTTGTGAAGTAGGTTTCTTAATAGTCATAAAGTACTTTTTACCATGAAAGCTCAATCAAGTCCGCAATCAGATTACATAAACACGTCAAAAATCCACAAATAGAAAACTTAAAAGAGTTTAACAGACATTCAACGAAATTAAGGATCAAACTATTTGGAGAGAAGGGGAGAGAAAAATGAGAGTACCCGAGTGTATGATTCTTCATGGTAGTCTTGCAGATAACCAGATTCTGATCATACCACAGTCAAAATTTGAAGCATGAAATCACCAGAACTTGCATTGGTTCAGGGTAGAACAGCTGAGATAAACAATGGATTAAGTGTATAAGGTAGACAGCCCATTACTTATTGGAGAGACATTTCACCAAAAGGAGAAATAAAAATAAGGAACTAAATATTCATATATAATGATGAGAGTTACAAGGTGGTGGTTCAAAGGAAAACGCATTTCCCAGGATTTTGTCTCTCCTCATTAAATATGTACGGTGACGTCCTACCTCCTAAGACAAAGTATTTAGATAGGAAATTAGATTCTCATAACACAGAAACCATCCTCAGCAACAATTTAATAGAGAAAAAAATCTCTCTGCCGCTCCATCTCTTTTCCTCTTTGAGTCAACAAATATTCAGAGGATGCAGTTCACTTGTGTCATGTATGCAAGAAATGGCAGGGTTGGTAGCACTTAGTTTCCTTGATTAAGGACCTTGGTTCAAGTACTTGCAGCATGAAGGTTAGGATGGGCTATCACCCGCTGCCTCCAATGAGTTCTTATGCGTTAATTGGCAAAATAATTTCCATGCCAGCTCTTCTAGTACCTTTTTTTTCACTGAATCATAGGAACTTTTCCAGCAACAAGATAAGTTGATTACCAACCACAAAAAAGATGATGGCATCATCACAGTTCCAAATATGTAGTGAATACAGTGTAACATTCTTGGATACAAGAAGTGATCAAACCCAGTGAACAGCCTCAGAATATCATGTGAAGGCAGATATAAGAACTGAAATCACATGAATTTCATAGGGATTTTCTCATTATTTGTTGGTTTGATTACAAGATTGACCGCTTTACTTGTCCATGTTATGCTTAACTTCTATAAAATATACACGACAAACGCTTACTATCTCATCTTCTAAATCGAGATCCATTCTTTGGTCTTCCAATATTTCTCCCATCCCACACGCAAGACCAGAAGAAAAGAGACATCCAGAAGAGAACAGCAAAGAAGATCCGCACAGTATCTTTAATCCTAGAGAAACTTGAAATGAGTCCTGCGGCAGGGATAGCAAGATTAAGCAATTAAGTTTTAAATCAGACAAGTAGCATAACAGAATCATGTAGCACTAGCATATTACATCCTTGCTTTATCCTCATGCTACATCTTGCAGATAAAGTAGACATCTGGAGTCAGGCTAATGAGATGATATACGATAAAGATAAAAATGAATGGGGCAAAAAGGTTCAAGCAACTGAATTCAAGGTTGCAATGGTTTGTTAACAAGGACTCATCAACTCCACTTAGATTTAAAAATATTTTTTACTAAGTAAAACTGCACCTGGATAAGCCTGAAGCATAAATACAGTAAAACTTTCCTAAGATAAGCCAAAACAGAAAAAATAGCCAGTCAATATCGAAATCAATAGCCTCCAGTACCACCATAATCTCATCCATGCCACGCATTTCATAAATCACTTAGGCTGTGTTTAGTTCTCTATAAGAAGTAAAATAGGATTGGAAATTTTGAATTGGAATTATATCATAAGGAATGAGTACAGTTACTTAAACTGCTAACAGGAGAAACAAAAAGTTATTTTTATCCATGGTGCAGTCCATGTAAAACGATTAGTGCAGTTTTCTTACTTGGCAATGTAAAATGGCTTTTTGAACGGTCTAATCTTCATTCTTCCACAATAGTTTGTGAGAGAAAATTTCCATTAGCAAAACATACATAAGGGAGTACAAATAGTTAAATTTCCATAACGAGAAAGCAACTTTCTTTCATTCATTCAATTTAATACATTTCTTGATTGATGACAACAAAGTTTTGCAATTTGGCATTGAAACACAATTTCTTGACTTTACGCTTTCATATATTAAGTTCATAATTTCCACTTTGATCCGATGCATTAATTAAATAAACAATTGCAAGTTGACATTTATGAAGTAAAAAATTGTCAGAACCATTGCAGTGACTATTTTAGCGTGATTGATTGGTGATGAAAAAAGATTTCAATTTGATGTAACTACATGTGTACGTGAATCCAATTATCTTCTGAAGGAGAACCCAAAATGGTTGTCTCATTCGATAATTAATTAACTTTTTACTGATGGAGCAACCAGCAGAGCGGCCACAAAATTGTGAAAGCAATCAAAACTAGTAATTAATTCAATACATGCAGACTTGCGTAGCTGTAAATTCCCTACAATTTCACATTCAAGAAAAGGATGGACACTTAAAAATCAAAAAGCCCTTTCTCTTTTGCCTAGCCATAACTCCACAAGAGCCTCACCATCTTCTGAATCCATTTCTTCATGCTGTTTCTAAACATCTGTTTCTTAAACAGCTTAATACTGGCCAAAATATAATATATAAGCTCAATCAAGGCAAAGCCCAGTTCAACAAAATCCCTTTCTTTCCAAGTATCGAACTCATAACCTAGTTGAGCTAGTTAAGTACGTTAAAAGAGAAAGCCACAAATATATGCAGAAATTCAGGGAATCTCAATAACAGAAGAATCGAATGAGCTGGGTAATACTAGCTAATAGCTCAGTAATTACCTGAGGAAGGAGGTGGATTATCTCCAGGAGGCGGGTCCAACTGCGGGGGTGATGGTGGGCCAGGGCTGGTGGCACGGCAGTGGGTAGACCATTTTCTGGGATGGGAGGATGACAATAGACACGAGCGGTGAAGATGAGGGATATAAGTGGTAGTGAATTGAGTACGACTACAGAAGGATGCTAAACAATTGAAGAAAGTAGGAGAAAAGGTGGTGGAATTGGGCCATACCAGGAGGCGGTGGTTGTGGTGGAGGTGCAAGCTCGTGGGAGGAAAACGGGAGCCCATGGTGGTTGTTTAGGGAAGTTCCAAGGGTTTCTCTGAATTAGCAAGTTAGTAGTAATTAACCGGTAAGACGGACACCCTTTTTTTTTATTTTAAATACAGTTTTCATTTCATTAGTCCAAGCCAAACCGCCAGTCATTTGCGGTTTAAAATTAATTTTATTTCTGCAAGCTCATATTCTCCCTTTTTCCTTTTTCCCTTTCCTGTGTCTATGAAGCCTCCATTATTCAACCCTTGTGACGTAGACAAAATAAAGGCCACTTCCTTTTTGGAATATACTACTGGATGTAAAATAATTTTGAATAGGATGTTATTTGAAATAACACCACCGTAACACAGGAAAAAAAAAATAATGTGACGTATACGAGATAAAGTAGTAATTGAGAGTTTTAACGTATTATGATATAAGCGAAATAATATTTTAAAAAAATTAAATATCCAAACACAACATATTTTTTCGTGAAAAATAACAAATCTAAGCAAAATTAACCTTTGGATGGAGACCGGCAAAATTGGTCTCGGAAATCAAATGTAACCAGGTACAGAATATCTGTCTTTTTGTGTTGTTTTTGGTCCCTAAAATTTTTTTTTATGGCCGTTCAAAAATAAGTAGTGCATCTTAAAACTATACATTTGCAATTTTGCAGAGCACACAACTTGGATTCATTGGCTAAGATTTTTGGGAAAATTTTGGGTACATCTGTATCCAGCATCACCACCTGGCGACTATTTAGATGTTCAACTCATTAATACGACATCAACTTATGTCATGTGTCATAACGGTGACATAGATATAGACATATACTTCAATAGTTACAAGATTTAAGAGTAGCATATTCTTGGATGAAGCCCATCCAAGAAAGTGACCTCCCGGGTGCGGACTAATTGCGAGTCCTCAGCGTCACAATTAATGGTCAGGAGAAGGATTGGATTAGATAGCAAGATAGGAAGAATTTTAAATAGGAAATTTTGATATTAAAATCTTCCCCTTGCCAAAAAAAAATGTGAGATTAATGTACTTATGGGATTCAGTATTTGGTTATGTAAGAATAGAACGTCGATTCCCACTTAATTAAGGTACTAGTTATGTAACTCAAGGATCGAGGATAAATTTGTTGAAAATAATAGGGATATTTCAAAAGACTTTACCCCATATTGAAAAACTCGTCATTTATAATGTTTACGCTTTTATTGGACTTGTGTTAAATTGATAACTAGTGTGGGCTCGTGTGCATGAGAAAGAAGTTGAGTTGGACTGTTTCAGTACAAACTGGCGGATTTGCCCCCCTACATGTGGGTTAAATGCGGCCCAAGTTGATTTTACTGCGAGCAAAAATAAATTTTACTTTTACATTTTACAAATCAAATCCTTATCTCATCGGTTACGAATTCAGGGCACGTTCACAACATATTTTCTATTAATACGTATTAATGTTATTGTCTATTACGTGAAAAATTAGGCATGGTTTTTTTTTATGTTATCCTACCTCCAACGTGCACTTTCTGATGCCTATGAATAGCAGCTTTTCTCACTTCAGAAAACATATCAACAGCTGACAGTAGAGACCTTCCTGCCAGCTTTTTTGCTCTTTGCTAGATTTAACCGACACTTGCTAAAGTTCTGATCCTTCTTGTTATAAACAAGAAGAAGGCTTGTTTAATCCTGGAGAAACATTTCAACCTCACGAAATAATTTCTTAGGACAGTGTTATTAAGCACGACTCAAACTACATTTTGTTAGTTTAGTTAACGTTGTTTTTTACTATTTCTGTCTGCAAAACTTGATTCAAAGGCAGTAATTGAAGGTGTTCGAACTGGAGGAGAGGACTCAAGCCCTCAAGCCCGCAGAGCAGAGTAAATTTCCACAAAGTGCTACTTTCTGAAAAATAGTTCCCAAAAGAGTGAAAGATTTTTTTTTTTTTTTTAAAACGCATTTAGTGAATGCATTTTGAATACGATATTTAAGAAATTATGCATACAAAAAATAATAAGTTGCATTCAGCTGAATACGTTTTTCACCTCTTTAAAAATATATATATACATGAAAAATATCACCCGTTGAAAATTTTGAAAAAAAAAAAAAAAAAAAAAGTAGCACTCTTCAGAGAGTTTACTGCAGCAGAGCATGCTGGACACTTCAGCGTTAAGTTTTGACGTTTGATCTTTTGCTTCAGTTAGAATCAGTTCTGTCGCCATTCACCAAATGAACGGTGGTGTCTTCTTGCTGCTGCTGGGAATATAATACAGTGAACTTTTCTTGACTTTGTCCACTCCTCTGATCCCTGTTTCCTAAGCTAGTAGTCCTGTTTTCTGTCGATAGTCAAAGATATCCGCTACTCCATGTTCATTTCCTATATGATATTCTATTTATTTTTATTTGGTTGGACCCTATTTCATCACGTCCAATCCACTTGGTGTTCATATATTTGAATATAGATGCTAATATTCCGAAGCTTTTCTGCGCACGATTGCTTCTCCAAGTACTCCAGGGCAGATGCAGAACCGAAGAGTTAACTTGCTACAGATTTGACAGATTTTGGGGGAGGCAAAAAATTTTCAGAACCTAATTGAAAACTTTCAGCCTTACAATAGGGATGTTCAGAATTTCTGGCTGACAAAATTCTTGTGCTAAGCTAGATCATTTTGCAATAGCTCCTGGAAGATCAGTATCCAAATAAGCTGGCCTCTAAAGTTTTCAAAACTAGTAGAAAAAGGAAGAAAATCAAAAGAAAAAGATGCTGGCTACGAGGACAGGAACCAGTAGTGATCGGAGCCTCAATTATTGATTTCCTCTACGGTGAAATATGTACTATCTTTTAATGATTCAGTAAAACTTTCAGTATACTACTATTTTACGGGAATTAGTGTACATTCAAAAATAATTGCAGTACATAACAAGATCTTAACCCATTAAGGACTAATTTGTTTAAGCACATGATAGTCTAACTTTCACAATTTAAACTTCAAGAAAACGGCTAGCTAACTACTTAGCATATATCCAGACTATAGTTTCCATGTTTTAGTCATTTTCTTTAGATTTAACGTGTTAAAATTTTTGCAGGAAACAAGACCAATTAAGGTGAATAGATCAATAATAGTTTTGGCACTCACTAACAATCTTTTCAACCTTTATGCAAATTTGTCTTCTATGCACTATGCATGCATGCCATGGAAATAGTACAATAAATTGTCCCTTTGCTTGATTTCTCTGTGTGATCATTTTCTTCTGGTTGCATAGACATGACCTCTCCATGTAACTGTTGTGTTTGGTTGTACTTGTGATATTCTGCCGATCTTCATTTAGATTTTGATATTTCTCAACAAAAACAAACTGTTTAGTCTCAGAGAGATGTCCTTTCATAACCCAAAAAAAAAAATTGCTGTACCCGATGAATTCGATTCTTCCCCAAGAACAAATAAGAATAGGAAGCAAACAAAAAGAAGATTATAACCAAAAAGATAAGTCCTAAACTCCTAAAAATGCATGTATAGAATTAGTCAGGAGAGCATAATAATTACTAAATTACTTAAACCCGTTAAATAGGTACATAATGCTCACAACAGTGCAACATTAGAAGCTTGCTTAATTTTATAAGTACACCATATTAATGAGGAAATAACCTGGTATTTTCAACTATATATATTATCAGTAAATACTAGCTAGCTAATACTTACTATTAAAGCTTTCTTTAACTTTCCGGCCAGAGGCTGGTGACGATCATCAAGGTTGAAAGAGCTTATCTCCACATCTGCATTTCCATGAAAGAAGATAATAGCTATCATCTTCTCTATGAGCTAGTTTCCTTGAACCCTCATCTTGGTGGGGTGGAATAACTAAAGTAGCCTTACAAGGTTGACAACTCATGCATTTGTTCACACAACCTGGTGGCCTTGATCCTAGCACCATTTTCCTTCCCTGGAGTGCATTCTGATCACTATTGGTGTTTGAGGGCATCATTCCCACTGCCAGTGAGCCTGAAACTCGAAAAGATCACGGAAAAAAAAAATGTTAAGTTTCCAAGTTGAAACCTTCTATATGCAATCGTGCAAGGGTCTTAAATGCTGTGACTTACACAATTAAAGAGGGAAGGGGGGGGGGGGTTTGGGTGGGAACATATGCCCCAACTGAAGAAGAGCCTACAACTATGAACATCAAGCTTGAATTACAAACAAAATATTCTGGAGTAGAAATGTTTTCTCCAGCTGATTCTTGATTTAATAGGACAAGGGTGAATGAAAAAAATTCTTGAAAATGGACGCAGTTGCAAGAGAAAATTCTTGAAAATTCATGCACCGAAAGAAGGTGGGCTAATTTTTACCTGACCGGGAAGGTAGGCATATGAGGGAGGATATGAGGATAGCTGAGACTGAAACTTTTAGTCTAACTTGGAAAACCCTTGATAGAGTCATGATCACTGTTGAGACGACAGGCAAGAGGAAAGAATTAATGGTTATAGAAGTCTTCATAGTTCCACAGAAATAAGAATGTCAAGAAGAAGATATGCAGCAATAGAGATCTAATTAAGAAAGGACTTTTATGAGCATTGGGAAAGGGAGATGCGGTGAGAAAACTGAAAAGATGGATATCGTAACACAATGGTAAGCCCTGTTACCACATCCACAGACACGAGTCCCAGGTTAAAAGCAAATTTAATTAGATGACAGTGTCCCGGATTCTTTTAATTTTTTTGGGAAAATGTTGTTGTAATGACTTTTTCTATCTGTAGAAGTTGCAAGCTCCCACCGGAGCATCTAACGATCTCCCACATGAATTTATTAGTAGTAACCACATAAATAGCCTACACAAATTCCCACGAAACTCCAAGAACATAACAAACAATAATACTCCCTCCGTCTCACTTTGATAGTCCTGTTTCTTTTTTCACACAGTTTAAGAAAAAGTAGTTAACTTTGTTGGAAAAGTAAATTTAGATTGCTATTTTTCTAAAATACCCTCACATTAAATAGAGTACAACTTTATGTGAACTTGAATTGATGGTAAAAAAAGAATCAACTCTCATTAAATGGGGTAGGTTTATAGTAACAACAACTTACATTGTTGAATAAGGGCATTTTAGGAAAATTAAAATACAACTACATTCTTCAATTGGAAAGTGAACTATAATTTAGGACCATAGTTATTAAACTCGGCCCGGAGAGGAGACCGGCGAAGGAGGTGGGTCAACGGGTCACTGGTTCAACCGGTGGGTGAGTGGTTGAACCAGTGGGTCACTACATATATTTAAATATTATATTTTATAAATTTTGATATAGGATATATGAGATAAATTGTAATAAATAATGTCATAACAAATATTCATTTAATTTAATTTGCTATAGAATATTTAATTCATATAAGAATCAGCAAAACATAAATTTAATTAGTAATCCACCAAACTTCAAGTGTAGATGTTTATTGTAATTATCTAGGTTATTTACAAATTTTAAATGCAAAAAAAATATTTGTCTTTAAAATAAATTATGTAATATGTTATTTTTGAAATCTATTTTATAATTTATAGAATATAAGGGTCATAAGTTTTATTAAAAGATTCCAAATACATTTGTTTTGGAGAGTTTAAAAAAATAAAGATGAAATTAAAAAACATTCATATAGCATAAGAATGTCCATTAATGAACAAGTGACAAAGTGGCGAGCTACGCACAAACAATACCGAATGTCTGAAGTTCGAATCCAAGCAAAGGCTTGGACAAACATTTTTTCCTCAAATCCGGTCTGCCCACAAAACCAGCCGGATTTCCGGTTTAATACTGTTGAACCGCCGGTCCGTTGAAAAGTCAACGGTTCATATGCAGAAACGATCCAATTGAAGAACCGGCCCGGTTTAGTGGCCGGTTCGCCGGGTTGATCGGTCGAACCGCCGGATCGGGCCAGGTTTAATAACTATGTTTGGGACAGACGAAAAAGGAAAACAGGATTATTAAAGTGGGATGGAGGGAGTATATAATTGGCAAATGACCAGCCACCTTCAGTTTCCTCTGCTAAGTACTAGGTACAAGCCTGTAATTGTTCTCTTTACATCTTAACATAATTATTGTTACCACTTTTGCTACAAAGAGTAGGAGGGACAGGGTGTCAACTCCTTTCTGCCTGCTCCTTTCTAGTACTGGTCATCTGAATCCTTTAGTAGCTTGTTTATTAATGATTTGACAATTAAGATAACGATGCAGTCCACAAACATATGCCGAGTTTATGCTAGATTTTGGTACATATATGGTGGGTTAATTGCTCTTGTTCCGCAAAGATCACAGAAGAAAGAGATGTTTCACTAAATAGTGGGGCTCTCATTGGTCACATATACGACCTCACTATTGTTTACTATCTCAATCAAGTAATTTGGATACTACAAAAAATCATGCATCAAAAACTTTTTCCCTTTTTTTTTTTTTTTTTTGCAGGGTAGAAAGGGACTAAAATATTATTAACAAATAAAAAATAATGGGCACATAGCCAGTAAGCACCTAGACAATCAGATAAGAGACTGTATTGGTATATTATACCTGTAGAATATGTGAGAAGGGTATAAGCATTAAATGCCTCTGCCCTGTCATGTTGGGATTGAAAGCCTAATTTGTAGCGGGTTAGCCAAGCCAGTGAAAACCATTCCTAGTTTCAAAGTGGTTGGAATCACGGTCAAAAGTAAAACAGAGCGACTATCTACCAAGTGACGGTAAAAACTATCCAGAACAACTAGTTTCACGTGCCATTATTCTCTTTCCCAGTCTGAATCCATCTTCGATGAGCTATTCACTTACTTGTCTAGTGAAACAAGGCTAAGGATTTCAATTAAAAATTATATCTATAAATTCCATTGAAAAAGGATGAGAGTTAAGAAGCGAAAGAAACAAAACTAACGATTACTTATATTCATCCTATCATTCACATAATTAATTCAAGTGCTGTTAACCTACCTTCTGCCTTGTTCCTATTTTGGTTGTTATTTTTAAGAGTTTTTGTAAAAAAAAAATTATAACAATTCGATATATATAAGTTAAAAAAATAGTTAAAAATGCATTTATGAAAAAAGTAAACATTTTTCTGCGAAAAAAACTTATCTAAACAACGTTTAGTTACTCACAATGCGTGGAAAATGGGCGAGAAGAACTAGTACAACCTACAACAGTTGAGGTTGACGGGCGTCGGAGATTTTTTTCCTTGTGGGTTCGACTGACAGGGCACTCGTTAATTTTTTTTGAAGGATCAAAACGGTTAATTTAATCAAAGGATAATTCCAGAAACCTCCCCTAAGATTTCTAACAATTTCACTGAGCTCTTCTAAGATTTAAAGAATTACACTTACCTCCCTTAATTTGATAGTTTTAGTAACAAAACCTTAAAATAAGATTGACTTGGACAATTTTTTAAATGAATACCCAAAAATGCCCTTTTGGAATGAGTTTTAATTTATTTTCTTATATAATTATAAGATTATTTATATAATTATAAGAAAAATGTGCCAAATTTTTCATGTTTATATCTACTATTTGATAAATAACTATAATAATAATTTGATTACTATGATATGATATTTTATTATGAATTTAGATTTATAAGATAAAAAAGAAAATGTTGAAATAATTCATTTAGAGTTTATAATTTTTGGGAGTAGTGGGATTATCATAATTTAGTAGTGCTTTTGAGCCATTTCTTTTTTATTTATTGTTAATTTTAATACCAAAAAATAGAAAATAAAGATCAACAAAAACATTGAATTACATATAAAATTAATTCGTTAAAAAAATCGCTAGTTCGACATTTGGTTTAATAGAAACCTAGAGGCAATGGTGGCCGTTCTACAGTTTTATTGGCAAAAAATTTTAAAAAAGGAATAAGAAAGAAAAATAATGAAAAATAATTTTAAAACTCATTCTAAGTATTAGCATACCACATAAGAAAATTTCATTAAAATATTTAAGGGCAAAATTATTATTTTAAATGATAAGGAAGGTATGTATAATTTTTAAAATTTTAGAAGAGTTCAGTGAAATTGTCAAAAACCTAAGGGAGGTTGATGAAATTATCCCTTTAATCTAGGATCATGTACTCTGACAAAAAATGTCATGATGAGACTTCAATGTTATTTCTTGTCCAACGGAACTGAGATTTGCGGGTGCAAAAATTCTCATCTAATTGTGGGTGTGGTGTTTGACCAAAAAAAAAAAAAATTGTGGGTGTGGTAAGATGGAAAAAGTTGCCAGTAAAATTTTTCATTTCAAAAAAAAAAAAAAAAAAGTATGGAGGTAACTATAGTTGAAAATTTCTCATCATCAAGACTCATGCCCTTGTAATTTTTTGTAATAATACTAGTAACTATGAACAATTAAGCTTATCGTTTTAAAAAAATATTAACTATGAATAATTAGCTAATTAATCCTCAAATAAAAGCGTCATGCTTTTTATTTTGTAATGTTTCAATATATTTTTCATATTAAAAAAAAGTCAAAACTATATTCCATTTCTCTTTCCAATATCATTTCTTCCTTTAATGACATGCCTGTTGCATTCAAATTCAAATTGGGAGTAAGATAAGAATGACAAACAAAAAAATGACAACCAAATAATTATTCTTAAAAAATTTAGAATTTGTTTGGATTGACTTTTTTTTAAAAATTAATTACACCATAAACACGTTTTCAAATCACTTTTTTATGCTCTTAATACACTTTTTTACAAAAAAAAAATGCTGCAGTGTTGTTCTAAAAAAAAATTCTAATAATCTTCATTCCAAATATTCACTTAAATTCCCACAATAAAAAAAAAAAAGGAATGGAGGGAGTAATACTCTACCTGGTAACAGAGAATCACAGTCAAAAGCAAAAGTGCCCGTTCACTCAAACAGTCGTCCACGGCTCAGGCATTCTTGCTTCTGTACGTGGATCCGATGAAAACCCTGCTGCAAAAATAAGGAAGGATGCACAATTGATTGAACACAACGTATAATACCAGAATGCACCATAAGCACATTAATATTTTCGGCACACCAGCCTGTGGCGAACTACTTTTGGAAAGAGGAGAGTACTGTCAAGTTTCAAGACCAGTACCCAACAAAAAGGATTCCATTTTATCAATGCCTCTGAAATAACTAAGCACTACTGGTACGTTAATGTCGCGCTTGATTAGACCCCGCCTTTCACGAATACATAAACTAATTACTGTTCATGTCCTGCTTAAAACGTCATGCACCTGAGGCTTTCTAGCTCTCCGCTTTTCCGTTTCGGGTGACACAAGGCTTTTTACCAGCTCAAAATCTCTGAGGCTTTCTATCTATTTTAATTTCAATACCAGCCACTGACACTGGTCAACTCGCAGGTTGAAGTACCTTTTTTTTTTTTTTTGGTTCAAGGAACACGGGGAAGGAGATAAGAGAATGTTGAGAGTTGAACAAAAGCAAAGCGAAAGAAGAAGATTTGAAAGTCACGACCAAAGTTATACTGCCTCATTGGAATATTATTTTTACCAGTTGAATTGGACCTTGAAACTTGACGTCATAGGCATGTATCTAAGTTGCAGTCCTACAAAATGAGTTAAATCTTAGGCTTGATGTTGCTGGTCCATTTTTTTTTTCTCCGATCGATAAAAGTTTGAATGGATTTGACTCTCAATATATGTTATTACGAATTAGAACATATCCTAAAGTTACAAGTCACGTTCAGTCTTCTTATTATGGGTTGGCAAAAATATTTGTTGATCCAAAAATCCATGATTCAATTCGATCTGCTCCCAAAATATAGGACGTCCAATTCGTATTTTCTGATCATGCCAGAAAAGGGTTAAGTACCTGCTTATATACGAAGTGGATTAGGGTTAAGTACCTGCTTATATACGAAGTGGATTAGGATAAGAGGATTAAAAATCCATGAGCACTCTACCCACTTTGCATATATACACACACATATGTGTATATGTGCGCGCGTATGTATATATTATTTTTTATTTTTATATACGTCCACAAAATATTATTTTTAGAGCAAAGTAAATAATTTTATTGAGTAAATTACTCTCCAAGTATGAGTGCCTATAACTTATTTACAATATTTATTTGTAGAGGTCACAGTCTTATCTTTTTTAGAAAAAAATTTAATTTATGTATAATATGTATAAAAAAAAAAAAGGACAATGCTTATAGCAATTTTCATCATCTTTGAATTCTTTTATTTTTTTTCTCTCTTGTATTCAGGAGTACTTAACCCATCCGAAACGGCCAAATGCCGATTGATATACGGGACGATTAAAAGTCAAAAAATAGTTGATCTATAAGATACGAGTGGGATCAACTAAACTAAAAGCTTTACGAAATGAAACGAAGTTCGATTCGTGCCCATTCCTACTTGACCATTGAACAATATATAATTGTCGCATCCGCAATAAGACTCGAACACACAGCTGGCTCGTAGGCTCCTAACTACCGAGTTGTCTGTAGGATTTGGACTTCGACTGACCTGTAAAAAAATTGTGCGCGACGAATAGTAATGTACATCAAAACAAATGAAACTTACATGTAGCGTACGATTAGCTACAATGAGGTCTCCTGTAGATAAAACTATAAAAGAGCCTCCCTTGAACAATCCTCGAGTCTCAGCCAACCACCAAAACTTTAAAGTCTGGGTGAAGATTTTAAAGACCCTTGTCTCCCACCATAAAATTATCACTTCAAGTAACCTTCTCCGATAACATTCCCGTTGGTTCCCCTCTTTTTAAATTAGATTAGAATAAGTTATACAAATATTATTTATTATTGCAAAAAAAAAAAAATAACCCTCAAGTCTTGAGTACGAGCAAGCCCATAGCCCAATGGGCCAACCCACAAGACCATGAATCAAAGCCCACGATTTTGGAGGCATGCAAGGCAGAGCATGAAAACAAACAATTAAAACGAAGGTGACAAGTTTGCAGAGCCGTTTCTATGATCTCTGGGGTATATGTTGATGGAAAAAAACCTCTGCAGGGTAAATACTAAATTTCTTTCCTGAATACCAAAACAAGGTCATTTTATTACTCACATATAAATTTACAGAGACTCGAAACCTCTTCAAGTTCATAATGGAAAGTGGCAGCAGAAATTATTTCTCAAGAGTCACACTCAAACAAACAAACAAACCAACCTCAAGTTTTTGAGAAGCAAGCAAAAGTAATACTACTAATATGGTAGTAGTATATCTTTCTCCCTCGCCCAATCCGTCGAACTCAAAACACCTAATCTCAGTGCACTGAGATTTCTTTTACGTCTTTCTTAGGCCTCTCAGTCCTCGGAATGATAACCGTAAGAACCCCATCTTTCATCTCTGCTTTAATTTCATCAACTTTTGCATCATCAGGCAGCAAAACACTGGTATTATAGTAACCATAGAAGCTTGCCCAGTGATCATCATCATCATCATCAGACCCTTCTTCCTCTTCCTTGCGCTCTCCCTTTATTGTCAGAACTCCATCATCAACAGTCACCTTTACATCCTCCTTGGCAAGCCCCGGCACTGGAAGCCGCAGCTTGTACAAATCGTCTTGCTCTTTAAATTTGCCCAGAAGTCGTGAAGGTGATAGATTCCCAAGCAGCCTGTTGATGTTCTCTGATGCTTGCACCAGAGCATTTCCGAGTCCCGAGGGGAAGAATTCTGCATAAATAAGTTGTGAATATCAATCTCCACTGTTGGAAGTGCTTGTATCAATGTGTAGTCTTCAAGTCTTGTTTTATGTTTTACATCAGTTTTGCGTGCTTATTTTGGGATAATTGGTTCAAAAATCACACAAGACACGAACATGAAGTAAGAGTTATCAGATTGCTCAGTGACGAAAGACAGAGTTTACCCCAGAGAGGAGGAGGGAAGTTATCGTCCTCCTTTTGCCACAGGCTTCTACGTTGCTTCTTCTTTGGGAAAAGCTTAGTGCTTGTATCAATGTGTAGTCTTCAAGTCTTGTTTTATGTTTTACATCAGTTTTGCGTGCTTATTTTGGGATAATTGGTTCAAAAATCACACAAGACACGAACATGAAGTAAGAGTTATCAGATTGCTCAGTGACGAAAGACAGAGTTTACCCCAGAGAGGAGGAGGGAAGTTATCGTCCTCCTTTTGCCACAGGCTTCTACGTTGCTTCTTCTTTGGGAAAAGCTTGTTCGATTTCTCGCCACCCTCGGAAACAGCCACCTGCTGGCCAGCAGAGTCCTCCTTGCCGGCGGCTGATGATATCCTTCTAAGAAGTTCAGAACCCCATCTCTGTTTCTGGACAGAGTTTACAGTTCTTTCGGAGGCACACTGATATGATGGTAAAGAACATCTCTGCTGCAAATTTTTCAAAGCCAAACGAGCCAAAGCCATAAATTAGCTCTGATGTTTTACTAGTAGTATTTTTCTTTTAAGCTTGTAAACGACCAATTTTGCAGATTATATCCGTTTTTACCTTACGTCGCTATGTTTTGACAGCACCGAGGAGGATTTAAGAAGATGGAAGAATTTAATCGGAGCTTACTGGAATACTCATTAGATATCTCTAAGAGCTTCTAGGAGAGTGACACGTCAGACAAGTTAGATACGCTACAGAGGCCTACTCGAGAGTTCTAGCATGAGAAGTTTCTTGCAGTTTCCCTCGCATACATGACCTTGATTTTGAAAGTATGTTAATCGAGAGTTGCCCTCTTTCTACCTCCTTAGGAGTCTTTAGATATTATTGAGATATGTAACGCGCTTTAAACAGAAGCTCCGCAGCCCACACCTACGTGGTTTGGCCGCAATAAAAAAATTTTGACCGTCTTATTAAACCCCCATGGTCAGCAAATATGTCCCGACCACTGGTAGAACTGCTTTCAAATCAAATGTGAGGCATACCATGATGAAATCGAATGATGGATGGAGCATAACAAAAATGGCTATAATATGCGCCAACCGACTTCTTCCACTACAGAGACTTGCACCAACGTGAGTTCTACATAATCAGGATCCTCATACGTACAAGAACATATTTTATATTTGCCTTGGTAAATAGGCTACCGCATACAAAATGATTACATGGTTAATTTACAACACACTTCGTAAAACACCTGAGAAGTTCGATGTCTCAAGGGCAGGCCATGTTGTTCAAGACCTGCAACTTTTGCCCATTCAGTCGTACATTCCTTCCTGCTCCCATACGTCCACAAGAAAATCTACCATTTCCTGTTGGTTTGAAATTAAGAGCCCAAGTCAGAGAAAATTATTTGAAACGGATGAATCACCTGCTCGTTATAAGACTTACGGCAAGAGGAATACGCTTGGTAAAGGGTTTGTTGCTTCCAAGCAAACTATCATAGGTTGCATTCCAACTGCAAAGCCAAAACTTTTTAGCGATGCAGAGACACAAAGTGCTGGGAAAAATACAAGAGAAAACTCATGAATGACCAACCTTCAGTTCAGCTAAGAGAAAGCATCAAACCAACTGTGAATATCCAGACATTGAAACCAACATTCAGGCCTCAACATCTGACTTTGATTTCAAGACAACTATTTAAAAGTTCTCCAATCAAAAGGACCCCAGTAATCCTAACCTTAAAGGATGGATAATCTATGCATCAGGGATGTCAAGCATGTTAGCAGCAATCTATGTCCTACCAGCTTCAGATTCTTGTTATGCGTCACCTTTTATAGACGATAAATGTTGAAAAATAGGCATATAATCAATCTTCAGAAAGGAAGAGAGATATCAATTTCCTTCCCCACCATGTGAAAACATATTTAAGTAATCGAGATTGAGACAACTGCAATATGTTTCACTGCTTTATTTTTCCAAAATAAACAAAATCAAAAATGCCTGCACAACAATACCTACATATTGCCTTTTGCAAGTTAAAATCTAAGTACGACATTTCATTGCTTCGCATTTTCCTAACATAAAGGGAAAAGGCCAAAATCCATGAAAAACCATTAGCTCAAAGTGATGCACCCATTAAATGATACTGCGTAATATAGAAGGATTGTACCTTAACTTGGGCTCACGCAGCTGCTGCATCTGTTTCTCGGGCTTTCTACTGCCTATCCACTGCCGTCTAGTTTGATTCCAAAGAAGAAGACCTATAATAAGGACCTCCAAAGGTAAGACCTAAAGTAGCCTCTAGCTAGAAAACTTGCAAACTGGCAAAGAGACGATCAAACCCAAGATTTGTTTGGAAAACAATGTAAAGTCAATGCAAAAGGGGGAAAAAAATGAGGAAGAAGGAAAACAAGGATGAGGATAAGCTCTTCAAACACAATTCAAGTCCATCCAAGACATAAGTTAGTGATTATGAAAAAAGTCAAATACCACCAGACTAACAGAATTTAAAAATTCACTAAAACCATTTGTAATAGCTTGGTCACTGTTGCACAAGTAAATGAGAAAACAACATAAGATAAAATTATTTTGCAAGGAACAAAGATAAACTTTCCATGATTTACAAATTCATAGGAAGCATTTGAACTTCCAGCTCCATGAGAATTGGTCAATGAACTACTAACTGATGATACACTTCCCTGTGACTGAACAGCACTCACGTCCATGTCACAGTTGCTGTTTGTCCGGAAACTCTCAGATATGCTAGCTTTTGATATTCTTGAATGTATTTCAGCTACAGGTTTCTGCTGTTGAAGAGAGTCATGAATTGTCAAATCTAGTTTTGGCTCAGTAGCACTTCCAAGACAACCACTGTTCTGCAAAGAATGGCATTTATCAATTCTGTAAGAATACATTTTCTTGCAATATTCACCATCCAATACAGCAGCAATTTTCGTTCAAGGAAATGCAAACTTATGTATGACATTTGGAAATGCTCGACGATAACATTAAGTAGAACAGAACTTGGAAAAGCTGAGTTTCCATATATGCTCATTACTAATAAATCAGAAATAACAATATAGCATAATGCAATTGCATATGCAGAAGCAAACACAACTTTAGGATGTTCCAATTTATGTCAACATTTCCTATAAACCCATAATGCTGCATGGGAACATAATGATCTTCATCATGGCATCTGTAGCACATTGCAACCACAAAATCTTGCAGGGTAATATTAGCAAAAAAAATCATTTATTAACCACGAAAAAATATCACCAGGAAATGATGCACAGAGAAGCATTATGCGAAAAGGGAATGTTTAATCACTGAGTCCCACAAAACCAGTTTATATAGCTTCAGAGAAGATTAAACAATGTTTAATCACTCAGTCCCATAAAACCAGTTTATAGAGCTTCAGAGAAGATTAAACACTTGTTTTCACTGACAAAATTTAATTGAAAAAAAAATCAAAACTAGAAGAATTTTATTAAAAAAAAGAAAAGAAAAGAAAATATCAGGAATTTATGTTACTCCTGACCAATATCCTTCTATCATACAATTTGATCGGTAAAATCTATCACATTTTCTATTTCATTGCCTTCCTGAGTTAATGATTCATAGCTCAGTTAAATAAAAGACGTACGTTTAGCATAACTATTTGACCCTTTCCACAATAAAAACATTTCCGAAACCCGGTAAAATAAGAAATCCTTAATCATAGTATTTTAAAACAAGAGAATAAAAGAGAAGCAAAAAAAGCTAAATTATGATGAAATGAAAGGGGAAATATGAAAAATATACATATACCCCATGCATGCAACCATATGAAGAATCCAAGCCACAATTGATCCGAATCGCAGCAATTTTCCCACCATAAACATCGATTACCCAGTGATCGCCCTGCAAATCACAAGCTCCATTTTTTATCATAAAATTGCGCGCACATACCTCAAAAATAAGCAATAAATCAAAATAGTACCACAAATTAAACAAATAATTCATGAAAGGACGGACCTGTTAGAGAGATTAATTGGAAAATCTCTCAGGGCAGGGCAGTCTCGCTTTTCCCGAAATCGATCGGCTAATTATCTGACAGTACAAATGAATGATGCGACCAAGCTTGTTCTATTGCTACGCAAGGTAATGCCACTTTTTTACGCTTTATTCTTGTTCGGTAACTGGTGAGGCGTTGGGCTCGATTAAAAATCTATCGGCTCTTTTTTATTTCCTTTTTCCTTTTTTTTCCCCCAGTGGGTTGAATGAAAAATGTAATGGTTCTATTTTCAATTGCCTTTTTTTTTTTTTGTAAGGCTCTATCTTCAATTCTTTGTCCTTTCTTTTTTCCAATGTGTCAGAATCCAAGGCTATTGGACTTTCTTTGTGTAAACTTGAGATAGAGAAAATTAACATAAAAAAAAAAGTAAATTATGATTTGTTTAAATGCAATGAATTGAATATGTTTGATGGAACAAAAAAAATTTCCTTGTTATTTCGGGTGATCTTACTGAGTTTGTTTGGACAAAGATAATTTGGATGATTTATTTGAGATATTTACTGTAGTACTTTTTGTGATGTGATGTGTGTGAGATAAAAAGGTGATTGAGAAGATAAAAAGGTGATTGGGATTTGTGAGGCAAAATTTTTTTTTCCAAATTCTCTCTATCCAAACAAACTCTGTAGTTTTTTTATAATACACCAATGTGCTCAACTTTTTCTAATATTTTTGTGTAATAGAATCCATGACCTTGCAAGTTGCACCCAACAGGTGGTCAATGGGCTAAAGTCCAGCGGTTTGCAGACTTGGTCATTATTCTTGAGTTGTTGTACCCCAAAAAAAAAAAAGCCCGTTAGCCCAAAGAGTTATCATGTCCGTGTTCGCTTCTACGTGCGCTTTCCCTCGTGGAAATATTTAGACGAGAACAGATTGGTTTTGAACTCACCAGACTTTGACCAAAACTTTTATTCCACGAATACCCGACGCAGAGGAGATCACAAACACAAAGGCACTGCAAATAATGAGGGGATTAAGGAATCGAGTGTATAGAGCCTAAAAGTGCTGGCATAAAGGGTGTGGATTCGGATGCCGACTCATGAGTGATGAGTAGAGGTGGCAAAATGGACGGGATGGACGGGATTTGCTTGGATTTGAGATGGAACCGAGTCATATGGGTTTGGGCCCAACCTTACCCATATGTGTTTTGGGACTAACTTGGGCGGGATCACTTTGGGATGGGTTTAGATTGATCCTGCCCAATACCCAAATCTATTTTCTACATATTTTTTTTCCTTTAATTCATTTTTTATTTTCTATATAATTTTAATATTTTTGATTTATTAAATTTCTTTTAGTTTTATTAAATAAACATGCAAGTGCTTTATACTCAGAATTTCCACCAAAAATTGGATTAATAAATAAAGGAAAAAATAGATATACAACCATATTCCAACATATATCAAGATGGCCAAGGTACTTAGAGTGTTGAATATTTATTCTCATCATTGTCCAAGGATGACAGGTTTAAACTAACTGAAATACTGAAAATTCTTGTGGATAATGACTAGGAAGACTACTAGATTATATTCGCTGGTATGACTATAAAAATTGTTAAAAATAATTTTTGAATCTAATACTCCGTTTGGATTGGCTATTTTTTTAAAAAATAAGTTTTCCAAATATAATATTACAGTAATATACAATAACTCAAAAAAACATTCCATCCATATTAGTATATCAAATATTTTAAAAAAATTTTATCGTAAAAATTTTTCATATACACTACTACAATAAAATATTTCAAAAACACCCCCTAAAAATAGTTAATCCAAACGGAGTCCTTGCAATTTGAGCCCAATGGGTACCCAAGTATTTCCCAAAATTTTCCATCAATTAATGGGTACAATTGGGATTTGTCCCATTTTAAACCCAATATCAAATTTTAGTACACATCCCGCCCAAAGTCTCCATGGACATGGGTAACCCATTGGGACTTGGGACAAATTGTCACCTCTAGTGATGAGTTCATAAAGATGTGCACATGTTTGAGCCTTTGAGAGAGATGTTGAGAAATGTAGGACAATGTCTGGTTATCTGAGTATTAATAGAGAAAAAAATTGGACGTTGGAGGGTGTAAATGAAAACAAAATTTGAACATAAAAAGAGCAACAAAAAATATCTATAAGTGAAATTGATTTATTACATGAGATGTTATGAAACACGTACCAATCTTAGGTTCCGTTTGATAAAACTGAATCTGAATTCTGAAGTCTGAATTCTGAAATCTGAATACTGAAACAATTAATTTACTGAATTTTAAGCACTGAAAAAAATATATGAATGTCTGAATTTTAATGCTAAACCTATTTATGCTGTTTGATAAATATTTATAGCTGAATGCTTAATAAGTTTAATTTGACAATTTTGCCCTTATATCCTTTCATTCAAAAAAGAAATAGAATCTATGATTTAATTAGTTTAAAATTGTTAGGTATGAAAATGACAATATTTATTTTTAAATCAAATTAATATAAAAGATGAAATATATTATATGAGGAGTATGGAGAAGATGTGAAAGTCATTAAAAAGGGAGAAAAGAGAAACTAAAAATCGTTAGATAGAGAATATTATGTTGTTTAATTAGATAAGAATTTTGAACATAATTAACAAACAAGGGTAGATTTGGTAGATAAGATAAGGTAGTTCAAGTAATTCTATTGATTCTTATCAGAATTAAGCATTCAGTTAGGATTCCTGTGCTGAAAAAAATACACACAGGTTCAGCACTGCTTAACAAGTTCAGCAAATACATTTTCATTTATCAAACACTCAAAACATCCGAATGTCTGAAAAAATTCAGATTCAGCGTTTTTTTATGTTATCAAACAGACCCTTAGTCTTACATTCTAATCAATTCTTAACTAATCAATATGTGTACCACCGGAACTTAGGGTCTATTTAGATGGTGAGTTTTTTAAGTATTTGTATAAAATTTTACTGTAATTTACTATAGAATTTGTGAAAAAATCTTCTTTGTAATAGAGGATTTAGAAATAATAAAATTTGTTTTATATATTTTTTTCTTTCCTTTTTTTTCCAATTTCTTTTCTTTTTTATTCTTCTCCATCACCACCACTGCTGCTCCAACCTCACACCCTCATTGCCGATCGCCAACAGCTAACACTTTCGTGATCGTCATTAAGCCTTCAACAGTTTTTTTTTTTCTCTCATTCTCTCCTCCTCCTTTCCCCCTTCACTTACAATCCCTCCTTCCTTCCCTTCCCGTTCTCTTCTTAGGAGAAAGAGGGAGCAAGGGAAGATAGGAGAGAGAGAGAGAGAGAGAGAGAGAGAGAGAGAATGAGAGGAAAATAACAAGTGATTGAGGGCGACTGACGCCGGCATTAATGGTTGGCTGAGGTAGAGATAACGTTAGTGAAAGTATGAATGATTACGGATGATGGTGGTAGAAAAGGAATCGAGTGTGTGTTGGAGATTTTGAGATGTGTATTTTAAAATTTTGGAGTGTTTTTTGAGGTTCCTGTAGGCAATTTTGTTAGAAAAACTTGTCAATTAAAAGCAAGGAAAAAAAATGAGAGTGCCAAACAAGCCCTTAATTACTTTGTTGATATACCATAATCTCGAACTACAAAACTACATTTTCACAACTATAAACTGATGCTGACTTGAATCATGAATCCATAATTATAACCCCTCCTCACTACAAATCAAACTAAACTGCTAGACACCAAACATCTTCCAAAAATGTTCAAGCTTACAACTTATGCATTCTTACCTCTACAGTTACTAAAGATCTAGTTATGGTGTCTCATCTCTTTAGAGAAGATGAGTATGTCTCTTATGGTATGTTTTGCTTAGAGAAATCGTTCATCTCTTTAGAGATGAGAAGATGAGTGTATGTTTCTTTTGTCTTTCATTTTCTTTTTCTTTTTAACATTTGTTTGATTTCATATAGTTTTCCATAATCATGCTATTGGTGGGTATGTACATGTGTGCATCTTTCTTTTTCAGTTATTTATTTTAAAAATATATGTCATTTAAAACTCATCCTCTTAGGCGCACTCACACGAGCGTGCATAGATAACTAGTGATTAGCAAGTCTATAACAAATTACTGAGTGAAATTAGTCACAATACAATGATGAAATTGTTGGAATTTTGGATTAAGAAGACTAAGAAGAATTGCCTTAAAATGGTGAAAGTTGAAAAGTCGGTGGTGACAGGAGAGGGGTAAAGTTTCGCCTACAACATGCTTCATGCTTGCTGATATACAGGCACCTTTTTGGTAATATATATATATATATATGTGTAAGTATATGCTAACCGGCAAAGCGATGACTTTTTATTTTACCAAATTTCAGGTTTATGTTGGAAGAAGAAAAAAAGAAAGAAATCTTTAAGTTCTATGCCGTCGTACCTGATGCAACAAATAAATTTGTTTGCCAGCAACCAAGCCGTTCATGAATTAGGGATGAACAATATACCTTTCTAAACTGTTTTCTTCATGTAAGAAGAAAATGGAAACTAGTTTTTGAATGGAATTTTAACTCAATTTTCTACTTACCAAAAGACAGACTTTTATTGGCTTAAAATAAAATTGGCGACGAAATATAATTTGCCCCTTTATTTTACAGCTCCAGAAAAGGGAAAAAGGCTGTAAAGCAAGTAGGAAACAACCATCGATGGCCTACCGCTAACTAAGACAAACCAAGAAGAGGAAGACCACAACTTTTTTGGATCTGAAGCAAAATCAGTACAATTGCTGGGGTAAGATCATCTTTTTACCTTGAATTCAGAATAAAATAACCAAATTTTTTAGTAAGAAAAAGACATAAATAGACAAATGATAAGAAAAGTCGTTTAGAAACAGAAGAGAAGCTGGACACCAGCTAGTAGATTGATTCAGAAGAATTTGAGATTCAATAGTCAGAATCCAGCGGTAACTTTCTAAATTCCCCAAAAAACGAAAACACTTGAGACTTCGAAGGACTACACAAGTTTTCCATATTTACAAACTTTGAACCAACTGGGGAAACACCAAAATTTCTTCCCCTTCCTAGACCCCTTCCAATTTTACAGTCGAAAAGATAAAATTCCCTGACCATTAATAAGAAAACTCCGTACGTTGTAACCGATCTTTAAGGATTCCACTGTACAAAGCCACCCGGTTTGCTGGCATTCCGCAAGAAACGCTCTGAATTCTTGTTGACTTCCGACCGTGCTCCCTCCTGTAGTCTTCACCGTTCCTACTTGGCTCCTTCACATCTGCTGCAAACTGGACTCTTTTCTTCTTCTTGTTTTTCTCCCCTTTCTTTCCACCTAATTTTAGACAAAACCCACAAAGGATTTTAATTCCAACCAATTTACCCCCTCTTCCCACCAACAAAAAGTAGAAAAAAAAAATAAAAGAAAAAGAAAGAGTTCAAGAAAGTTTTGTTGACCAAGAAAGATGGGAAAATTTTATATTCGTACCTGAAGACAAGCAGGGTTTCAAATTCTGCTTTTGTTGATGGGCATCTCGAGTACGGGCCAACTGGGTTGTCGATGGGAAATACTTTTCACGGCAAAGATCAAACAGGATTATGGTGCCAGCTGAAACGGCCATTGCTGTCGCCAAGACCAGGCCTTGTGAGATAGAAGACATGATTGTGGTTGAATTGAACTGAGGACAGAAGGACAAAAGCCTGGCCTAATAATGAAGGACAAGTTGACGTGAAAAGAGAGAAGAAAAATCTTTTTTTTTCCTTTCTTTTTTGGCTTTAATAATGTGCTCAATGTTAAGCAGTAATTGGGGCTGTTGACGATTAGTTTGGGTGGGGATGTGACGAGAAGGAACACTTGTGAATTATGATAAGGTGGGGGTTGTAGTAGTAGATTTATTGGAGGAATTTAGAGTTTTGGTTTTAATAATAATGCCGGGCAACAGAATCTGGAGATTTCCGGTTTGGTTTTGGCTTTTTTGTGTTACTATGGATGAGAATTGGAATGAATGGGAAAAGTGAGGGAGTTGTTTGGCGGTTGATTTAGGAGATTCGGCTTCTAATAAAAGTGCACCGCACGGCAGTGGAAGGCTCGTTGGGGTCAATAGTTGAGTCCCAATTGGCTTTCATGCGGTGCCCACGGCCGGTGTAAAACGTACGTATTAATAATGGTCCATGAGCCGTAAATGGTACTGCGGGAAGAGAAGTATTAATATTGGGAAAAGGAAAGGGGAAGGAAGACGGGTTTCCCTACGAAACTATAAGTCCAAAAAAGTCAAGAGACTCTCGTGATATTTTTTTTTTTCCATGGCGTGGGTCTGAAGGAGTTGAGGACTTGATAGATAAAAGGATCAATCATTTGTGATCCCGCACAAAAGAAGCATCATCGTCTTAGGCTGTCTTGCGTCATTGCTGTTCAAGTTGGAATTGGCATGCCCAGCTTTAGGGCCATTAGGCCATGTGAGTTCTGGCACTTGTTTTGGCCTGCTGACTAGTCCTCTAAAAGACAATTAAGTCAAGAAGAATTTTTGGGGCCTTACAAGTAAGATATGGAGTTTTTTGCTTAATTCTCGGTCGATGTGGAATTTTTGGCATCCTATTAACATTGCTACATTATATTCATAATTGATTGACTTTTACCGAAGGGACCTAATGTTAGGAAAAAAAAAAAGAAAAAAGCATTGGAAGCGGGCGAGGATATGGAGGAAATCGTATTAAAATTAATTATATCTACAATTACGCATTTATTAATGCAATTGTGTCATTTTCTAGACAATAGTGAAGTCCTTGCTTATAAATTCTAAGATATGACCAGTATTTACGAGTCCAAAAGTAGCCAACGCATAAAAAATTATACATTGAAAGTCCACAAACATTTAAGAAATCAAGTCGTACATCATGGAGCCTTATGATGTACCTTTAAAACAATTATTTTTATGAAGTCATGTTAAGGACATGAGTCAGAATAATATCCTATTTTGTAACCCAATTCAGTATTTAAATTTAATGGATTCAGATTTTAATATGTTCAGGTGTGTTTGATAACAAAAAATAGAACATTTGAATTAATTAAATGGCATAAGCAAAATTTGTTCCAAAAAATAAGTGATAAGTTATTCACTTATCATTTAATATGATATACACGCAAATGTATCAAATTTGGTACTTAACAATTTAGGCGCTTGAGGGATTTAGACTTCTGTTTCATACTTCATGCAAAGTGTTGGTAACGCCTGGATTTAGAGATTTTATGCTAATGACGTCTACTTAATTTCACAAGATAAGTTGGATTACCATTAGTTTTCGTTTAGATTCTTTAAATTTTGCTCAATCTACATGGTGCTTTTTTGGATCAAGTCTGGATATGACTATTTCAATCTGAGAAGGCATTTGTACTCCTAAAAAGTCCGTTAAAGTGCATAATTCATGCAAATCATATGGAATTAAATGGATATTATAATTTCATCATACGTATTTATTTATTGAGTGCATCCAACTCAATTGCCTAATTATTGGTGCTCTTCGTCTAGTTTTCATTTTATATGAAATCATAGGGGATTGCATGACTAATTTAAAAATTTAGAAGGGCCACGTGATGAGATGAAATACGATCGGGGGTTTATATGTAATTTAACAGAGAGAGAGAGAGAGAGAGAGAGAGATTCGTTGGTTTGTCGGCCAAATTGCTTCGCGTAAGCTTCCTGACCTCTTTGTCAAGGTCAAGTTGGAGCAAGCATTATCAAAACAGTCCTAGTGCCAATGGAGACTAAGCAATTACCAGCATACATCACTCAATTCAGGAAAGCAACTCGCTCCATGCCCCTAGTCGTGTCCTAATGAATGTAGACCCCCATCAGGTAATATGATCGATTGATAACTTTACAATAAACTCTAATCCATATCGAAACAATTAATTCCTTCTCAAACCAATATGCAAAGAATTCTAAGAATCCGTTTCGATTGTTATTTTTGGAAGTTCTTATAAAAAAAAATAGTTTAACAATTTGATGTATGTGAGATAAAAAAGTGATTATTTGATGTATGTGAGATAAAAAAATGATTGAGAAATGCGTTTACAGAAAATGTAAAAATTTTTCTGCAAAAAATCACAATCCAAACAAACTTTTATAAAGGCTCATCTATAAAGTCGAAGAATTTGAATTGTGACTCGGCATAGGTCTTCAAAATGGTATAGTGCATAGTTTTAACATTTTAGCAAAATTACTACAAGGTAAAATTTTGAATGGTGGACAAATATCAGAAGATTAAACTTTTTATGCACTGACAATATAGTACAATTTTTTTTTTATACCAATAGTTTTAGATGTATGTCACATGTGTCTGATTTTAGTTTCAAATTTAAATTCATGTTACGTGATATGAACTAAACTTGGTAGCATAAAAAAATTATACACTGACAATACATAAAAAAGGTTATCCAATATCATATGTTTCCAAAAATTTTAATAAATTATATTGCTATTAAACCTTTGCTCCCACTCCCAAAAGATTGATAATTAATCCTTGCGCCCCAAACTCGAATATATATTGACTTTGTTAAATTAAAGGACTCGGAGATATTTAAAAATCATTAGTCCAAGTTCAATAGTATATATTAAAGTACTAATTACAATCATATCAATGTAAATATCTTAGTTTAGTATTTATTGAATTACCAATAAAAAAAATTGTTTGGAATTATTGTTAATCGTGACGTAAAGAACTTTATGCATTGAATACAAGGAGATTGAAAAATAGGTCAAGAATAAAGGACCAATGAGAATTGAGTTAGTGGGGGCAAAATAAATATATTTTTTTAGTTAGTTTGTTTATTTCTTATTATGAGAGCTCTAAAATGTTAGTTTTTAGGCGGGAGGTAACTAGGTATCAAGTACACTGTGAAGCTGAAAATTCAAAACTAGCTATTACCATATAGTAATATTTTATGTTTGCCTTCAAAATCCAAATCCTGATTCGGCCAGTGGCCTGTTTCATTTTGTTTTTGTTTTTGTTTTTGTTTCGTACGTGGGATGGAGTGGCGGGGCAGATGGAAGGAATTGAGCGGAAGAAGTAACAAATTCAACGACTTCTTAGGCCGCTCGGGACTTGTCACGTTGTGGACTGCCTATACCGGACCAGTTCGAGTGGAGGCGACACGTGGAATTTCAAATATCTAAATTAGTATTCCTGTACTGTACTTGCTGCTCCACCTGGACAGCCCGCCACTGAGTGGAGGAGAGGGACGGTTTTGTTAGGTTAAGGGCACCGCCCTGCCCCCGCTTTTGATTTTTGAGTTACTTTTAAGTACTGTTGGAGTAGTTGACAGTTGGTGGAGTGCCTCGTTATCAAATCACAAGTTTCGCTTTCACTTTCTCCTCCTCAACTCAACTGAAGATTATTTAACACAGTCCCAGAATGGAAAGGCCAAGATAGTGCATGCACTGTTATAACAAAAATACTCTACAGATTGAGATTGAATTTGTGGGAGGACCCATTTGCCCACCTTTCAGTTTCTTCATCCCTCACTCGTCTCCTTCCACCACCACCACCACCACCACCACCACCCATTTGTTTCAGGCACCCGAACCCGATTGAATTTGTGGGAGGACCCATTTGCCCACCTTTCAGTTTCTTCATCACTCACTCGTCTCCTTCCACCACCACCACCACCACCACCACCACCACCACCACCACCACCACCCATTTGTTCAGGCGCCCGAACCCCCCCCCCCCCCAGGACACACAAATGCTCCCTCTTTTTTATGCTGCTACCGACTGGGAGATTATGCCTAATATTGAGAAACGCATCGAGGCCTCTCTCCACAGTCCACACGGTACAAATTACAGCAATTTGGACCCAGTTGGACAGAAGAATCAACTGCACAGAACAGAACCCCCTGCCCTATTCAGAAACTGCACCTTCAATTTAGACGACAAAATTAGTTGTATCATCATTTGAACAGAATATTATTTGAAATAATAATTATAGTATTTTTTTATGTGAAGTATGTAAAATAAAAAAATAATTTAAAAAAATAAAATATATGTTTATAATGCAAGCAAAATATTTTTGATAAAATTAAACAATTCAAACGCACCACACGTTCTGTTTCTTACTGACCCACAAAAAAAAAAAAAAAAAAAAAAAACTGGCACAAACTAATGCAAATCAAAGTACGAACTAAAAAGTTTCCATTTTCTGAGAAATAAAGGTGGTCATGCATCCAAACGAGAAACCGCGGCGTCTGAGGGGTGATACAAAGGACGATTTCTACACCAATCACTCAGTTACGTCAAATTGACTTCCAGCCCAATCAGCATCACTACAATTCTTGAAACACTACGAGAAACAACCCTGAAATGAAACATCACGTCTGCAGATTAGGACAGTAGACAAAAATTTATTGTTCCCCTTGCACCGGAACTAATAGGTTCCCGCTTGCTAAAACTGAAAAAGTCGGATCTGGCATCCTTAGGTAGTAAGGATGGGAGGAAGGTAGTCAGATTTAGTGCCGAGAATACGGGCCTTGGTGTCCGGGAAGAACTCCATTCCTGGGAGCTCTGTTACATCTCCTTCACCAGCAACCCCAATGGGGTATCGGAGCAAATGACCTGGGAGGTCTCTCTCTACACTCTCACTCGCATAGAGATCCCAATATTTTTCGGCAGCCTGATTTACCTTTGCGATGCATTCCTCACTTTCGGGATGGAGGAAAGTATCGTCCAGCATGCCCAAGTGTTCATACCATAGTGACATTCGGAAACCATGGATCTGACCCCTGGCCGGCTGCCTGGTTGCCAAATGATAGGGCTGGTAGGCCCCCATTGCTATTTCAGAGTCCCTAGAGCCATCCATTGATCTTTGGTTGATGTTGGCAGATCCAATTATAATGTACTCGTCATCAACTGCCAGAAGACAAAGTTAGAACACGAAACCCCCAAGACTGCCAGAAAACAAAAGTTAGAACAAAAAAGGGAAGCAGCGATGCACACGAATTCACAACGGGTGCACTTTTGCATAAAAGCAAGGACTGACCAAATTCATGAGCTCTTCTATCTGCGTCTAAATGTTTGTAAATTTTTAACAATATGCAAAGTGGAGAACTTTGAAAACATTTTTCAAAGGGAGGTTACAAATAATGACCGAAAGATACTACTTACCAATCATCATCTTGGTATGGACGTATATCATGAAGCGCCGAGCCTCCTGAGCTCTAATGTAGTCTGAATCAGGCTCTGGCTGTTCAGAAGGTTCATACTCACCACTCCTCTTCACCTCCCGGTTCCCCAGGCAGAAGAATGTCAAATAGTTCCTGGGATCCTCCTCCAAGCCCTTATCCCTCAAAGCCTTGATAATATCTTTGTACATCATCTCCATCGTCCTCCTCTGCCAATCTAATATTGCCTGAACTGATCCACTCTCAGGGATACCTTCTGGCCACATTGGGACTACAACATAGACAGTGAACCTTTCCCCAGCCTCAATTTTACTAGCAATCTTCAGAGACAGTTCCTTAGGAATGAGATGCAAAGCACCAACATCTTCAACCTTGATGTCATCAGCTTTCCAGCCAAAACAGCTTCCAAGAAAATACTGGTTTTCAATATAAATAAAATTCTTTGCTCTACGAATAGCATGAATATAAGCATCCTGGATGCTTCTGTCAATAATGTTATCTTTCCCACTGACAAGACCAGCTCTCGCTGCATCTTCGGGTGTCTCAGGGAAGCCAAAAGCAGCTCCACCATCAATAGATCTGAAAAGCTGTACATGCCATGACTCATGGTCATCAGGGAACATTACTGGAGATGGGGGAATAATGATATCATCGAGCTCTCTCAAGTTAACCAGGATGTCCTTCCCACCTTGCTTTCTCCATCTCTGCTCAAAATTAAACAGAACATCCCAAGCAATTGGACCTTCAAGGCGGGAGTGAATATCATGCCAAGGCTCCCTAGGTCCACCTTTGGTTATTGAAGCACCAGTGAAATTAGGTTGATGGAAATCATCATGATGAGCAGTATCCAATGTCCTGAAAAGTGAATGGAAGGGAGTATCATATCTTCCATCACAAAGATCTATACCCCCGACAAAACTCACGATTCTCCTTTTCTGTGGCTCACCACCAGGCATGTCACTATCCACCACCACAATTTTCTGGTGATGAGTGAACATGGTTGAAATTTGTAAATCCTGCACGAAGCTTCCACCATCATCGGGATTGCGAGGGCATAGGACACAATGCACATCTGTACCTTGAAAGAATTGTTCAGTTTCTTCATCATGGGTAGCCATTAGACCATCCTTCTTCAGCAGACCCACTGAGGTTCTGTCATCCCAAACAAGCATGAGAACCCTAACACCTTCACTTGCCTTCTTCTTAAGCAACTCACCAATGGTAACATCTCCTCCTGGCTTTTGCCTCCTTGAATCCCTTATCAAGGTGATTTCAGTGTACACAGACCACCCAGTAATGTAAATCATGTGCTTTGCATTAGAAATTGCATCGAAAATATCTTCCCAGCATCTGTGAGGTTCATAAAGCTTTCCCCCAGCAAGGGGAATTCTTGGGACGAAATTGTCCGGGATATGAGCATCTTGATACAGAGAAACCCGACATCCTGTTCTCTGTGAATAGAAAGTGTAAGGGACTCCAGGAAATTTGGAGCTTCTAATTCCACGAGCCCAATTACGATCTCTAGTCACGTCAAAATATTGTAGCTTCACTTGAATTTTAGACTCTTCCTTGATGGGATTTTTATCCTCATCCAGTATCTCCACCCACCTATCTATCTCTTCTCCTTCTAAGAGTTCATGAACTGGTACATAAGCTCTTCCAATTAAAGTAGCACCAATGGGATTATCATCTTTAACTGTAAATATAACATTTGAAGCTTCATGGGCACAGTAAATGTGAAAAGACTCGTACCACCTTGGGTTATTTGGTTCATTCTCAATCATTCTAGTTCTCCCAACTCTAGCCTTTTCCAGATCAATGGTTGCATAAATTTTGGGAGTTCCTTTGCCAAAACCAACAGTTTCTTCAATGTTTGCCATCAACTACAAGAAGATTTGAACAGGGAGAACAACCATCAGCAGAAGACGAAGTGCCCAAACACGCAGTAATTACCATCCGACATCAAGCACGGTAAAAAGAAAATATACATATTTAAATGAATGCTAATCATTTTTTTAACTAGGGAACTGAACAAAATCTCTAAAACAATTTGGTTAAATGAGAACAACATTCAGGAAAAGGAGATTAACGTAATTATTTCTATAACTGACTAATTTAAACTTCGTACAGCTATAGATGAATACTCAGCTAGCCAGTCGAAAGCTTAGGAAATTAGGAGATCAAAGTTGACAAGATCTCCGTAAGTGCTCTCACCAATCAATCATGGAGACTGTGCACATACAAACAAATATTCAGGGAAAGCAACACAGATTTGAGACACAGGTTTAAGAAATCATTCAAGAAAGAGCACAAGTGTGCAGATTTATCGATCACATAAGCATTCCAATCATCTACCATCAAATTATGCAATATAGACCATCAAATAAACATGGGAGTTCGGCAAGAGAATAGATGAGCTGCTAAATCCAAACAAACACCCTAATGGTGCTCCGATCCAAGTTCCAAAAGGAAGGGGATCAACGTATATACCTTGCGGAAGACATTGGGGCCGCCTCCTTCGCCATGGAGCTTGTCAACCTCGAGGATCGTGACATGGAGAGTCCCGTGAAGCAAAACCGGATCCATTTTCACCTGCACGTATAAAACCACAGCATTACTCAAAATCTAGGCTCGTATAAGACCAAACAAACATTCAACAATGACCCATTCAGGCATAAATACTAACATCTAATAGGCAATCAAGAAAATGATGTGAAAAGTTCCAAGTCTGTAACAGATCTGAAAAGCTTACTTTGATGGGTTTGGAGGGGAGAATACGATCGGATCTTCAGTGTAAAACAGAGAGTGGGAAAGCGAGCTTATAGTGATCCGAGAAAGCTGTCTGTTGAAATGGATACGGGAGGGCCTTGGATATTACTAGTTTATTTGAAGGGCCCGCATCTTATTTTGCCATTATTCTGAGCTACGTGTTCTTTAATTGTCTTCTCATGCCGTGTGGGATCTCAAAATAGTCGGCCATTTCCATCATAACAATAGTCTTTCCCTGAAACAGGAATGGAAGGACCAAAATAAGGGTATGTTCAAGTGAAATGTAAACTTAATGCTCCTAATTTAATAACGGTGTATAGACTATTAGATGTATGATAATTAATTTTAATTTGAATTAGAAATTAAAATTCTAACATGCATGTAAATTTTAAATCCAAAATTGAATATATTGTGATCTTATAAAAGATTAATTCATAAATTTTTTTTAATTAATGAGAAATCTTTTTTATTAAGCTATTAATGGGAGATATTGAATCAGAACTTTCTACTTATGATTCCTCTTTTTTTACCATTCAATTCATAGGACTTCCTACGTACAGTTACTCCTTTTTATCTTTCAACAGAAAGTTATAAAAAAAAAAATTGTATCAACTCTGGTTGGTTTTTAATGAACTGTTGTAAGTAAAATTGGCCATTCATTTTTTTTTCTTATATGCAATTGTTAATCAGCCATCCATTTATGGATCTTCAATTCTACACCTTTTCATTTTTTTTTTTTTGGTTTAGCAAAACTAGAACTTATTCTTTAGAATAGAGCGTGAAAATCTTAAATCAGAACGGTCTCGATTCTACACTAGTTGTGTTAAAAGCCAAAGACAAGATAACAATAAGGACAAAGAAGAAAATATAAAAAAGAATGAGCTTAGATTCGGCCTCGAGGAGTGGGCCGCGAGGACGACTTTGCACACGACACGAGGATTGTGATGGGCGCGCCCTTTCAGCTCAATCACGAACGGCCCTCACCTTATCAACAACTTTTCCTTCTTGTTTGCCCAAACTGAGGCCTCCAGATGTATACTTGGAAGGCCTAAAATTGTCACTGCTCTTCCTTACCAACGGCCCAAGCCTCTAATGAAACAAATCGATGCAAATTCCTCGATCAAGCCCAATTTCTTCACGATTGACACGTGTGTCTGTGTGTGCGTGGGTGTTTTTTTTTTTTTGGGTTTGGTTTGGTTTTGTTTTCTTGTAGCTCAACGTGGGTCTTTGGAGTCCGTAAAGGTTCACACTCATAGCATATTAGATGCCCACTTTTAAGGGCGCATTACTCATCGTGCTTAGTTTCTTGAAAAGAACAAGCAAAAAGTTCGGAGAGAAGATGATAGGCACATCAATCTGTGAATTGAAGATCAGCAGCTCATAAAAACATGGCTTGTCGAGTATGAGTCCAACAACTGGTACCAAAGATCAGTTTCTGTGCTTTACTACGCACATGATTCCTCTACTACTCCGTATAACATGACATGACGTTAGTAAAAAAGACCTTTCGGATTTCAATTTCCGTATGATATATAGGAATGAACATTCCACGCCAATTCGTTGGACAAAACAAAACAAAAGGGACGCTGCAGGCATCTGGTTGATTTATGGCCTCAATGTGCCTGCATGAGTAATCATTTTCCAGAAAACAGAGCTGGTTGTTCTTTCTTTCCAAACAAAAAATACATCGAGAAAATGAAAAGTGCAGCACCATCGACAACAGCGTTTTGGAAAATTGAATGTTTACAAATGTAAACCCCGTCGTGCGTCTTGTGATGAAGCTTCTAAGCGTAAATTTGCAGCTGTTTGTAGAGGAACTGCATGCTTTGGAGATATACTACAAAGCATAAACACGCATCATCGGGCGTATAATTAATTCCTTGGCGCAGCAGCCTTGATGAAGTAAAATCAATTAAGAAGCGAAACAGAGAGGGAATCCCGAGACATCAAGAACGCCCACCAACCATTCTTGGTGGAATAATTAGTGAAACTTAATTGGGCAACGACGCTGCTTCAGCTCAGATAATTAGTGATTTAGCTGGAAGGAATCAATTATATAGCCCTTATAGGGTTAAAGGATCAAATCATTTGGGCAAGTCATAAACGCCTGTAATTGATTTGGCTAAAAGTGGACCATTATATTAATGCAATTCATGATGGTCAATTAAATCAGTCAGTCAGATCATCCTTCTCCTCCTCGTTTTCTCTGTGCTTTTCGTTCTTCTTCGCCAGTTTTAATTATTTTTAAGTAGCATCACCAACTTTTTGATGGCCTAGACTTTTATTAGTTTAAGCATTAAATTAAACCCGGCTGATAATTTAATTTACCCTTTTTTTCTTCCCCTTGTTTTGGAGGAGATATTTCAATCATCTGATTGCAAGTCTTTCTTGGAACTGACTGACTTCTGCATGCTTTTTTTTTTTTTTTGTCAAAGACTGACTTCTGCATGCTGAGTGCTACTTTTATTCAATATTCTTCACATATTGAAAGTGTTTTAATTCTGATGAAGCGATTGAAAACTGTTCCAGCAAATGGCATGAAATTGTTATCCGTTACCTGTTATCAACAGGAATGAGCCAGAATTGCACAACTATACTACAAACTATTTTCCCAACCTGAACAAATATTACATGCACACTTCTATATCTATCTCTTAAACACATCTGCGTTATTGGATATATATATTTGCACTTTAACGATTAAACTTATTTTTCAACCGGGCTGGGTTTTAACAAATGGAAAACAGATTCAGGATATATAGAGGACATATTGGTCCCCAAGTTTTGATAGTATTTATGGAGTTGAGAACAGGTTATTCGTGCATGAAAATGGTGCATCACAAGTATTGTTGATTCGTCCAGTTAGAAATGCAACTTGTATAAAGAGTAGTTAATTTAAAGTGAAGGAAGGTGAATTCAGCATTTTCATTATTTTCTTACTGAAAAAGCACCGCCCAGATAATCTGGCAAACTCTTAATTAGCCAGGAGAAAAAAACAAATACAAAAATGTTCCTTTTGAAAAAAGAAAAAGAAAAACAGTTGAACTTTTCTCCTTTTTTTCTTTTTTTAACATTGAATAGGAAAATCTAAGCAATAAATTATTATCGTAACACCTAATTAATCAAGCCATAGAACATCCATGTCGTTGGCCTGCAGAATTGAACTCATCACAACAGCCGGGCTATCATGACAAAGAAAAATGTACTCTACTCCCCACATTATTGCTTTAAGTTGGCAACAGCTTTTCTTGCATGCCGAAATATGCTTGGCTCATCTCTCTCCACCTCCCCCCACCTTAATGTTATGCACCAAGAACTCCAGATGAAAAGCAAATTGCAAGCCAAAGAATTTTCAACATATATATTACTATGTGACTTTGACTTTTCTAGTCTTTCAAAAGCTTGAAATGACCGGCCGCGGCCGCCTTTTGAATGGATGAATCATGAATGAGTAGTGGTGTGCAGAACGGAAGGGAGCCGGTTGTGATGTATACATACAAGTTCCATGTAAAATTACTCCTTCTTTGCAAGATTAATCCTAATTATTTTTTCGATTTGTCTAATATTTCAGGTGTTATATTTCGTTCACATTGACAGGTTAGAGAGAGATTGTGGGGGGGGGGGGGGGGGGTTCACAACTACGAATCTTAGCCAAATTATACAGCAGTTATTCCGCATTATCAACCGTGCAAGTATGTGGAGTTGTCCCTCAACCTCAATTATATTGAGGATTTACAGCAGTGGAATAAATTGTGAAGACGACAACAACAGGCTACGCTGCCAAACCTCATCCTCAACGAGAGGGAGAGGACCACAACTTGGGAGTTACGATCCTGTTGATTTCGAAGCAGATATTTTGCTTTCAGAATTCACGATCCTGTATGTAAACATGACACACTCTACTCAAACTTCTTTACATAACTTTGTTTACTTTTGGCTTTGTGAGTGAGAACCAACTTCAACTTCGCTGGCCATCTGGGTTGTATTTGCCAGATCAGTCAATAGAGTTTTACCACTGCTGATCCCTCCCGCTTACTTCAATTTCTCAAGGACGAGATCGAAGAAATTCAACTAATGCAACAGAAAGTATGCATTGGTTAGGTGAATTGAAGTGAAAAGACTATAGGAACTAAAAGATCTGCTGATTTTCTAGTGCTTCTGTAAAAGATATTTGGCTGCAATCTCCCTTTGAAACTACTAGCATAAGTTTAAGTAACAAGCCCCAGCTCCAAAAGAAGAAGGGCGAAAGCAAAAATAAAGGATGACTATATCCAGCATGATTTTGATATTTTGAGCCCCATAAATGAATGCTCCATAAATGACCAAATAGTATCAAGCCCACAACTTGTACTGGTTAAAAGATTTGAGTAATGCACGAAAGTTGGCAGGCAGGTTCTTTTCTTACTAATATTTTTTCACTTTGTCCTTTTCAAAAAAAAAAAAAACAACAACATAATTATTTTCTGACTTCAAATTCGGAATTGGTTTCATAATACCAAGTCCAGAAGATAACTGCTAGCTAGCAGCTAGGTACTAGACTAATATTATATGTACCCGGGTTAATTCATTATTCTGATGATAACTAATTAATTGCAGACTCAAATAATGAAGCTAGCTAGCTATTTCCTGTTCCCCTTTCCATCATTTCACAGTCATTCATAATGAGTAATTTACCTAAGCAGATGCTTTAGATATATAGCAGCTTGCTCTTAAAAGTAGCGGAGCCCATGTCTAGGCTGGTTGTATTGTACCTTAAAACTTCCAATCCCATCATCCCATTGAGGAACGTCATTTTCCCCGTTATAATCTCTCATAAATGTCGTCACGTAACACAATCATACATTTTTTTTAATGCTCGTACAACATTTGGTTTATATGTAATTAATCAGCTTTGAAAAAATTATTTTGGTCCAAATAATAATTATTTGGGTCCATTATTATTTACTGCATTACATTTATTTGGCCTTAACTGGACCACAAATTCTGCACAATATCATCAATTCCCCCGCTATGTACCTAAACATAGAGTAGTTATTTCTCCGTTTCTTGCTTCGGACTCAACTGCAACCCTGGCAAAAATATAATTCATCGTCGTTGGCTAGTCAAATAGTGCGTATGAATTTAAATTAGTAGTTTGTTTCTTCATTATATACTTTGGTATATAAAGACTTCTGTCACTATGGGTTTGTTTTAATAGTTGCTTTTGCATTCTCGTATATGAAAGGAAATCATGCACATGCAGACGCACCAAAGTGGGGTTTCACTGCACTAAACCCACCAAAAGGGATTCAATAGCGGCCAGAGAAAGAGGGAAGAAAATTCCAATACTGCATGAAGATCGAGACAGCAGAAGTGTACTGGTTTCTAAAGCTTCTGCTTGGGCTGGCAATGGTGGAACTACCTTTCGAGGACCACTAGGGCCCTGCAACAAATGAAGAGCTCGCCGACAAGAGATCCTTTCTGTTAAACGGTACCATTGCAATGCAAACCATTGGCTTCCACCGTAGCCGTAGGCAGGAGAGACCACTGGCAGTACAACTCAGCATGAAATTGAGTGCGTTTGCTACCCAATTGAGAGGAGGTAACCGGTAAAGGCTATCATCAGAAGGAGCGAGCAGCAATTACTAATATAAATTGGGTCGTAGCTGCTACATAAATTAGTACTGATCACTACACATGCATTCATGCAATTGTGTCAATCCAGATTTTCCAATTGAAAAATTGTACGTGAATAAACTATAAATATGATTAGCATTTTATTTTTCAATGTTGTTGTCTAAACAAGTGGTTAACAATATTTATTAAAGGGAGGTGAAGTGGCAATCACGACCTGATGAAATAAGTGCGAGGCTAAATTTTTTTTTCTTTTTTTTTTTGGCTGTTGATAACTGGCAAATTAATTGTATGGATTAATATGCATTCTTTGTGCAGCATCACTCTAGTATCGATGCTAGGGCAGAAGGCTATCCGAAACTATAATAGGCTCGTATTTTAGGAAAATATGATGTGTAATTTTAGTCAATTATTAATTTATGATATGAATAGGACTGATGAGTTATACAAGATTTTCAAAAATTATCGAACTTATTAATTTACCTCGTTAACCAAGTCGAGATCGAAAAATTATTATTTAATATAGGTTATTAATTGATCGAGTATTAATTTGTAGAGATTTTACTGGTTAGTTTAAAAATATCATTCATGAAAATTAGTTTTTGTAAAGGATATTTATGATACGATGATTTTTTATGGTGTTTAGTTATTTGGTACTTAATTTCAATTGGAAAATTACTAACATAAATTAAGTTAATATTTAAAAATAAGAGGGTATGTAACTATCTAGTTAACAAAACTACCCTTGAAGCTATAATTTCTACAAAAGAAGCAAGAAAGTATAGTAGTCGCCTTCCTTAAAATGATAGCATACATTTTCTCACAAATTAATAAAGTAGTGCTCCATATACCACGTGTGTTTACTTGCATATCATGTACTAATTTATTAATTTTTGTGTGTGCGTCAATATATATATATATATATACATATATACATGATTCGTTTAATTTCTTACTCTGAGTTCGAGTGGTGTGGTGGGTGTTAAATCCAATAAAATAAGATTTCCTACTTAGCAAAAATAGAAATTTGTGAATAGTAGTGAATAAAGTTGTATCCACAAGAATTGGTGGATTGAGTCCCTTTACAATTTTAAGAATCAAAATGGGGAGGTTGGAGAAATTAAACCACACCATAAATAAAAAAGAAATTAATAATAAAAAATTAAGTAAAACTAAATCAATGAAAACAAATCTTCTAGTCAAAGGAGTAATCTCGACTTTTGATTCAATTATTGATACAAAAATCAATTCATATATCCACAAATAAATTTATCATGATCGTCAACAAGCTTTGACCATGCCTTGCCTTATCCTTGCTTTCTTGGTAATTAAAACAAACTCTTTAATTTCTTCTCTTGCCAATAGACAACGCTAAATAAGTGTTTAGAATTTAATCTATCTACAACATTAAGATTTAGAAAGGCCACCAATTTTAACCAACAAATTCACAAGTTTAGTTCATTTAGATTAGATTATATATTACCCTCATATAAATCCAATTATGCCACTTGCCACAAATATTAAAACACTCAAACAATTATGCATTTGACATTTTTATTGGAAGTAGATTATCTAATTAATTAAATTTCGGACCCTGGATATCTAATCCAGCAGGATAACCATCAACAATTAATTCATGAAATATACAAATACTCATAAATGTATAAAAAAGAACAGTAAAAATAAATTAGATCTCACAATTATTGTTGAATCAAAGTCTTGATTATTCTTCAACTTGAAAATGCCTTAACCACTCCTCACTGAGAAAATCGACCGATAAAAATGTGAAACTAGAGTTTGTATTCTTGATAGAAAAATAATAACGAAGAAGAAAAGTTCAGCGCCAAGAGATATCAATAATGTCTCCTTATTCACTTATATGTATTCTATTCTAATTAACTCTCGGATAATTTTGTAAAAAGAAGAAATATCCTTATCAACTACCCAATAAGATAAGATGGTTGTCAAAACTCCTAAACAGTTGAATTAATTTTGGCCCCCATGATTCTTCAAGAGATGCAACAACCGTTAAATCCTTGTGATTCCTGACTTCATAGGCTGGGCAAATGCACCCACATTTTTCCTCCACAAGTCTTTTTAAATTTCCTCTTTTAATTACGAACCCCTAAATTCGTCACCAAACAGATTGATAGTTCAATAATAGACAGTTGTCCCTTTCACCAATCTAAAATAGCCATACACTTAATTCTATCTTCTTAGCAGCTCCCATTTCGATCGTTATAGAGAGTTGTAACTTGTTTAAATGAAATGGTTACTCTTTACTACAGGCTATAGCCATACAATAGTACTCCCAGCAATCTACCACCCAAGACATAATCACCCAACTTCCAAGACTAGTCTAGGTGATCCACGGAGGAGTACGTCCGTGCAATCTAAGTCACTCCTCTCTTTCTCATCATAATATGTACTCTATATATAAGTATTCCCTCGTTTCTCTCCCCTTAATCCTCACTTTCTAGTCATCAACTCCTGCACCTCCAGCGCTACTTCGCTTTCCTTCCTCTGACAATCATGGTACAAACTAAGAAGTTCAGAGGAGTCAGGCAACGCCATTGGGGTTCTTGGGTATCTGAGATTCGCCATCCTCTGCTGTATATTCTCCTTAACTGCTCATCATTAATCTATCTATTTCAATATTCATCATATTCCATACTGTACTACTACACTCTATATATATATACCACTCATCACTAATAGTTGGTCGGAGTCTGACATGAAAATTTTGCGCATTTCAAGCCAAAGTTAGCTTTTTTTCTCTTGAATCATCTTTGATTACTAGTACAATTTTTTGTGTGTTATAGGAAGAGGAGGGTTTGGCTGGGGACGTTTGAGACTGCAGAAGAGGCAGCCAGGGCATATGATGAAGCAGCAGTTTTAATGAGCGGACGAAATGCAAAAACCAACTTCCCAGTCCAAATGAACCAGACTGCCAATACTGATCATGCCTCCTCTTCCAATCTATCATCGTCATCATCATCTGCTGCTCTCTCGGCGGTCCTAGGTGCAAAGCTTCGCAAGTGTTGCAAATCACCATCTCCTTCGCTCACTTGCCTAAGGCTTGACACCGAGAATTCCCATATTGGGGTTTGGCAAAAGCGAGCCGGGGCGCGTCCAGATTCCAATTGGGTGATGACTGTTGATCTTCGCATGAAGGCTAGTGATCGTAGTGATACTAGTACTAATAACGTTAATGATCATCAGCAATGTCCAAGCTTCAAGCGGGCAATACCCCCGGAGACCACCACCACCACCAATACCACCACCACCACCACTTCATCATCATCACAGGGAGACTCCTTGGATGAAGAGCAGAGGATTGCACTGCAGATGATTGAGGAACTCCTGAACAGAAACTAATGAAGATCTCTTAGTATATGATGTCAATTATAGTAAGTGTTGATGCGTTAGTCTGTGGGGGGCTAATAGCTGATTCCATGTGCAGAGCCCTGTCATTGATGTATGCTTTTCTTACCACTTACCGGTCGGGGCTTACTTTTGTTGTGATGCTTCGAGACTGGGATGAGTTATAGACTATACATAAAAAAAGTTGTTCACAAATCTTAGAGTTGATTTATATGCTGATTTGGACTTTTATACAGGGGAGCTGTTTTACGTTGGTTTCAAGTGACATCATTGTGTTGGATTGAGAGTTGTTACTGCAAATATCAGATGGTAACAAAATGTGTATGTTTCGTGTATTTTCTGTGGACTGAAGAGTAGAGAGTATAAAATATGGATGCATCAAATTTATATGGGCTAACAAAACCTTTATGTCTAATTTTTCACTCCTTGATTATTCCTTATAGATGTGGCTCTAAAAGTTGTCACAATTCACTTCTTATAGTGTTGATTTTGACCTTTTTCCATTAAAAAAAGGTGCTTAGATAGTTCATTATTTGTAAATATTATTTTACTTATATCATAAACTCATTTTTTTTCCATCCTTTTTATTCTATCAACCACCTTTATATCAAAGAATTATAAAATGTGCTACTGTGTTATTCTAAATAATTTTTTTAACTAATCTTCTATTCAAACAAATTTAGAGACAGTATATTACTGTAAGTCACAAGCTCAAGAAGAATAGTTTAATGAAGTTCTATGAAAAAAAAAATGGAGCCCAAAAATATTTAGAAAACTGAGTCAAAATTTGCACTCAGTGACTTGATCACAATATTATATTGTGATCGCAAAAAAGTAAATTCTACCGAAACAATTTTCATGCACACATGGCAAGTACTTGCCATTGTCTCGTGTCCTCACAGCTCCCTCTTTTGAGCTTGTCTATGCAGTGTCATTTTTCCTTTATGAAGGGGTTATGGAGTTCCTCATTGGAAAAGAAAAAAAAAAATTTGAAGAAAGGAGTTTTTTTGTTAAGATAGTATTTTAGTAAATATGTTCTCAAACTATTCTTCTAAAGTTCGATTTGATAGCATGACTTCATCTTACACAAAACCGTTTTCCGCGAATACTTCTACCAAAATCGTGGCACATATTTTAGTTAAAAGCATTTCTCGAAAACTGTCCTCCCTACAGCTACAAATTAATTAGGAAACTAGCTGTAGTTATGCAGTTAATTGAGGAGAATATGAGACCGCCCTCTTTTCACCTCAGTTTTCATGATTTTTTCCCATGCCGCAGTACGGACCCAGCGGTATTTCAGCTTACATATATAGCATAGATGATTTTCGGAGAGAATGCCTGAAATAAGTTTGAATTTTTCAACATCAATATGTTATGAATTGGTTGAACTCCCCAGAATTATACAGGTTCTGTATTCATATTCTCCCTTCACCCTTTCTGCTATCTCGTTTTTCTCGTTTATAATATGTGTAGCAAGTCAAATAAGCTGAATATGTGTTTGACAAAAAAAAAGGGGCTAAATATACGTTTTTCTTTTCTTCTCCACTCTCTCAGCTCAAAGAAGTGACAATGATACGGAAATTTGAAAGAAAAAAAAACACTATGAAAGTTTGAATGAAGATCCTCCGTCTTTATAACCGAAAGCAACAACATCTCCCATAAATAGGGCTAAAAAAACAAGTGAAATCGAGTCTAACTTTGATCCAATCGAGTCGAGTATCGATTCAATTTTATTAAGTTCAAACTCGATCTTGACCTCAAATTCGAATAGGATAGAATTCGAAAGCAACAAGTCGAATCGAGTTGAATTTTAACCTAATCTAGTTGAGTCTCAACTCAATTTTATTAAGTTCGAACTCAATCTTGATTTCAAATTCGAGTCCAGTCGAACTAGAGTTTCACCCTATTCGAGTTTAAAAAATTAAAAAAAATTATTATATTTTTTTAAAAAAGTAAAATAATAAATTTTCCATAACAAATAATAAAATATTAGAAATATATTTGTAATTTCACTATTAAATTAAAATTTATATATACACACACACACATATTTATATGATCGAGCGGCTTGCGAACTAATGAAGTAGAGCCTCTCTTTTTTGGCTCAAACTCAGCTCGGTCGGCTCGATCTCGATGTTGACCGGTTTTGAGTCAAGTTTTGACTGAACCAACTCGTAAGCGGTTTGATTTGTTTGCAATCCTACCTATAAATGACATGTAACACATGAAATGGTTTAGCAACATTTTTTATGTCTAGCTTTTTTTGTTTTGAAGGATTGATGTCCAGCTTCAATAACGTATTTCTTCGAGTAACTCATTTGTTAGCGTACCATTAATTACTAACTCATTATATGGCTCAACTGTCATAGTTATTAATAAAGACAAGTCCTTGAATAAACACTTAGAATCTTCTGTTTCGAAATTACCTTCTGTTTTACCTATCCTGTGTTTATACAGCTGACACGTGTGATGCATTGATAATTCAAGAAAACATTTGATTTGTTGATCGATTTTGTTATCAGTTTGCTTGAGTTAACAATGCATCAACAAACAAACGTGACATGAAGTGTTGATTCTTTGAAAATGATGCATGTTGATCGCTACTACGAGCGGTTATTAGTCTGTTCGTCTGCACCTAATGGGAATCAACCACAATAATGCTCTGTTATTGCACAACGTGTTTATCCACTTTAATATACGCTAAAGTCCATAAATACACAAAAATATTTTTTATATATGTGGCAAGTTTGATTGGAAATCTCTAATGTCACTTCAAGAATTAATACATGTGTAAACTCGTCAATTATCATGGATTTAGGAACACGGACGCTGATGTGGCATCTTTACAAGATTCAGCTGTCACGTCTATCCGACGAAAAACTTCATAATTATTACTAACGATGTCTGGAAACCTATTGTAGCAGTTATACAATTTACATGTTTGCCCGAGTGAGACCATGATAATTGACAAGGACACTTAATTATAGGCTTAAACACCGCTTTTATCATCGTACGAATGTGAGACATGTAATTACCGCTTTTAATCATCATACCTATCAACATGTAACACAAAAAATGAAAATAAAAAAACAAATGGTGAATTGTATTGATTATGATTATTCAACATTCACGGAAAATATTGAGCTCTTCTTTTTTCCTGAAAAGATGCAAATAAACTTTGGCTATGGTAGTTCGTTTATGGCTACAAACCCGAGATCTTTTTCTTTTTCTTTTTCTTTTTTTTTGAGAGTAATCCATGGCTATGTTAGTATATTAATCCTTGACAAGGACGGAGGGAGGGGAGTGGAGAGGTGGGGCAGCGACCCCCAAAATTTTTCAAAATTCTATTTTTGTATACGCTTATTTAAAATGACTTAATAAAATTTTCCCATCTTACTTGCCAAATGTAATTAATAGTAACTTTGTACGCCCCTTCTCTACATAATTTTTTTGGGGTGCTAGTTTTTACTTAACTTTCACATAACAGCTAACCTCTAATCCCCTAAATGAGGTAATATATTAATCAAATCTTAATTAAACTAAACTAGAATATCAATTAAAACAAAGTAAAATATAAAAGGGTTTTTCTAATGATAAAGGGTTTTTCTAATGAGTGCTTTTAAGGCACTCTTTAACACACCTATTATTCACCTAAGCTACCATATATATACTTATACTAACAATTATTATCCTTCCTTACATTTTTATTCTTTTTTTTTATTTATTCTTGTCTACCCTCTCTCGTATTTATTTACTTTCTATAATTAATCTTATATTTTCAAAAATATAACGCTTGAAATATATCTTAATGAGTGCCCTTAGACAAATTGTAAAATAAAAATAAAATCAACATAAAAATCCAATATGTTATTGTAAGTAATTGTAACGAATGGAACTCACCACAGGCACGAAAGTTAGAGATTCTTATTCTCAATTTTAACTATCAATCTCTAAATCCAACTTCAAATATTCCAAGGCAAGTACTACTCTTAACCTTTTTCTTTAGAAAGTCCTCTATTATGTTTTCAATCTTTAGTTATTCTTTATTTAAAGAATTATTCCTAGGCAGTGATTATTCTTTATAACATCTAACTTTGATGAGACATGGTAATATGTGATTTTTTTTCTATATTATTTTACTTTAATATCAAATAAAATTTAATTTCCTTGAATTCTAAGATTTTTTTTTTTTTTTTGCAAAAAGTAAAACCACTCATGATTTCTACATAGTGAGTGTAATTAAATAACATTTTTCATCTCATAATACCTGTGTTGGTTAAGAACAGAATGATAGAGAGTTTGATTATGAGCATTTTATTTTAAACCTGTTCAAGCATTAAAATGCTAATTATAGCATTTTGAATTTGAAATTACAATTTGTGATACTTTTTTGCTTCATTAATTTTGTATTTCTACGTTCTCTATTGTTTTTTGTCCCCTCTTCATTAAATAAATGTTTTTTTGTCTCCGTTTATACTTCTTAAGCCACTATGAAGTAAGATATACCGCTGCAAGATTGCTAACTTTACCCTATAGGCTAATAGTACTTTACCATTTTTGTGTCTTTTACAAAATTTAGTCATAGTTAGTCCTTTAATGTTAAAAAGTAATGTTTTAGCTCGTAATTTAATTATTTAGGCCGAGTGACGTACGCCTTCATATTTGATCATCAACTAATCGCCCTGAGCATGCACTAGTGTTGTTTTGATCGGTGCTATGCACAGGTATATATATTTCAAACCATAACAATAATACAATTAATTTATTTATTTTGCAACATGAAATTTAAAATCTAAAAAGTTTTATAGAAATGTTTTATTTTTTTGCCTCCAACGTTATGAAAACGGATTTTATATATATATATAAATAAAAAATTCAGTAGATTGTGTTAATTATTTCTAACTTTGAGTTAATTTTTAACTATAAGTTGCATGTTCCAGAGGTTACTATGGATCGGATATTTCATTTGCCGGGATGACAGTGATGAAACTAAGGATCAGATATTTCATTTGCCGATGTTCTATTCTACCAACTCTGAAATTTCTCACAAGCTTGTGCTTCTGCTTCATTGATAATTACCTTTTATCTGTCACATTCAATGCTTCGCCTCAGATGGAGGTTAGCTTTCGTTTTCGAAACAACGAACGCCATTCTCAGGCCAAGTTGAAAAAAAGCGAAAGGGCAAAAAGCAAGAGAAGTTGTCAATGTAGAAAATTATGCCACCTCATAGAGTTGAATCTCTTTATGTAGGGCAATGCGAACGCAGTTATGAATTCTTTGAATATTATGCCCATCGATCACTCGAACTTCCAAACCAGAGATCCTAAGAAAAAAAGGAAAAGGAAAGAAAAGACCAGAGGCATCAACCCCAACCCCATCCCCATCCCCTTGTGGCTTAGCTTACAAGAACTCACAGAAAAAAAAAAGAAAGAAAGAAAGAAAAAAAGTCCAAGTCCATAAAGTCTAAAATGACTTGAGGTGGTGACAGCCTTAAGGGTAGGTTTGAGCCCTCATTTGTAGCAACCGACAGAGCTACTTTTGAATCAATCTAAATTGTTGTTAGTCAGTGAAAGTTGGTGATGGAGGGTTTTAACCTTGGCGAAGTTTGGGTAAGGGAAACATGCGTGATTTGTGCAAAATTTAATTGGGGTTCGGTACCTTTATCTTTCATTGTTGGCTCTGATGTGAATTTTCCTCAACAAGTCCCCTGATGCGCATTTATGCCGGGACCTTAGTGGTCTAACGACGGGTCCATTCAGATTATAAAAGTGTTTCGCTTTCGCTGTTTCCAGCTCTCAAATTAATCCCCTTCCCGAAGCTCGCCGGACGAAATTTCTCCACCTACTTTCAGTCTTTTGATTGAGTGATCGATTTGGTTCCATTGCAGGTAATAAAATGTCTAGAGATAACTGCTGGTCTGCCCTAGAGGCAAGTGAAACAAAAGATTTCGGTATCTTTGAGCAGATATCGTGGGAGTTTCTTAAGAGTAAGATTAGTTGTGTTTTAACGTGCTTTGTCCCTCCATTTGACCGACAAAAAATAATCAAGACAGTGTTGGGTTTTTACAAACTTCACCACAAAATATGATGTATTATGCCATTTATATGCCTCTAGTTATCTAGAGGGAGAATCGTTCAAAATGTTTATTATATTTTATCAGATTAATTTTTTCGCTATTCACTTTTAAAATTTTAATTTTACGTCTCTTATAAATTCAAGTTAGTAAATTTTTGTCCAAATCTCTAAGTTTTTAACCACTTTTTAAATTGAAATCACCATGTGACCCATCTACAATCATTTTTTATGGATAAAACTATCAAATCCCATTTTTAGAGACAAAAAATTATATAAATTTGATCAAACCCCACTTTTAAGGACAACAATGAATATGATTCACGTCAAGTCCTACGTTTTTAGGGGCAAAAATGATTATGAATCGAGTAATTTGTTTAACTGTAAATGAGATTTTACCTTTTATCTCGAAAAAATGACCATGTATAAGTTACGAGATGAATTCAGAATAAAAAGTGATAAAAAAATCTAGTTGGGACTAAATTTTATTAACTTGAATTTTGTAAGAGACTTATAAATTATTATTTTAAAAGTGAATGACAAAAAAATTTATTGAACTAAATGTGAAAAATGTTTTGATCGATTTTTTCTCACTTGGAACCCTTTTAGACTCAATTCTTAGTAAACAGACGTTGTTAGGATTAACCGAGTAAGAAGAATAGGCTTCTTTGTTTGACATGATTAGAATAGAAGAGTGGCTTCTTTGCCAATTACCATGGACGTCCTTCGTATCCTAATAATAATATATATATATGTATATATATATATTCAAAATCAGTTTACCATATTGAAAATGAAGTAAACTTGCCCTACATATATCTAAATTTTGCAAATTGGGCCTCAAAACCTATCTAACTCTACATGTATTTGACGGGAAGATTCCATTCGAGGTGAAGCAACTACTAGTATCTTTTATATTTCTCCACATTCAATTCTTAGCCCCTTTAAGGAGCTTCCTTATTGGGTCTCAATCTAAAAATTTGACACATATAATAATTAATGTGATTTTATTAACTCAATCCCATTCCTTAACAATTCACGTGATTTAATTAATCCAATCCTACCCCAAATCTATTTGGTTATTCCTTCCTTTTGAATATTACAAAACCCAGTCAGTGCATCAATGATCCAACCAACGAGAAATTGCATCAAACAAAAATTTATAAACCTTAAATCCATAATCAAAATTATTCTCAATTCTCTCAACATTCGATGTTTTCCATTGAATATTTGTGATTGACTTGGAATTCCAGAAATCACTCGCAAATAATTGGTGATTTACTTAACTTGGAATTCTAAAAAAAATCACTGCTCCTATTCTGGGAAAAAAATTATTTACAGATATCAAATTTGTTATACATGTCAAATTTTTAGAGTGAATCCCGACAAGGCTCCTTAAGGAGGCTGAGGACCGGATGCCATATTTCTCGTGTACTGAATTTTGCTTAAAAAACAGCTGTCTTGGCAATTCAACATGGACTAGACAAGAATTCTAAAACATAAGACGGATCGTTTTTGTCAATTTCGCCGTTGTTCTGGACCTAAAGGCAAAACGTTAGTTTAAGGTCTCAGAAATCAGTCCACCGGCCACTAGCTGCTTAAAAATAAAAATAAAAAAATGAAGAAAAGGGGAAATTAAGTTACATCTCAGTCCTCATTGCAACTTGACTTGACACGACATCGTTCGATAAAACTAGACAAAACTGCTGCGATCAAATTCGAAATCGCCGTCCGACGTCGTCGATCGAATCTGACCGTCCAAATATGTTGCTCGCCGTCTTGATCGCCAACTCCGAGGGAAATATCCTTGTCGAACGGTAAATCTAATACCTCAACCCACCGTCCGATGTCGTTCTTTGTTTTTGTTTCTTATTATAAACCCTGCAAAATTGGAAGCTTCATGATTTATGTTTCCCACCAGATATGAGTCCCTGATTTTCCATCTTCGTTGTTATCTGTTGACATTTTATTGTAGCATCATTTTCGAATGATCGTCAGAGCAAAAGAAAATATTAAAAGATTGGATTTATTTGCTAGGATTATGCTGAAATAAGAAATCAGTTTGGTATAAGCAGTTATGGAGCGTCAAAGCTGATGCCTTTTTTTTTTTTTTTTCAAAAATATTGTGATGCCAATGGAAATTTGATAGATTCTTTTGTGGGCAAGGGATAAGGGGTGGGAAGAAGGGCTGAAAGTGTTTATGTGGCTTTAATTAGATGTTTTCTAGGTCGAATGATTTGTCATTGATCCCGAGACATTTACTAGAAAGTTAATTGGTTAAATATCTTGACTAAAAACTTTTGATGCTAGGTATTGGGAAAGATTTTATCCACTCAATGAGGCCCCTTTGCTATGTCGTCTGCTAACAAAAACTGACTAGGAAGATGATTATGATGTCAAATTAAATGTAAATTATGGACTTATGTTGTGATTCGCAAGAGCGTTTTGCCACAGAGAAGACAGCATTTGCTTTTCCGGGCCGCTTTTCTCTTTGTTTTGGAAAGTACACATGGATGCTTATCCCCTTGACAAGGAAGTAACAAATTTTATTTTCCAGTCCTTTTTTTTTTATATTAGATGAGGAGTTTTAGTTTCACACTTTTACATGGGGTTATGGTTGATTGTTTTGAAATATAGCACAGAAACAGGCAATGAGGATCTGTTGTTCTTTTTTAATGTTTAATGGGTTTTTTGAAAATTTATCATGTGATGTAGTTTCAATGGAGTCCCTGCAGAGGAACGTCTGCATTGGCGATCTTTCTTAGTTAAGCTCGGAGCAGATAATCTTAAAGGTGTAAAAAATGAAGAGCTCCTTGTTGCTTCCCACAAGTATGCAACTTCCCTTCTTTTTGTTATTGATAGTTAAGTTAAGGCCAGTATTTTAATTCCTTCCACATTCTTAGGAAGAATTAGAGATAATATCTTGTAAGTCACTTTTATGTAATCTCATTAGCTCATTGTTTGTTTTGCAGATCAGTGTATATTGTCTATACAGTTCTTGGTGATGTCAGCATTTTTGTTGTTGGCAAGGATGAATATGATGAACTTGCCTGTAAGAGTTTTGCCATATTTTGCAAAGTTTTTAGTTTTGAAGTTTTTTTGGGAAAAAGTTGAAACATATATTCTTTTGGGTACTTGGTACATATGCATTCCCCTAGATATGATTAAAAAGATCTTCTTGGCAAATTAACGAAATTTAATGCATTTATCATATCATACTGTGGCAGTACATATTTTGATATGGGTGTGTCCTAATGTTGTCTTTCAGCATGTGATTGCAAAAGCAATTATGAAAAACTAACAGATCTTCTGCAAGTGGTGGGATCATGCTATGAAACTTTCCTGCTTTTTGGCTATTTTCCTTGGCTAGAGGGCCTAGGGGTGCTATCTAATGCAATCTGCGTGCTTAATTTCACCTGACTTGCAATCTCATTCTCTCTACGATTGAAGTAAATCTAATTTGTTGCATCTATTAAAAGTGTCAGAAGCAATCTTTGTGATAACATCTGCTATCAAGGACGTATGCGGAAAAGCACCAACTGAGCGCCTTTTCCTTGACAAGTATGGAAAGATTTGCTTGTGCCTTGATGAGATTGTGTGGAAGGTGAGAGGGTCTGTTAGTACAGTTTTTGCAATTTTCTTGTTTTCAAGTTGAAACATTTTTTATGCGTCTATGTGAACTCCTGATCTTTATAGCATTTTCAATATAGTTGATAATGGTATTCCACTGGAGGGTGGGTAAGGCCTCCCAGCTGGTACATAGTTCAATTTTCCCTGCCCTTCCACCGGTTCCTCTGTTGCACTAGTTCAATTTTCCATCCCTTTCCACCAGTTCCTCTGTTGCACCAAAAGAAGAAAAGATCTAATGACATCATTCTTGCAATCAGTTGTCAGTTCCATGTACTGCCATATGTTCAGCCCCTTGCAAATGATTTCCTATATTCTTCCTGTCATGTATTTTTAGTTTCTAATTGATTGAGAGTGCACCTATATGCGTTGCAAATATGTCACAACACAGCATTAGAGAATGAATGCCTGCAACCGTAGAGCTTGTAACGTCTTGCAGTTTGTAACATTCGTTATAGCTTCTTGAATCACTGGCGGTCATATTGCTGCATGCTCCCTAGTGGTGCTTCTTTTATTTGGTTGCCAAACTTGGCCTGCATTGCACATGGTTGTTTTCTGCCGATTCTCTGCTGTACTTGGTCTCCTGATCTTCTGGGAAGAAGGCTCAAGCTGTTGTTTCTCTCTCTTTTATAGGGATTGCTGGAGAACACAGACAGAGACAGAATCAAGAGACTAATAAGATTGAAACCTCCAACTGACTTCTAAGCGATGAGCATGTTGTTGTATCAAGTTTATTGGAGAAAGGCAGAGAGTTTTGCAGCATATTTTGTGTAATGGCATCACGAGATTTGTATGTATTGGTATGAAACAAATACTTCGGATTTTGAGTTTATGACTGCTGATTTTTTTGTACCAAATTTGCCTACGGGACTTCTGTAGTATAGCTTTTTTTTTTTTTTTTTTTTTTTTTTTTTTTTCGTGTTTTGGGTTGTTGTTGGGGAAGGGGGGGGGGGGTTGGTGGTTTTGGTTGTAACATTTATTTTCGTTTCCTGGCATAAAAATGCAAATTTTACGTATCATGGGGGTAGCGTTGATCTTTAACACGCTCTGATTTTTACCGGATTCCAAAATCGAGAATTTCTCAATAACCAATCCATTAGTAGGACTGTGGAGTGGAGATCCATAGTAGGCCATCTTTCGGCTCACCCCATATCAATGAAACCGAACCCTATCCAGGGCTCCAAATGTGAGGGAGGATCCAACAAGATCAACACTGGGTTTTCTGGTGTTAAAACCTACTCCCTCCCTTTTTTATAACTGACGTTTAAGGTTTTGCACACTAATTTTAAAAAATTTTTCATTGCTTAAATCTGTACACTACTTTCCTTTTGTATCCTCATTAATTATTCAATTTACCCATGTTTTTTTTCACTAGAGTACTAAGTGGTGCTGTTTTACTAGGCCAAAAGCAATGCAAACTAACTCCCATCAAACTAGGAGTAGTAATTAAGAATCCTGTATTGGAAAAGAGAGATAAAAGGGTAAAATTGTGAAAAAATAATTAATATTTTATGGGAATAATAAAACGATAGATAAAAGTACACTAGAGCAAATTTTTTAAACGTCAGTTATAAAAAAAGGGAGGGAGTATAAGGGTTGAAAATTCCGCCAGCACGTGAAACATGACGATGACCTACATGACTGCTTCGCTTGTCCGGTGCATAATGTTTCTTCCATCGCTCTTTTAGTTTATCTACTAGAAATGAGTCACTATCCAAAATTTTGATGATCAATTGTTCACTAATCATCAATGAGAGCTACCGGTTCTTTACGAGGAAAAAAACAAAGATCATGGATATCTTTGCCATTGTATAAAGCCTAAAGAAAATGAAGAAGAAGATTCATAATATGGCGCACTGTACTGAATTATCATGCTATTAATATTCCCCTTGAACTCGTTAATTACTGGAAGGCCAAAATTTGGGTAGATTCGATTTTTAAAAATTCAATGACTCAATTTGTGTCATACTATTTCATCAAGTGATGTGACATAATTTGGATCATTAGTATTTTAAAATCTGGGTAGATTCGATTTTTAAAAACTCAATTTGTGCTACACTATTTCACCAAGTGATGTCATACAATTTGAATTATTGAGTTTTTGAAAATCGAGTCTACTCAAATGCGCGTCTTATCCATAGTTGTCAAAATCGCGATCCGGATCGTAGGATCGTACGATCCTACGATCCGGATAACCAAAATCGATCCGGATCGTATGCAGAGTCGTAAATCATATGAATCTTTGCAGGATCGCATAGAATCGGTGCAGGATCGTGTAGGATCGTAGGATCGTAGGATCGGTAGGATCGTACGATCCTACAAATTTTTTGTCAATTTGTGAAATACGAAGCTCCATTTTGCAAATAAATGAAAATATTTGTGGTATATTTGTAATTTATCAAAGAATTGCAACCTTTAATTGCAATTAAGAGCTTTTGGTAGGATCTTACGATTCTACGATCCGATCCTGTGAAACTAAAATCGATCCTACGTAGGATCCCGATTTTACAAACCTTGGTCTTATCAAGAAGGTAAAGTTGTTGGGGACATGGACACGTGTCGTGTTAACAAATAACCTGTAACTATAGGTAAATAAAGGGACAACAGAGCAATTCTGTCCAAATCACAATAAATAGTGTAGTAATGAAGACAGATATTTTTCTTTTGTTGAAATGGTGTGATTCAATTTGCACCATTAATTTTTTTGCAAATCGGACCTATTCAAACGTGGGTCATTCCAAAAAGGTAAATTTGTTAGAGACATAGACACGTGTCGTACCAACAAATAACCTGTAACCATTGCTACATAAAAGGACGACAGAGTAGTCCTGTCTAAATCAAAATTAATAGAGTAGTAGCTAAGACGGGTATTTTTTTTTAACTGAAATGGAGCAACTTCTGAACATAAATTTATATTAATCTTCAGCAAACCCATACGGCCAAGGCAGCATCAAGGCTCAAGGATTTAAGGACACCGTCCGTCTAAAACCCAAAACAGGTCAAGAGGGGTTGGTGGGTGAGTCATCACAGGCTTGGGAGCAAAATGTTGAGAGCAGTAAATTTTCTCATCTTCTTTGCTCTCGTCGCCACCTGCTCAGATGGAAGCAGATCAAGAATCATCCCACGGCCTGCTCAGCCTCTTCTATCCTTCAAAATCAACGCAACCCAGCCGCTGGTAAACTATTCGCGTGCATTTTTCTGTAGTACCATGTAATTGCATTGACTACTTATCTGCAAAATAATTCGCTTTTGTTTTTTTTGGGTCTTCTTTGTTTGGCTTTTTCAAATTGCTGTATTATTACAGAATCAGAGGAGCACCTGTTCGTTTACGGTGAGCATAAGGACGAGCTGTTCATCTGTCCGGTACACCCGAGATCGTATCAGCCTCTCCTTTGGTGATGCTTATGGCAATCAGGTAATTCTACTGCACAAAATTCGATCATTCACAATTCATCTTTTTATGCAATTACTTGAAAGTTTGAAGCCAACCCATCATTCAGTTAATTAGTTTGATTCTGGTACTGTTAAAGAATCAAAGCATGCTTTGTTTAAAATAGTAAACTGGGGTATGATGGCTTCGGACAATGATGGGCATATTCTTGTTTGCTTAGAAACAAACCAAGTATTATACTTTTCCCTTTTCAGCTTATCTTCTTCCTGAGCTGAAAGAACAAATTATTCCGGACAACATCCTCCAAGTGCTGTTGTATGCTTTTACGTCAAATCTTTACGGCAACTTGTGACTAAATTACCTCTTGTAATTTGTCAAACAAAATTGGGTGTTTTTGGTTTGCAAGGTTTATGCACCAAGGCTAGATGATCCACGGTCTAGGACGTTCGAGCGGTGTTCAACGGATACGTTTGAGATATATGGACCCTGTACCTACCAGATTTGTTATTTATATCTCTACAGGAGGGGACGAGATGGCTGGAGACCTTATGATGTGACTGTTTATGGCTACAACACCAGGCCTGTTACCTTCTACTACGACGTTTTTATACCCAGTGAAGTTTGGTATGGGTTCAACAACTGTTACTACTACAGTGCTGCTGTAGATAAGTCCGCTATGTAGAAGTAGTAATTAGTCAGTTCAGCCTACTTTAATTGAACGGGGGTTTGTGTAATTATGTACTACTGCTACTACTAGTAGTATAGCTTTTACCGATGACTCCAGAGTTTTATGCAGGCGAGTGCTGCTATTAATAATGTTTGTAGTCGCTACTCGGTCAATAAAATAAATTGCTGGATCAATAAAAGATGATTTATTACGTACCTAGTCAATATGATTGTTCTTGCTTTCTCGTTAGAATGGAAGGGGGTAAGGGCTTTTACCATCGTGCTAGATCCTCGAATTGTCATATTTTACATGGATGACTTTTATAGGCATGACCTCAACCGACTAATTTCCTCGCATTATGTTTGTGGAGGCATAAGATATCTGCCCCGAGTCCCACGACGTTTATTTGAGCTGTGACATTGTGCCATATTGCTGAAGCAGGCCAAATCCAAGCACAGCTCTTTGTATGGGACAGTTATCCAAGGGGACGGAATTGTGACGGTGGCTACATACTACTCTTCGCTCAAAAGCTTCAATAAGTTCACTTCTAAATCAGTTCATTTAATGGATTAATCTGAACTGAGCAAAATAAAATATATTGCTGTAAGACGGTCAATGCAGTCATGAGCTGTTGAACACACCCGCCATCGACACTTGTTGACCTCTGCTTTTATAATTGTTCATTGCGACGCCTGCTTCAGATAGGTAGACTAGAAGAAATACTGATGATGTTTTGAAAGAAAGTAACGAAGGTAATCCCTATAGTATTATTCTTTTGCTACTTTTGATAATCCAAACAACAGCATATTTCTTGGCCATTTCATCTTATTACAGAGGATAGACCAGGAAGAGTTTATCAGCTAATAGGACTGTATTGTTTGATGTAAACAGTCCTTACTTGCAGTAGTGACACTACTACTTGTACCAGCAAGATTACAGTTCACATGTATCAGAGCGACCGAAAAATGTGTAACGATTATTTGCAACGTTGTCATAGAAGAAATCTCGGATGAAACTGCAATAACCAAGAGGAGTGAGAAAAGCATTAATTGAATGACGTTTGGCCACCATTAAGGTAGAACGTAGAAGTAGGTATAACAAGAAGACAATTCTCACTTACAGAGGAACAAACTGAAGGAAAAAAGCAAGCTGCGGAAAGGGCAAGTCTATGTACTCCATGATCTTTAATACAGCTTCTGACTTGATATAAGACCTGTAACAAGGACGTTATTCTTCAAAACAAAGGCACCAGATCTCACAACACACTTAACATGACTATTGGCATTACTAAGTTGATTCAAGGATTAAATTTACAATACTGAACCTTGACCAACCATTTATGCAAGTACCTGTCTTTTTCAACCACTACAACGCTTGAAATATCATCGGCAGCTCGTCCAGATCTTCTTAACAGTTTCTTGCCTGCTTCACTCTGTAGCGCTTCAAATCTGATTCTCCTGCAAAATAATTGCAAGTTTTATCAGGAAAATAAGCAAACCTGTGGGCCAAAAAGCAATACAAATCAGAAATTTCAAGAACTAAAACTACAAGGATTTTTCAACCATGGTCCTCTAAATCAGTTATGCATGCTAAACAAGAAAACCTTTATCAACAGTCCAACATTGCTTAAAACAGAACTACAAGTTCACTTGAAGGGGATTTTGAGCATCTCATAGACTTGACCAGTAATTTTCTTGTAACTTTGCACTTCCTGCTCTTTGATATGCTTCAAGAAATTCTGGAGGTAGCATCAGGGCAAGGCCTCATTCCACCAATGACCATTTCATTAACTTATTGATTCAACCTGATATATGCATATTCAGTCTTTTTACCTTCATAAACTCATCCTTGTGTTTATGAGTCCTAATTTTTCATTACCTTCACATTAAGTTTTGTGAATGTACAATAATTATGTGTTTGTGGTAAATGAGAGCATTTTCAAAGATCCAATCGGGTCAAGGGAGAAAACATACAAAGATGTCATCTAAGCTCTAAAGTCAAGGCTAAAGGGTCTTTTTCTAGACCTATAACAAGATTACTAGCATTTTCAGAAGCAGAGACCTACATAAAGGAAAAAAGAAATGCATAAGCTGATAAAACACTAAACCCGTAGGCAAATCAATATACTTTACCTTTGTGGATCATTATCACGGACAAATTTCACACCTCCATTACATAAGTTGCATACGCCTATCAAACAGATCAAGAACACATCTTCACTTTAGCCGTTCGTCATATACACAGTGATTTGCAGCCTATTATTTCCAATGACTACTCCAAAACAAAAAATGAGGCAGCTAAATTTTCTTGTTTCCTACGATCTTGGATAATGATACAAGAAAAAAAGAGTAAAATATTCCTTTTCTCCACTTCCAAATTAATCACTAGAAGAAAGGAAGGATTAAAAATTTAAAACCAATTTTCCCTCCCGAACTTAGTTCAGGATTTGTGCTACAAAAGTTCATCTTCTCCTAGTTAAGTTTAATCCGCAAAAGTAAAAGGATTTTCTAGAAATAAAAATCGAATCTAATTTTGAGAAAATTGAAGAATTCGGTGTGTATAATGATGTTAATTAGTAACAAATGACTGGCAACTCAGTATGCTGCAACGAAAACTATTACCCAAGAGCTAGAAAAATTAATAGACAAGTGCCATTGATTTCAATTACATATTTAGTGAAATAAGCTGCAATCGATTAATGAAATACCGTCGAATAACATGATGGGCCGAGAATCTTGTTGGAAGAAACTAGACGTTGCCTCAACCCAATCCACCGCATCGTCTCCGGCTGTCCGAGTTGGGCTGGAGATGGCCGCGTAAGTATTAGGAACACGGGGGCGTCGGAATCTAACATGCGCCGGAGGAGACACTGTTAATCGTGCACACCCAGCTGGTAGGATGAGCGCCATGAGTTGAGAAGTTAGCATAATTGATGGAGGGAAGTAAAAACTAGTATAAAGTTGCTTAATATTTTACACAAACCATTTTCTGCATTTCCAAAAAATAAATTAAACATCAAATTACCAATTTCTCCTTGAAAGTCCAAGAATTTGCATATAAACCTTTGCGTTTTTAAAGCCGCAGTGCAAATAGTTATTATCTCAGTGGACCAAATCCAATTCCAATCGTGAAAGTGTAGTGCTGTGTTCTAAAATTTAAACAAAGATTATGTACAATAAAATTTTTTTCATATTTGTGTGTATGAGTAATTATTAGGCATGTCTAGTAATTGTTATATCTAACTAATAAAAGAGTTCTATGCGAACATATAAGGATTTCACTTGATTTTATTTAACATATCAAATAGATCTCACTTTTCACTTAATGTGTGAATCAGTAAGTGAGGTTCTTATATGTTCACATGAAAATTTTTTATTAGTTCTTCAACAACTACTAGACATGTCTATTAGTTATTTTAAACCAACATAAAATTTTTCGAGATTATACTCCTTTCAAATTTAGTTAATCAACTTGACATCAAACAAGATTTGACCCGTTGATTAAATTTTAACGAAACAGTTATTAGAAACTCAATTCCACATGGTTGAAATTCAAAACTAGCTTGAGTTCGATATGAGGAGAAAACTTCAATTGAACTTAATATTGATCGGAATTGGATGATGATAAAATATAGTAATTGCGTGCAGGAAGTTAAAAATGTTACCCAAATTCTGCATATACAAATTACATTTCGGGTTTGTCTCAAACTGTAGTCGAATTAAGTCTGAAAGTAATGTTTTGAGTGTTAGTTAATTGAATAAGAACAAAACATTACTTGAAATTAGTTCATGTAAAATTGGAATTGATCCATTTCTCTTTTGCATCCTAATTTGCCAACCACATGGTATTTCGTACGTAGATAACTGAATATCATGTCTATCTGAGCAATGGACAACTCAATTCTCTCAAAACAATTGAGCAATGGATAGCTCAATTTTGTGTTTGATCCAAAACTTCATAATTCGGAGTGGCGCAAAGGTACTAATGGGAACAAGCAAGGGGCAGTGTAGGAATTTGAAATTTCACTACATATTTTCTTTGTAACAGTCACAACAAGTAGGAGTATTAATTGTATACACATGGAAGCCACGTGGGACAATATATACCTCAACCGCCACAAAATTCGGCCAATGAAACTCGAGTAATGTCGTCATCGATCTACGACGATTCATGAAATTACTAAAACCTGGGATTCTTACAGTCCAATCCATAGTTCCAAACCCGTTGTTACCATTTGTTTGACTTTTGGGTCGCGTCTTCTCGCTGTCCAGCTCATTTGCCTATTTGTCTCCCTCCCCGGGTGGCCGCGGTCAAACTACCAAGGTTCAAAATTTCTGAATCAGCATTGGAATCTGGCAGAGAGCAGAACCCAGAAGGCCAGAACCAGAACATGGAGTGGGTTGCCGAAACTGTGGAATCAATAAAAAGTTTTCAAATTAGGAAGGCCCTCAACGACGCCGTCAGCTTTGGTTTGGTTTCTTCCTCTTTACTTTATTTCTCATTTTGGTTTGTTGCCTTCCATTCATTCGTTAAATTTTAGTTTATAACATAAACATTGTTTTTTTTTTTCAAGTTATCTGTTCTTTGAGGAAGTCAACATTGATGATTGAGCAAAACCCGTTTGATCAATCCCATCGTTACAAAAATTTTCTTGCTCTTTCTGATGAACTCACAAAATACAGAGTCAACGTCTAAGTTTGCTCAGTTACAGATTGTGGGGAAATAAATTAGTTTATGACATAAACGTCTAAGTTTGTTATATTAAGTGAAGCTTCATTGGTTCATTTTGGTTTTTCTCATCGAGAAATCATCTAAGAAATTAGTAGCGGATTTAGTCCTTCTGCAACACTCTACTGTCTAAGTAGTGATTCATTTGTTGCTCGGAATGTGTATGCATTCCAAATTAGTTGAAGTCATATCTGCAAATTTATAAGGATGTTGTGGTTTAGTAGCCTGTCAAGATGGTTAGCGTTCTAACGTCTGTTTTTGTTCTGCTCAGGTATGATTATTAGTAGTGCGCTCATAATATGGAAGGCGTTAATGTGCATTACCGGGAGTGAATCTCCTGTAGTTGTTGTTCTTACTGGAAGCATGGAACCTGGTTTCAAGAGGGTAAATTTATCCAACTCTACTGTCCAAATAAACCTTTATCGATGAGAACCAACCAGTCGGGCTGTTAGTCAAAGAAAGCCAGAAACCAGTTAGAGCTGAAAAGCTGATTTGTTTCGAGAATTCAATGCGCTTATGAATTGTCTTGGAAACTTCTGTTCCCGACTCAGTTTTGGAGAAGCTCAGTGCCTTCTACGATCCTAAACTTTCTTCTATTGCAGATTGAAATGCTCTCCCGTTCTCTCTGTGTCACTCTGCTTCTTACTTTTTCCATGGCTTGTATACCGCCTCAACAGAATCCGAACTTTATCTTCTGAAGACAATTTTTTGAGTTCATGAAAACCGTGCGAGTGCTTCAAGTTCCTTTTCTCTTTTGAAAGATCTATGTTAAGTGTTGAGTTAATTTTAACTGCCCTTTATTGAAGAAGCAGTATTATGCTTTGTACACACCAAAGTGACACCTATTTTTATTTGCAGGGAGACATTTTATTCTTGCACATGAACAATGATCCTATTAGAGCAGGAGAAATCATTGTTTACAATGTTGATGTAAGAGTTCTTATTCTTGTCTCTGATTATCCCTTTCATTGTATGTAATAATCAGTCAATAACATGCTCAAAAAAGAGAGTGCATATTTAATTTCTCAATCTTGTTGACCTCCGCCTTCTGGCAATTCACTGTTTACACATTCACCTTTGCACTTTTGCAGGGTCGTTCAATTCCAATTGTCCATCGCGTAATCAAGGTAATCAAATTATCAGTTATTCTTTGTTTTCCAATTATTTCTGCAGTGCAGTAAGAGGTGAGTGGTGAATTTTACCGTGCAATGAGATTTCACCCTGTTATTCTACTTGTGAATCTCAGATCACCTTCTTTCTTCATACATTATTATCACAAAAACTACCATGCGGCTACTGGTCTTTTTGTTTTCAATTCCAGATTCCCATTGCTCTTGTAGGTTCATGAACGAAAAGATACAGGAGAAGTTAACATCCTGACAAAAGGTGCCAGATCTTTACTCTTGCTTGCTCTATCAAGATAGCTAATTATGAATTTATTTTATGTTTTTACTATGCTGAGAGAAGATGACAGCATTTCCATCAAGTGCTCCTATGCTTTCACTGCTTTTCCTTTGGACAAACAACGGTTTTTTATTTGGTTAAACAGAGGTTATCTGTTAAATACTTTCTTGTTCTCCAATGCCTCTACCCTTTTCCCCTTTTTTCTCTCAGGGGATGCCAATCCTGGTGATGACATAGGTTTATATGCTCCTGGACAGCGCTGGCTTGAGCAGCGCCATATAATGGGTAGAGCTGTGGGGTAATAATCTGTAAAATGATATCATTCTCCTCCCAGCCCTTGATTTCTCTCCTTTTCTCCTTTGTCATGACCTTTCTTGCTTCCTTTTAAATTACACTAAGTGTATCTCAGATATATAATCTTTGGTATAGTCAAGGGAAACTGTAACATAGATACAGTGACACGGTACCCTCGTGCTTTTTGTGGGCTAACAATATGCAGCACAACAGCAGAAGTAGAGCTGAGGAAAGTGAGCATAACCAGGAGAACTAGAGCTCATACCTGTTTTTGATGTTATAACCATTTCTTCTGGGCTTGCAAGTGATTAATACTTGATTGTTAAAGGAATGTATGTGTATTTTCTCATTATGATTGCCAAAACAAGGGCTGATCACCTTCTCTTTTTCCCTTTGTGGGTGGTGCATAATCAGGTTCTTACCATATGTCGGCTGGGTGACCATCATTATGACTGAGAAACCCATTGTCAAGGTTTGTAAACTTTTGATCTGTACTACTTATATTGTCTGGTTCTTGATCATAAGTGAAAAGGATCAAATTGCTCGACAGAGACTAAAAATTTTCCTGTTCTACACAGTACTTCTCAAATTGAACTGCTTCCAGGTTTAGTACTGCCCCAAAAGTAGTTTGATTTTGATGGAATAACTACTCCTTTATTAATTTTTTTCCCCACATCTGCAGTATGTTCTCATTGGTGTATTGGGGTTACTTGTCATTACATCGAAAGACTGAAGCGCAGACTTCTTGGAGCTGCAACAAATACTGGCATACATTGGAAACAGCTGCTCGATTCATCTCTTGGTGTTAGTTTTCAGTGTAATGGTTCTGCATAAGAAATACAAAATTTTTTTGTTTCTTACCTTGATTGGGAAGGATAGAAGTGCATTTGTATATCTGTTCTATAGGAAAACCAATACAGTGTTAAGCATCGTTGCTGCTTGGATGCAATTTTTGTCCTTTGGTTGCTGAAACGCATCAGGTATCTGCCATTATTCCATGAATCCATCAAAGAATCAAACTACTAAGCATCCCAAATTTCATAACACAACCTGCATTTGAAGGGGGAATAAAAAAAAAAAAAAAAAGAATGTTGTCTACAGCATGCAATAACCAGCTATTATTCACATGCTAACAAATCATGATTTTTGCGTTGATAATATAATATCCATAGAAGTCGCCTACATATTGAGCTTATAGGTATGAATTAGGGGTGGGCATGGGTCAATTACCCGTTCCTTTGAGCATTTGGTTGACTCGATCCCCATCTAATTAGTCAGCAATATTCCGGTTCTTATTCGTGCTGCGTGTCAGCAGTATTCATTGCCCTGCCCTGCTTATGATTTAATCTTTAAATAAATGATCTATACTAATTTAATTTTGTATTTTATGTATTCATCTAAGATTCAACACAAATTTTATTTAAAAAAAAAATCTCATCCCAAAAAATAGACATACAAAGAGAATACAAGAGAAAGGGGAACAGTTAAAAGAATTCAAAATCAATGAAAATTGATATAAGTGGTACCATTTTTTCATATATATATATATATATATATATTCTACATCACTTAACCTCTTTTATTAAAAATATAAGATAATAACCCATACAAATGAAGCTTATAAACAAATAATCTCTCATATTTTTTGAGAGCAAATTGCTTGATGAAATTAGTTAATTCGCTCTAAAAGTATTATTTTGTAGTATATGTAAAAATGAAAAACTAAATAGATATATATATGTGTGTGTGTGGAGCAGATCGGGTACTCGTGAGTTCTTAATTTTGTGATCCTAACCTATCCCATATATAAGCGAGTAGCTGATCATCTTTTGACACGATAAAATAATACGAATCTAGTATCCTATATTATGGATTAAATGAGATCGAATATTATAAATTTTCGGGTCAACACATATATTTTGCTATCCCTAGCATGAATCACAAATGACACATCACGTCTACAGGTTCTTGGGATGGAGTTTTTTAACAGGAAGGTGAATCATTTTAGCATGGTCCTAATGTTCATCCGCTAAAGATGCTTGTTTAGTCAACAAAAAAATTATCAATTTTCATGAAGAAATCGCTACAAAGTCTTGTCTAACCAAGCAGCAATGAACAAGAGAGGAACTTGAAAAACGAAAAAGAAAAAAAGAAGAAGGAAGTAAGAAATCATTTTCTCTCCAATATCTGGAGTTTCTTTTAAAATAAGAAATAAAAAATCAGTCCGTGGTGTAAAATATGTGATAAACTAACAAAATGAGAAAAATGGTTGTTTGACTTGGTAGTAAAATGCATCCGAAAAATCACCGCCACCTAGGCAGTGCGACTTTCTTACCATGCATCCACCTCCAGTTGATAAATCCCGCTTCCCACACCCTTCAAAAGCCCAAAACCTAGCTCCCCTAGCTGACCCCAAACCGTCTACCACCACCAGCTGGTTGCGTAACCGGAAACAAACTAAAAAAAAAAACAGAAAAAAAAACGCACAACACACGCCAGGATCCCCTCAGAGCTCCCCATCAATGTTCCATCACCCGGTAAATTCCATTTTCCATCCCTAAGACTTGTACTGCTATCCGTTATAAAGCCTTGTTTCCACAATCTCATCTATTTATACTTACAAATAAGTATATATACATAAACCTAGAGCCCCATATTAAAACCCTTTTTGGGTTTCTGATATTTTATTAAATTTTCTGGGTTCTTTTTACGTTTTCGTACGTTCATATTGGCTACTACATTCTTTAGGAGTTTTTGATTGATTCATCGATTGATTGGGTATGATGGACCTGATTTATTTTATTTGATGCTGAACTGGATTGGGTTATTTTTAGATGGGCATTGGATGCTTTCTGAGAATATTGGCTAAAGTTTTGATTTTTGGTGGCGGGCATGTTTGGTTTTGAAGGGGGGCATTTTAGAACATGCTATCTCTGCACCTGGTTCGCAGATTTGGCACTGCAACCCACATTGTAGCGGCTGCTATTACGTGTACTGAGAATGTTAACTCTGTTAGGGAGAGGCCGGTTTCCAATGTGGTAAGGGAACCCATAGAGTTAGATGAGCCAGCCCTTGTCAAGTTGAAGAAGGAAAGGGACCCTGAGAAGTTATTTAATTTGTTCAAGGCTAATGCTCGTAATAAGTTAGTTGTTGAAAACCGGTTTGCATTTGAGGACACGGTTTCTCGATTAGCTGGGGCGGGCAGATTTGATTATATTGAAAATTTACTTGAACATCAGAAAATTTTGCCCCAGGGTCGTCGCGAAGGGTTTATCATTCGGATTATAATGCTGTATGGAAAGGCAGGTATGTTTAAGCAAGCTGTTAATACGTTCTTTGACATGCATTTGTATGGTTGTCAGCGAACCGTCAAGGCGTTCAATGCTGCACTGAAGGTTCTGACTCTATCCCGTGATTTGGAGGCAATTGAGTCATTTTTTAGGGAGGCTCCTTTAGAGTGTGGTGTCAAGCTAGATGTATACTCTGTGAATATCGTCATCAAGGCAGTATGTGAAATGGGAATATTGGATAGGGCACATTTGATCATGTTAGAGATGGAAAAGTTGGGAATAAGACCTGATGTGGTTACATATACGACGCTTATATCAGCTTTTTATAAGTTTAACCAGCGGCATATTGGTAATGGGTTGTGGAACCTTATGATTCTCAATGGTTGTTTGCCTAACCTTGCCACATTCAATGTCAGAATCCAATTCTTGGTGAATAAAGGTCGGTCTTGGGATGCTAATAAATTAGTGGGTTTGATGCATCACCTAGGTCTAAAACCAGATGAGGTCACATATAACTTGTTGATCAAAGGGTTCTGCCGAGCTGGATTTCTTGATATGGCAAAAAGGATTTATTCACATTTACCTGATCAAGGCATTCAACCAAATGTCAAAATTTATCAGACAATGATTCATTATCTCTGCGAAGCCAATGACTTTGATTTAGCTTATACGATGTCTAAAAAAAGCATGGAAAAGAATTGGTTTCCAAGCATCGACACTATACTAAAGCTACTTGAAGGGCTACGGAAGACTGGAAAAATTGATAAGGCAAAATTTGTGATCAGTTTGGCTAAGAAAAGGACACCACCTTTTTCTGCACATCAAATGAATACCATGCAGTCTATGCTGACAAGAAAATATGGGAATATTCAAACTGAAACTAAACTGTGATTTTTGGAGCTCGTCATCGTTCTCTACTTAAGGCTGTTGAGGCAACCGCAGCCTGATAAGCACTTTCATGGATCAGTATTCAGAAGACGGTGCTTCTTCTTTGTCTTAAGTAAAAGCTATGGTGTCAATGAAGACCCTGGAGAATTGAATATCTGCCAAAACTTTAATCATCTAAATTTTTGTGAGTCTCTCTCTCTCTCTCTCTCTCACGAGTCTGTGATAAGTCTGTGACATGTGTTCACCCCCATGCAGAAGTAGCTTTTGCATAACTCACAATTCCATTTTCCGACAAAAATTATCTGCTTATTTGCTACCACAGGACACAAATTTCTCTGAGAGTTTAATGTGTTTCTTTTGTTATTTCGGTACCGGTAGTCATATGTGAAAATGGAACAGAATGGCAGCTGAAATCCCTGAATTGAGATGTCAAAGGGTGTGATGCAAATGGTAATTTCACAAGCTACTTTTCATTTTCTTTTGCTCTTTGCACTGCTTATTAGAATTGGCTGTATATAAAGTCAATTCTACTTAATAACCTGGGAGCCATGGGCTGGGTCACGGTGATTAGGAGAAAGCATGTAATGAAACATGTCGATTGAATCTTAAATCTGAAGAGGGTAAAACATTTTAGCATTTAATTGTTTCTGTAAAAGTCACTTTTCCACGGAGGGAGAGTTTATTGAATAGACAGGGTCCAAATGTTACTAAATTGACAATTAAAGTCATCAGCTATCAGGTGTTGAAGGCAGAGGACGCGTTTCTTTGATAGATGATACATTTACTAAAGGAAGGTTCTGTTGTTGAAAGCTGTAATTATAATTGCTTTGTAGTCGGAGATTTAAAGAATTAATGTTCCAGTGACTACTAAAAATAAGTATCTTTTGTTGCAGTTTTTTATATTTATGTACCTCTTGTAATTTGATTGGTCAAGGATCTGACAGTTCTGTGTTAATTTAGGTTTGAGGCTTGGAGAAGAGTCATTGACCTTTTTCCTTCTTGGAGGCATAATTCAAACAGTTTTTTTTAAGTGAATTTTGAATTCCTTTATTAAGAGGAACAAAATTTATGTTGAAATATTTTTATAGATAAAAAACGGATGCACCTGCACGCCAGGTGATGTGGATGTTGTCCTCTTGCCGGAGTGGATGATATCATCTAAAGCACTTATCTCATTTTTTTTTGGTGCACATAATTAATTAGAAAGGTTGCTTGGCACAGCAAATTAATGTATATGGAAAGCCTGGATCTGTTAATTTTTTCAATAACTTGTATGATACAATTTATGATATTGAAAATTGTTGCCATGCATGTTAAGAACCTGTTCTGGAAATTTTGGAACTACCATTTTTACATGAGAGATTATTCTTAGTCTGCTCATTACTGATCATAGTCTTCTAGAATTTTCATGTAACTCTACATATAAATTTCTGCATTGCATCTTTACTCAATCTAGAGGAGTTCTATGACAGGATTTACATTTATGCTGTGACAGGTAAAACTTATAATATATGTTATATGCAGTGATATACAAGCTGCCCCTTCTGCTCATTGTTTACGTACAAAACCGTTGTCCGGTGCCAGGATGGATAGCTGGATGGATGTATTCAGATACGACCAATTGCACCTGCACTAGCGAAGATTGAGACTGGGGAGAATTTTCATGAAATACGTGACATGGTTTAGGTAGAAAGCTAAGCACATGCTTCATTTCCATATTTTCTTGAAGTTTCTTCTAGAAAATGTAATATGAATGGCCACTTAAACACTGCAACCTTACACCCAATGAACATATATATGAACCCCTTGAAGCATCTTCAGACTCGGTGGGCACGCTGAGTTTCCTAGACGTATTTTGGTATGCCCAGGAAATGCTCATAAAACATATAGAAGTATATACTATTCCCACTTATAAAAAGTAACTAGCAGAAGAAGTATATGCTATTATCCTATTTGTCAACCTTTTGCAGTTTGTTCCGGAGATAAGGATAATATTTCCATTTCTGATGCAGGTAATAAGGCAAGTAGCGGGTGTGTCTGCAAGTTTGTTCTAGAGTTTGTTGACTGGCTTGAAGGTCAGATATAACATATACTGTACCCTATCTTCTTGGCCAAATTTAGAAGGAATAAAGATGGACATGGCTTTGGAACCTGCTATTTGTCGGAACTGCAATTCTTATCACATGCAAAAGAATCCAGATTACTGGCATCATTATGTCAACTATATTTCCCATAAACAAGAGCATTGGTACCTGTTTTTGCATACGTAAATTTCATCACTGGGATGGAAGAAAAGGGTGCATCTATTATGTTTTTCATAATGATGACAGCGCAAGTTCCTCGTGATTGGATCACTAAGTTTCATCCATGCCAAAGGGAGTGCTACAGCAAGAATTCTATGAGAACATCATGATCCTTTCATGGGAAGGCAGGGAAATTTCGTCAGCTGCTGGATAGATTCAAGGGCTTCAGATATAGTCGTTTAAACTTTAACTCTTGTATTGAAGTGTCAGCTTGTATACAACATGAACTGTGCAGCATCTCATTGTACTCCAATTGAAGCACTGTCAACCTACCCTCCCCTCCATGCCATTCAGGATCTAATCTATACCCAATATGAACTAATAAGATTTACGTTTGATCTTTGCCGAGATAAGGAGCTAAATTGTTTAGTTCACAACATTTCCATCCGGCCCTTGTGCTATTTTTTCTTTATATCACAGACAGAAATCTTTTGAAGTGAAATCACAGAGGAATATCACCAATGACGAAGATGATTTGTGTGTAACCACCAAAATACCGTATGTATTCAGGCCACAAAATTGGTTCTCTTGCAAGTGTAAAGATAGAAAGTTTTTGCTGCCCAGCTAAAATAATCAGTCCAATGAATGCAGTCCAATGAAGATGATTTGTGTGTAACCACCAAAATACCGTATGTATTCAGGCCACAAAATTGCTTCTCCTGCAAGTGTAAAGATAGAAAGTTTTTGCTGCCCAGCTAAAATAATCAGTCCAATGAATGCAGTCTACAAACTACAAAGGCCCTGGATGACAATACTTCGTCCAACTTCGTTTGTTAATGCCATTTGGGCCCATTGATGGTTATTACTACTTTTTATACCTCCATTAAGGCCCTTTTTGGCCATCTCGTTTTCTTCTTTATTAGTATTATTATTTTTTTAATTTAAAGGTCTCCTTATCTTCCTCTATATATATTGACTGTTTGAGACTTGAGAAAACAGTTGACCGACCACTACGAAAAATCAATTCCCGCCAATTGGCCAAGCGAAATTGTACCCCGGCTATTGTATTGTACCATGCCAATTTTCTAATTTCCCTGGAAGCAAGAAGGGAGTGAGAGTTCCTGAGGGCCTTTTTTTCCCCCTTAATTTTAGGTTAACTTAAAAGGGATGCAAAGAGCTTTTGGAAGCAAGCTGTCATATTAGCATAGGTTTATCAGATTAGTTGATCAAAGGTCTGCATTTTCTTCTCAAATCTCAATAGTAATTATCTGATCGTATGCAGATTTTCTATCTCCAATGAATGAAAACTGTAGGAAACTGCTCAAAAGTTGTAATTTTGTGGGTGAAATAAACCTAAAAATCTCGCCGTTCACATGTCTAAAAAGTTTCTTTCTGGGATTAAACGTCTCAAGCCCAATCCCAAGTCAACCCATGAAATTCCGGTTCCAACTCAGATCAAGAGACTCGTAGTTGAGGTGTGTGAGATCCTTAGGACACAAACTCAATGGGAAGAAATGCTTGAAACCCGACTGTCAGTGGAGGAAATAGTCCCATCTGAAATTGCCCACTTGGTGTTTGATAAAATTCACAATGCCGATTTAGGGCTTAAGTTCTTTGGTTGGGTCTCTGATAGACCTTATGGCTGTTCTCTGGATGGGTTTGCTTATTCTTCTCTTTTAAAGCTCTTGGCTAAGTTTAAAGTTTTTTCTGAGGTCGAAGCTGTGCTCAAGAGCATGAAATGCCAAGGGAAAGTGCCCAGCCGAGAAGCTTTTGATGTAATAATAAGAGCTTATTCTGATTGTGGCTTAGTTGATAAAGCCGTTGAGTTATATTCTTTTGAAGTAAATACCTGTGGTTTGGTGCCAAATGTGTTGGCTTATAATTCTTTGCTTAATGGACTTGTGAAGAAAGGTAACATTAATGATGCAATGCGGATATATTGCGACATAGTTGAGAGAGCTGATGGGGAAGAGAATTGTTCTGCGGATAATTATACTACAGGTATAATGGTGAGAGGATTGTGCAAGGAAGGTGAGGTTGATAAAGGTATGCAATTAATTTTTGCTAGGTGGGGAAAGGGGTGTATCCCAAATATAGTGTTTTACAATATACTGATTGATGGACATTGCAAGAAAGGCAATGTTGAAAGAGCTTATATGATTTTTAAGGAGTTGAAACTAAAGGGATTTTTGCCCACAGTTGAGACTTATGGAGCAATGATCAATGGGTTCTGCAAGGAAGGGGATTTTAAGAATGTTGATAAGCTTTTGAAAGAAATGAATGAAAGGGGATTGGCAATTAATGTATCTGTTTATAATAGCATTATAGATGCAAAGTACAGGCATGGTTGTGCAATGGATCCCATGGAGACTGAAAGAAAGATGATTGAGGGTGGCTGCAATCCTGATATTGTGACATATAATACATTGATTTCAGGCACATGTAGAGATGAGAAGGCTCAGGAAGCTGAAAAACTTCTAGAACATGTGAGGAACAGGGAATTACTGCTTAACAAGTTCAGTTATACTCCTCTTATTCACCTCTACTGCAAACAGGGCAATTTTGACCGAGCCTCTAATTTGCTAGTTGAGATGACAGAGCATGGACATAAACCTGATCTGGTAACTTATGGAGCTCTTTTGCATGGGTTTGTGGTTTCTGGTGAGATTGATGTTGCTTTATCAATTCGAGACAAGATGATTCAAAGGGGAGTGCTTCCGGATGCAGGTATCTATAATGTTTTGATGAATGGACTTTGCAAAAAAGGTAGGTTTGCTGACACTAAGCAACTTCTTGCTGAGATGCTTGGCCACAAGTTGTTACCTGATGCATATAACTATGCAACATTAGTGGATGGATTTATCAGAGATGGTGACCTGGATGGGGCAAAGAAACTGTTTAAGAAAATAATTAAGACTGGAGTAAATCCTGGACTTGTGGGATATAATGCCTTGATTAAGGGATTCTGTAAATTTGGGTTGATGAAAGATGCAGTATCGTGGATGAATATAATGATGGAGAGAAACATTTTTCCAGATGAATTTACTTATTCCACCATTATTGATGGATACATAAAGCAGCATTATCTGGTTGGTGCATTGGTGATGCTTGGAAACATGATCAAACGAAATTGTACTCCTAATGTGGTAACATATACCAGTCTAATCAATGGGTTTTGTCGCAATGGAGATCTTGCAGG